>NC_135892.1:29124994-30324994 GCF_964194155.1 Cetorhinus maximus | reverse complement strand
TGCGGAGGTTGGTAGGGTGAAAAGTGAGGACTAGCGAGACCCTATCATGGTTCTGGGTGGGAGGGGAAGGGGTGAGGGCAGAGGTGCGGGAGACTCAGACATGCTCCAAGCAAAGGAAGACCTAACCCTTGAGAAAGCTATTTGGATTGTCAGGCAGTCTGAAATCCATTTGCAGCATAGATTCACATTAAGGGATAAAGCAAACCATGGTACAAAGTAAACTCCACTGCCCAGTTAGTGAAACAGCACAGAAACAGGGACACTCCAGGCCAAGGGAAGAAACACACGAACCGACCACTAGAGTGACCATGCCAGCACTGTGGAGCAAAACGCCCCCACAGGCGTGATCAATGTCTGGCAATTTCAGCCCAATGTTTTCAAAGTAACTGAATAGGACACTTCGGGAAGCTGTGCAAAGCCAAAACACCAAAATCCACAGAAGATCCAAGAGAATTCACAAGGTCAAGACAACACATCAACCATGCTTTTTTGGGTGAGGTCAAAGATCCAGGATTTTCATTCAGCAAAGCGTGTAGTGGCCTAGGCAACTACAGGGAACCTATTTAAAGCTAAAAGGGTTAATGGAGGAAGTTGAACTATATGCCTAGGCCTAAAAGAAAAATACTGCAGCCTTGAGAACAATACCATCTTGTCTGAGCACAGTTGTAGAATGAGCCCTGAGACATTCCATGTTGTTCTTTCCCAGGCTGAATGTAATCAGAGTTGTGGTAAGCATGTGCATAAGCACAACATCTGTTGTGATGGGAATGGAAATTTACTAGAATGTGGATTGGTCAGTTAACTTATGCAAATAAATGGATAGGTTTGTGCAAAATTTACTGATTGGCTGTAAAAATGCTTTCAACAGGTCTGCGTGTATTCTGCTACGAGACGGTACAGTAGCTCTCATTGTATTGTCTCCCTTGTGTACAAATAATAAATGGGGTTTCTACGGATGAAATGATGCCTTGGTGTGATTAATCTCTGACGGTTTCTTGGAGGTTCCACTGCGATGACTAACACCTAGGGTTGGGTCACGGAGCATGAGCGTTAGGACCTCACTGTTCAAGGACTCCTCAGTACACGGCAGCCCGATTTGGGCTTCTGGGGTTTGTTGATCCGCGATCTGCCTTCGCCTGCCTGTGGCTGACTCTTAGGGTAAGTCATCTATTTAAGTATTTAGGAGATTAATTGTCACGGTCCGGGAACGCTCTAGCCAGAATATACTTGGGATTGGAGCCCCTGGAGTTTAGGTTTAGAATGTACTCGGGGTTGGAGCCCCTGGAGTTTAGGTTTAGAATGTACTCGGGGTTGGAGCCCCTGGAGTTTAGGTTTAGAATATACTCGGGGTTGGTAACCCCTGGAGTTGGTACTGAGTGTGTGTGTGCGTGTCCGGGACCCCTTGAGCGTGTGAGTGGACTGATTGGTGAAAGTACCTTAGTAGTAGATTGGGGGTCGAGGACCCGCCAAAGGCTGGCCTTTATTTTTTATAGTTATTAGATAAAAAAAATGGATAATATGGCATCAAAGAAACCCCAGGTTTCCCCTTCAAAGGGAACCCCAAATGCCTATATGTATGTCTATTATGGACCTGAAAGTGTCCAACATGTTTCTGAATGGGCTAAGTGGACCCAAGGTGAGGGAGAGAGCTTCCCACCATATGGAACTTTTAATTGGGATAGAATTGAGCGCTTAGCATATGTTTTAAGGGAGATGGAGAAGTTGGGTAAGAAGAAGGTAGGTTGGCCTGCGTATGTCCAGTGAAAGGATGAAACGCAGAGGCGGGCAGATGAGTCGAGGAAAGGGAGTCAAGAATGTGAGAAAAAGCGAAAGCAAGTCAATAATACAGGGAAATCCAGGATCCTGGTCGCACAGCAAACCGCGCAGCCCCAGCGCCTCTGTCGTCCGATGATGAGCTCAGCGAACGGGACTGGCCTGTCTACCGGTCCCCTCCTCCTTATGATGATCATGAACAGGTTCAACCCCCAGCTGCGGCTGCCCCGCCGGCTCTGCCGCCTTCTGGGGGTGCGTCAGAACCTGATAGTACAACTGGCGTACAAACCCGATCCCGTTCCCAACGGAGACGGAACTCGGATTCAACCCTCCCAACCGACTCTTCATCCTCCGGCGCCACGACGCAGATGCCAATGAGAGCATACCCTAACCCTGCAGGAGGTCAGATGTAAGTCTACCGTCCATGGACACCTTCCAAATTACGAGCAATTGTTGAATCCACCTCCGACCCTAAAAAGGGAGTTGAGAAGTTTATACAGAAACTCGAAATTCTCCGCAAATGTCATAATCCCAATTGTAATGATATAGATATGGCTCTTGATACTTGTCTGGGTACCCAGCGTTGGCGACCAATTCAGGAAAACTGTGAGTGGCCACCACCTGGCCCTCACCCTCTTACTGTGGATCAGGAGACACAACTCTGGCAGCGCATATGTGCGGTCATGCGGAAGGCTTTCCCTGACTTAGTTGATTGGCACAAAATCCACAGTAATGTGCAAAAACCCGATGAGGATTTTGTGATTATGTTGAACGATTCCGTACTATTTTTAAAAAATGTTCTGGTGTTAATCTTCAGGATTCCGTTCCGGCTCTTGTTAATGCTCTTGTACAGGGGTTGCAGTCTGATCTTAAGAAAGCCTTTACCCTTATTTGTATTGGGTGGGAAGGTAAGGAAAATCTTCAAGAAATCATTAGCACCCTCCAATATTGTGAGTACCAATTGAACCGATGCCAGAAACCCCCAAAGAAAGGAATAATGGCACCGGTGCTGGACGATCCAGCAGCATCAGTAGCAGCGCCTCCAGTGGCAACGCTGCCCATCGCGCCTCCATCTGCAGCTCCACTCGCAGCACCTGTGCTTGCCCCGACCCCCATGTTTTACGCTACTCCTCAATTAGCCTCTCAGCTGCCCAACTTTTATAATTGCTAGCCCCAACCTGTTATGTGGCCTCAGAATATGTGGCAGCCTAATTGGCAACAGGGTGCCCAGGGGAATTGACGGCGAGGTAGGGGAAGAGGCGGTCAGGCCGGAACAAAAGAGGGTGGCCGCTTAAATTGTTTCAACTGCGGCCAGGAGGGCCATTGGGCTCGTACCTGCCCTCGGCCGCCTGCAGCTCCGGCGCAGGCGGCACCTCAGCAGGCGCTGGCCCCTGCCCCCCAACAGAACCCCTACCCTGCCCCTCAACCGAACCCCTACCCTGCCCCTCAACCGAACCCCTACTCGGTAGCTAATCCATTTGGCGGTACAACACAATGGAGTTGCCACATCCTTTTACCTCTCATTCCCATTGAGGAACCCACTATCCCTTTGTCTGTTAATGGCCGTCTCTTGAATTTCCTTCTCGATACTGGATGACTTATTCTACCCTTCAGCCTATCGAGGCTCCTGATGTCGTCCCCTCTAGGGATTCCATTTCCGTCGTCGGGGTCTCGGGACAACCACTTTCACTGCCAATTTCCGAAGAAGTGACCTTTGGCCTGAATGGAAGAAAAGGATCCCATCGATTCCTCCTGGGGGCCGACGTCCCGGTCAATCTTTTGGGTCGTGATCTCCTCTGCAAACTCGGTTGTACCTTAGACTACTCTAATAATTCTGTCACTCTTCAAGTTCCCGAGTCTACTTACTCCACAGTCATCGGCCTTCTACAGGAAGATACTTCGCGTCATCCTCACGTTTGGTGGTGGAATTTCGGACAATGTGATTTATCCGATAAACTCAAGACTGTGCTACTCCAGCTTCTGACCGACTGCCGTGTTTCCGCCGTGATAGCCATCCACCCGCCCCTGCAACACTGGCTTCGGGATCTTCACTGTACAGCGCACTACTCTGCCTGCTCGGATCATCAGTATGCCCGTGAGGTAACAGGCCATCTGGGTGAGTGTTATGTTCTTTCTATATCTTCCCTTTGTGTCGGACCTGAAGGAGTTGCTGGCTTTGTGTCCCTTCCTCCAGCTGCCCAACCACTTTTTCATGCCCGGGATGTTGCACCTTATGTTACCCTCTGTGTCTCTGCTGGGTATCAGGCCAGGGGCCTTGGTCCTATGGTGTACTGCCTTCAGTGCACAGATCCCCAATCATCTGTGGAATTGATGGATGGTTACCTGAATATCTATGATCAGGCCATCCAATTTTTTCCCTCTGTGCCCCTTGAATGTCCTGCCTATTTTCAGCACCGTGTTCTAGGCAGCATAACCACAGGTTCCCCTGATGCCTTGGTAACTATCCCCGAAACATTGTGGGCACAAGGTCCTAATGATGTTGGTTGAGTATTATCAGCAGAACCGTTTCGGGTGTGTTTGGAACCCTCTAAACCCCTTCCTCGGAAAGCTCAATACCCTCTTAATCCCGAAGCAATGGAAGGCATAAAGCCTGTCCTCCAAGACCTTTTAAACTCCGGTGTTGTTGTTCCCACTGTTAGCCCTTGCAACACTCCCTGTGCGGAAGCCAGGCAAGAATACCTGGCGTTTTGTCCAGGACTTGCGGGCGGTAAACGCTTGTGTGATCCCGGCCTATCCAGTAGTGGCTAACCCGGCTACCATACATATCTGTGTTCCCCCTAACTCCAATTGTTATACGGTTGTTGACCTCTGTGGAGCCTTTTTCTCCATACCCATACACCCTGACTCTCAGTTTCTTTTTGCTTTCACCTTTTACGGTACTCAGCATACATGGACCCAGTTGCCCCAGGGGTATACGGAGAGCCCGACCATTTTCTCCCGTGCCCTTCAGGCTGATCTCGCCGATGTCTCCTTCCCCGGAGGTTCTACTCTCCTCCAGTACGTCGATGACTTGCTCCTTTGCTCTCCGTCTGAGCAGACTTGTCTCAACGACTCCCTCACCCTTTTGAAAGCCTTAGCCCGTAAGGGCCATAAGGCCTCCCATGAAAAGTTACAGTTTTGCCGATCCCATGTTGAGTATTTGGGCCATGTTCTTGATGGCCCCACTCGACTCCTATCCAAATGCCGTGTCGACAGCATTAACTCTCTCCCCCTCCCCTGCTCTAAAAAGGATCTGACTCATTTTCTTGACATGACGGGGTATTGTCGACAGTGGATCCCTAATTATGCGGAGCTCACTAGGCCCTTGCAGGATCTTGCCCTCCCTTCTGCCCCTGAGGACCTCGCTTGGGAGTCGGACTCCCAAACCACTTTTGCAGCTCTAAAGACAGCCCTTATTTCTGCCCCCGCCCTGGGCCTTCCAGATTATAATAAACCTTTTCGCCTTTATGTTCACGAACGTTGTGGCTTTTCACAGGGGGTGCTTACCCAGTCCCATGGGGTTGCCCAGCGACCGGTTGCTTATTACAGTACTCGCTTAGACCCTGTTGCACGCAGTTATCCCTCCTGTATTCACTCCGTTGCGGCAGCCTACCTTGCTGTTGTTGCCGCCCAGTCCCTTACCCTAGGGTACCCTGTTGTTCTACATGTTCCCCACGCAGTCGCAGCTCTCCTTAACCGTTCGACTATCCAACACCTTACCGCTGCCCGCTTCACCCGATAGGAAACAGCCTTTTTTGGGGATCCCTCTTTGACTATTGTATGATGCACCACTTTCAACCCCGCTACCCTGTTACTCACGGAGGAAGACTGCGAGCCTCATGATTGCTCCACTATTGTCCAGCACTCCACTCTAACTCGCCCAGATCTGCAGGATCATCCTCTGTTAAATCCCGACCTCATTCTTTTTGTCGATGGCTCCTCTACTCGATCACCAAGTGGCGATTTACTTACCAGTTATGCTATTTGTGACTCTTACTCTTATTGAAGCAGCTCATCTCCCGCCGTCCTGCTCTGCCCAGGCCGCTGAACTTTTTGCCCTTATACGAGCCTGCATATTTGCTGCCAAACAATCGGTCAATATCTATACCGACTCGCGATACGCTTTCGGCGTGACACATGACTTTGGGCAGCTTTGGAAACTCCGGGGATTCCTCACATCAGCAGGAACCCCCGTCCGCCATGGGCAGCTCATCGCTAATCTTTTAATGGCTATCCAGCTCTCCTCCTCCCTTGCTGTTATTAAATGCTCTGCCCATACACAAGGCAATGATTTTGTTTCTCAAGGTAATGATAGGGCTGATCGTGCCACCCGTGCAGCCGCGGCCAGTCTCACTGGGTCTGTGGTTCGCCTTTGTTATCAGGCTGCAACCCCCTCTCCTGTAGCTAGTCTAACTGATCTTATTCACTTGCAGTCACAGGCATCTACCCGTGAACAATACAGTTGGACTCAAGCATCGTGCGCACAACGCTCTGACAGCCTCTGGATTTCTTCTGATGGTCATGCAGTTGCCCCTGTTTTACTCCTGCCCTGGATTGCCCACATGTTACATTCATTTACCCATGCAGGCAAAGGGGGGATGAACAGAATGGCACAGTAGATGTGGTTTGTGCCTGGGTTTTTCGCCATGGCAGCTAAAATAGCTTCACAATGTTTGCTTTGCCAACAACATAACCCAGGCAAGACGCCCACGGTGACTGCTGCTACGGGACCCCAGCCATGGGGCCCGTTTGTACACCTACAAATGGACTTTATACAAATGCCTAAATGTATGGGATATAATTATGTTTTAGTTATAGTATGTTTGTTCTCGCGATGGGTGGAGGTGTATCCCACCCGACAGAATGATGCTATTATTGTTGCAAAATTGTTTTTATGTGAATACATACCCAGGTTTAGGATACCAGAGATTTTATCAAGTGATAATGGGCCTCATTTTATTGTTAAAGTGATAAAGGAATTGCTGAAGGCCTTACAATGCAAACATCACCTTTCTTGCCCATACCACCCCTAGTCTACTGGGGCGGTGGAAAGACAAAATGGTATTTTGAAAAACAAACTAGCTAAATTATGTGAAGAAACCGGTTTGAAATGGCCTGAAGCTCTACCCTTGGTGCTCATGACTATGCGCTCTCACCCGAACCGTACCACCTCCCTTTCCCCTTATGAAGTTGTAATGGGACATCCTATGCGCCTCCCAGTGGCCCCACCTTTGTCTGCTAAGGAAATGGACATCCACACTATGGATGATGGAATGATTACCTACTGTATAGCGCTTACTAATTCTCTCAAAAGCTTGCATACACAGGTAGTAGAAGCTCAGAAAAAGCCCACCATTGAAAACTGCCATCAATACCAGTCTGGGGATCTAGTCCTGGTAAAGACCTTAAGGAGAAAGAACTGTTCGGAACCTCGATGGGAGGGGCCTTTCTAAGTCCTGCTCACCATCCATACGGCCGTGAAGGTTGAAGGATGTCCCTTGTGGACCCACGCATCGCACAACAAGCGGACGCTGAACTCGGACAGAAGTGCTTGTGCAGGAACTTTAACTGAGCCGTCAGAATGTTGACTCTGATTTGGATCCTGTCCTGCGTGGTCCTTGCAGGGGCATGGACTACCAATTCTGCGGTTCAATGAATGCAGGCTGTAACCTTGCAAGTTAATTGAACTAAATGTTGGATTTGTACTCACTTTCCTGTTAACCCCTCCTCCTCAGAGATGCATTTTTTGGCTTTTCCCTCAGAGTCTACATGGTCCCTAGGTAATACAGGGGCCCTCATTCATCGAACGCCCATATGGAGACGGGAGCCCACCTTCGTGGTTGTTAAGGGGCCAGCCTGACTACGCGTCAGGAGAAATTATACTAAGGGTAGTACTCAGGTGGGCGAATTGCCATTGGGTTCCTGTGCCTACCTTGCTGATTATAACTACCAGGAGGGCCGATTTTGGTTCCACAACCAGTCTGGTCCTATGACCACCTTTTGGGAGTGCAAGGCCAATGAGGTGGTGTGTCTTTCGAAGGTCCCGAGATCTGAGGATAGTCTCACATACTTTAATGTGGATGCGTGTGATTGCCAACGATCATATAATCTCACCTCAAATAATTCCACCTTCACTTGGACCTCTAATGGCTACTACACTGAAGAATCTGGGCCTTGCAATTACAAAAATCAGTCCAGTTGCCCTGACTTGCTGGCTCTGTGAGCGTTGTGGCTCAGTCAGACCTGCCGCATCCGCTGGTATGCCCAGATGAATTCTTATTTTGTCTGGAAGCGGCTTAACTTTTGTCAAAATTCCACTTATTGGTACCCTACCCTTGTCCGCAATGGCTCATTCTGGCTTTGTGGAAACAGGGCGTACAAAACCCTCCCTGTCGATTGGGCGGGCACCTGCACCATTGGCTATATTGTCCCTGAGGCCTTTGGGGTCGAGCGCCTTACCATCCACTCTCTCCACAATCATCTAGGGCCTGTGAGGCATCATAAACGATCAACCCGTAACACCGGATTCCACAAATTTGTCCTCTGGACAAATCTGGCCCTCATCCCAGGTCTAGGGGTCTCAGAGCTGGAAAAGGCCATTATTAATATTTCCGCTACAATGGAACTTATTGAGAATAAGACTGTTGATGCTATTCAGAGTCTGCAGTTGGAAGCTAAATCCCTTTCCAAGGTTATCCTCCAGAACCGTATGTAGTGCAGGGGGGAGTCTGTGCAGCTATTAATGAAACATGTTGTTTCTATGTTAACAAGGACCAGAGGATTGAGACTGATGTACATTTCATTCAGGACCAAGTGCAACTCCTCCATGCAATTGCGCAGGAAAAATCCTTTGACTGGTGGGGGTGGATCCCCAATATTGGTGGGTGGTTTGGGGACCTTTTTAAAACCGTCCTCAAATATCTTGTCTTAGGGTCTTGCTCTATGCATTGTTTTGTATGTTGTTATCCAGCTCGTCCTCTGTTGCATCCATTCTGACTGCCGACTACAGAACTTCCAGAGTCCTGGTGGCAAGCCAGCTATCTATTCCCTCCCTCTCCTCAGGAATCAGGACGCCACTGAGGATGAAGCCCGGCAGCTAGGATACATAGAACTTGGCTAAGGGTGGTGGATTGTCCTTGTAGGACAAAAGGGGGGAAGTGTGGTGGCCTAGGCAACTACAGGGAACCCACTTAGTGCTAAAAGGGTTAATGGAGCGAGTTGAACTATATGACGAGGCCTAAAAGAAAAATACTGCAGCCTTGAGAACAATACCATCTTGTCTGACCACAGTTGTAGGATGAGCCCTGAGACATTCCATGTTGTTCTTTCCCAGACCGAATGTAATCAAATAAGCATGTGCATAAGCACAACAGCTGTTGTGATGGGAATGGAAGTTTACTGGAACATGGATTGGTCAGTTAACTTATGCAAATAAGTGGATAGGTTTGTGCAAAATTTACTGATTGGCTGTAAAAATGCTTTTCACAGGTCTGCGTGTATTCTGCTATGATACAGTACAGTAGCTCTCATTGTATTGTCTCCCTTGTGCACAAGTAGTAAATGGGGTTTCTACGGACGAAATGATGCCTTGGTGTGATTAATCTCCGACAAGCGGTCATCTTGGTTAATGACCATCTTATAAACTTTAAATTGGAAACAAGAGCCAGTGTTACAGTCCTATCGGACAAAATACCTGTGGCTGAGAGACTGCTGGCCATGCACAACAGACACACCACTTCATGGGCCCAGGGGAATCTGACTTCCAGTCATAGGCATGATCCTGGAACCACTAAGGTATGGCATCAAACAAATCTTTGAGCTGATGTACATCATCCATAACCAGTCTTTTTCTCTCTTAAGCAGAGATGCCTGTGTAGCCTTGAGTCTCCTCAAAATGGACGAAGATGTCAAGACGACCACTGTCATAAATTATACAGAACTGCGAGTTCCCGAGAACTCCAAAAAGGAAGATTCTCTCAAGTGGCACTTCAACTCGAAATTGCCATCTCCCTTTGCAAAGCAGGTTTGCCCACCTTCGTTACAGGTACCAGAAGCCCTTCATTGGTTAGACCAACCAATCATTCAGATGGTTACCATGACACCTTGAGTAGGTGACAGTCAAGGGAGGAACCAGCAACGAGAAAAGCCTCAAACTACAACTCCAACACCAGTTGGAGAGATAAACCTTAAGACCACAGAGCAGACACTGCAATGTCCAGCCAGCATGACAGTGTCCCAAACGCTGCTAGAACCGAGTAGCAGCCATCCATTGATGACAGTACACCACACAACCAAATGCAAAGGTGAGCTTACCACCAAGTCACACCCTCACAACAGGTAGAGCCATCTTCTACCCCAGCATGTGTCATGGCGAGTTGTACTAAGGAAGAGAATAAAACACTAGAGTCGAGCCCGTAAATAGCAGGATAAACCAACCACCATTTATCACTACAATTAGGATATGACAAAGAGTTGTTCAATGTCAAAGATTGGAAAAAGAGGACGAAAAGATGGAGAACAACCTCCAATTCAATACAGTTTACCTGCAGTGACAGGACCTACCAGACAGGAGTGAGAACAAGATATGGAAGGGCTACAAGACCTGCAGACCACCTGAACCGATGAACTCAGAGAATTGAGTGGGATAGATGGGATAGTATTAATGATGTACTACGTGGGTTTAATTTTTTAGGTTATCAAGTTTGCTTTGTCTGGCGAACGCTAGCTGCACCCTTGATGTTAACACATTTGTTTGTGCTTGAAACAATATAGGCAGAAAGACCGATTAACTGAACAAACACTGGTAATTCAAAACAAAAACAAAAATATCTGGAAAAACTCAGCAGGTCTGGCAGCATCTGCGGAGAGGAGCACAGTTAATGTTTCGAGTCTGAATGACCCTTCAACTTGAACAATACAGTCACATATCAATTAACTACATTCTCTTAAAGCTGCATAGCGCTCCACTTTACCACATCCCTCCCCCTTTACTTGAAAGTACAATTGACAAGCATCACAGCATCCCAATTATTTAGATGATTAACTATTTACAAGTCAAGTCTCTCAGGAGGCTTCCTCGTATGTGTTGAGCTTTGTAGCTCAATGGCCTTGGCTGGTTTTTCCGAGACCCCCTTCTCAGGGGTCAACTGTCCACCAGGCTCTTTGGTGGAAGTGGCCAAGTTTGTGTCTTCGACCCTCTCAAGTCCAACAGGCCCCACCGGTACTTCCAAATCGTGTGACATTTCTTCCACGTGCTGTGCAGACTCAAACGCAAATAATGATGGCATTCCTTCTTATGGGACTGTCTCTCTTCTCTGGAGATGATCCATGTGTCGTCTAATTATTCAGCTGTTTACCGACACATTATAGGAGAGCAGTCCTGTCACGGCACTCACTTCGCCTAATAACCAATTGGGCCCGTTTCCAAAGTTCTTCACGAGAACTATGTCTCCCACCATGAAATTTCCTTCATGATATGGCCATCATGTCTAGCCTTCTGGGCCTCTTGGCTTCTCTCCACCCTCTCCCCTAAATTCAGCCTGATAAGAGTTAGACGGGTGCGGTGACATCTCTTCATTAGTAATTCAGCCGGGGCAATACCGGTGGTCATGTGTGGCATCGTCCGGCATGCCAACAGGAACCGTTACAATCTGGTGCTGTTGGAATCCCCGTCCATGTTTTTCATCCTGGACTTAAAAGTTTGGACTGCCTGCTCAGCCAAACCATTAGAGGCAGGGTGGTAAGGCAAGGTTTTGATATGAGTTATTCCATTGAGGGTTGTAAACCTGTGGAACTCCCCGCTGGTAAATGCAATTCCGTTGTCTAACACGAGCGCCTCGGGTAACCCATGCACTGCAAAGCTCAAGCGGTCTGTGGTGGCAGCAGATGTGGGTGACCAGACTTCGTAGACACCCATCCACTTGGAGTGAGCGTCTATTAGTAAAAGGAACATCATGCCCAAGAAGGGCCCCATATAGTCGACATGGAGGCGCACCCATGGCTGCCCCACCCATTCCCAGGGGTGCAATCGAGCTAAGGGGAGTAGCTTTTGTACCTGCTAGCATTGAAGACAACTTTTGACTAGGGTTTCGATGTCTGCATCCATCCCTGGCCACCACAAGTAGCTGCGTGCGAGCATCTTCATCCTACTAATGCTAGGGTAAGCGCTATGTAATTTGGCCAGTAATGGCCTTCATCCTCTTGGGGCACGATAATCCTTGCTCCCCAGAGCAATATGACAACCTGGCAGGTGAGCTCATCCCTGCGATTGAAATACGGCTTCATGTCATCAGACTTTGACTCACCTGACCATCCATTCAAGACCTGCTCCCAAACGTGAGATAAAAGTGGGTCTCGGCTTGTCCACTCACGGATTTGTTTGGCCTGGATAGGGGAAGAATCCAAAAAAATGAGTACTAAGACAAGTTCCTGGGGAATTGGAACCCTCACATTGTTATCTGGCAGGGAGAGGCGGCTCAGCGCATCAGCATGTGCGATCTGGCCTCCCGATCAGAGAATAAAAGTGTATTCGTAAGCAACTAATATCAGTGCCCACCTCTGGATGCGAGCAGGTGCAATGGGGGGTATCGCCTTATCCTCTCCAAATTATCCCAGCAGAGACTTGTGGTCGGATATAATGTGAAAATGGCGACCATGGAGGTATTGATGGAATTTCTGAACACCAAACACAACAGACAAGCCCTCCTTCTCAATTTGAGAATATCGTCACTCTGCAGCACTGAGCGTGTGAAATGTATAACCAATGGGTTATTCGGAGCCATCCGCCATCCGATGTGAAAATACAGCCCCTACTCCAGAAGGGGATGTGTCGCAAGTTAAAATCAATTCTTTCTTTGGGTCAAAGTGGATCAGTAGGGCCGACGATCTTAACAATTGCTTTACCTTCAGAAATGCCTCCTGGTGCGGAGCTTGCCAAATCCATTTATGGTTTTTCTTAAGCAATGCATATAACAGAGCCAGTATGGCTGATAGATTTGGGACAAATCGCCCATAGTAGTTTATCATGCCTGAGAAGGCCTTTAGTTCTGTCATGTTTCTCGGTGCAGGTGACTCGTGAATAGCCTTAACCTTTTCTTCCATGGGATGCAGGCCCTGCGCATCGATCTAATGGCTCAAGTAAACTACCTCTTTGGCTTGGAAAAGACATTTTCTTGCTTCAAGCACACCCCCAGTTGTGAGAAGTGTTTCAGCACCTCCTCCAAATTAGCTAAGTGTTCCTCGTTAGGTCTTCCAGTGACTAAGACATCATCCAGGTAAACAACGAAATGCGACAGTTCTTGAAGCAGATTTTCCATGGTACGCTGGAAAATAGCACACACCGATAAGAACCTAAAGGGTAGTTGAGTATATTGATACAATCCTCGATGTGTATTGATGGCCACGAATTCCCTAGAGCTTCTTCCAACTTTACCTGCTGGTAGGCTTGGCTCATATTGAGTTTTCATCATGTGCTGCCCTCCGCCAATTTCGAATATAATTCGTCAATCTTCGGTACTGGGTGTCTATCTAGTTTAGCCACTCTGTTTACAGTTAACTTATAGTCACCGCATAAGCGAACATTTTGGTCTGGCTTCAGTACGGGTACTATGGGTGCCACCCGCTCAGAAAATTGCACCAGTTGTAAGATACCCAACTTTTCCAGCCTGTTTATCGCGGTCTCGACCTTGTCCCATACAGCATAAGGGACTGGTCTGGCTCTGATAAATCTGGGGGTTGCGTTAGGGTCTACATGGATTTGGCTTGTAGCCCACGAATCCTTCCTAACTCCTCACTGAAAATGGAAGTGTACTTTTGTAACAATTTCTGTAAGTTCCTCATTCTGATTTGAAAAATCTCATCCCATCGCAATTTAATCTTTTTGAGCCAGTTGCAACCAATTAAACTGGGGCCCACCCCAGTTAGTACTATAGGGGGTAAATTTGCAGACTGATTCCCCATACTCCATCAGGACTTGACATATCCCTTTCACTCTTATTTCTTCACCATATATGTTTTTCATTTAGTGTCCAATTCTTCCAAACTTAAAGGATCGACACCTTCATTCAAGTGTCTGGACGTATATTCTCCTATGACAGACATTGATGCCTTCTGCTGAAGGGCCATGAGGGCTCGAAACGTTGACTGATTTCTTCTCCGCCGATGCTGCCAGACTTGCTGAGTTTTTCCAGGTAATTCTGTTTTTATTTTGTTTTGATGCCCCAGTATTGATCTCCATCATGAAGGGTTGTTCATTGACTCTAATGACGACCTGGATTGGCTCAGTTCTACCCACTTTCAGGCTGTATAATGAATAGATGGCAGATTCTACTTCCTCTGGTTCTTCAACAAGACAGATTTTGCGATTTCTACCTTTTTGTTTTTAAAATGCTGTCTCAGCCGATCTTTACAGCACTGCTTTATGTGACCATTGCAGTGGCAGAAAAAGCATTCGATATTTCTGAACTGTTGATCGCCTGCAGGCTGCTTGGATGCATTTCTCTCATTAATGTCAAGGGTGTTCACTGTAGTACTATTGTTCTTCATTGGTCTGTACATAGTGGGTGTTTCCTGCCTTTCTGCGGAGGCTGACGTTTTCATGCCTTTTGTTACCAGTCCTTCCCACCCTACAAGATGGATGGTACCAGTTTTTGTATCTTTTATTGCCTCCGAGTCTCTAACAGCACTCTCCATGGCTGTGGCCAATTCTAATGCCTTACTGAAGTCTAGATTAGTTTCAGATAGCAATCGCTTTTGAATAGCAACATCCCCAATACCGCATATCAATCGGTCTCTCAACATGTCATTAATTGAAGTTCTGAACTCTCAATATTCCGTGAATTCCTTTAAAGCAGCTACATAGCCAGTGATTGTCTCTCCTGGAAGCCTATTCCTCAAATTTAATTTAAAATGCTGCATAGTGACTGAGTGGCTTTGGTTTCAGGTGTTTTTTTTACAACGTTTACTAACTTGTCGAAAGTCTTCGTATGGAGGGTGTTAGGTACGTGAGGCTGCGGATCAGCCCATACGTGGACAAAAGAATCGCCCTCTTCTTGTCCTCCCCCGTGATGTCGTTAGCAGTAAATTAGAACGCTAAGCATTCGATGTGATGAGACCAGTCATCGGAAATGGAATTGAATGGTTCAAGATGCCCAAACCGCGGCATACTCGATGACTAAGGAGGCTGCACTTTCAAACAGCTTTCAAGGTAGTGACGAAGTAATGCAGCTGGCTTACCACAGCTTTCTTGATTGCCGTCAATTGATCTGGTTTATCCTCGTTGCCAGTTTTATGTTTTTGGTTATCAGGTTCACTTTGTCCAGTGAAAACGAGCTGTGCCCTTGATATTAACACATTCGTTGGTGCTTGAAACAATATAGGCAGAGAGACAGATTAACGAAACAAACACTGGTGGTTTATTAGAACTAGGAACAGAGCACTAACACCATGTGTGCTTCTTCAATCACCTCCAGCTCTAGACTTAGTTACCAAAGTAGCATGTGCTGTATAGCGATTGGTCAATACTGTCATATGGTCAGTTAACTACATTTCCTTAAAGGTACTCTACTTTACCACAATGGGGTAAACTGGGGTAGCTCGTAAACACATTGGATAAAGACTTTGGGGAAAGTGCAGTATAAGGGTCTGGCACATAAAGGGTTCATGTGAGAGTACAGTACCACCCACATAGTGATGTAAGGGAACACATGACCCACACCTAGGGCTCAGTCTAGTGTTGGACAGAGCCGTGTGTAGAAGCAAGCATGGAGACAGCTCCTAGCTTGGACCTTCACTGACCTATGAATTTCTCTTAATTAATAAATAATTACTTTTGAACTACCTTAGAAAGATCTACTGAGCTATGCCCTACACCTTACAACAGTGGTCAGCAGGGAAACATTGAAACTAGGAGCAGGAGTAGGCCATTTGGCTCTTTGAGCCTGTGCCGCCATTCAATATGATCATGTCTGATCCTCCATCTCAACACCATATTCCTGCTTACTCTCCATTCCCCTTGTTGCCCCTAATATCCAAACATTTATCAATTTCTTTCTTGAATATTCTCAGTGACCCGGCCTCCACAGCCTTCTGTGGTAGAGAATTCCACAGGTTGACTACCCTCTGAGTGAAGAAATATTTCCTCACTTCAGTCCTAAATGGCCTGCCCCATATCCTGAGACTGTGGCCCCTGGTTCTAGACTCCCCAACCAGGGGAAACATCATCCCTGCATCTATTCTATCTAGCCCTTTTAGAATTTTATACATTTCAATCAGATCCCCTCTCATTCTTCTGAATTTTAGTGAATACAGGCCCAGTCAAACAAATCTCTCCTCATATGACAGTCCTGCCATCCCTGGTGTCAGCCTAGTGAACCTTCGCTGCACTCCCTCTATGGCAAGTATATCCTTTCTTAGGTAGGGAGACCAAAACTGCACGCAATACTCCAGGTGTGGTCTCACCAAGGCTCTGTATAACTGCAGTAAGTTGTGAGGAGGATGCAAGGAGGCTTCAGGGCAATTTAGACAAGTTGTGTGTGTGGGCAAACACATGGCAGATGCGGTATAACTTGGATAAATGTGAAGTTATATGCTTTGGTGTGAAAAATAGAAAGGCAGAGTATTATTTAAATGGTGATATATTGGGAAATGTGGATGTACAAAGGGATCTGGGTGTCCTTGTTCACCAGTCAATGAAAGTAAATAGGCTTTCATTAGCCTACTTCTGAACTCAAATCCTCTTGCAATGAAGGCCAACATAACATTTGCTTTTCTAACCGCTTGCTGCACCTGCCTATTTACTTTAATTGACTGGTGTACAACTCACAACCCTGCCCAGTTTTGTGTTGTCAGCAAACTTGGAAATATTGTATTTGGTTCCCTCATCCAAGTAATTTATATATATCATGAATAGCTGGGGCCCAAGCACTGATCCATGCGGTACACCACTAGTCACCGCCAGCCACCCGGAAAAAGACCCATTTATTCCCACTCTCTGCTTCTGGCAGTACTCACCATTGATTTTGAAGATCCAGCAATCATTTAAATTTTCCTGTTGTTAATTTGAATCTGACCTAAGTCAAGGAAATCTCCAAGCACCCAGCAACAGTGATGGCATCAAGCAGAATAAGCAGCCAATAACACTGAGGCATTCACTCTGATAGAATTCAGAAATCTTCAACATTGGCCTGACTTGGTTTCTAATGCAACATACTGCAAAGAAAAAGTCTCTTACAAACATATTAGCCATTTCATTATCATTTCTTTTGGAATATCATATTAGTAGTAACAAAGAGCAACAACAAGCTGCAGATGCTGGAAATCTCAGACAAAAACAGATGCGCTGGAAACAGTTAATAAATCAGGTAGTGTCTGAGGAGTGGACAGAGAAGTCAATGGCTCTGATATTTACTGGAGTGGGTTTGGGAACAGAGGAGAGGAAATACGATCAGGAAAACTGGAAATTTTAATCATGTCATATGCAAGGTCTTTTCTGGAACAGGTTCCTTGCCTGGAATTCCCCTGCATTTTTCAAAATACTGCCATAGAATCCTTTATGTTCATTGAGAGGGCCGAGGTTTAACATCTCATCTACCAAAAGGCATCTCCAACAGTGCAGCATTACTTCAGTATTGCAGTGATTTTTAAAATATATTCATCAAGGGATATGGGCTTTGCTGGCTGGGCCAGCATTTATTGCTTATCCCTAGTTGCCCTTGAGAAGGTGACGGTGAGCTGCCTTCTTGAACTACTACAGTCCATGTGGTGTAGGTACACCCACAGTGCTGTTAGGGAAGGAGTTCCAGGATTTTGACCCAGCGACAGTGAAGGGAGCCAACAGAAGAAGACTTTCACTCATTAGACTGGCTCAGATCAAATAACTGGGTCCTAAAAGTGAAATGGAAGTGTGCTAACTCACTATACGACCCAGACCCTAAAGGACATGTGTGAAGAAACTGAAAACTTACTACAGTGTGGAATATTGCAGAATGCCCATCGAGTTCTGGAGTCAGCTGTGAAACACCATGGCCTGAATTCTCCATCTGGATTCCGACAGTAGTTCTCCTCGAGATATTTATCTGGAAAACTGAAGGTCCTTATTTTTACTTTTGGCGAAAAAACTTTAATACTGAATATTGATGTTTCTGAGGCTTGCACAATGTGATAGGGATAACCCTGTTTACAGAAACATGTCCATCTTCAAGTAAAGCTCAGGGACAACAACCACAGCTTGGATTTATACAGGGCCCTTAACATAGTAAAATGTCCTACTTCTGCTTCACAGAAGTATCATCAGATAAGAATTGACACTGAGTCACAAAGAGATACAGTATCAGGACATGTGACCAAAAGCGTGCTCAAAGTGGTAGGATTTAAGGAGATTCTTAAAGGAGGACAGAAAGGTAAAGAGGCGGAGAGGTTTAGATGGGAATTCCAGAGCTTAGGGTCTAGGTAGCTGAAGGCATGGCTGCCAGTGAAAGATGAAAATCAGGGATATGCAAGGGGCCAGAATTGGAGAAGGACAGAGATTGCAGAGAGTTGTAGGGCTGGAGGAGATAACAGAGAAAGAGACAGGTGAGACCATGAAGGGAGTTGAATGCAAGGATGAGAATTTTAAAAAGTTACCATGCATTGAAACAGTATTGACACAGGTAGTGTAAGACACTGCTCCATATCTGTATATACACACAGGATGGGCTGGTTTGCAATTGCAACTATGCTTTTGAATAAAGTCCTCATACAATAGTATTTTTAACCATTAAGAATTAATTAAATAAGCATTCCTTATTTCAAAGAATGGATACTGGAATGACCTTTGACCTAGAAGCAGTACAGTTAAGGAATGTTTGTAATCTCTTTAAAATATCTGTGGTATCTATAATCATTTCTAAGAATCTTTGAAAGGGACTTTTTAAGAGTTTGCATCAATTGTTAAGGGGTTAATTGTAATTTTCTTGAATAATACTGGTCCATGTGGCCTGGTGGCTTCTGACCTGGAATCAGTGCCAACAGGAAGGCAGTTAAGACCAGAAGCTGTGTGGCTAGCAGACACAAAGCAGAGCTGGAAGCAGAAGGTGATCATCACACAGGTGCAGGCAGAAAGAATTGGTGCAGCGGAACAGTTATCAAGCTTGTAATGGTTTCTAGCAAGCTGAGCTCTATACAGTCTTCCGTTTGGCAGTAAGAAGAAAAATAGTATTCCAGGAGCTCTTGGGGAAGCAAAAGGGACTGTATCTGCATGCAGTATCTGAAAAGTGTTTGTTCAGAGAGATGATCTGACACTCCGAGACTTGAAACTGTTGTGAAAAGTCAATTTATAGGCTGTAGAAAAGCATGTAGGGATTAGCGTAAGATCTGGAGCTAAGAAGGATGGGATCCTTAAAGGATTGGCTAGGGATCTGGGGCATGAGGAAGGAAGGAGCAGTTCAGTTAGTGATAAAATACAACTGGTCAGAATTGAAAAAGAAATATCACTAAGAAAGATTGACTTAGAGAGAGAGAAATTAGCAAGAGAGGAAAGGGAAAGAGAGAGCCAAAGGGAAGAAGATTCTACCCATGTCATGGTGAAAGAGGAGGTAATTAATACACTAGAAGGATTTAAAATTGATGAGGAGGTATTGGATAGGCTGTCTGTACTTAGAATTGATAAGTTACTGGCACTGGATGTAATGCATCTAAGGATACTGAGGAAAGTGAGACTGGAAATTATGGAGGAACTGGCCATAATTTTTCAGTCTTCCTTAGACTCATGGGTGGTGCCAGAGGAGTGGAGAATTGCAAATGTTACACCCTTGTTCAAATAAGGGGGTAAAGATAACCCCAGCAATTACAGGACAGTCAGTTTAACATCAGTGGTGAGGAAACATCTAGAAACAATAATATGCGACAAAATTAATAGTCACTTGGACAAATGCAAGTTATTTAAGAAAAGCCAGCATGGATTTGTTAAGGGAAAACCATGTTTAACTGACTTGCTGGAGTTTTTTGAAGAGGTAACAGAGAGGGTTGATAAGGTTAATGCTGCTGATGTGGTGTATATGGACTTTCAAAAAGTCTTTGATACATGCCACACAACTGACTTGTGGATAAAGTTATAATTTATAGAATAAAAGGAACAGTAGCAACATGGATGCAAAATTAGCTGAGTGATTGGAATCAGAGAGTAGTGATTAATGGATGTCTTTCAGACTGGGGGAAGGTTTGTAGTGAAGTTCCCCAGAGGTCAGTGTTGGGACCCTTGCTTTTCCTGCTATATATTAATGACCTAGACCTTGGTGTATAGGGCACAATTTCAAAATTTGCAGATGATACGAAACTTGGACGCATTGTGATAACGTAGAACTACAAAAGGACATAACAGGTTAGTGGAATGGGCAGACAAATGGTAGATGAAGTTCAATGCGGAAAAGTGATTCATTTTGGTAGGAAGAACACAGAGACACAAAATAAAACAAAGGGTTCAACTCTAAAGAGGGTGCAGGAGCAGAGGGACCTGGGTGTTTATGTGCATTAGTCAATGAAGGTGGGAGGACAGGTTGAAAGAGCGGCTAATAAAGCATATAGAATCCTGGGCTTTATTAGTACGGGCATAGAGTACAAGAGCAGGGAGGTTATGTTAAATTTGTACAAAACACCGGTTTGGCCTCAACTGGAGTATTGCGTCCAGTTCTGGGTGCTGTACTTCAGGAAAGATGTGAAGGCATTGGAGAGAGTACAGAAAAGATTCATAAGAATGGTTCCAGGAATGAGGAACTTCAGTTGTGAAGATAGATTGGAGGAGTTGGGATTGATATCCTTGGAGATGAGAAAGCTGAGAGGAGATTTGATAGAGGTATTCAAAATCATGAGGGGTCTAGACAGAGTAGATAGGGAGAAACTGTTCCCACTCGTGAAAGGATCAAGAGCGAGAGTGCACAGATCTAAAGTAATTGGTAAAAGAAACAAAAGCGACCTGAGGACAAACTTGTTCACACATTGAGTGGTTAAGGTCTGGAATGCACTGCCTGGTTGTGTGGTGGATACAGGTTCAATTGAAGCATTCAAAAGGGAATTAGACAAGAATAAGTCAGATCTAATGTTGGACATTGTGTCTTGAGCTTTGCAAGCACGGGTTGGTTGGATACAGTGTCCAACATTAGATGTGGTTCCGCGATTGGACAACATTTGCTAAATTATCCTTAGTGTGCTAAGAATTACACTGACAACCAATTTAAGATTGTTGCAGTGTGATGCATTTGCGTGTATTGGAAGCTACATATATTAATACGCAGGGTCCTGTTCTTTGCAGACAGAAAGAACATGTACACACACTGCACCTGTTTCAGCTAAACAAAATAAGTAACAGCCATTCCCTGAGTTATTCCTCAGGGCAATGCCTTGACCAATCAATCAGAGTCAAGCTGCCTGGTTTAAATTTCAAACAATACTTGGCAGTTAACTGTCAGTCACCATAACTGGTGCATTCTCTATGGCAACACCTCTACCAATTAGAGTCCACTTGTCAACCAATCAGTACTCTCTTGTCATACAGTATAAATTGTTATTTTCCCCTTATATTCGTATTTTTGCTTAGTGTCCTGATGAGTGCAAGATGAAAAGCTTCAATATGTCTCTTTTTTCATCAATACTCAAGTTCTGTCCTACCAAATGGCTAAATATTTATGTCCTGTATTCACATTAAGGTAAAGAGTTTTACTCCAAATGATTATACCAAATAATCAAAGAACAATAAAAGAAAGTATGAATTATCTGTCTCATTCTCTTACTTACAAGGTCGGGTTGTATCCATGAAGGTGAGGTGTTTGTGAATCCCAGCGCTGACATGTGACACCATCCACCGTTTGGGAAATTTTCCCACGATAATTCTCACCAATGCAGAGCATGCACTCCTCTGTAATCAAAATGCAAAAATAACACATGGTGTTAGTGTTATGCGACTACAAAATAATAGAGCTGTGCAATCGTGCAGCAGAATAGGGTGAAGTAATTGTTTGTTCAATCTGGAGGTTATAATTAAACCAATGCCATTGTCGGAAGAACAAAATTTCCAAACTTTGCCTTGAGAAAGGTTTGTCTAAAGTTCTTGGTGACCTTTCAACCTGATATTGCAGTGTCTGTCTAACTGTGTCACGAGGTTGACTGATTCTCTCCGCAATAAAGGGATGAAACCATAGGCAGTGTATAAAGGGGTTTGCTCTTGTAGAAACCTAGGGCAGAATTTTCTGCTCGTCGGGCGGCTGGGCGCCCGACCCGAACGAGCATAAAATCTCCTCAATGACGTCAGGCGAGTGTTCCGAAGCCACCGTGCACTTGTGTGTTATTTCGATCAGCGAGCAGGCGCAGGAGTCAGTAGCGTCCACCAACAATTAACAGGCCTATTAAGGCCATTAAAGATTTAATTAAATTAAATTTTTCGCAGACGAATAGGCCAAGCGGCCTTTGGATTTTTTTGCGAAACTTCATCCATGGGTGGGGAGAGGTTTCAATCAGTCATAAGAAAAAATTAAAAAATTTTCAAAGCAATTTCTAACCTGTCCCTGCTCATGAGGGTACATGTTATTAACATTTTTAGAATCTTTATTTTTTATTTTCAAAAATCTTCATCTCCCTGAGATAGCTCTGTGCCTCAGGGAGCTTTTCCTGTGTGCACTCGTGCGCATGCACGAACTTGCGTGTTCACCCCCCCACACCCCCGGACAGGCAGCGCTGAGTGCTGCAGTGTGTATTTCACACTGGGCAGGTCCTAATTGGCCCACCAGCGAGAAATTGCAGTCGCAGCCCGATCGCAGGTGAGGGTGAGCTTCCTGAGCACTCCTGCTCGCCCCCGCTGAGCCCGCCCGACGAGGGAAAAATTCTGTCCATTGAAAAAAGTGGGTCATTCAGCTCTGTGAACCTATTCCACCATTCAATTAGATCATGGCAGATCTGTATCTCGACTCGATTTACCTGCCTGGGACCCACATCCTGTGACACGGCCTGTTAAACTCAGATTTGAATATTTCAATTAACCCAGTGTCCACAGCTTTTTTTGCAAAAGAAAGTTCCAGATTTCCACTACCCTGAAACCTGGAATCATCCAGGAATGACCTAGCTCAAATTTTAAGGTCATACCCCCTTGTTCTGTTTAACTAACTCTAATCTTAACTGCAATCCTAACCAGGAGTCACAAGTTTATACTGACATCAAGAACAAGTGCTGAAACTTTACATGTCAACATTATAAAGTTGCTGATCATAAATGAAGAGGAAAAATAAGTTTCGCAATTGCTTTTCCATGAAGACGATGTCCAATTAAAAATTTCAGTTCTGACTTGATGGTATGAAGGTCTGTCGAGCCTCAGCCATGGGAAAGGGCGATTTGTCATTCTGGTTTAAAATCTAATCTACATTGCTGCAAGTTACTTATTAGAATATAAGCACAGTTGTGTTTGTTTTAAGAGGGAGGGCTGCAATCTATCTCGCTCATCTTGATCATAGATACCCTCCCAATGTTGACAGTCCCGGTGAAGAGTGTAGTTGGTCAATTCCCTGCTCCCACCTGTCAGAGTAGGTTGTACAGTATTGGAGGCTGACCTCTGATTTGCAATCCCTACCAGCACCACTCCCAAGTAGGAGCATGGAATCAATACAGTTACATAGGGCAAAATTTTTAGCTCGGCGGGTGGGTGCATGGGTGCGCGACCGACCTGCTCGAGCGTAAAATGACACTTGTTGACGTTGGTCGAGCATGCCCATGTCAATGCGCAGTCGCATGATAGTTCAGTCGACGGGCATGCACCAGAGTCGGCAGCACGCCAGCCGACAATTAAAAGGCCTGTTAAGGATATTAAAGAATCAATTAACTTAAATTTTTCGCTGCCCATCCAACCTTACGGTTTACGGTTAGCGAAAAGGCCAAGCGGCCTTTGCATTTTTTTTGGAAACCTCATCCATGGGCGGGATGAGGTTTCCAAAAGCAAACAAAAATACAAGACAAGTTTTAAAATTTAATTAATAACATGTCCCTGTTCATGTGACAGTCACATGACAGGACATGTTTTTTTTAATTACATTTTTCAAATCTTTATTTTTTTTTAAAACTGCTTCATCTCCCTGAGGCAGCTCTGTGTCTCAGGGAGATTGTGAAGTGCACACTTGTGTGCATGTGCAATGTTAGCACTCGCCCTCCTCCTCCACCTCCCCCACACCCGCCCCCCACCCCACCGACACAGGCAGTACTGAGCACTGCCGCTTGCGTTTCAATCTGAGTGGACCTTAATTGACCCCCACCAGCGTGAAATCGCAGTCCAACCCCGATTGCGGGCGGCGGTCGGCTTCTCAACCGCCCCCACCGAGCCCGCCCAACATGGGCTAAATTCTGCCCATAGAGTCATAGGCCCAGATTTTCATGCCTCCTTACATGTCAGAATGCAGGTGGGTGAGATTAAAAATAGTGGATGGGGCTATTCCACCCGATTCCAGGATTCCCACCCCATTCCTGTTATGTAGGTTTTTTTACAGACCTGGGATAAAGATGCAGGTAGCGACCTGGGAAGCAGCAATCCCGCCCTTGCCTATTCATTGGGGGAATGGACATTTTAGACTCCCTGCTATTTCCACTGAGGTGGTCCCATTTCGGTATGAGATGTTCACTGCACCTCAGGGGAGTCACAAACCGTGGGGAAAGCCTAGTCTGGAGTCAGGAACCTTTCGACAGGTAAAATCAATTAATTTAATATTCACTAAATCCACCTATTTAATGAAGCTGGATCTCAAGCTGATTCAAAAAATAAACTAGAGATAACTAACAAATAGATTAATTAATAAAGCCATAGCTGTGGCGGCAGCGTGAAGGAATTGTTGTATCTCGGAGTTTATCTGCATTAAATTTAATCAATTAAACTTTACTCTATTCACATATCAGTAAGTTTTATATTAATTATCACTCCAAGTAAATTTCCCACAAAGGGCTCTAAAAAGGGAATCTGCAGAGAGAGTGGCTGCTCTGGTTATGAACTTCCAAAATTCCTTAGAGTCTGGAAAGGTCCCAGTAGATTGGGAGGTCACAAATGTAATACCACTATTCAAGAAAGGATGGAAAGAGAAAACAGGGAACTACCAGGCCAGCTAGTCTGTCATCAGTCATCACAAAATGCTCAAATCCATTATTAAGGAATTAGCAACAGAGATCCTGAACATTGTTTTATGAAAGGGAAATTCTGTTTGACAAATTTCTTATATGAAGCTTTTGAGGGTAACAAGCATGGTGGATAAAGGGGAAACCAGTGGATATAGTATATTTGGATTTTCAAAGATATTAGATAAGGTGCCACATGAAAGTTTGTTGGATAAGATGAGGGCTCACAGGGCTGGTGGTAATGTATTAGCCTGGACAAAGGATTGACTGAAGGACGGCAAACAGAGTAGGAGCAAAAGGGTCATTTTCAGGCTGGCAGGCTGTAACAAATAGGGTGGCTGAAGGATCAGTGCAGGGGCTCCGCTATTGATAATCGTTTGGACTGAGCAATGTATCTAAATTTGTTAATGATACAAGCTAGGTGGGAAATTGAGGAGGACAAATGGGCAGAACTTTCCCAGCCCCAAGGAGGCTGGATTAGTTGGAGGGAGGTGGGAAAATTGCACAAAACATCATTAGACCAATTTTCCGACATGTCCCAGCCCCACTCGGTTTTCCCAGATAATGAGCACGCAGCAGTGACAACAAGCCACCTAGCAGCGGCGGGAATGGATTCTAGCTCATTAAGGAGCCACTTAACAGCAATTATTGCAGAAGCACAACAATTTTGCCAGTGTCGCATGGGCCCCCTGCTGTGTCCACGCTTCAGCAAGTGAGAGGAGGCAGCTGTACAACAGAGGTTGAGGATGCGATGCAACTGAAGGAGATCTAAATGTTTCTGGCAGAAAATGGCAAGTCTCCTGCTTTCCCATGCCACAGCCTTGCCACTGAGCGTGGAATTCCTGTAGAGAGCTGTCCCCGATTGTCATGGGCCTAATCAGCTGCTCCCCTGTTATTGATGGCAGCTCCAGTGAAGGATACAAGGTTCTGATAAAGCAAATGCCGAGAGGTTCATTCCCCTGGCTTGAGAAATTAGAATTAGAGGCATCGTCTCAGAATAAGGGGTCAGCCATTTCGGACTGAAATGAGAAATTTCTTCTCTCCAGAGGGTTGTGAATCTTTGGAATTCTCTACCCCATAGGGCTGTGAATGTTCAGTTGTTGAGGATGTTCTAGGCTGAGATCGATAGAATTTTGGACTCTCAGGGGAGACTGGGTAGGAAAGTGGAGTTGAAGCTGAGGGTCAGCATTGATCTTATTAAATGATGGACCAGGCTCGAAGGCCATATGGCCCATTCCTGTTCCTATTCCTTATGTTCTTAGAAGCATATGAGGGAGAAGGGAATAGCAAATTATACCAGTAGAGATAGATGATAGGAGGAGGCTTTAGTGGAGCATAAATGTGGTCATGACTGGCTGGGCCGAATGGCCTGTTTCTCTGCTGTATATTCTAATTCTCTGGATGTCATATGGATTTTCAAAAGGCTTTTGATAAAGTACTACACGATAGGCTCATGATAGAGATTGGGGAGAAATATGTGAATTTATAGCAAACTGGTGAAAAGATAGAAAACAGAGAAGTAGTTATTCAGATTGGAGGGAGGTAGAAAGAAATGTTCCACTGGGGACAGTTCTGGGATGTCTGTTATTCATAATTTTCATTCATGATTTGGATTGCAGAACAGGTAACTCAATATCAGAATTTGCAGAAATCATCAAACTGGGGTATAGCTAACACTGAGCCAGGATGCACTATAATACAATTTCGACATTAGGAAACTTACAGGATAGACAGTTAAGTGGCAAATGAACCTTAACATAGATAAATGTGAAGTGACACACTTTGTTAGGTAAAATAGAAATAGAAAACCTTAGAAAATAAGAAACAGAATGGGGTAGAAGACTAAATGAGTCCAGGAATACAGGTGAACAAATCATTAAAAACAGCATCACAGGCTAGCAAATCAATTAAAAAATGTTAACAAAGCACTGGTTTTATTTCTGAAGGTATAGAATTCAAAAGTAGTGAAATTATGTTAAACCTGAATAGGACCCTGGTTAGGGTGCACTTAGAGCACTCTGCACACTTCTGATCACTATACTATAAAAAGGACAAAGAATCACTGGAGTTAACTTGTGAAAAAGATGAAGTCCAGAAAGATTAAAAAGGTTTGGTCCTTTTCCTTTACAAAAGAGAAGATTTATGAGTGGATTGGTCAGGGGAAATGTGGAGAGAATATTTATACTTGTGGGAGAATCCAATATTATCGAATGTAAATACAAGACAATTACTAAAAAACCCAAACGAAAATAAGGAGAAAGTCCTTTACTCAGAATGGGGAAATCACTACCACAAGAAGTGGTTGAGGCAAATAGTTTAGATGCTTTCAAAGATGAGTATTTGAGAGAAAAGAGAATGGGCATGGTGATTAGCTGAGATGAGGTAGATGTAATGGGAAAAGACTTGTCTAGAGTACAAACACCAGAGCAGTTGGGCTGAATGTTGTATATTCTAAACAATTCTATTGCATAACATCATATAACATGCCCCTTTCTGGCCTCTCAGGAGGACATGAACGATCCTATGGTACTACTTTGAAGAAGAGCAGGGGTGTCCTCTCTGGTATACAGGATCAATAGTTACTCCTCAACTAAAACCAGGTGAAACAGAATTTTGCTCATGGGGCCTTGCTGTGCACAAATTGGTAGCCATTTTCCTAACTTACAACAGTGACTACATTTCAGAAGTACTTCATTGGCTGTAGACCACTTTGCAATGTCCTTCATTATTGAAAGGTGTGATATAAAAGCAAGTTTTTTTTTCATAGAGTTACATAGATTCTACACAGCACATGGAAACACCGCCTTCTCCACATTTCCTCCAAGCCACGCATTATCCTGAAATGGAAATATATTGACATTCCTTCATTATCACTGGGTCAAAATTCTGGAACTCCATAAGTAGAAATATTATATGGGAGTACCTTCACCACACAAACTGCAGCGGTTCATGAAGGAAGTTTAGCAACATCTCAAAGGGCAATTAGGGATTAGGGATGGACAATGAATGCTGGCCTTGTCAGTGATAGTACATGCAAACATATGAATTAGAAGCAGGAATAGGCCACTCGGCCCCTCAAGCCTGCTCCGCCATTCAATAAGATTATGGCTGGTCTGATTTTAACCTCATATTCTTGCTTATCCCCGATAACCTTTTACCCCCTTGCTTATCAAGAGTCTATCTACCCCTGCCTTAAAGATATTCAAGGACTCTGCCTCAACCACCTTTTGAGGGAGAGAATTCCAAAGTCTCACAACCCTCTGAGAGAAATTTTTTTCCTCATCTCTGTCCTAAATGGGCGACACCTCATTTTGAAACAGTGACCCTGAGTTCTAGGTTCTCCCACAAGAGGAAACATCCTTTCCACATTCACCCTGTCAAGTCCCCTCAAGACCTTATATGTTTCAATCAAGTTGCCTCTTACTCTTCTAAACAAGCCTGCCTGGTCCAGCCTTTCCTCTAAGACAACCTGCCCATTCCAGGTATTAATCTAGTAAACCTTCTCTGAACTGCTTCTAATGGATTTACATCTTTCCTTAAATAAGGAGGCCAATGTTGTACACAGTACTCTAGATGTGATCTCACCAATGCCTGGATAACTGAAGCATAACCTCTGTACTTATAAATTTAATTCCCCTCACAATAAATGATAACATTCTATTAACTTTGCTAATTACTTGCTGCACCTGCAAACTAACCTTTTGTGATTCATGCACTAGGACACCCAGATCCCTCTGCATCTCTGAGCTCTGCAATCTCACCTTTTAGATAATATACCTCTTTTTTACGTGTCCTGCCAAAATGGACAACCTCACATTTTCCTACATTATACTCCATTTGCCAATTTTTGCCCATTCACCAAACCTCTTGTGTTCTCTTCACAACTTTCCTACCTACCTTTGTGTCATCAGCAAAGTCAGCAACCATACCATCGGTCCTTTCATCCAAGTCATTTATATACATTGTAAAGAGTGGAGGCCTCAGCAATGATCCCTGTGGCACACCACTTGTAACATCCTGCCAAACAGAAAATGAGCCATTTATGCCTAGTCTCTGTTTCTTGCTAGCTAGCCAATCTTCTAGCCATGCCAATATGTTACCCCCATGCACCATGAGTTTTTATTTTCCACAATAACCTTTGGTGAGGCACCTTATCAAATGCCTTCTGAAAATATAAGTACAGTACATCCACCGGTTCTTCTTTATCCACAGCACCTGTTATTTCTTCAAAGAACCCCAATAAATTGATTAAATATGATTTCCCTACAATAAAGCCATGTTGACTCTGTTATAACGTCTTTAATAATAGCTCCTAATGTCTTCCCTATTACAGATGTTAAGCTAACTGGTCTATAGTTTCCTGAAAATTTAGTAAAATTCCACGAAGAGAAATAAGGCATTCAACCTAACTAGTCTATGCCAGTGTTTATTCTCCACATCAGACTCCTCCCATCCCCTTAATCTAACCCTATCAGTGAATTCTTCAATTCCTTTCTTCCCCTGTACTTTTTAAAAACCTGTGACATCTACAATGTTTTCCAATTTTGATGATTGGCTACAGACCTGAAATCTTAATAGCTTTGTTTCTCTTTCCGGAGATACTGCCTGACCTGCTGAGTATGTACAGCATTTTCTGTTTATATTTTAGATTTCCAGTAACCACAGTATATTGCCTCTTGCCTTTATGACCTCTAGTTTTGGTCTTCCTCACAAGTGGAAACATTTTCTCAATGTTAACCCTGTCAAACTTCATCTTTTTTTTATTCGTTCATGGGATGTGGGTGTCTCTGGCTAGGCCAGCATTCACTGCCATCCCTAATTGCCCTTGAGGAGGTGGTGATGAGCTGCCTTCTTGAACTGCTACAGTCCATGTGGTATAGGTACACCCACAGTGCTTTTAGGGAGGGAGTTGCAGGATTTTGACCCAGCAATAGTGAAAGGTGGCGATATATTTCCAAGTCAGGATGGTGAGTGGCTTGCAGGAACTTACAGGTGGTAGTGTTCCCATGTGTCTGCTGTCCTTGTCCTTCTAGATGGTAGTGGTCGTGGGTTTGGAAGATGTTGTCAGAGGCCTGGTGAGTTCCTGTAGTGCATCTTGTAGATGGTACACTTTGCTGCCACTATGCGTCGATGGTGAGGGGAGTTTGTGAATGGGATGCCAATCAAGCGGGCTGCTTTTTCCTGGATGGTGTCAAACTTCTTGAGTGTTGTTGGATATGCACTCATCCAGGAAGAGTATTGCATCACACTCCTGACTTGTACCTTGTAGATGTTGGACAGGCTTTGGGGAAGTCAGGAGGTGAGTTACTTGCCACAGGATTCCTAGTCCCTGACCTGCTCTTGTAGCCACAGTATTTATATGGCTAGTCCAGTTCTGTTTCTGGTCAATGGTAACCCCCCAGGATGTTGATATGTGGGATTCAGCGATGGTAATGCCATTGAATGTCAAGGGGCAATGCTTAGATTGTCTCTTGTTGGAGATGGTCATTGCCTGGCACTAGTGTGGCACGGATGTTACTTGCCACTTGTCAGTCCAGGTTTTGCTGCATTTGGACATGGACTGCTTTAGTGTCTGCGAATGGTGCTGAACATTGTTCAATCATCAGCAAACATCCCCGCTTCTAAACTTATAATGGCAGGAAGGTTATTGATGAAGCAGCTGAAGATGGTTGGGCCTAGGACACTACCCTGAGGAACTTCTGCAGTGAAGTCTTTGAACTGAGATGATTGACCTCCAACAACCGCAACCATCTTCTTTTGTGCTAGGTATGACTCCAACCAGCAGAGAGTTTTCCCCCAGATTCCCTTTGGCCCCTATTTTGCTAGGGTTCCTTGATGCCACACTCAGTTAAATGCTGCCCTGATATCAAGGGCAGTCACTCTCATGTCACCTCTGGAGTTCAGCTCTTTTGTTCATGTTTGAACCAAGTCTGTAATGAGGTCCAGAAGCTGAGTGGCCTGAACAGAACCCAAACTAGGCATCAGTGAGAAGGTTATTACTGAGTAAGTGCCATTTGATAGTACTGTTGATGACCCCTTCCATCACTTTACTGATGATCAAAAGTAGACTGATCGGGCAGTAATTGACTGGGTTGGATTTGTCTTGCTTTTTGTGGACAGGACATACCTGGACACTTTTCCACATAGCCAAGTAGATGCCAGTGTTGTAGCTGTACTGGAACAGCTTGGCGAGGGACACAGCAAGGTCTGGAGCGTAAGTCTTCAGTACTATTGCTGGAATATTGTCAGGGCCTACAGCCTTTGTAATATCCAGTGCCTTCAGCCGTTTCTAGATATCATGTGGAGTGAATCGAATTGGCTGAAGACTGGCATCTATGATGTTGGGGTCCTCCAGAGGAGGCCGAGATGGATCATCCACCTGGCACTTCTGGCTGAAGATTGGACGGGTGGTTAACAGTGAGGTTGAGTGTCTTGGGCTACAGAAAGATATAGACGGGATGGTCAAATGGACAGATAAGTGGCGGATGGAATTTAACCCTAAAAAGTGTGAGGTGATACACTTTGGAAGGGAAGTATTCAATGAACGGCATGACACTAGGAAGTTCTGAGGAACAAAGGGACCTTGGCGTATGTGTCCATAGATCTCTGAAGGTGGAAGGGCATGTTAGTAGGGTGGTGAAATAGACATATGGGACACTTGTCTTTATAAATCGAGGCATAGATTACAAAAGTAGGGAGGTCATGTTGGAGTTGTACAGAACCTTGGTGAGGCCACAGCTGGAGTACTGTGCGCAGTTCTGATTGCCACATTATAGGAAGGATGTGATTGCACTGGAGAGGGCTCAGAGGAGATTCACCAGGATGTTTCCTGGGATGAAACATTTAAGTTATGAAGACAGGTTGGATAGACTTGGGTTGTTTTCATTGGAGCAGAGAAGACTGAGGGGCGACCTGATCGAGGTGTATAAGATTATGAGGGGCATGTACAGGGTGGATAGGGAGCAGCTGTTCCTCTTAGTTGAAGGGTCAGTCACAAGGGGACATAAGTTCAAGGTGAGGGGCAGGAGGTTTAGGGGGGATGTGAGGAAAAACCTTTTTATCCAGAAGGTGGTGATGGTCTGGAATGCGCTGCCTGGGAGGGTGGTGGAGGTGGGTTGCCTCACATCCTTTAAAAAGTACCTGGATGAGCACTTGGCATGTCATAACATTCAAGGCTATGGGCCAAACGCTGGCAAATGGGATTAGGTAGGTAGGTCAGGCGTTTCTCACGTGTCGGTGCAGACTCGGCAGGCCGAAGGGCCTCTTCTGCACTGTGTGATTCTGTGATTGTTACAAAAGCTTCAGTCTTATCTTTTGCACTGATGTGCTGGGCTCCCTCATCTTTGAGGATGGGAATATTTGTGGAGCTTCCTTTTCCAGTAAGTTGTTTAATCGTCCACCACCATTTATGACTGGATGTGGCAGGATTGCAGAGCTTAGACCTGATCCATTAGATGTGGAATTGCTTAGCTCTGTTTATCACTCGTTGCTTATGCTGTTTGGCATGCAAGCAGTTCGGTGTTGTAGCTTCACCAGGTTGCCACCTCATTTTTAGGTATGCCTGGTGCTGCTCATGGCATGCCCTCCTGCACTCTTCATTAAACCAGGGTTGATCCCTGGCTTGATGGTAATGGTAGAGTGGGGGATATGCCAGGCCATGAGTTTGAGTACAATTCTGCTGCTGCTGATGGCCCACAGCGCCTCATGGTTGCTCATCGATCCTGAGTTGGTAGATCTGTTCATAATCGATCCCATTTAGCATGGTGGTAGTACCACCCAATGTGGTGGAGGGTATCAAAGAACAAAGAAAAGTACAGCACAGGAACGTGCTCTTCGGCCCTCCAAGCCTGCGCCGATCATATTGCCCGTCAACTAAAACATTTTGCATTTCCAGGCTCCGTATCCCTCTATTCCCATCCTATTCATGTATTTGTCAAGCTGCCTCTTAAACACCACTATCGTAACTGCTTCCACCACCTCCTCTGGCAGCGAATTCCAGATACTCACTACCCTCTGTGTAAAAAAACTTGCCCCACACATCTCCTCTAAAGTTTTCTCCTCTCACCTTAACTATATGTCCCCTAGTAATTGACTCTTCCACCCTGGGAAAAAGCTTCTGACTACCTACTCTGTCCGTGTCACTCATAATTTTGTAAACTTCTATCAAGTCGCCCCTCAATCTCTGTTGCTGTAGTGAGAACAATCCGAGTTTCTCCAACCTCTCCTCATAGCTAATAACCTCCAGACCAGGCAGCATCCTGGTAAACCTCCTCTGCACCCTCTCCAACGCCTTCATATCCTTCTGGTAATGTGGTGACCAGAATTGCACGCAATATTCCAAGTGTGGCCTAACCAAGGTTCTATACAGCTGCAGCATGATTTCCCAGCTTTTATACTCAATACCCCTGCCAATGAAGACAAGCATGCCATATGCCTTCCTGACTATCTTATCCACCTGCGTTGCCACTTTCAGTGACCTGTGGACCTGTACACCCAGATCCCTCTGCCCGTCCATGCACAAAGGTTCTGCCATTTACTGTATAATTCCTGCCTGTATTAGACCTTCCAAAATGCATTACCTCGCAGTTGTCTGGATTAAACTCCATCTGCCATTTCTCCGCCCAAGTCTCCAACCGATCTATATCCCGTTGTATCCTTTGACAATCCTCTTCACTATCTGCAACTCCTCCAACCTTAGTGTCATCTGCAAACTTACTAATTAGCCCAGTTACATTTTCCTCCAAATCATTTATGTATGCTACAAACAGCAAAGGTCCCAGCATTGATCCCTGCGGAACTCTACTAGTCACAGCTCTCCATTCAGAAAAGCACCCTTCCACTGCTACCCTCTGTCTTCTATGACCAAGCCAATTCTGTATCCATCTTGCCAGCTCACCTCTGATCCCGTATCCTCAATGTGAAGACAGGATTTCGTCTGTGCGGTGGTCACTCCTACCGATACTGTCATGGACAGATGCATCTGTGGCAGGCAGGTTGGTGAGGATGAGGTCAAGTATGTTTTTCCCTCTTGTTGGTTCCCTCACCACCTGCCGCAGACCCAGTCTAGCAGCTATGTCCTTTAGGACTTCCCCAGCTCGGTCTGTAGTGGTGCTACTGAGCCACTCTAGGTGACCCAGAGTACATTCTGCACCCTTGCCACCCTCAGTGCTTCCTCCAAGTGGTGTTCAACATGGAAGAGCACTGATTCATTGGCTGAGGGGAGATGGGACATGGTAATTAGCAGGAGGTTTCCTTGCCTGTTTGACCTGAAGCCATGAGACTTCATGGGGTCCGGAGTCGATACTGAGGACATCCAGGGCAACTCCCTCCCGACTGTATACCACTGTGCTGCCACCTCTGCTGGATCTGTTCTGCCAGTGGATCAGGACATACCTAGGGATGATGATGGTGATGTCTGGGACATTATGTGTAAGGAATGATTCCATGGGTATGACTATGTCAGGCTGTTGCTTGACTAGTCTGTGAGACAGCTCTCCCAATTTTGCACAAGCCCCCAGATGTTAGTAAGGAGGACTTTGCAGGGTTGACAGGGCTGAGTTTGCCGTTGTTGTTTCCAGTGCCTAGGTTGATGCCAGGTGGTCTGTCTGGTTTCATTCCTTTTAGACTTCGTAGCAATTTGTTATTACTGAGTGGCTTGCTAGGCCATTTCAGGGAGCATTAAAGCGTCAATCACATTGTTGAAGGGTTTGAATTCACATGTAGACCAGACTACTGTAGGCAGATTTCCTTCCCTAAAGGATATTAGTGAACCAGATGTTTATTTTTTTAACAACAATCGACAATGGTTTCTTGGCCAGCAGACTTTTAATTCAGATTTTTTTTAAAAATTCAAATTTGAATCAAATTTCACCACCTGCTGTAGTGGGATTCAAACCCGGGTTCCCAGAGCATTTTCTTGTGTGTCTGGAATTCTAGTCTAGTGACATGCACACGCCCCACAAATTAAATCTCACAGACTTCTAACAGTATAATCCCTCTGTTTTGGTGTCATCCTTCTGAATGTTTTATGCACCTTCTCCTTTTCCTTGTATACTTTTCAATAAGATGGAGAACAGCACTGTTCATAGTACTCCAAGTTTCATACAAGTGTAACATAGCCTCCCTGCTTTTCAATACTATCCCTCTGGAAATAAACTCCAGCATTCAGTTTAATAGAGTTCCGAAAAAGAGTCATATTGGACTCAAAACTTTAACTGTTTCTCTCTCCACAGATGCTGCCAGACCTCGGAGTTCTTCCAGCACTTTCTATTTTTATTTCAGATCGCCAGCATCCACAGTATTTTGCTTTTATTCCAGTATTCAGTTTGCTCTGTATATAGCTTTATTAAACTGTGTCACTACTTTTAGTGATTTGTGCACCTATTTCCCTTGGTCCTCTATCCCATTTGGACTTTAAATACCCAAACAGTGTGTGGCCTCTTGATTCTTCTCACCAAAATGCATTACCTCACACAGATCTATATTGAAATTAATTTGCCAAATACATGTCCATTCTACAAGTTTATTAGTCTTTTCCTGTAATTTGTCATATTCTTCCTCAATATTTACCACTCTCAATTTGGTGCCATCTGCAAAGTTAGAAATTGTACTTCGATTCCCAAGTCCATATTGTTAATGGAAATGGTGAACAACTGATGCATGTGCAACATCACTTCTCAACTTCTGCCAGTCTGTGTAGCCTTAACCCTATACTCTGTTTTCTTTTGTGTAGCTAGCTTGTATTCTATTCTTTCTTCAGTCATAGCTGAGCCTTTAGACATTCATTCAACTGCTGTGTTCCACAAGACAATACCTTCACAATTTTGTATCTGACAGTTTTCCCATCGTGTGTTTGCATCTTGAGTGTAGCACCAGGGCCCTGTGGTATCATTATCGGGATTTCTGCAATAGTTTTCTTCCAGGTCTGCATGTGGGCTATTTTCCGGTGTGTAACTGTTCAAAAAGTAACATGTTAATTCATTATCAACAGAGTCACTTTAAAAAGACGTGCTCATTAAAAGACAATATATTTGGCAATAGACAATTAGAATATTGAAACTTTGAACAGAAAGCAAAAAAGAACTTGTGCATTTATATAGTGCCTTTTGCAACTCAGGATGGACTGAAGTGCTTGACATTCAATGGAGCACTTTTGAAATGTAGTCACAGATGTGATGCAGGAAACACAGAGGCCAAATTGCATACAGTAAGCTCCCACAAACAGCAATGAAGTTAATGGCCAGATAATCTATTTTAAGTCCCCCTTGCCCTCACTTTTCACCCCACCAGCTCCGCATTCAATCTCTGCCATTTCCGCCAACTCCAGCATGATGCTTCCACCAAACACATCTTCCTTTCACACCCCATGTCGGTATTCCATAGGGACCATTCCCTCCGGGACACCCTGGTCCACTCCTCCATCACCCCCAACACCTCATCCCCCTCCTACGGCACCTTCCCATGCAATCGCAGAAGTGCAACACTGCCCCTTTACTTCTCCCTCCTCACCGTCCAAGGGCCCAAACACTCCTTTCAGGTGAAGCAGTGTTTCACTTGGACTTCCTACAATTTGGTCTACTGCATTCGCTGCTCCCAATGCAGTCTCCTCTACATTGGAGAGACCAAATGCAAGCTGGGTGACTGCTTTGTGGAACACCTTCGGTCTGTCCGCAAGCATGACCCAGACCTTCCTGTCGCTAGCCATTTCAACACTCCATCCTGCTTTCATGCCCAAATGTCTGTCCTTGGCCTGCTGCAATGTTCCAGTGAAGCCCAACGCAAACTGGAGGAACAGCACCTCATCTTCCAATTAGGCACTTTACAGCCTTCCGGACTTAACATGGAGTTCAACAACTTCAGATCATGAACTCTCTCCTCCATCCTCACTCCTTTTTATCCGTTTTTTTCAATATTCATTTTCTTTTTTAATTTTTATCCATTTACTTTTATTTTTATTTATTTTCATTTTTATTCATTGTTTTATCCCCACCTTTTATCCTATCTTTGATCTTTTTTTCCCACCACCGGCCACTCCCCTCACCCCACCCCTACTGGGGCCGTTTGTCACTTGTTCTTGTTGTTCTTTCCAGAGTGCTTACCCTTGTTCTGCTATTACCACATTCTGCTTTCTGACCTTAATGTCACCATCAGTACCTCCTTTAGCCAGTAGCACCACCATTAACACTCCTTTGTCCTTTTCTTCACGACCTCTTTGCCAACCTCTCCTTTGCCTCCACCTATTGCTGGCTTTCTATCCAGCTTCACCTGCTCCACCCCCTTAAACGGTGTAAATTTCATCACATTTTTACTTCTCTTTAACTCTGAAGAGGAGCCATACAGACTCGAAACGTTAACTCTGTCTTTCTCTCCACAGATGCTGTTAACTTCGTCTTTCTCGCCACAGATGCCGTTAGACCTGCTGAGCTTTTCCAGCATTTTCTGTTTTTGTTTCAGATTTCCAGCATCCGTAGTATTTTGCTTTTATTATAATCTGTTTTAAGTGTTGCTTGAGGGATAAATATTGGGTAGGACAATGGAAGAACTTCCATCCTCTTTTTTGAAAAGTGCCATTTTATCTTTTACATCTATCTGAGAGGGGAAATAGGGCCTTGAATTAGAGGTTTTTCTGAAAGTCAGTACCTCTTGACAGTGCAGCATTCCTTCAGTACTGAAAGGGAGTGTCAGCCTGGATTATGTCTTAAATTGCTGGAGTGCTTCAACCTACAACCTTCTGACTCAGAGGAAAGGGTAATACCACTGAGCTGAGGCTGATACTTTGCTGTGCAATATTAAGGTATTAATGTTCCTATGAAGTTAATTCATCCCACTACATGAATGGGGTTGTTAACCTGTTGACTTTGATAGCACCAAGTGCCCTTACCTTGACAGTAAACAGCATAATTTCACCCCATTGGTTTGAATTTTTTCATAAGTATGACAGCATGGAACATTTGGATTTATCGGCATTTCCAGTTAGGAGTCAGCTTTTGAGAATATGAAATTCAAAATCCCTTCGGCTGAACTACAAATTGAAGTACATAGAGCTAAGGTGACTTGTTATCCTACCCCTTAACCTGGATTGTAACCGGAGGTGGATTCTATGCCAGGGAAATGAGGGCTGCTCTGAGTTCAGGAAATCCCGAAAAACAGTTTTCCCGGATATCCTACAGAATTTAACTGTAGGGTTTCCTAAATTTTTCCCCCCCCCTTTGGGTACCCACACACAAGCAGCCTGTTTGATAGTCTACAAGAACAACTAGATGTAGTGGGTGAGTGAGGGAAAACTTGGAGAGGGTACTGATCGCAGGTTGGAGACTCTGATCATGGTTGGAGGGGCAGATAATGGTTGGGGAAGTAGATGGGGGCAGGGCAGATCCGGTGTTGGAAGGAGGGAGGGAGCAGATAGTAGTCTGGGAGAGTAGATGGTGGTCAGTGTTGGGTGGGCCCTGATGAACCTTAGGAATACTGGATACCCCCGCTAATCTGTATGCACACACACAATGCACACAAAACTGCACAATAACAAACCCAGTGTCTTAGAATGAGTTAAATTTGAGGGGCTTATACATTTCCAGCTTAAAATGATCCTTGGAGAAACTAAAGCAGGTTAAAAAAATTCTAGTGTTGCCTTTACTCAGTTTTAACCAGACTGCTGTCCTATCACTCACACTCTCTCCTCAGACCTCATGACAGCTACTCGTTCGAGAGCAGTGTGCTGCATACATCAGAATGCCCATACGATGTAGCAACATAGTGTGAGGAAATCATAAAGGAGGCACACACAGACAGCCAGTTTTCACCCTCCCCCCACGAACACAGCCAGTTCCAGGCTTCCCACCAGACTCCACGCTGCCTGCCTGGATTGGATCATTGTGCGGCTGATACATTGGCCCACTGGCAAAAAGTTCAACCTTAAAAGATTCCTTACAGGCTGGGGCAATAGGCATTTAAAAAGTGTCAGACATTAAGCCTTCCACTGCAAATGGTACTTGGGCAGGGAACCCGAAAGCTGTATTGACTAATAAAAAACTGAATGGATGGTCATCCTAAGTCAGGGAGATCTGGTGGTGGACAGTAGGAGGGAGCAGATTATTCTCTTGCAAATGGTGGTTGGGTGGGAGAGTAGCGGGGAAGCAGAGAGATCCCTGGGAGGGGATGTTTATGGCGGGGGTAGCTTGTTGAATATGGGGGATATGCTCCGGCTACTCCTGCTTTGAAAGAAGCTGAGGTCATGAAAGGTGATGTATAAATGCAAGTTTGTTTTCTCTTTAATTAGTTCTGACTATTCCCAGTTATGACAGCAGTGCCCTACTAAGGGCATTATGATGCCTTTAAAGTCACAACTATGACATTTCTATCTACAATGACTGGCAGGAACCATACATCCTGTTTTTGCCCTCCTTGTATACATGCACTTTAGTTTCAGCATTCCCTCAATGCAGAAAGTATTTGGGGTCATAACTGGTTTGTGAATTCAGTATTTCTTGCTGCTCTGTCATCCTGGGGGGCTCTCTGTGTTCATGGGAAGTCATACAATTATACAACACAGAAGGCAGCCATTTGGTCCATCGTATCAGTGCTGGTTCTTTGAAAGGGTTATCCAATGAATGACACTCCCCTGCTCCTTTTCCCATGGCCCTGCAAACTTTTCTTTTCCAAATGTATATCCAATTCCTATTTGAAAGCAATTATTGAGTACTTCCACCACTCTTTTGCATGATGCATACAGATTATAGCAACTCACTGCATAAAAACATTTCTTCCTATCTCCCCTCTGGTTTTTTTGCCAATTATCTTAAATCTTTGTCTTCTGGTTACTGACCATCTCACCAATGAAATCATTTTCTCTCTATTCATTCTATCAAAACCCTTAATACTTTGAACACCTCTATTAAATTTCCCCTTAATCTTCTCTGCCTCTAAGGGGAACAATCCTAGCTTCTCCAGTCTCTCCACATAATTGAATGTCCTCACTCAGGTACCATTCTAGCGAATTCCCGTTTCACCTGCTCCAAGACATTGGTATCCTTTCTAAAGTGTGATGCCAAGAATTCAAAGTGAGAGGCAGTTTACCTTAAATTCATGAAGGCTAGCAATGTACCTTCAACTGACATTTTTATTTAGTTTATTATTAATAAGTAATATTTTCCAATTTCTATGTAGGAGGAAAGAAAAATGCTATTTCCAATCATTGTTTTAAAACGTATAGTCAATGACAGGCAATGACTAAAAATATATCTGTTCCTAATGCTGATTTTAGAATTATATAAGACTGAGGTGGTTGTAATGGCATTATTTTGTCACTAAGGTGTGCCATTTCACTGCATACAGTAGTAGCCTTGTGAAAGGAAATAGGAGGAGCTTAACTGACCCTCTTCGTTCTGTCAATGTGTTAATATGTGTTAATATAAATGCTCTTTAAAATAGATTTCAATTAGTTTTAATTTAGTTCAATATATGCAAGTGAATTTAAATACTTTTATTTTAAACAACACAATCCTCTTCAAGGTCTTCAAATGGTTTATCTATATCAGTGACCCAGAGGTGCTCATAAGCAGTAATCAACTCCAAGGGTGTTCTGATAAAATTTCAAATTTAGGACTTTCAGCACAATGCCATTCAAGACCATCAGCTATTCTAAGAATAGTTCCTATAAAATTCAAGCTTTATTCCTGTTTTGGTCCATTTCTGTGTTTGTATTGCAAGAACTCTGCCTGGAAATTTGTACAAAATTTCCAAAGTCTGTGCTGAGAATTTTGTGAAGTCTGCATAAATCTGTCAGTTCTATAAAATTCCCTCTACGCTGTATATTTTTCACTGTAAAATTTTGGAGAAATACAACACCTTTCATTGCTTGTGAAGCTATCTGGGCCAGGTTGTTTTCTACAGTAAGGATCTGTAGTTAAAAACACCCACTGCAAAGTCTCACTTTAAAATAAAATTGAAACCATTCGTGTTTTAGTAACCAAAACTGACCACCTCAGCTATCTTCAGTCATTGAAAATAACTGTACAATAATAGGTTAGATTATGGTATGTTTTGATGTATCATTAATGCAATAATAATTAATATTTGGAATGTCATTGCTACCTGTTTATCAAGAAAGGAGCCGCAGCTGATCTGAGCAAGCTCTGAGTTCGACAAAGTGTTTTAATTTGACCATTTAAAACTTTTTTTTTTAACATAATCTATCGGTTGTGGCCTGTTGGTACATTGACATGATTGAAGTGCTTCTGTAGCAGTTGACACATTATGAGGAATAGGTTAATTATAACAAGAAGCCATGATAACCAACAAATCCCTAATACACACAGCTGAAAAATCTGATTCAAGCTATCGTTATCATTCACTTGTGTTGTTTTTACTCTTATCCAGGGAGAAGTTAAACATGTTTAACAAAGAATATTAAAGACTAACTTTGGACTGTGTGGGGTGTTGCTGGCCCATCTTTGACAGGTTCTTCCAGAAGCTGTTCTTGTTGCTTTTCCTCTGTAGCTGACACCATTGCCTGACTTGCATTCAAGAAGGAAAGCTATGCAAGCAGAAAATAAAGGTATTGGTGAATTTTGTAGCTGTTAAATAATGTTAAACAACATAAATAAAACAATGACCTGGAACAATCGGGACCTTTTTTTCCTTTCTTTCCTCTCCCTTCAAGTGTCACTGCCCCCAATTCATGGAACTGTATAGCTCATACCCAATATCTGACTAAAGGAGCCATTGTCCAAGCATTAATCTGGGCAGTGAGGATGGGTAAGATATTTAACATTGGAAGCATCATAACTGACCCAAGTGAAGTTTCCTGGGGATTGGAAATCCTTGCTGGACCTTTCTTCTCCCTAATATGGGGTTAGTGAGAGTAATTTGAGCACTCCTGATGCCTCTTGGGCTGCCCATTAATTAACTAATCTGATCCCCAGGGCAGAATTGTCCCAGATTTGCACTAAGTGCAGTAGCAGGTGGGAAAAACGACGATTTACCTGCCAGCTGCAATGGCGGCTTGTTGTCCCATTCCTGGCGCCTCCCACCTCATTAATAATGCATTCCCGGGAAACACATCGGGTCACTGGCGGAGCAGCCTTTGATTTGCCCATCCCACTGTCACCTTAGCCGTCAGTAATCCGGGCGCCATATTTATAGGCCACCCCTGCACAGAGCTAACACTCTTCAGTGGATAGGAAGCTGCTGGGAACTGATGGTTGCCAAAGGGAGGAAACATGCTGCCCCCAAATTTAGCGATACCTCCTTCGAGCACCTTTTGGATGTAGTGGAGACCTGCCACAAAGCCCTCTACTCCAGCTCTGGGCAAAGACCAACAAGCAAGGTCACCAATCCAGCATGGGAGGTGGTGGCAATGGTGGTCAGCACAAAGCCCTGCAAAAGAGGACACCCATCCAGCGCTGAAAGAGGAGAAATGGTCTCATCTGTTCCACCAGGGTAAGTCACTCTACTCAGCACTCTTAACTCACACACTTACAAACCCATCACACATCCACAGGGATCTCACACCTCAAGGGACAACACCACTAACTCTCACACACACCCTCACATCTCCATCAGGCTCAAATCCTCTGGAGCTCGCGTCCTCATCCCGTCCATGGCTCCACTCACAAACATTCCATGCAGTGCCATGTGTCCTGCCCACACTCTCTTCATCTGATTTCATGCAGGAGAAGTTGGCTCACAACAGCAAGGAGAGGTCCTAGACCAGGGGTGGAGTGACCCACATTAGATCCCTCACTCACTTTGAGGAGTGTGCCATCACGCTGACTGCTAAGGACTTGGACTGTGCCTGCGGCGATGGTGAGGTTAGCAGCGCATACTCAAGTGAGGATCCATCACCATATCAGCCTCCTTTCAATACAACTGTGAGTGCTCTCTCTCCTGCTTTTGACTCTGCTGCCAGAGCCTCTCCTTTGGTTCACAAGTAGCTCTGCCAAGTGACCAACATCCTCAGCTAGTCAGTCCTTCAGCTCCATCCAGGTCCTCACTCCAGCCAAATGGACACCTCCTCCATTGAAGAGCTGGAAATAAGCAGCCTGGAAGACCCACCACAGCCACACCCTCCACAGCAAAAATACACACACCTGGGTAGGACCTAGATGTAGAGCAGGCTCAGGTTCACAATATGGTGGTTACCACACGGACACGTGTTTGCAGCAGGAGGAGGCAGGTCTAGCTGAGCTCCCCGGCACTTGGAGGACTGCTGGGGAAGGGGCATCTGTGAGCTCTGAGTCATCGGCCTACTCTCTGATGAAGTGGTGCCACATATGCGAATATGGAGGTCTCCATGGGGAGGATGGTGGATGCCATGAAGACCATGCAGAACACGGAGATGCGTGCAGACCTACACTCCATTGCGGTAGCCATGGGTGAGTCCCTCTAGCGGCAATGAGAGAGGGAAATGGGGCACCTCGATGTCCCTCCAAGTGCTCCTTCTTAAGGAGTCAGGCTGGGGCCCTCGGGCACCCAAAGGGAGGAGAAGCTGTAGCTGGACACCCCGGGGGCATCCATTCAGGAGTCTCAGAGGCTGTCCTCTCCCGAGTCCCCTTTGCCTGTGACCCCCTCAACCTTTTCCTCTGTCACTGCAGAGGGAGCAGCTGGCCCACAGGAGCACAGCCAAAGCAAACTGGAGCCCTCAAGGCCTCAGCTCTCCAGAGGACCCACGTTGAAGTCATCAGAGGCAACAGGACCAACCATTGCACAGGCTGTCTCCACCCCTGCTGCGGATGTCAGGGCAGCACTTGCAGAACTGGTAGGCCTAGAAATGTTAAGAATTTCTGACCACAAGTGGTTGCATGGATGAACACATTTTTTCACTTCATAATTTAAAAATGTATTCACTTTCACTCAATAGTGTTTAATGGTGTATTTCAGGTTCATTTAAAGGCTTTGTGAGTTGTCCCCCCACTAGCAGTTCAGCTGCATGTAGCCAGATCAGGAGTGATTCTGGAGGGAGAAATGTATATGCGGCAGGGCCTTTCGGAGCCTCGTGCAAACATTCTCCCATGCATGTGGAGCCTTCCTCCATCACACTCATCTCACTGTCCCAAGCGTTTTCACTGCTGGGGTTCTCTTTCAGTTGTCCATCTGAGCTGACCTGCATCTCTGCCCACCCACTGAGCGCACTCCCATGCAGCACCTGTGCTCGCCCAACATTAGGCTCCTCTCACTTTCGATTTCAAAAACATGGATGTAGTAAGGTTGCTTCTCAGTACCCCCATCTTGTTCCCTCCTCCAGTCACCCATGTCCTTCCCCCGTCACTGTTGGCCCCACCCGGCATCACCTTCCACCTCCCCACTGTCACCCACCAACCCGAACCCTTTTCTTTCCCTTTGTCCAGGTAAACATGCACGTTCCCTATCTTCCCAAGAATCCCAGCCCCACCCACATTGACCTCCCCGACTTCCTCCTTCCCACCCCAGTGTTCGTGTCTGCTTCCAAGTCCCCACCAAACATCCTCGCCGTCTCTTCTACTGCTACCTTCGCACCCTCAGCCTCCCACCCTTCCGGCTCACTCTGCCCCTTCTCATACTTACCATTCCCTCCTGCCACACCCACCCTCAGTTCTCTCCCCAGGAGGCAGTCATTCACACCACAGACCCCTCCCTTGTACATTCACCTGGACATACCCCCACCACTTACTTCCTCCTCACCTTTTCTCCCTCCTCAACTAGACTCCTTCCCCCCCCCAAAATCCTTCCTCCCCCCAGACTCCTTCCCCCCTCCAAATTCCTTCCCTTGTACCTTCCTCTCCGCTTACACCTATCTCCCCTTTTACCGCATTCTCACCCGTTACACTCTCCTCCCCATACTCTCTCCCTCCTCCCAGCCTCACCACCCTTACACCTTCGTTCCCCTCCTCAACCTCATCCCCCGACACTTCCATTCCCCCCACCACCTCACACCCTGCCTCCCCTCCTTGTACACCTTCCTCTCCAAGTCAATCCTACACCTTCCTCTGCCACCTTACCCCTCTTCCACTCACACCTAGGCCTTCCTCTCCCCCACCAGCGCCCCCCTGCCGACGATCATCCGTAGCAGCCCATGGCCAAGACCGTGATGTCCCGAATCAGACCCCAGACATCAACGGAGACCTCCCACCTTCCGTGAGCTGCTTTGCAGCGGAGCCATGTCCATGAGAATCCACCCAGCATGTGATGCACATATTCATCCAGGTCCGGTAGCTGTAGGGCTCCAGCGTCTTCTGCTCTGCGGATGTTCACGATGTGAGCAAAGCCCTAATGATAAGTCCTGACTTTTGCACATCACCCTTATCCTGATGTGTTCTGGGCCGATGCGTTTTCCCGTCGACATGTGTGATAAATTTGGTATGGGGGGATGATTCCAGTGAGCAGGGCTTATAATTAGATGCAAATGTATTAAAATGACATTCCTGATAGAGCCTCTGGTCCACCCAGCCTGGCCCATATAATTGTGTTGCCTTTAGTGGGCAACAGTGGTGCAATGGTAATGGCACTAGTAATCCAGAGAAGCAGGCTAATGCTTTGGGGACATGGGTCCAAATCCCACCATGGCAGCTGGTGGAAATTAAGAGCAGTTAACAAAATCTGGAATTGAAATCTAGGCCTGACCGCTGGCATTTTTGCTGGGGGGGTGGGGGGTGGCGGGGGGCAGGGGGCGGATTTCGAGGCAGATTCTAAATTGCACATCCACGGTTCACTGAGGCCACTGTCTCCACTCATAGTAAGGTCACTGTCTGTAACTCGAAGTGTGGAGTTTAGACCTGGTCAGAGCAGGTTTGAGCCTTGTGGATTCATTTAGATAGCCAGGGTACCCTTCTGGAGAGGTAGGGTACCCTTTTGGATATGGTCCCAGGACACCTTTGGGAGAAGTAAGGCACCTTTTGAAAGAGGTCGGGGACCCTTTGTTGTAGGTCAGGTGCCCTTTTGGATTTTTAAATAGACATCATTGTGTGTAAAAAGTGGAAAAGCTCTTTGGAACTGTCAAAGCTGTCAAAAAACTATCAAACTGTCAAAGAACATTCAAAGAACTGTCAAACAATCAAAGAGCTGTCAAAGGACTAGCGAGCTGACAAAGAACTGTCAAAGCTGTCAAAACTCATTAGAACTGTCAAAGTTCATTAGAACTGTAAACATTGTCAAGGGATTTAACTTTTCTGGGCTTTGAATTTGAAGGAGCGGCGGGCCAGGCTTCTAATCCAGCCTCCTGCACCCCAGAACAAAAATCCGATCTTCCTGGCCTCTTTTCCCCAGGTCGATTTAGCAGAGTCAGGAAATGTCCCAGATTTGTGCACTCAACATGGGAGCAAAAATCAGGCCCTAACCTCAGTAATGGTGACTATCAAACTATTGTTGATTGTTGTAAAAACCCATCCAGTTCAGTAATGTCCTTTAGGGTAGGAAATCTGCCATCCTTACCTGGCCTGGCCTACGAGTGATTTCAGATCCACTGTGATGTGGTTGATTCTTAACTGCCATGTGAAATGGCCTAGCAAGCCACTTAGTTCAAGGGAAATTAGGGATGGGCAACAAATACTGGCCTTGGCAGCGATGCCCTCATCCCGTGAAAGAATAAAAATCAATCACAATATCTAGACTCCTTGGCTCACTGTAGTTTAACTCCATTTTGTGTCTGTAATGGGTTGGAATATAGGTATGTTTTGATGCGTCATAGTTCACACAAAAAGAAACGTTTGGGAAGTCATCACTACGAGCTTATAAGAAAACAATCTGCAATTGAATTCAGGAAAGGCTCTAGGAGCTGTATAATGCCACAAAATCTCCTGAGAGATGCAAAAATCCAGGCCAATTGAGGAAAACAATCTGTAAAATTCCTCTCCTGCCCTTTAGGGTGTTTGAAACTAGATCAGGAGACCAGTTCAGGCCTGATTTATGTTATAGTATTACCTGTCTCTTATACAAGGTGATCTCTGACCCAGCCAGAAACAGGTTCACCTCCCATTAGGGTCAGCAATTCTGACTGGAGGTTTTCCTGGTGGTTTCATCAAATGACCTCCTGCCTATTCAAACTGCTTTTCCCCCCATATCCTAACTTTTTCTAACTAATAAAGAAAAGTATTCAAATATTTTTAAAAAGGATTTTTTTTTAGTGTCCCTATGAATTTTGATCCTGGGTTGCAAGTTCTGGAGACTCTTGGACAATTCTGGAGGGTTGGCATCACTAACTGCTACTTGAGGGAATTCAGCAAATCAGCATCCATCACAAGAGGTGGCAATCTGTTCCACAGGTGCACTCTCCTCCAGGATAAACAGAACTGTTTAACATCCAACTGACATATCGTATGGGAGTTTGCCCAGGTCCTCCCTAACACATGGAGTTAAATAACTGGTCAACATAAAGAGAGATTGAATTGAATTCATCTATGAAGAGAGCTTTCCTTGGAGCGGAGAAGGCTGAAGAGGGACCTGATTGAGGTGTACAAAATTATGAGGGGCATCGAGAGGGTAGATAGAAAGAAATTTTTCCCTTTAGTGGAGGAAACAATAACCAGAGGGCATAGATTTAAGGTAAGCGGCAGGAGGTTTAGAGGGGATTTAAGGAAAACGTTTTTCACCCAGAGGGTGGTGGGATTATCTGAAACTCACTACCTGAAAGGGTGATAGAGGTTGGAACACTCATAACATTTAAGATGTATTTAGATGAACATTTGAAACATCATAGCATACAAGGCTACAGACCAAGTGCTGGAAAATGTGATTAGAGTAGATAGGGGCTTGATGGCCGGCGTGGACATGATAGGCCTTTCCGTGCACTCTTTCCATGCTGTAACCTCTATGACACGAAACAAAACCTAGTGCCTAGATAATTCACTTCCTTTTTATGGAAGAACTGATTACAATGGGACTGAATATCAGTTGTTGTGGATAATAGGCAGCCATACCTCCCAACATGAATTTCCACCCCAATATCTCAAATAGGTTTAAATTCATCCTCCCCAACCTGTTCTTTGCTGGTAAGATTAAAACTTGCACTATTCTTATTTTCTCCCAAGCCTCTGTTGCTGACACTCTTGGTTCCACCTCTGGAAGATGTGTTAATATGACATGGGATGAGCCTTCCTCCAGTTTCCTTCCTTGTGGTCAAGTGTCTGGCTTTTGTGGGACAGTGCAAATGATATCAGCAATTCACCATGCCATTTGCATCCTACCATTGACATGGTGCTGTACACTTAGCCCTTAGCTGGGAATCACACTCCACACCTGGTAGAACAGCTGTCTTAACAGCATGAGGAGTACAGCTTAAGGAAATGAGATAGTGGGAGTTAAATTCCAAAGGGAGCTAAACCATAAGCAATAACTTTAACTTAGGCAGGAGCATTATGAATAAATCTGAGTCCTATGATGTCATTGGGATAGTCTGATATCAGCCGTCCTTCATGGTGGGGTTAAGATTGAGGCCATCGGGTTATTGGGGTTGATATGCCAATTGTCACATATTAAAGCATCAGGATAGTTTCCTGGGTATCGGGTGGGTGGACAAGAGTCATGCATAAAATTCAGGGGGCTTTACTATTTGGGGTTTATGTGGAAAATGCATTCCATCAATTAAACCTCTTAAAAACCTTTTTGAATTGGACATCTGTCTCTCTCTCTCTCTTTTTATACTCCCTAATGCCAGCTGCCTACCTGAGAAAAGGTAAAGTGAGCATCTGTACACAATAGCGAGCTGCTTTGTGACCAACATGGTAAAAGTCCTAACATGCTGACTGGAAGACTCCAGTTTCAAAATAATTTCAAGGCAGTAGTGGAAATGGGCTACTAATCTTCAGTGAACGGGCTGAATTTTCATGCTCCCTCAACCCAGGCAAGTTGGGAACAGAGGTGGGAGGGCCCCGAAAATACCAGTGCCAGGCAGCATGTCAATTTCAAGACACTGATCCTGGCACTGGCAGTAATTGCCAGGATAGGGGGAGGGCAGGCCAGGAATCACCCATTCCTCCCGATTGTGGCCAATTAAACATGTTACGTGCTTGTTTCGAGTTTGTCAAGGGGTAAAGTTTAAACTTTTAAGAGGGAAGACAGGTTACCTATGCCTTCAGAAATTGACCAGCTGAAGGCAGGCAAGTGCAATGTGGGGAGCAAGTCATGGCTGCCACATGGAACCACCCCTGCTCCATAAGGGAGCCAGTGGGGCAAAGGGGAACTGGGCATACTAAGGAGTGCTCTTGGCTCTGCACAGGTGGAATGGAGAGTCAGTACTCAGTGCCTGGGCTTGAAAGGGAGTTGGCAGCCTCCGGACATTATGCCAGCAGAAGACCAGGGGCAAAACAGGAGAGCAAGGACAAATGGGTAGCCACCTGCTCAGAAGGAAGGCTCCAGCTGGCAATGAGGGCATGACTGTCAGATTTTGCGCCTAGTAGCAATGAGACTAACATCTTCCACAGGAAGGGCAGAACCCTGAGAATTAGGAGGACAAAGGAGAGAGAAGAGGGGCAGGAAGGAAATGGGTGCTAAATCTCGACACAGAATCTACCGCCAAAGACAGAACTACCTGAAAATGACCAAGGACCAGTGCTGCAGAAGACTGCAACTCCCCAGGCAGGTGGTCACAGAGGTCTGTGACCTGGTCTCTGAAGACCTCACCCATCACACCACTGGTCACTATGCCCTGCCAGGGGCCGTCAAGTCACTGTGACCTTGAACCTTCTCACTTCTGGTTCCTTCCAAGGATCAACTGTGGATCTTAGTAGCATCTTGTGACTGACTGCACAACACTGCAATTTGCAGGTCACTGATGTTTTCTTTGCCAGAGCTGGACAGCACATCCATGTAATGACAGACACGACCTTGAAGGGACAGACAGCATTGGGTTTCGCCTCCATCACTGGATTCCCCAACTGCAGGACATTATCAATTGCACCCATTAGGTCATTAAGGCACTTAGCATCTATCCAATCAGATTTATCAAAAGGAAGGGATTCTACTCCCTCAATGTTTAACTGGTCTGCAACCCCAAGAGCTTCCTCCATGTTTGCACTTGTCTTCCTGGAGGATCCCATGACTCCTTCATCTTCAGCCAGTCCAGGCTGCCTCAGGTTCTCATTCTAACCCCTAAAGTGGGTAGATGGATCCTAGGGACAAGGGATATCCCTTGAAGATCTCCCTCTGTGGAGGTACAGAGGTGTTACAACAAATGTCTCTTGTTCATTAGGAGAACCATCGAGCAGGGCATTGGGCTTCTAAACATGCGATTCTAATACCTGGACCAGTTGGGTGGTGCCCTCCAATATCCTTCTGCAAGGGTATCGGTCATTCTGGTGATCTGCTGCCTTCTCTATAACATAGCCCTCCAGAGAAGCTTGGGCCTTGAGAGCGGTGAGGCCCTTGAAGGGGACAGGTCATCGGGCAAAGAGGATGAGGTAAGAGAGGAGCTGGAGGGGCATGACGCTGAACAGAGAGGTGCACCTGATGCACGACGAGATGGCCTCCTCCTGCCACCCTCCGGGAAGAGGATCTCCATCCTCTCTCTCGTAACCTGCAGCATTAGTTGCTTGATGAAGTAAGGTGTAGCCCTGCCTCTGGTACCAGGCCTCCTGCTCCTCTGATATCTTGCTTCCCTCTAGTAGTGTGGAAATAATTGGCAAAAACTGCAGATCTGCCAGCTGCCGCAATGATGGCTGCTGTGGGGTGTCTAAATGCATCCTACATTTCATCTGACCCACTCTGTTCCCACCCCCACCGGCTCTAATTGGACAGGAAGCCTGTCTCCATACCAATTAAGGGCTTCCACATGCGAAAATCTTAACCTGAATCGGTTTCCCATTGCAGGCAGGTTTCTGACTCGAAAACAGACCTGGATCCTGCCTCCCACCTCTTTGGTGAAAATTCAGTCCAACATATCATCCCAAATTCCTGGGGTAGAGCAGTTCCATGACTGACACCATGGAATGAAGAGAAATTTAAGTAAGACCTTAAAGGTTTCTCAACTCTGTTGAGTGGGTATCTGCAGGACAGGCAGGAAACAAATGTTTTCCATGATACCTCACTCTAGGTGTCTCCATCCTAACCCTTCCTAATCTTCATCATTCTGTGCCTCTTCAAAACACAGAAATATAGAGATTCCTGTTTGGAAGACCAAATCCCCAGTCTCTACTTTCTGTTGACTTTATTATTGCAGAAGAAATATTGACATCAGCACCATAGCACCAAAAAACTAAAATCCATAAACTCCTCAATGTATTGAAATGGTGACTGTTTTAATTAGGGTCAGGTTTGGGGAGGAGGCCTGGGGCGGAATTGGAGTTGGAATGTTAACCAGTGCTGACCTGATCCCATTTAAACATGACAGGGCAGGCTGGTGGGCATCAAAGGGCAGTGGTGTATTTTTTCACTACTAACTCAGATGGAGATTTTTTTAACCAATGGATGAAAGTGGAAAGAGCTGTTCTCTGACAGATTTATTACTCTGTTGAAGTTTCAAGACCAATGACAACATTTCAGTGTTCGTGTGTGTAAAATCAAGAAAACTTTACCGGTATTTGGATTAATCTTAAACACTCCATTGAGAATTCTGGCAGAATCACAATTACTGTTTCATGATGAATAGAAGAGAGTATTGGACTATGAATCTCACTGATCTTTTTCATGAAAATAAAGTATTTGAAATACGTAATATGCTGACTAAACAATTTGTATATTTGTAAATTTCTGTTTCATATTTGTTTAACCTCTTATCTTTCCAGCACCACATGCAAATAGTCAACTCCTGGTCAAACTACAACTTTCCCCTGGTTAAAAATTTCTAATCTATTGAGCATGTATGTGGAGTGAGGGGAGGGAGGAATGGGGAGAGAGGAAGGGGGATTGGATAAGGGGAGGGGGAGTGCTCTCTGTATGTACAGGTTAATTTCTTTATAGGTTGTAATTCCTGCATGGAGCCTCGCAGAGAAATCTTCTGCATGATAACTCACAAGAAATGCTAAAACATGTAAAATAAGTAAATCTACATGGTTTCTGATACTATATTTCTGGACATGTGGAATGAACTGTGAAAGATATCCTTACGTTAATTGTGCCATGAACACCAAAGATTTCTGGGGCACCTGTTCTCCCCACTGGCTGTCAACAGTGGGATGATTCCAGACACACTGTCAATGGTTATAGTTCACAAATGGAGTGGTACTAACCTTTTGTTTTACCATCAGCAGAGCATGAATTCCAAATATAGAGATCTAGTGACCTTTCACAGGCCACGCAAGCACCTAATCCAGGTTACAATGAACTTCTTTACCACAAGAAGATTGGGTAGTGTATAAAAGGGGTTGCCAATACACATTTCAAACCACATTCTCATTTCTTCTTGAGGTGCAATCCCTACATCTCTATATATTCTCATTCCTTGTGTGGAACGATGAGAATCTTGTTGATTCAGCTCTTCCAAATCAGTGTTTTCATACCTCTTACACTCTTGCCAGCAACTTCCATGCTATATTGCCTGCATTAACAATTCTCACTTCTGAGTCAGGAGATTGTGAGGTCATGCTGCACTCCAGTGGTTTCAACATTCATGCAGGTTGACTTTCCTAGTGCGGTTCTGAAAGAATGCTGCACTGGCAGAGGTGCTGTCTTTCAGATCAGATGTTAAACCAAGGCCCCACAGCATTACAATGAATCCTCTAAGTTATGGCCAACTTAAGAACTGACATCAGTTGTCCTTTATTTCCACGTGTCCTTATTTTCAAAATAGTCATTATATGTACTGTAAAAATGTTCCAAACAATCTTGAAGATTCCGCAGAGATTATGATCAGCATCCAATCAGCAGCAACAATGCTAAGAATCTGCCTCTATTAAACCAGCATTCAGCTCTGTTCACCTAACAGTTTTACAGTTCAAATTCCCCTTTCATTTCAAACCGCTCTCACTTGGAGCAGAGTGTAACTTCAGTAATGAATTGTGTTTCTCATTTCTACTTACCAGCTTTCAGGCAGTCACAGGGCATAAATAGGAGGAAATGTGATGACAGTTTGTGCTAGTGTTTTGAAGCTTTCAAAGACAAATCTTAAGAATGGATTATGGGATGGAAAACATGAAGGGTTACATTATATGAAGGAGACACACTAAAGTTTTCTGGTTAAGCTGTGAGACTGCAGGAGGACTGACTGATGGCTGGGATTCACAATCCTGCCCATCACTATAGAGTAGCAGAGAGACACTAAGACCCGGGACAATGATCCACCTCCAATTCACAAAGGGGAAGTTTCTGAAAGAAGCAGATTCACCATCAGAGTGAAAGAAGTCAATGGTAGAATCATGGAGGAGAGGAGATTCCAATAGCTGCTGAAGAAGTGTTTGGGTGCAGTGCTGGTGCACTGTTTACATGCTTTTTCCTTGAATCGAGAAACTAAGATCACTGTTTGCAAGTCAGCGTGAGGCTGCAGCAGGTTTTATGAAAGAATGATCTTATGTTGAATCAGGAGTTCTTTATCCAGCATCCTTAGTGGCAGAGAAGTCCCGTACATCTGGGACAAGCCATGTAAGCATTCGATCACAGATATAGAGTGGTTTCTCTGCACTATGAGTGATGGGCAACGAGCTCCCCATTCCAAAAAGCTGTTTCTTTCACAAATTCTACTCCACCCTCGCACTGATTTCCGTGTCTCCTGTTCCATATGAAACAAGAAGCAGGCGTCGGCCATTCAGCCCCTCAAGCCTGCTCCTCCATTTAATAAGATCATGGCTGATCTGATAGTAACCTCAAATCTGCATCTTGCCTACCCCAGATAAGCTATCACCTCCTTGTTTAACAAGAATCTACCCACCTCTGCCTTAAAAATATTCAAAGACTCTGCTTCCACCACCTTTTGAGGAAGAAAGACTCACGACACTCTGAGAGAAACAATTTTGCCTCATCTCCTTTTAAATGGGCGACCCCTTATTTTTAAACAGTGACCCCTAGTTCTAGATTCTCCCACAAGAGGAAACATCCTCTCCATATCCACCCTGTCAAGACCCTTCAGGATCTTATATGTTTCAATCAAGTCACCTCTTACTCTTCTAAATTCCAGTGGATATAAGCCTAGCCTGTCCAATGTTTCCTCATAAGGCAACCCGCCATTCCAGGTATTAGTCTGGTAAACCTTCTCTGAACTGCTTCCAATGCATTTACATAATTTCTTAAATAAGGTGACCCATACTGTACACAGTATTCCAGATGTGGTCTCACTAGTGCTCTGTAATAACTGAAGCATAAACTCTCTATTTTTGTATTCAATTCCCCTTGCATTCTATTAACTTTCCTAATTACTTGCTGTACCTGCACACTAGCCTTTTGCAATTCATGCACTAGGACATCCAGATCCCTCTGCACCTCAGAGCCCTGCAATCTCTCACCATTTAGATAATTTTATTCATCCTGTAAAATGGACAATTTCACATTTTCCCACATTATACTCCATTTGCCAGATCTTTGCCCACTCACTTAACCTATCTATATATTTTTGTAGCTTCCTTATGTCCTCTCCACAAATTACTTTCCTATCTATCTTTGTGTCATCAGCAAATTTAGCAACCATCCTGTCCATCCCTTCATCCTAGTCACTTATTTAATTGTAAACAGTTGTGGTCCCAGCACTGATTCCTGTGGCACACCACTCGTACATCTTGCCAAACTGAAAAAGGCCCATTTATGCCTACTCGCTGCTTCCTGTTGGCCAGACAATCTTCTATCCATGCCAATGGTTACCCCCTTTACCATGAGCTTTTATTTTCTGCAATAACCTTTAATGTGGCACTTCATCAAATACCTTCTGGAAATCTAAGTACAGTACATCCATCGGTTCCCCTTTATCCACAGCACATGTTACTTCCTCAAGGAACTCCAATAAGTTGGTTAAACATGATTTCCCTTTCACAAAACCATGTTGATTCTGCCTGATTACCTTGAACTTATCCAAGTGCCCTGCTACAGTTTCTTCAATAATAGCTTCAAACATCTTCTTTGTGACAGATGTTAAGCAATTTGGCCTGTAGTTTCCTGCTCTCTGTCTCCCTCCCTTTTTGAATAATGGAGTTACATTTGCTATCTTCCAATCTAATGGAACCTTTCCTGAATCTAGGGAGTTTCAGAAAATTAAAACCAGTGCATCAACTATCTCACTGACCATTTCTTTTAAGACCCTAGGATGAAGTCCATCAGGACCTGGGCAATTGTCAGCCCACCGATCCAACAAATTACTCAGTTCCACTTCTCTGGTGATTGTAATTTTCCTGAATTCCTCCCTCCCTTCCAGTTCCTGATTTATGGCTGCTTCTGGGGTGTTACTCGTACCCTCCATAGTGAAGACTGATGCAAAATACCCGTTCAATTCATCTGCCATCTCCTTGTTTTCCATTATCAATTCTCCAGACTCACTTTCTATAGGACCAATGCTCACTTTGTTAACTCATTTCTTTTTTAAGTATTTATAGAAACTCTTACTATCTGTTTTTATATTTCTGCCTAGCTAATTTTTCCCTTATTAGTGTTTTAGTCAGCCTTTGCTGTTCCTTATATTCTGTCCAATCTTCTGGCCTTCCATCTATCTTTGCACAATTATATACCTTTTCTTTAAGTTTGATACCATCTTTAACCTTTCTAGTTAACCATGGATGGTGTGTCCATCCCTTGGACCTTTTCTTACTCATTGGAATGCATCTTTTCTGTGTATTCTGAAATATCCCCTTAAATGTTTGCCACTGCATCTCTATTGACCTATCCCTTAACCTAATTTGCCAATTCACTTTAGCCAGCTCTGCTTTCATGCTCTCATAATTGCCCTTAAGTTTAAAAACATAGTCTTGGACCCACTCCTCTCTCACTCAAACTGAATGAAAAATTCAATCATATTATGGTCGCTGCTACCTAGGGGTGCCTTCACTATGAGATCATTAATTACTCCCATCTCATTGCACAATACCAGGATTAGCATAGCCTGATCTCTGGTTGGTTCCAGAACATGCTGTTCTGATAAACTATCCCGGAAACATTCTATGAACTCCTCATCTAGGCTACCCTTGTCCATCTGACTTTTCCAGTCTATATGTAGATTAAAATCTCCCATGACTATCGCTGTGCAACAAAAGAAGTGCAACAGCATTCTCCCAATGTTCTGGTCAACATTTATATCTCAACCAACATCACTAAAACAGATAGTCTGGTCATTTTCACATTGTTGTTTGTGGGAGCTTGCTGTGTTCAAATTGGCTGCCATTTCCCACGTTATTACAGTGACTATACTCAAAATGTTTGCTGTCAAGCATTTTGGAACATCTTGTAATGTGGGGAAACATGGCAGCCAATTTGCACACAGCAAGTGCACTGGGATCTTTTACATCCACCTGAGAGGACAGACAGGACTTTGTTTTAATGTCACATCTGTAAGACAGCACCATCAGCAGTGCACTGCTTCAGTAAAGTACTAGAGTGCTGGCCTATGTTGTGTGCTCAAGATTCTGAAGTAGGACATGAACCTATGACCTTCCAACTCAGAGTTGCATCACTGAACCAGCATTGAGCTGTGGATGCGTTTCCACCTTGAAGTGATTCAAACTGCTGCAGTGTCCATTTATCCACAAGCTACTGTTCACAGTCTTTTGCAAATCTATGACAAATGAGCCCTTTTTAAAATTAGATAATATAACCAATAATTAGGGTTGGTATTTTTGCATTTCTAATGGATATAACATCCAACAATTACCTTGTTTCTCATAAAGAACGACATTTGTTCTTCTCAGCACCAATTGCGTGTGACTATTATCGGCTGTAGTGATGCACTCTTGACTCTTTTGAGTGAAGAGGAAAGCTCTGAAAAATGAAATATACATGAGGAATATTACTAGATAAAGTACAACAGGAGTAATTTTCACTTTGGTCAATATTGTGAAAAGGACGATATTGGATCAGCGCCCATTATACATCTCTCCTGATTTTCAATTCAAAATGAAGAGAAATGTACAATGGGTGATTGGCCCAGTATCGGCTTCAATCAAAGCCGCTCCCAATGACATAGATGGGGCTGAACCAATCTATGCCAACACCATTAACCAGATAAAGTTGCTTTATTAAGTTTCCTTCATTCACACTGTTTTGTAGCCAAAATTAAAAATGCATTTTAAATCATTTCTACACAAAATGAGTACTTGTTAGTTCAGAATTAAATTTAATAAACCAGCTATAAGTACTGTTTTCCACAAGATAAGTTCAAAGACTAGAAATGACTCCACTTGATATTCACAATTGTTCAGCAACTATTTGACAGTACATTTCCACTATTTTAAAGTAAACTTCTTCAGTCATACAGACTCAAAACATTAACTCTGTTTTTCTTTCCACAGATGCTGTTAGACCTGCTGAGTTTTTCCAGCATTTTCTGTTTTTGTTTCAGATTTCCAACCTCTGCAGTATTTTGCTTTTATCATTGAGCAAAGAGCCTGAGTAACATTTACCCACCTGTTCCAATGACCAATCTAAATTTCATTTGTTGTAGAACTTTTAAGTCTGAGTTATCATTAGTCAAAAACTGCAAATGTGGGAAATGCCCAGTCGACTAGTCTGCACTGTCTTAGTTCTGGCAAGGGATCTACAATCTAATCATGAACCTGTCTTCTCCCTTAAAGAAAGTATTGTATTTGTGTTGTGTCTTTCATGACATTAGACATACAAAAGTGCTTTCTAGCCAATGATGTATTTTTAAGTGTAGGCACAGCTGCACACAACTAGCTCCTGCAAACAGCAATAAATGGCCAGATAATCCATTTTAGTGGTGTTCTTCGAGGGAATTTGTCAGGACACTTTGGAAGAACTCTCTTGCTCCTCTTCAAAATTAGTGGCAAGGAATCCTTTATCCACCTGAGAGGGATGATGGGGCCTTAGTTTAATATCTCATCAGAAAGACAACACGTCTGACAGTATAGCACTCCCTAAGTACTGCACTGGAGTTTCTGCCTAGATTTTGTGCTTAGCTCTGGAGTGAACCCAGAACAATCTGAGTCACAGCTAACATCGTTGCTCATAGTCTGCTATGTATTTCCAGCATTTTCTACTTTTTATTCAATAAAGTGAAAAATTCACCTGCAAAGAAATTGGGTTTCTAAGTTACATTTTGCTGCACATTTTTCAACACTGACTCCTGGGTATCTTGATTCACGTGCAGAATAAATCCAGGCTCCTTCTGCTTTTACATAATCATCCAGTATATCGCTTCTTACTGTACAAAAAATAGACATTACGTTAGTATGCTTTGTTTATAACAATGTGCTTGACACAAAACCATCAAACCAGTTATTAGTTTCACTTACCGAAACATGGCAAAATCAGAAAAAGGAGCCCTGGGTAAGCAAGCATTTTAGTCTTGATTTGAATCACTTTAGAAGCCCCTGCTATGCTAATGGGTCTTATTTACTGATTGAGGACTTTGCATCGCCAAACAAAGAAGCCTGGGTGGAAAGCGCAACTTTGCATTCGGAGATAGTAAATCATTCTCCAAACAAAGGCACACGCTTGCTAACATTACCCAAGGGATTCAGTAAACTTTCAGTTTTTCAGCATTTTTTAAAAGAAAATGTCAATGTTTTAGCATGATTGTCTAGTAATTTTCATTTAACTTTTATTAATCCAACAACACCTGCAGCTTTTTCAAACTTTCTAGGAGCAAATACAGACATCTGATCACAATTTATAAGGTCAAACAGAGGTTGGAGTGGACCCAAAGTACCACCTTCCTTTCACAAAGGAAAGCCATGAAATTGGACTCTATATGCCACTGGTGCTGGTGCTACAAACATTCTAAAGACCTAAAATGGCGTCAGTGTGTTCTTAGCCACTTTCAACATAGCCCACATGACATCCCATCCTGTGAAGTGCACTGGTGCAGGGAGTGCCATCCATGCATCAGAACCATCAGAATAGGTACTGGCTATTCTCATTTCCCTAACTTGGTCTGTGCATGTTCACTGAATACCAGTTTTAATCACTAGCAGCTGAAACATGTGTTCAGCAGCATCAGGGATCCACCAATAGCATTATTTATAATACCAGCCACCAACTTGTGGGTGAGGTGACTTATGCTTGCTTAGGCAATGATAATGGGAGTACTGTGGATTGTGTTTGGAGGTCTGTTGGTGAGCTGCTGCATATATTCAGGATGGTTTGGTTGTTCAACTCTGCTCAAGATATGGGGGCTGTAATTGCAGTGCCTTTGGATCTACAGAATGCCCAGCAAATGGAGCGAAGGCTTCAGACAGGGAAAACTCTGCAAAGTGGGAGGGGGAGTAGGACACTCCACCGGAGGCCCTACCCAGCAAGGGTTTCTCAAGAGCCTTTCTCCTACCTCCCCTCACACAGGAACAATGCCTGAGGCAACTCGGGTTTCTCAAGAAAGCGGTTACAGAGCTCCGCTACCTCCTTGAACCTGACCTGTAGCCATGCACCAGTGTAAGGACAGCACTGCCTGTGGCCCTAAAGGTAAGAGTGACATTGAACTTTTATGCTTCCGGATATTTCCAGGCGGGAGCAGGTGACATTACCAACATATCACAGTAAGCCATATCACAATGCATCCTGGAGTTGGCAGAGGCCATCGATAGACAACAAATACATTGCTTACTGCCTTAGCAGGCTGGGTGAAGCGGGGTGGGAGTGCACAAGGCTCTGCCAGGATAGTGAGATGCCTGATGATGCAGGGCATGAGGCTCTTTGGGTTCCCCATGTCAACTGGGAGAGGTATAGAAACTGTGAGGGCTATCATTCTATCAATGTGCAGTTGTGTGATCATGCATAGTACATTGATATGAATGCAAGGTTTTATAAGATGGCAATGTTTTAAACTGTCTCTTAATTCAAGGTAAAATGGAGCATGTGACCTCCTATTAACTCTGCACAGCGACAACCTGATACGACCCAGTTGCCATGGGACCAAGGGGTAGGTCAAGGCCTATAAAAATTCAAGTACCAGATTTAATACCTGAACACAAGGGGAAAGGCAGCTGTTCTTGCTTTGTGCAGACTTACAGACTCTCAGCCAGTCAGGCTCAGACAACCAGGAAATGGAACGAGAGATGTTGCTGGGTGAAGACGCAGAGAAGCCAAGGCTGTGAGAGCAGAATGCTGGTGAGAATGGATTCCCCATTTGAAGGGATGGACCTTGAAGAGATTTAAAGCCCAAGAAATCACCAGACAGTGCCTTGCTACTGGAAGTCAATTCAGGTATGCTCACGAGGTTTGAGTGAAGGGACTTTTAAAAGAACTCTGGAAGACTTGTCCTGGTGTAACACAAGGCCCAGGAGAAGGGAATGCAGATGGCGCCAAACACTGGGGCCTGGGGCTGGGTGGGGTGGGGGTGCCTAGGTTCCATATTCTAAACAGAGTTTCTCGTCATCCAGGTTGAGCAGCCAGAGCCACAGACTAGCTTAAACAAAATTGGAACCAGAGGGTTCCAATCTTTTAAAATCCGGTCTAACAGTGTCTATTTCACCAAGTTGCTGTACTGCTGCTTCCAAACCTCGGGCAGCTTCGTGGGTCTGATTTTTTTTGAATAGCCCGCCAGAAAACCGAAGCTGCCCGAAGGTCAACAGCAGAGCAGCAACTGTCAGGAGAATGTTCTTGCTTGAAAAATTGTAAGTGAAATCCTTGCAATTTTAGAACCAATTGGATGGTGTGTGTGTGATTTTGTTGGGGTGGGGGGGGGGGGTGCGGAAAGAGGTTGGAAGGGGGATTGATTGGGGGGGAGGTTATGGGAGATGTTATGGGGAGGTTATAGGGGAGGTTAGGGGGCAGGCTGGAAGGGAGATTTGAGTGCAGGTTGGGGGGAGTTTAGGGAGGAGGCTGGAAGGGAGATTTGAGTGCGGGTTGGGGGGAGGTTAGGGAGGAGTTTGGAGGGGAGATTCGAGTGCGGGTTGGGGGGAGTTTAGGGAGGAGGCTGGAAGGGAGATTTGAGTGCGGGTTGGGGGAGGTTAGGGAGGAGTTTGGAGGGGAGATTTGAGTGTGGGTTGGGAAAAGTTTAGGGAGGAGGCTGGAGGGGAGATTCAAGTGCGGGTTGGGGGAGGTTTGAATGAGGGTTTTGGGAAGGTAAGGGTTGGGTTGGAGGGGATGTTGGGATGGGGGTGGTTGGAGGAGAGGTTGGGGGTGAGGTTGGTTAGAGTTAAATTGTTTTCTAAATGTAGTGATTTCTTTGTAGCCACTTGCACTGATTGCTTTGAGTAAATATGCTTAGAGAATCAGCAATGGGACTCCAATTTCACCATTGGTACAGTCACTCTGCCTACTGCATACAGGTGTAATGAGAGAAAGACAAAACCTACACTTATACAGCATCTTTCACAAAGTCCCAAATCGCTTTATACTCAATTAAGTACTTCTGAGTTGTAGTCACTGGTATAATGTAGGCAATGTTAACAAATGATGGAGCGGGTTCGAGGGGACAAATGGCCTACCCCTGCTCCTAATACATATGTTTATATGTCATTCTGAGTTGGATGAGATGAACTGGGCTAGATAGTTTTTGTCATTCATAATTATCTTGTGAATCGAAGGTGGATTCATGGCTGGAGTTGTTTTATTTTGTTGCTAATGAAAGTTTACTGTGAGCGGAATTTATGGGGTGAGATTGCCAGGATAGGAATGTGTAAAATGTTCACAGTGAATCAGTAACCCGTTTTGCACGACACATTATTCTAAAGAGTCTTGTCTTGTCTCAATCTTGTCCTTTTGTCTACTCACCTATCATCCCACTCTATCTTGGTGCTTCTGAGCTTTTGAAGTATTGAAATACCTTGATAAATTTGTGTTGCATAGTAGATATTGAAAATATATTGCAGTGAAGCAGTAGCGTCTTCAGACTTGATGATCAAGTAAACATAGTTACAGTTGTGAACCATTCAGTCTTTTTCCTCTGGCCTCTTTAAAATTGTGTTGCACAGAGATACCTGAGAGCTTCAATGCTGCTCACTGACAGTGAAGACCTATGTTGCTCAATCATTCCACCTTGTTGCTCAGGAGTCATTTGATTTTCTACCCTATGATATTACTGATAAAATAAGATCCAATTACACCCTTTCTATCAAATAATTATATAGAATATCATGCACCCAGACAAAAGAAAGTCTTCTTCAACAGAATGGAAACAATCTTGTGCAATATTATCTGGGTTGCAAGTATTGAATCTTTCCTCCAAATATGAATTAACTGTCACCATGTCCACAAGGTGCAATGTGCAGAACATGTTAACGACGGCTGAGGCAGTCACCAAAATCAGTGTTATCGTCTTGTGTAGATGTATAAATAACTAATAGGCTATATTCCTGTCAAATTAACAATATTGCATTATGCTGTTAAAGTAAAATTTGTTCTTTCTGGTTTGCTTGATAGTCATGGTGGGATCACCTGTAGGATGCACACAAATTAACACTGCATTGTATCATTGCTGGCCTTTAATATTAATGACCCATGCTGCATATATAGCAGATTTGTAACCAGATGCCAGCAATAGAATTCATCATTTTATTTGGATCTTTGTGATTGTTTGGTGAATTGATTGGTGAATCCTGAAAGGGGAAAAACTATCATGCATGATTGAGGGGAAGGGTTAAAGTGGTGGGGGGCTGCGGGGGAAGGAGTAAGGAACCCATAAACTGGAGAAACATCAGAGCCCATGATTTCTCTCCCTGGCTCTGCTATAACGGGGAGATGATAATATTGCCATCTTGAGGGCAAAGCCATTGCCACCAGGAATCTGGAGGCAGGAAGAGGAGGCAGGGCTGTCTGCTCTGCCTGCCTGCTCAGGTTCCACTTTTCATGAAGCTATTTCCCTTTACAACCATAGATCCACCATTACATCCATCTGAGATACCCCATCACATCATCTCAAAATAAGAGTCACTCACAATAACATTTTCATTCACATCTTTATCCAACACTTCCAATTGTAGGAACAGAAATGAACAATTCACCCTGGCACATTCCCTTCATGCCTGTCTTGCAGGTGCCTTTGTCTGACCTACACAGTAGCTGTAGCATGGCTGGCGGAAGGCAGCTGACTTTCACTGGGGAGCTTGCAGAGGGCCTGATTTTAAACTATACCAGCTAGGCATAGTGGCAGCAGTCCAGGCTGGCAGGAAGACAGCAGCATGGCACTGGCTGAGTAGCAGTGGGGGGAGAATGAATGCTGTCATTCTCAGAGAGCAGGTTCAAGCTCCATAGTATCATTCTCACTACCATGGGGGTAGTATCTAACCAATCCTAGTAATCTGTTGAAGGACAGATTGCAAGAGAGCTTGCAAGCCCCTTTGAACATTGAGATATGCAGTGTGAGCCTGCAGAGTCATTGGCTGGTTTCTGCCTGTGCTGCAGTGGAAACTCAGACATTGGCCAACAGATACTACATCACAGGTGGGTTGCAAGTGCTTTCATGGAGTTAGCCACCACTTCCAAGCTGAAAAGGATGGACTCTAAGCTGTGTGTGATGTCCTGTACCATATCAATGCATACTTTCAATTTTTTTTTAAAGCAACTTAGGGGCTAAATGGCTGATTCCCCCAATCAAGCACACTGACCTCCACTGACTCTATATCTTTCAGTGCAAATTTAAAGTCCTTGTCCTCATTTACAAATTGCTTAACTGTCTTGTCCCACCCACTCAAGCCCTATGTATCAGCATACACTTTGACTCAGGCCTCTGTTAGACTCATGCCCACCCCCCCAAACCCTTTGTTCCACTTTTAGAGCCAGTACCCTTCAGTAAAATTGACCTTAACTCTGGGCTTGCTACCTCTCTTTCTACCTTCAGAAAGCTTCCTCACAATCTACCTCCAGGAACATGCCTCAGTTTTACCCCTTTTGCTGCCCATTGCTCTGCAAATCACCTTGAGAACTTGGCTAGACCTCTGGATTACTAATCCAGTGACATTGTGCCACCATCTTCCCCCAATTTATGTTTGGTTGAATCTTCCCTTGCAAAAAATGGTAGATGTTGTTTTATGAATTAGACAAATTAATTCATCTGCTGGAGGTGAAATCTTTGTAGTTTATGACAATAAATGTTACTACCCATTTTCAGAGACTGCACATCAATACAATTGTTCTGATGCACCTCAGCTGTTGTGAAATGTTAACCTTTAGACTAAGCTGTTAGACGGTTTACTGTAATTCCCTATCAAAAAAGGTAATTGTTAATTAATTAACTGTCTTCTGTCAATATGCATTACAAATATATCTCCAGGGACTGATCATGAAACTACATATGCTTTCTGTGTTTCAATTTAATCAAGCGAGGACTGAATTCATTAAATTCAGAAAATTATTTAGAGGTGTGCAATTGCATATTTGTGTGTCACATATGTGAATACATAGAAACAGGAGTGAGCAATTCAGCCTTTGGACCTGTTCTGTCATTCAATTTAGTCATAGCTGATCCCTATTTTAACCACCTTTTCCTCCATATCCCCTAACACCCTAATCTTTTGATCTGTCTTGAAAGCTCCAGGCGGCCCAACATTCACAACCTTTTTAGCTGAGAGAATGCCAGATTGCCACCACAGACTGCAAAAGTGCTCCCAGATTTCCCTCCCAAATGGCCTAGCAATAATTTTAAGATTATGCCCCCTTTTTTCCTGATCACCCACCTCAGGAAATAGTTTCTGAGTATCAAACCTATTGAATACATTCAACATTTTAAGCACCTCAATTAGATCACCCCTGAACCTACTGTTTTCTTCTTCAGGTATCATTTTTTGCAATGCTGGCGATCAAGGCTCTCCAGCTTTCATGGTCTTTGATAATGGACAACGTCCTGGTGTTCTCAAATCTTGTACTTGCTCTGCTTCTTAAGCTGTCAGTATATTTCCTCCTTTGTCTCCCTCTTGCTCTGCTGCCCTCAATTTTACCAGTCAGTACCAGATCTCCTACTTCCTCTCTGCTAAGTATGTGCCCAAGCACTAGTTACTTCTTGGTGATTATTTGTAAAAGCTTTTCTCATTTATCTGCCTTTCTTAAAACTACCTCATAAGTTGTATGTGCCATCCAATTAATTCTCATCATACATCTCAGAAACCACACTTCTGTTGACTTAATTTGTCTTCCATTGTCTTGATAATATTTCAACTTTGCATTCATATAGTAACATTGACTAGATGTAGCATTTTAGTAATCTCATTCTGCCTTCCATAAAGATGTTCTTATTTCGAATCTACTATATTTGAGCAAATACAAGCCAATTGTAAGTCAACCTGTCCTCATTCTCAAACTTTAACTCTAAGGTCCAGTATCATTCTGATGAATTTGCACTGCATCCCCTCCAAGACCAATATATCATTCCTGTCATGTGGTGCTCTAACTGAAAGCAGTACTCCAGATGCAGCCTGACTCAGGCTCAATTTGACCAAGATCCTCACCAGTAGGTATTCCCATGGCACATGTCCCCACTCACAGCACATATAAAAGGTGCAGATATCTGTTGAAAGTTGTCTCAATCTAATTACAGAAGCTACATGTATGCCATGAGCAAGTTACAACATTTGGATGTTCTCCCAAAGTTAACGGTTACAGAGAACCCGACATTGACCAGGACAAGACAAAGGCACACCTAGCCCAGTCAGCCCTGCAAACTGGTATCTGGGGACAGGTGCCAAATTGGGGTAGCCAAACAACAACCTGACATAGTTACACTCAGGATCATTTCTTTCAGCCAATGTGCTGGACTTCTCCGTCTTTGGCTATGTCCTGCCCCACTGGAAAGACAGACCCAACAGCGGTGACAGCCAAGTGGTATACAATTGGGAAGGAGTGGCTCTAGGAGTCCTCAAGGTTGACTCCAGACCCCATGAAGTCTCAGGGAATTAGGCCAAATATGTGCTTTGAAACTTCCTGTTCATTAGAATCAACTGCCTTCCCTCAGCTGGTGGATCAGTACTCCATGTTGAACGCCACTTAGAAGAAGCACTGAGAGTAACTGACAGTACTCTTGGTGGGGACTTCAACGTCCATCACCAAGAATGGCTTGGCAAGACAACTACTGCCTGAGCCCTGAGGGACATATCTGCCAGATTAGGACAGTGAAAATATTGAGAGAGAAGCAACAGAAGGGAAAAATCTATTTGACCTTGCCCTCACCAATCTAACTTCCGCAGATGCATTAATTCGAGAGTGTATTGGTAGGAATGACAACTGCACAGTCATTGTGGATATGAAGTTCTGCCTTCGCACTTAGGAAACCCTCCATTGTGTTACATGGGGCTCACACCGTGCTAAATTGAATAGATTCAGAACAAATCTAAAAGCTCAAGACTGGGTATTTATGAGGTGCTGTAGGCTATTAGCAGAATTGTATTCAACACAATCTGTAACTTCGTGGCCTAGCATATCCCTCATTCTACCATTTCCATCAAGCAGGGGATCAACCCTAATTCAAAGAAGAGTGCAGGAGAGTATGCCAAGAGCAGCACCAGGCCTACCTAAAAAAATAAGGTGTCAACCTGGTGAAGCAACAACACAACTAAACAGCAGGAGCAGCACTCTATAGACAGAGCCAAACAAACTTACAACTAATGGATTAGGTCAAAGCTCAGTTCTGCTACATTCAGGTGTGACTATAGATGGGGAATTAAATATGTAATGGGAGAAGATGGCTCCACAAACAGCCCCATCCACAAAGACAGAGCCCAGCACGTACAAAGGAGAAGACTGACATGTTTGCAGCCATCTTCAGCCAGAAGCGCAGAGTGGATGATCCATCTCCAGCCAGAAGCGCAGAGTGGATGATCCATCTCGGCCACATCTTGGAGGTCCCCAGCATCACAAAAGCCAGTCTTCAGCCATTTTGATTCAATACATTTTCCTTTATTCTTTCATGGGCTGAGTGCATTGCTGGCAAGGCCAGCATTTGTTTCCCATTCCTAATTACCCTGGAGAAGGTGGCAGCAAACCTCCTTGAACCATTGCTGTCCATCTGTCATCATGCTGTGAAGGGAGTTCCAGGTTTTTGACACAGCAATAGTGAAGGAACAGCAACATAGCCCCAAGTCAAGATGATGTGCATCTTGGTGGGGAACTTGCAGGTGGTGGTGCTGTTTCAAGGCATTTGTTGCCCTTGTCCTTCTGGGTGGTAGAGATTGTAGGTTTGGAAGATGCTGTCTAAAGAGACTCGAGTTGCTGCAATGCAACTCGTATAATGGTACACACTGCTGCCACTGTGCATCAATGGCAGAAGGACGGAATACTTAAGGTGGTGGACCCGGTGCCAAACAAGCAGGCTGCTTTATCCTGGATAGTGTTGAGCTTAGGATACAGTTGAAGCCACACTCAAACAGGCAAGCGGAGAGTATTCTATTACATCCCTGACAGGCTTTGGGAGTCAGGTGGTGAGTTACTCTCCACAAAATTCCCAGCCTTTGACCTGCTCGTGTAGCCATGGTATTTATATAGCTGGTCCAGTTAAATTTCTGGTCAATGGCAACCCCCAGGTTGTTGATAGTGAAGGAATTCAGCAATAGTAATGCTCCTGTATGTCCTGGGGATAGGGTTCAATTATCTCGGAGATGGTCATTGTCTGGCACTTGTGTGGCACTGTTACTTACCACTTATCAGCCCAAACCTGAAAATTATCTAGTTCTTGCTGCATATGGGCACAGGCTGCATCAGCTTCTGAAGAGTTGCAAATGGTGCTGAGCACTGTCACCAAACATCCCCACTTCTGACCTTATGGAGGGAAGGTCATTGGTGAAGCAGCTGAAGATGATTCTTTTACTGAGGAGCTCCTACAGCGGTATCCTGGGACTGAGATGATTGGCCTCCAACAACCACCTTCCTTTGTTCTAGGTATGATTTCAGAGGAGAATTCTCCTCCAATTCCCATTGACTTCAATTTTGTTAGAACTCCTTGATGCCACACTCAGGTAAATGTTGCCTTGATGTCAAGGACAATCACTCTCACCTCGGGAGTTCAGTTCTTTTGTTCTTGTTTGGACTAAGGCTGTACTTAGGTCAGTAGCTGTGACACTGATAACTCAAACTAAGCATTAGTGAACAGGTTATTGCTGTGCAAGTGCCACTTGATTTCACTGTCGATGACACCGTCCATCACTTTGTTGATGAGAGAGAGTAGGCTTCTTGGGAGGTAATTGGCCAGATTGGATTTGTTCTGCTTTGTGGAAAAGACATTAGACAATTTTCCACATTATCAGGTAAATCCCAGTGTTGTAACTGAACTGGAGCAGCTTGTTTAAGAGCATGGCTAGTAGTGGAGCAGAAGTCTTCAATACTATTGCCTGAATGTTATCAGGACCCATAGCCTTTACTGTGTTCAATACTTTCAGCTGTTTGATATCACATTGAGTGAATTGAATTGGTTGAAGACTGGCATCAGTGATGCTGGGTACCTCATGAGGAGGCAGAGATGGATCATCCATTTGGCACTTCTGGCTGAAGATGGTTGCAAATGCTTCTACCATTTGCATTAAGAAAATCCTGAACACACTGATACTGCAAAGACTATGGGCCTTGACAATAGTATTGAAGACTTCTGCTCCACAACTAACTGCATCTTTGCTAATTAACTATTTCAGTACAGCTACAACAAAGCAGAAAATTGCCCAGATAAGTCCTGTCAACAAAAAGCAGTACAAATCCAATCACTGTCTTGTCAGTCTACCTTCAGCAAAGTGATGGAAGGTGTTGACAATGCTATCAAGTGGCACACCTCACAAATGTTCAGTCTGGGTTCTGCCAGAGCCATTTGGCCCCTGATTTAATTACAACTTTGCTATAAACAGGGACAAAGGAGCTGAATTCCAGAAGGGAGATGAGTGACTTCTCTTAACATCAAGCATTTGGCCAAGTGAGGCATTGAGGAGCTGCTGTAAAACTGTAGTCAATGGGAACCAGGGGAAAGATCTCCATTGTCTGGAGCCTGGCACAAGAGAGTGGTTGTTGCAGCATAATTATTTCAGTCCCAGCACATAGCTGCAGGAGTTCTTCAGGGCAACGCCCTAGGGCTAAACATCAGCTGCTTTATCAATGCTCTTCCCTACATCATAAGGTTAGAATTGGGGATGTTTGCTAACTATTGCATAATGTTCAGTTCAATTTACAACTCAAAGATGCAATTCATGTCCACACACAAGGAGACCTGGACAATATTCAGGTTTGGGCTTGGAACTGGGCAGTAAGTGTAGCACTACACCAATGCCATTTCTACTAAGAGAACCTAAGCGCCTCCCCTTGACATTCAATAGCATTACCATCATTGAATCCTCACATCAATATCCTGGGCAGTCACCATTGACTGGAAACATAACTGGGCCTACATCATACATACTGTGGCTACAAGAGCAGGTCAAAAGCTGGGAATTCCACAGGGAGTAATTCCCCTCCTGACTCCTTAACACCTGTCCACCATCCACAAGACAGAAGTGTGATGGAATATTCTCCATTTGCCTCAATGAGTGCAACTCCAACAACACTCAAAGCTTGACACCAAAGACAAAGCAGACCACTTGAGTGGTACCCCATCCACTAACATTCACTCCCTCCACCACTGGAGTTAATTCCAATAATTGTATGTTAAGGAAGAATGAATCTGAAGCTAGCCTGTACCTTAAACCAGGTTTATTTCCAAGACAGCAAAGTCACATCTCTCCTTAGATTTTCCTCTCTCCACTGTTTGTTTTCAATCTGCAATATAAATTTGCAATCTTTTTTTGCTCACTTTGTGGAGTGCACGTTATCCCAAAGGGTTCAATTATCAATTGAACTAGGACATTTCATTCATTTTCCATTTTAGTATTTCTTTTAAATGTTTTAGATAAGGATGCCACATTAACTACCTCTACTAATGAAAGTCTCTGCAACCAGGGTGCTTTTTACTAGTCATCTTATTTTCTTGGCTTCCCACACCAAGGGACAACAGCTCCCATCATCACCCACAAAAATTTTAATAAAATCCACTGCACTTGAAAACCCATCAACAAGGTTTGAGAGGCATTACTGAACACAACCAATTTGATATTCTTAGGATCACCCAAAGATGGAAACTCAAGTACACATTTCTCCATCTTTAACTTTTTCAATGTTTTGCTCACCCATAAGATAGCTTGGGCTTTCAGATGTTTCTTTATAGTATTCAGTTCAAGAACATCCAGCCTCATCTGGGTGCCCAGCCAGATTTCACAGCTGCTCCGGTCTCATCCTTGGAAGCATCAGCATTTCTTGTGAAGGCCTAGCCTGACTCCCTACAACAGGGCTAACACTTTCTAAATACAACTGCTAATGCAAAGTAACAGGCCTACTGTTTCATTTCTAATCCATGTACTTCAAGGTCCCATTAACCTGACTCCCAACAATTAAGTCTGTCCTAATATTGTCAATAACTGTTTTGAAACTCACTAGTGCCACCCCACAGGAAGTCACCAACATGCATCAAGATACCTGCCAATTTTCCACCTCAGTACCAGTAAAACATGGCAGGATCTGCCTTCAGTTGGAGACAACTCAACACCAATCAAGCCAATAAGTACCACACTCTGGAAACATTGTTTAAACCATATGCACACATTCAATTTCCAAAGTTTCTCTTCCACCTCTAGCACCTTTTTAGGAGGTTTGAGAAACACTTCCCTCTGGAGGTGATCCCTCTGCAAAAGTGCAGCTTTTACATCTATCAACTTAACATTCCCACAAAAGCATCATAAGGGCCAAAAATATTTCCCAAATTACTTTCCCTGCTGTGGGAGAGTTCACTCTGATTTCTTTTCATTAAGCTGTCTTCAAATCCCTGGGCCACTAAACTAGCCTTGGCCTTATAAGTGCCATCTTGTAGGAGCTTTTCCATGCAGGCCCATCTATGTGATAACACTGGCTGATCCCTATTGGGACATCCAAATACACACCAGGCTCCTTCCAACTGTCCAACTCCCCCCACTTAGCTTCCCATATAGCTTTATCCCCTAACTTGTCAGCCATTACAAAAACCTCTCAGTCATGGGTATTACATTCCAATAACTGCTTGATAACCAAGTCCTTGCTTCTCCAACCAGAATTTTATTCTGATATCATATAACTCCACAGCTTGCCTCACCTGTTTCCCATTTATATACACAACCAGTGAAGTACTTAGCTTACTAACTTACAATTACCCACTTAAGGACCCCTTGACAGTTAACTGTTTCCTTCCCTAACAGTGGGGACTGTTGCTTCTGCTACTTTGTCATAATGATTCAGCATTCTCCACTCTACTATGCCATCTACATATGTACATATGAACATACAAATTAGGAGCAGGAGTAGGTCACTCGGCCCCTAAAGCCTGCTCTGCCATTCAATAAGATCATGGTTGACCTGAATGTAACCTCAACTCCACATTCCTGCCTCTCTCCAATAACCTTAATCAAGAATCTATCTAGCTCTGCCTTAAAAATATTCAAAGACTCTGCTTCCACCGCCTTTTGTGGAAGAGAGTTCCAAAGACTCAACCCTCTGAGAGAAAAAAATTTCTTCTCATCTCTGTTTTAAATGAGTGACCCCTTATTTTTAAACAGTGACCCCCTATTTCTAGATTCTCCCACAAGAGGAAACATCCTCTTCACATCTGCCCTGTCAAGGCCCTTCAGGATCTTAAAGGTTTCAATTAAGTCACATCTTACTCTTCTAAACTCCAGTGGATATAAGCCTAATCTGTCCAACCTTTCCTCATAAGACAACCAGCCCATTCCTGGTATTAGTCTAATAAACCTCCTCTGAACTGCTTTTAATGCATTTACATCTTTCTTTAATTAAGGAGACTAGAACTGTACACAATACTCCAGTTGTGGGCTCACCAATGCCCTGTACAACTGAAGCAAAACCTCCTTACTTTTGTAATCAACTCCCCTCACAATAAATGATAACATTCTATTAGCTTTCTGAATTACCTGCTGTACCTGCACACTAGCCTTTTGTGATTCATGCACTAAAGCACCCAGATCCCTCTGAATTTTAGAGCTCTGCAATCTATCACCATTTAGATAATAAGCTTCTTTTTTATTCTTCCTGCCAAAATGAACAATTTCACATTTTCCCACAATATACTCCTTTTGCCAGATCTTTGCCCACTCACTTAACCTACCTATGCCACTTTGTAGCCTCCTTACATCCTCTTCACATTTTACTTTCCTGCCTATCTGTGTCATCAGCAAATTTAGCAACCATTCCTTCAGTCCCTTCGTACAACTCATTTATATAAATTGTAAAAAGTTGAGCCCCCAGCACTGATCCCTGTGGCACACTGCTCGTCATATCCTGCCAACCAGAAAAAGCCCCATTTATGCCAGCTCTCTGCTTCCTGTTAGCTAGCAAATCTTCTATCCATACCAATATGTTACCCCTACACCATGAGCTTTTATTTTCTGCAATACCTTTGATGTGGCACTTTATCAAATGCCTTCTGGAAATCTAAGTACAGTACATCCACCAGTTACCCTTTATCCACAGCAAATGTGACTCCTTCAAAGAACTCCACTACATTGGTTAAACATAATTTCCCTTTTACAAAACCATGTTGACTCTGCCTGATTGCCCTGAATTTTTCTAAGTGCCCTGCTATAACATCTTTAATAATAGCTTCTAACATTTTCCCACGACAGATGTTAAGCTAACTGGCCTATAGTTTCCTGCTTTCTGTCTCCCTCCCTTTTTGAATAAAGGAGTTATATTTGCTATTTTCCAGCCTAATGGAACCTTCCCCGAATCTAGGGAATTTTGGAAAATTAAAACCAATGCATCAACTATGTCACTAGCCACCACTTTCAAGGCCTTAGGGTGAAATCCATCCGGACCTGAGGATTTGTCAGCCCGCAGCCCCAACAATTTGCTCAACACCACTTCCCTGATGATTGTAATTTTTCCGAGTCCTCCATCCCTTCCATTTCCTGATTTACACCTATTTCCGGGATGTTACTTGTGTCCTCTATAGTGAAGACTGAAGCAAAATACCTGTTTAATTTGTTTGCCATCTCCCTGCTTTCCATGATCAATTCCCCAGATGCACTCATTATAGGACCAATGCTCATTTTGTTAGCTCTTTTCTTATTTAAATATCTGTAGAAACTCTTACTATCCGTCTTTATATTACTAGCTAGCTTTCTCTCATACTCTCATTTTTTCCTCCTTATTAATCTTTCTGTCATTCTTTGCTGTTCTTTATATTCTTTCCAATCTTCTGACCTATCACCCGTCTTTGCATAATTATATGCTTTTCTTTAAGCATGATACGGTCTTTAACTTTTTTAGTTAACCACAGATGGTGGGCCATTCGCTTGGATTTTTTCTTTCTCATTGGAATGTATATATTATGTGTATTCTGAAAGATTCCTTTAAATGTCTGCGACTGAACTTCTATTGACATATCCCTTAACCTCATTTGCCAGTTCACTTTAGCTAGCTCTGCTTTCATGCCCTCATAATTGCCCTTATTTAAGTTTAAAGTATTAGTCTTGGACGCACTCAAAATGAATGTAAAATTCCATTATATTATGATTGCTGCTACCTAGGTGTGCCTTTACTAGGAGGTTATCAAATAATCCTATCTCATTGCTCGATACCAGGTCTAGTATAGCCTACTCTCTGGTTGGCTCCAGAACATGCTGTTCTAAGAAACTATCCTGAAAACATTCTATGAATACCTCATCTGCACTACCATTGCCCCTCTGATTTTTCCAGTCTATATGTAGATTAAAACCCACATGATTATTGCTGTACCTTTCTGGCAAGCTCCCATTATCTCTTCTTTTATACTCTGTCCTACTGTGTAGTTCCAATTAGAAGGCCTGTACACCACTCCCACAAGTGACTCCTTGCTTTTATCCTTCCTCATCTCAACCCAAATCGCTTCTACATCTTGGTTTCCTGAACTTAGGTCATCCCTCTCTAATGTATTAATACCACCGTTAATTAATAGAGCCACCCCTCCACCTTTTCCTAACTTCCTGCCCTTCCTAAATGTCACAGACCCTTCAATATACTGGTCCCAATCTATGTCATCATGTAGTTATGTAGTCTCTGTAATGGCTATCAGATCCTACTTATTTATTTCCATTTGCGCTATCAGTTGATCTGGTTTGTTTCGAATGCTAAGTGCATTTAGATACAGAGCCTTTAGTTTTGTCCTTTCATTATTTTTGTAAGTGTCTAGTCTTATCTGCTGATTTATTCTTAGAATTGTATCCTCTGTCCCTTCCTGTCACAGTCTATTTATCATTCCCCATATTAATACCTGTCTCTCTTGCCTTGTCTCTACTCTTTGGTTTACCACATCTTCCCAAATTTGATCCCTTGCTCCCACTATTCAGTTTAAAACCCTCTCTATTTCCCTTGTTAGGTGGCTCACGAGGACACCAGTCCCAGTATGGTTCAGGTGTAGACTGTCCCAATGGTACAGACTCCACTTTCTCCAGCACTGGTGCCAGTGCCCCACGAACCAGAACCCACTTCTCCCACACCAGTCTTTGAGCATGCATTCATTTCTCTAATTTCATTTGTCCTATGCCAATTTGCACGTGGCTCAGGTAGTAATCCATAAATTATTACCTAGAGGCTCTGCTTCTTAATTTGGTGTCTAGCTTGTTATACTGACTATGCAGAGGTCCAAACAGCCTTTGAAAATAGAGTCATCCAGCTGGCTGGCGACGATTGGTTCCATTCCTGCACTGACGATGAGGTTGACAGTGCTCAACCAAGTGAGGAACCAGCAGTGCAACATCCATCAGACAACCATGCAATGAGTCAGTTCCCCTGTTCTGCAGTTCTCTGCCATGCACTAATTATCTCTCCTTGCTTTTGCAGGCACTTCAGGGAAGCAGACAAGGGGGTCCATGGCGCAGGTCCTCGACTCAAGCCCCAAAGACACCTCAGAAGAAGAATCTGCTGAAGACCCATCACAGCACTCATCCACACCCTCCAACAGTGTAGAGACACACACCTTGGTGGGACCTAGCTATAGAGTAGCCTTGGGGACACAATCTGTGAGCACATCACGCTGTTTGATCCGCAGCAAGAACTTCCCAGGTTTCTGGCACTTGGAGGACTGCTGGAGGCCAGAAATCTGCTGAGTCTGAGTCAGATGACGAGCCTCTGGACTCGGTAATACCTCAATTGCTGGAGCTGCAAAGGCAAGCTTGGGAACATCAGGAAGGGATGTCTACTACACTCCTCAGATTGTAAGGCGCGATAGAGGAGCCCTTCTGCCTTCAGTCTGAGGTGATAGTGCTAGCATGCCAACACACCGAGGTCAACACTGGTAGGATGGTGGCCGCTATGGAGGCCTTGGTCCAGGACATCGGTCCTGCACTACTGCGTGGGCTGAACTCCATTGCTGACACCATAGTTAGCCTCCAACAGTGTCAAAGCGAGAGGGGTCTTCACTGACACTAGTTCTTGGTCATCTGCAGGAATGACAAGTGCAGTCTGTAGACCCTGGGTCTAGCGAAGCGCTGACCAGCGACGGCTCGCTGTGGCTCTTCAGCGGTGTGTGCAGGAGCCCCAGCCGCTCCTTCTTCCTAAGGGTGCTGGTCCTGCCTCTACCCAGCCAGGGACCTCTGTTGCTCTTTTCCCCTTCATCTCTGCTCCCTATAAGCCATGAGGCATACAGCTGTGTCACTAGGCTCCATGCTCCTGATGTACTCCTCCTGCAGGATGAAAGAGAGAAATGTGTTGGTTAGCATGAGTGTACTAAGAACGTCGCTTGGTTAAGTCTAAAGGCTCCTTAACGCATCCCAGAGAGTGCTGGCCAAAGCTTGGATGGCCAGAGATTAGTGCGCTGCATAGCTGCCCGAAACCCCATCCACCTCTGCCCACTCCACCTGACCGATTGGCAACAGCTTCACCCACTGGTTTTCATGCTGTGCTCTCAGCTCAGGTGCAGGCATTCTCCTAACCCGCACTGCAAGGCTGCACTATTAGCTTGAGCCATGGGGGAGACTGGTCCAAACCTGATGAAGCCACTGCAAGGGGCTGTGAGTGCCTCCTCCAATGACTGCTCCATGGCTAGCTCTTGCAAGGAGAGTGTACAACTTGCCTGGTAGTCCAATTGTTCTGCAGTCCACTAAAACACTCATTAGTTTGCAATCCATGCCCGAAGGCTGAAAAGTTCAGGAGTATTTGGCGGCACTTTCATGCCTCTGTGTTGCTTGAGTGGGCAGATAAGCTAGAGGCCCAACTCCACACATTTCAATGTGGCTACGTCTGAACTGTCTCAGCTGTAGAGGAATGGTCACTTTATACAAGATTTCCCTAACACGTGGCCGCTTCTTCCCTGCCCCCCGAATGTTTTTGTGCACTACTATCAGACCGTGCGGCCTTGCACCACCCCACCAACCTGCCTCAACCGCAGGGCAGCACTTGCCCCGGTACCACACTGTCAGCCAGCCAGGAAAAAGCGTCTTGCTTGTGCCCTCACCTGAAAGCCTCTTCTTTGAAGTCGAAGGAGCGACTCTCACAGGTGCTGAGCAATGTTAGGGTGCACTCACCTCCGAGTTCCCCTCGAAGTTCAGCTCGCAGGTGCATGCCTTTTCAATGCTATTGTAAATCACGTTGTTGTGAAGTCATGCTGACGTGGGAGGTAAATTCGACGTGGGGGATGATTCCGATGGGCAAGCAATATGATGAGGTGCAAATGCATTGACATTAGATTCTCAATTTTGGGCGGCAGGAAAGGCAGCCCGCCATTGTGGCCAACTGGTTTCATGATGACATGAAACCAATTTTTGGCCTTCCCGCCATATTGTCCTCTGCCGCCTGCCATGACGCCCGCCGCCAACAGGGGCGGAAAATTCCAGTCTTAATGTTCATCCTCTGTCACCATGTTAATTCTAATAATTATATGTTGAGGAAGAATGGGTCTGAAGCTAACCTGTATCTTTAAACAGGTTTATTTCCAAGACAGCAAAGCAAAGTCACATCTCTCCCAGTTCCTCCCAGACTCTCAGAGTGAACTGGTTTATATACTCTTACAATGATTCCTTAATCTTTTTCTGAGTGGGGACAGCTGTGCTTAATTACCAGTTTAAAGCATGCATTTCATTGCAACACAAATTCAACATTAACAGCTGGTATATTGTGATTGCAAATCACACATCATCTGGACTTGGAAATATGTTACTGTTCCTTTCTCGGTGCTGGGCCAAAATCCTGGAACTCCTGAGCTAACAGTTCTGTGGGTATACCCACACCATATAGACTGCAGCAGTTCTAAATGGCAGTTCGCCACCACCTTCTCAGGGGCAATTGGGGATGGGCAATAAATGCTGACTTTGCTAGCAACCTCCACATCCAATGAATGAATAAAAAAGGTACCTCAGTGAAGTGCCTTTCGATTTATTTTCACATTAAAGGCATTCATATAAATGAGAGTTCTTATTGTGTTTAAATATGACCATGGGATCTTTTATACACACTCAGACAGGCAAAATATGCCTCTGTTTAATGTTCTATCTGAAAGGCAGCATCTCCAATGGTGCAGCACACCCTCAGAAGTGAACAGGACCTGAAGTGGGACTGAAGGCCACAACCTTCTTACCTACTTTTTATCTTTCACTCTTTTGGAGATTGCAAGTATCCCATGGCTTTACCTAACCCTGTGCTCACATTTGTTTCTGCATTTGCATTTGTCTTGTGCCATTAGTAAGTATCTACACCCTCCTCTGAACTTGAGTCTATCTCTCTCTCTCTCTCTCTGTTATTTTGCCTCTTCCTTCGCCACACCAGGCTTTTCCTTGTGTTGACACCTTTTTCACCAACATAATTAGACATTGTGCCTGCCTGATGCAGATAGTTTGAGTTCAATCAATTTGAGACAGTAGCAGATGGCTGCTTGAATGGCAACGTTTTTCATTATGATAATTGTAGAGGTGGGGTAATGACAAGTTTGTGCATGTGCTGTATGAGATGGAGGTTAGAAACTCAGACTAAATCAATAGGTTGCACATCGACAGAAGTAACTGGGTGAATGGGCCCTTGCGTGTCAGATCTCCTTTAATGTGGACCTGCAACATTGGGCAATCAGAATTAGGAAATTCGAAGCATGTACATACCATGTAGGGGTACGTATTAAAGGAAACACATCATGAAAGAGTCTTGGGTGTAACAGTTGATCACTCATTAAAAAATAAGGTTTCAGGTTGCATTGCTGAAACTATTGATTACAAAACATAAAGCGCTATACTTAGGATCTTTCAGCATCTGATACATCTGCACCTGGAGTATTATGTTGAGTTGTGGTCCTTGCCCGTGGTGAAGAATATCAAATCTCTGACCAAGGTGCAGAGAAGAGAAACCGAAATGATTACAAACCTCAGAGCTCTGAGTTAGAAGGATATGCTCCAGTTAGGGCTATTCTATTTGGAGAAATGTAGGCTAGAAGAAAATATGATTGAAGTTCATAAAATGATAGAGGGATACTCAGGTATGTTAAGTGGGTTATTTGAGGTGGATAGGAATTATAGGACCATAAGTCATGTCTATACAGTCCATAGGCAAAGGGTTGGTTCAGATATCAGGAAATATTTATTCTTACAGACAGCCATAACTGTCTGGAACAAACTGTGGTGTTATGATCAGGTTAGGAGAGGTGAACTGACTCCCCTCTTTGTCCCACTCTTGGGTTGGTTATAACAGAGTTTGAATTTATAAAGGAGGTGGTATTTCCAATTCAATATATATACTTCACTCTGTATAGCTCGGTGTAAGAAATAGCGCAGCCAGTTTCCTTAAGTTAACAAGTAAAGAGTTAGTTTTATTGCTAAAACTCACTCAGGCAAAGATACAGAAATTATTAACAAAAGGTTTAAGATATGTCCAGCTAGGTACTAATGTAAAAACAACACACACAATCAGGGCTCATCTTCGCCACCATCTCTGAGAGCTCCTTAGACTCTGTGGACTGGATTTTGCATGTCTCCAGCAAGCGTGTTTTTTGTGGGGAGGGGGGCATGTATAATAGGGCGGAGGGCCAACCCCACTATCTTCCTGCCCACCCCTGATCTCAAGGCTATAATACAAGGGGGTGGGCGGACCTACAATTTTTAAATAAATAATCAAGGGTCAGTTGAACTTATTAACAAGTCAATTAACTCCAACAGTGCGCTGCTCACACCATAATACAGTTGGCCTGGGCAGTCGGACAGGAGTGGGCAGGCCAATTTATTAAAAACATTTTTAATGGGCGGGAAGAAGGGCGGGGTGCTATCTTTTGGGGGTGCCCTCTGATGCGCTTTTGGCACTTCTGAGACTGCTGGAGCTGCCAGCCAATCCGGCTGGCCACCAGCTTCTGAGGGGAGGACTTCCTCCCCAGTGAGGGGCAGGGGCAGAAGGAGTCCCACACTGCATCAATTCAGCCTGCCCACAGCGCGTTATGGCTGTAGGACGGGCTGGTGTGGAGCGGACTGGCTCCGCGCCAACTTCGCTTCTCGGGGGGTGGGGGGTGAGCCATCCGCATGTATATTGTTATAAATTAACTTTCTATATAACATCTTCATAAAAGTGGAGACATTTGTCAACTATATTGGAAAAATTTTGTTTTCCAGACAGCCACTACATTCTGGAACAAACTGTGAAGACATTTGTCAACCATAGAGTCATTGCAGTACTTTGAAACTTGAGAGGAGATAAAATTGCCGGTTAAAGTGAACAAGTTGTATTTATTAGTGGTTATACGAGGAATGTGAAACTGCTGCCTCCTAGATCTGCTTGGTTGTGTTGGAAATTTCCCAGAGTCGTTCCTGAACTGACTCCACAGTTAGGGCGTAATTTTCCATGCCTGCTGGCGTCGGACACGTTCGGCGGTGTGAGCGGACAACAGGGCAAGAAGGCCAAAAATTGATTTCACGACATCATGAAGCCAGTTTGCAATTGTCTGCTCTGCCCATCAATGGTGGGCCACGTTTCCCGCCATCAGATGTCAGGACCCTCATTGTAATACATCTGTATATGATTATAAGGCCAGCCCACTGACATGTTTCACAAAAGCAAATATAAGGCGTATACTTGGCATGCTGTACTTCGAGGGGAACTTGGAGGTGAGTGCACAGTAACGTTGTGCAGTGCTTGCAAGGGTCACCAGTTGGACTTCAAGGTTGAGGCGATTTGGTGGGGGGGCAAGGGCTGCCCTGCAGTTGAGGTGAGTTGAGGGGGTGGGGAGCACAAGGGCTGCCCTGCGATTGATGATAGTGCACAAAAAAAGTGCAGGGTGAGAGGGTGGGAAGTGGCCACACATTAGGAAAACCCTGTACAAAGTGACTATTCCTCTGCAGCTGAGGCAGGTCAAACGCAGACACATTAACATGCTTGGAGTTGGACCTCTAGCCGACTCGAGCAATGCAGGGGCATGAAAGTGCCACCAAGTGCTCCAGAGCTTTTCACCCCTCGGGCACAGACTGCAAAATAATGGGCATTTTAGTAGACTGCAGAACAGTTGGATGACTGCACATGTTGTACCTCTGTGGGATATCGCAAGCCTCCACCCTCACATGCATCCATGAGTTTCATGGATGGCATCTTCACAAAGGCACACAACTGTGCATTTCGCCCAGGACCAGGGCAGCCAGAATGCAAGACCAATTGGATTTGCCCAGATCTTGGGTTTTCTGCAGGTGCAGGGTGCCATTGACTGCATTCACATGGTGCTTAGATCTCCATCGCAACAAGTGGTCAACTATGTCAACCGCAAGGGCTTCCGTTCGCTGAATGTGCAGCTGCTGTGCAACCACCACAAATGCATCCAGCACGTGTGCACCCTGTTTTCAGGGAGAGTCCACAACTCCTACATTCTCAGTCGGTCACAGATCCCTGACGGCTTCCAGGGTTCTTGCGAAAGCTGGCAATGGAGCAGTCACTGGTAGAGGCGCTCACAGTCCCTTGCAATGTCATCATTCTGGTTTGGACCAGTATCCCACATGGTTGAAGCTAACAATACAGCCTTGCAGTGTGGGTTATGAGAATGCCTGTGCCTGAGCTGAGAACACAGCATACAGTCCAGTGGGCGAAGCTGCTGTCAATCGGTTGGGTGGAGTGGGTTGGAGGCGGATGGGGTTTCAGGCAGCCATGCAGCGCACTAATCTCTGGCCATCCAAGAGGTGGCCAGCACTCTCCAGAATGCGTTAAGGGGCCTTCAGACTTAACCAAGAGAGGTTCTTGGAACACCCAAGGTAACCCACATATCTCTCTCTTTCATCCTGCAGAAGGAGTACATGAGTAGCATGGAGCCTGGTGACCTAGCTGTATGCCTCGTGGCACACAGAGAATGGAGACAGCGGAGGAGAGCGATAGAGGCGCCTGGCTGCGCAGATTGAGGAGCAGCACCATCAGGAAGAAGGGGCGGCTGGGGCTCCCGCACACGCCGCCAAAGAGCCACAGCGAGCCAAGGGTCTATCGACACCGCCTTTCATTCCTGCAGATGACCGAGAACCAGTGTCGCTGAAGACTGTGCATGTCTAGGGAGCCAGCTACTGCAGGACTTGACGCCACAGGGACATGGTGGGCATTCACTACCCGTGGCCGTGAAAGTGATCACAGCACTCAATTTTTACGCTAGTGGCTTTCAGGGCTCCACAAATGGCCTCTGTGGGATATCACAAGCCTCCACCCACAAATGCATCCATGAGGTCATGGACACCATCTTCACGAAGGCACACAGCTTTGTGCATTTCGTCTGGGACCAGGAAAGCCAGTATGCAAGACCAATTGGGTTTTCCCAGATCTCGAGTTTCCCACAGGCGCAGGGTGGCACACAGATCTCCATCACAACACGCGGTCAACTATGTCAATCGCAAGGGATTCTATTCGCTGAATGTGCAGCTGGTGTGCGACCACTGCAAACGCATCCTGCAGGTCTGCGCATGGTTTCCAGGGTATGTCCACAATTCCTACATTCTCAGTCAGTTACAGATCCCTGATGTCTTCCAAGGTTCACAGAAGCTGCAGGGATGGCTCCTTGGGGACAAAGGAGGATATGGCTGATGATACCCATGCGGCGGCCTCAGACTGCAGCAGAGTGAAGGTACAATGAGGCTCATGCTGCAGCTTTCACCTTTGCGAAGCAAACCATCAGGATGCTGAAAATGAGGTTCTGGTGCTTGGACCGGTCTGGTGGAGCCCTGCAATACAGTCCGCAGAGGGTGTCACACATCGTCGTCGCCTGCTATGCCCTATAGAACCTGGTGCTGCAATGGGGAGAGGAGCTGGCTGAGGAGGAGACGGAGGAGCTGGAGGTCTCCTCCGATGAGGAGGACGTTGATGAGGATGAGGGAGAGGAGGTCCTCGAAGGTGACAATGATGGCGATGAGGCCAACGCACTGGCCAGACGAAGCAGGCGTGCTTGGGTGGCCCTCATAGCTGCTAGATTTGTGGAGGATGATGATGGCATGCAGTGAGGTGACCTCACAGATCCTCACATTGCATCTATGAACATTTGACTCCAGTCTGGCTTTTGGCAGCATGAATACCCTATGTGATAATGTTCCTGTCATGGAAACGCAGTGGAGGCCCCAATAGTCACTCAGTTGCAGGAGGATGATGACGACATGCAGTGAGGACACTTCATGGATCTTCACATTGCCTCTGAGAATGTCTGACTCCTGTCTGCCCGAGGGCAACTCGCTTGCGCCCTGTGATCAGGGTCATATCATGGAGACGCAGCTGTGAAACTTTAAAAACATCTGATCCTTTGTCAGCCTTCAGCACCTGACCCCTTCAGCATCACTGATCACAGGTGCTGACAAGATGGGGGCCAGCATCACCCTAAAGGAGCTGAGAGTACACAGGGAATGATGGAACTTTGTAACGTCGGCCCATGGCATTCTGGTAGCAATGACAAGTACCATCAGGGTGCAGACATCAGTAATGTGTCCAGGGAATGTGAGGCCGGACCATCACTTTGGTCTGAAGGCTGCACAAAGCACAGGGAACAGGCCCTGGACTGAGATGCCTGCCTTTATCTTGTGCAGGAATCAAGGTTTCACATGTTAGTGACACAAACACTGCTCATCAGAACAAGGAGCCATAGGCAGGGAGACATTCTTGGGAGTTTATTTACAATAGTGAACATTATGTACAAGTGATTAACACCCGTGCCCAGGCTGTGCAAATACACCTTCTTAACCTTCCTAACCCTGCCGCTACATCTTGGTGCTCGTCGGACATCCACAGTGGAGGTGGAGGCAGCCTGCTGACTGCTACGTCCTGTCTGTGATGATCTTGGCGGATGTCCTCTGGAGAGCCAAGACCTGGAGGGCCCCGGTTTGCTTGTGGAGTCCTCCTGTGTGGCAGTGGCACCCTCCTCAGCCTGTGGACTTGGAGCTGCTGAGGTCACAGGAAGAGGGGATTCTGATGGGCCAGACACTTCCACTGAAGGCACCAGGGTGGATGGCCCGGAGTGTGCACCTGCTGATCCTCCTCCTTATGGGTGTCTGAGGACCCCAGGCTGACTCCTTCAGGAGAAGGGATAGCTGGAGTGAGATTAAGCTGCCCCGCATCCCCCTCACATTAGCACTGTTGGAGGCCAACTATTGCATCAGTGATGGAGTTCAGCGCACGTAGTAGTGCAGGAGTGACGTCCTGGACCAAGGTCTCCATGGCGGCTGCCATCCTACCAGTGTTGACCTCATTGCGTTGGCATGCCAGCACTACCACCTCAGACTGAAGGCAGACGGACTCCTCCATTGTGCCTTGCAATCTGAGGAGTGCAGCGGACATCTCTTCCTGATGTTCCCGAGCTTGCCTTTGCAGCTCCAGCAACTGTGACATGACTCGGTCTCAGCAGATTTCTGGCCTCCAACAGTCCTCTGAATGCCAGAGACTTGGGAAGTCCCTGCCGCCGCCTGCAGTGGATCAATTAGTGCAATGTGCTCACCAGATTGTGATCCTGGGGTCACTGTAAAGCTAGGTCCCACCGAGTGTGTGTCTCTGCGCTGGTGGAAGGTGTGGGTGACGCTGTGTTGGGTCTTCAATGAAGGTGCCTTTACATTCCTCTTCAGAGGTTTCTTCGGGGCTTGATTGGAGGCCCTGGGTTGTGATCTCTGTCGGCTGTTTCCCAGATGTGCCTGCGGAAGCAAGGGGACACTGCATAGCAGTGGCCTGTGAAACAGGGCACATCCTCACAGCATGGTTGTCTGATGGATGTTGCACTGCTGGATCCTCACTTGGTTGAGCACCACAGACCTCAACATCAGCACAAGATTGGTCCCAGTCATCACCGGCCAGCTGGATGGCTCTGTTTTCCAAGTCTGTGAGGACCTTGATTTCAGGCATTCTTCCACCGGTCTGTGACCTCTGCCTCTTAAGACCATAAGACGTAGGAGCAGAAGTAGGCTATTCGGCCCATCGAGTCTGCTCCGCCATTCAATGAGATCATGGCTGATCTGATAATCCTCAATTCCACTTTCCTGCCTTTTCCCCATAACCCTCGATTCCCTTACTGATTAAAAATCTGTCCATCTCTGCCCTGAATATACTTAACGACCCAGCTTTTACAGCCCTCTGCAGTAAAGAATTCTACAGATTAACTTCCCTCTTAGAGAAGAAATTTCTCCTCATCTCTGTTTTAAAGACCCCTTACTCTGAGATTATGCCCTCTGGTCCTAGACTCTCCCACAAGGGGAAACAACCTCTCAGTAACTAACCTGTCAAACCCCCTAAGAATCTTATACGTTTCAATAAGGTCGCCTCTCATTCTTTTAAACTCCACTGTTAAAGGCCACACTCCTCTCGCATTCTCTTACTGTTAAAGGTCACTCTCCTCTCACTCTCACTGTTAAAAGCCACACTCCTCTCACTCTCTCACTAAGGTCACACTCCTCCCACTCTCTCACTGTTAAAGGCCACATTCCTCTCACTCTCTCACCATTAAAGGCCACGCTCCTCTCACTCTCTCACTGTCAAAAGCCACTCTCCTCTCACTCTCTCACTGTAAATGGCCCTGCTGCTTTTCTCAAGCGCTCTCCCTGTAAATGGCCCCACTGCTTCTCTCAAGCACTCTCCACCAGTTCGTCGTGCATGAATTGAGAGAGTGTAATCAGGACCCTGCCAGGCCAGATGGTAAGTATACTTGGCATGTGTGGGTGTTGAGTGGTCCCATGGATGGGATGAGGACAATGACGGTGTGTGTGAGAGAGTGAATGGTGATGTCCCTTGAACTGTCAGTGAGTGAGGGTCCTGTGGATGTGTGATGGATTTGTGAGCGTGTGAGTTGAGGGTGATGAGAAGAGTGAGTTATGCTGGTGGAACAGAGGAGATCATTCATCTTTTTTCAGCACTGGGTGGCTGTCCTCTTTTGCAGGGCATTGGTGTTGACCACCGCTGCCACCCAAGCAGGATTGGTGATGTTGTTGCCCATTCTGCGGCCAAAATGAGGATAGAGGACATCACGGCGAGCCTCCATTGTGTCCAAAAGGCGCTCAAGGGATGCGTCATTAAACTGGGGCCAGGCAGTGGCTGCAGTCTTCTTGCCTTTTGGGGCCATGTCTTCTTTGCAGCAGAACTGGGCTGGTAGCACTTAGAAGTATGTGTGTGGCTGTACTTTAAATATGGCGCCCAGTGTGAAGAAGCGGTGAGGTGATGGCGTGGTGGGCGAATGAGAGCCCACCCGCTATGGAAATGGTGTGTTTCCTGGGAATTCAATATTAATGCGGGTTTGGGATGATACGGCGTGAGAAACTGCTATTGCAGCTGTTGGGTAAAATGTCGTTTCTCCTGCTGGCTACAGCATTTCGTGTAAGTCTGGGACAATTCCGCTCTTAGTCTCTGGATTCTTGCCTGTCCCAGGAACTATTGTCTTTAGAGGCTGGTGGAGCTAATGTTCAAGGTAGATCGGATGAAATGTTAAATTTAAGGCTAGTAGTTGGAAATTTAAGATGTAAGGCCTCTATGCAGCCTGAAAACATGGGAGAAATGTATTTTACAGCCGAGAAGAACTTTAGTAACTAAAGCTAAAAATGTTTGCCTAACCAAAATCACTGAGGTAAACTTTGGGTCACTCACCTTGAGCGGAAAGATTTTATCAATAGAACAGTTGATAATCTGAGTAAAGAAACCACTGAATTCTTACTTGGCTGTTGGCCTTTACATGGTGGAAGTTTGTCAAAGCGTTCTACAGCAAACACTGGAGGCAGCCTTATGCGCAGGATTATGCATGGTTGAAGAATTTTCACACTGTAAGTTCCTTATTCATAGATTTTCTAGCTCATTGTAGGATTGTTGTTGTCAGTAAGCTTCTTGTTGACAAGTTGTGGCACCCTTTCCACTTGCTTTTGTTACCATTCCAGCTGATGTTAATGCTGGACAAACCAGATCCCAGAGTGGAACCTGGCTTGATAGACCGAGGGCGGAATCGACACCGATTTGCACAAAGTGTGGTAGTGGGCGGGAAAAGGGACGTTTTATCTGTTGGCCACAATGGTGGCTTTTTGCGCTGTATCGTCCCATTCCCAGTGCTTCCCACCTCATTAATTATGCATTCACGGAGAACATGCCGGATCGCTAGCAGGCGGGCTGGGATTTGTCCTCCAAGCTGTGACCTCAGCGCTTCCTCACTCTGTGCGCCATATTTAAAGCGCACCAGAGCACATGCCTACTTCATGGGCAGGATATTGAGTTCGGCAAGTGGGGGCAGGGCCCGCTCACCGACGCGTAAAATGACACAGGATGACGTCGGGCGGAACTCCCAATGTCACCACGCCCCATTTAAATTTTCAGGTAGGTGAGGGCTCAGCCAAATCAGCTGTGTGCCCGCCGACCTGTCACCAGCCACTTGAGGCCATTTAAAAACTAATTGAAGTAGTTAATGGACCTGCCCGTCCAACCTTAATGTTGCTGGGCAGGCCGGGAGCCCTGGCGGGCTTCAGAAAAAGCATGAAACTTCATCCACGGGCTGGATGAGGTTTCATGTAGGTTTTTAAAAATTTAACAAAAGTTTAATTAAAGTGATGGACATGTCCCAACTCATGTGACAGTGTCACATGAGAGGACATGTCAGGGAAATTTTATTTGTCTATATTTCACATTTTTAAATTTGGCACCGATCTTCCTGAGGTAGCACTTAGCCTCAGGGAGATGAGTGCACTCTTTCATGCACATGTATGAAAGAGCGCACTCTTGGCTTAGGGAATACCACCCCCTCCCCGCCCACACAGGGACCGCATAGCACTTCCTGGCGGATGTCACCATGGGTGGATCTTAATTGGTCCACCCACGTAAAATGGCAGCGCGCCCCGATTGGGCACGCCGATCGGAGGTGCGCCCGCACGTGCCTGCTCCTGAACTTAATTCTTCCCCATGTCCCCAGACCAGGACTGCTCCAGGCAACAGATGTTCCAAAAGCAAAGAAGGCGGCAGCCCCCAAATTTAGTGATTCCTTTCTGGAGCACCTGCTGGACGCAGCAGGAGGCCACCGTGATGTCCTCTGCCCCCGTTCTGGCCACAGGAGGTCCACCAGAGTCACCAATCCAGCCTGGGAGGCAGTGGCAGCAGCGGTCAATGCCACCAATGTCAAATCACAAGGGGGGGTCAGCCATCCAGTGCAGGAAGGGGATGAATGCTCTCATCCATTCTGCCAGGGTAAGTCAACCACCTCATCACTCTCAACTCTCACTCACAAACCCATCACACATCCACAGGGATCTCACACCTCAAGGGGCAATACCACTAACTCTCACACACACCCTCACATCTCCATCAGATCATACCCTCTGAACCTCACATCCTCATCCTGTCCATGGCTCCACTCACCACACAAACATTCCACGCAATGCCATGTGTCCTGCTCACACTCTCTCCATCTGTTTTCATGCAGGAGAAGTTGGCTCACAACAGCAGGGAGAGGTCCTAGACCAGGGGTGGGGTGGCCCCTCACTCACTTTGAGGAGAGTGCCATCATGCTGACTGGTGAGGATGGGTTGGTGTAGGGGAGGGGGGAGGGGCGAGTCTCTCTGGGTTGGTGGAGGTGGGTGGGGGGAGTCTCTCTGGGAAGGGGGAGGGGGGAGGGGGAGGGGGGGAGTCTCTCTGATTTGGGAAGGGGGGAGTATCTCTGGGTTGGGGAGTGGGGAGGGGGATGTGTGCAATCTGAGCAAGGCCCTAACGGCAAGTCATGACTTCTGCACGTCACACTTGTCCAGACATGTTCTGGGCTGGTGTGTTTTCCCGCCGGTGTAATGGTAAATCTGGCATGGGGGGGCGATTCCAGTCGGGCCTTACTTTGCATCCCATTTGTGGGATGTAAAGTGGGTTCACTCTGGCTTCCAGCGATATGGGCGTTCTGCCATGGCGGACACCATGGGATGATCCCGCTGTGCTTTCACGCCAATGTGAAACCGATTTTTGGCCTCCTTGCAGGGGGAGGCAGTGGTATAGTGGTATTTTCACTGGATTAGTAATTCAGAGACCCAGGGAATGCTCTGGGGACCTGGGTTCAAAACCCACCAAAGCAGATGGTGAAATTTCAGTTCAATTAAAGTCTGGAATTAAAGTCTAATGATGACCATGAAACCATTGTTGATTGTCATAAAAGCCCATCAGGTTCACCAATGTCCCTTTGGGAAAGGAAATCTGCCATCCTTACCTGGTCTGGCCTACATGTGACTCCAAATCCACAGCAATGTGGCTGACTCTTAAACGCCCTCTGAAATGGCTTAGCAAGTCACTCAGTTGTATCAAACCACTACAAAGTCTCAAAGGAATGAAACCTGACGGACCACCCAACATTGATGCAGGCACTGGAAACAACAATGGCAAACTCAGCCCTGTCAACCCTGCAAAGTCCTCCTTAGTAACATCTGAGGGCTTGTGCCAAAACTGGGAGAGCTGTCTCACAGACTAGTCAAGCAAAGCCTGACATAGTCATACTCATGGAGCTATACCTTACAAATAATGTCCCAGACATGACCATCATGATCACTGGGTATGTCCTGTCCCACCAACAGGACAGACCCAGCAGAGGTGGCAGCACAGTGGTATACAGTCAAGAGGGAGTTGCCCTTGGAGTCTTCAACATCAACTCCAGACCCCATGAAACCTCATGGCATCAGGCCAAACATGGGCAAGGAAACTTCCTGCTGATTACCAGGTACCTCCCTCCCTCAGCTGATGAATCAGTGCTCCTCCATGTTGAACATCACTTGGAGGAAGCACTGAGGGTGGCAAGGACGCAGAATGTACTCTGGGTGGGGGACTTCAATGACCATCACGAAGAGTGGCTCTACTACTGACCAAGCTGGTCGAGTCTTAAAGGATATAGCTTCTAGACTGGGTCTGCAGCAGGTGGTGAGGGAAACAACAGGAGGGAAAAATGTACTTGACCTCATCCTCACCAACCTGCCTGCCGCAGATGCATCCATCTATGATGATATCGGTAGGAGTGACCATTGCACAGATCTACCAACTCAAGACTGAGCAACCATGAGGTGCTGTGGGTCATCAGCAGCAACAGAATTGTACTCAACCATAGTCTGCAGCCTCATGGCTTGGCATAGTCCCCACTCTACCATTTACACCAAGCCAGGGAATCAATCCTGGTTCAATGGAGAGTGTGGGAGGGCATGCCAGGAGCAGCACCAGGCATACCTAAAACTGAGGTGTCAACCTGGTGAAGACACAACACAGGACTACTTGCGTGCCAAACACCATAAACAGCAGGTGATAGACAGAGCTAAGTGATTCCACAACCAACAGATCAGATCTGCAGTCCTGCCACATCCAGTTGTGAATGGTGTTGAACAATTAAACTGGAGGAGAGGGTTTCACGAATATCCCTGTCCTTAGTGATGGGGGAGCCCAGCACAGCAGTGCAAAAGATAAGGATGAAGCAGTTGCTACAATCGCCAGAAGTGCCGAGTGGATGATCCACCTTGGCCTCCTCCAGAGGTCCCCAGCATCACAGATGCCAGTCTTCAGCCAATTCAATTCACTCCACGTGATAGGAAGAAACGGCTGAAGGCACTGGATACTGCAAAGGCTATGGGTCCTGACAATATTCCGGCAATGGTACTGAAGACTTGTGCTCCAGAACTTGCTGCGACCCTAGCCAAGCTGTTCCAGCGCAGCTACAACAATGTGAAAAATTGCCCAGGTATGTCCTGTCAACAAATAGCACGACAAACCCAACCCGGCCAATTACCACCCCATCAGTCTACTCTCAATCATCAGTAAAGCGATGGAATGGGTCAACAGTGCTAACAACCGGCGCTTGCTTAGCAATAACCTGCTCACCAACGCTTAGTTTGGATTCCGCCAGGGCCACTCAGCTCCTGACCTCATTACAGCCTTGGTTCAAACATGGAAGAAAGAATTGAACTCCAGAGGTGAGGTGAAAGTGACTTCCCTTGATATCAAGGCCGCATTTGACCGAGTGTGTCATCAAGGAGCCCTAGCAAAACTGGAGTCAATGGGAATCAGGGGGAATACTCTCCGCCGGTTGGAGTCATACCTAGCACAAAGGAAGATGGTTGTGGTTGTTGGAGGTCAGTCATCTCAGCTCCAGGACATCACTGCAAGAGTTCTTCAGGCTAGTCTCCTAGGTCCAACCATCTTCAGCTGCTTCATCAATGACCTTCCTTCCATCATATGGCCAGAAGTGGGGATGTTAGTTGATGACTGCACAATGTTCAGCACCATTCGTAACTCGTCAGATACTGAAGCAGTGCATGCCAAATGCAGCAAGATCTGGACAACATCCAGGCTTGAGCTGACAAGTAGCATGTGACATTCACGCCACACAAGTGCCAGGCCATGACCATGTCCAACAAGAGAGGATCTAACCATTGCCCCTTGACATTCAATGACATTACCATTACTAAATCCCCCACGATCAGCATCCTGGGGGGGGTTACCATTGACCAGAAACTGAACTGGACTAGCCATATAAATACTATGGATACACAAGCAGGTCAGAGGATAGGAATCCTACGGTGAGTAACTCACCTCCTGACTTCCCAAAGCCTGCCCACCATCTACAAGGCACAAGTCAGGAGTGTGATAGAATACTCCACACTTGCCTGGATGAGTGCAGCTCCCACAACACTCAAGAAGCATGAGTAGTGGTGGCATAGTGGTATTATCACTGGACTAGCATTCCAGGGCAATGCTCTCAGGATCTGGGTTCAAGTCCCACCATGGCAGATGGCAAAATTTGAATTCAATAAAAAAAATCTGGAATTAAAAGTCTGTTGATGGCCATGTAAAAACCCATCTGGTTCACTAATGCCCTTTAGGGAAAGAAATCTGCTGCCCTTACCTGGCCTAAATGTGACTCCAGACCCACAGCAATGTGGTTGACTCTTAAATGCCCTCTGAACGAGGGCAATTAGGGATGGGCAATATAAATGGGCACCCACATTCCATGAATGAAAAAGAACATCCAGGACAAAGCAGCCTGGTTGGTTAGCACCCCATTTGCTCCCTCCATCACTGATACATAGTAGCAGCAGTGTATACCATCTACAAGTTGCACTGCAGAAACTCACTAAGGCTTGTCAGACAGCACCTTTCAAATGACTGCTACCATCTAGAAGGACAAGTGCAGCAGATAGCTGGGAATACCACCACCTGGAAGTTCCCCCCAAGCCACTTGCCATCCTGACTTGGAAATATATCACCATTCCTTCACTGTCACTGGGTCAAAATCCTGCAACTTCCTTCACTATACCTACACTATATGGATTGCAGTGGTTCAAGAAGGCAGTTGACCATCACCTTCTCAGCGGCAATTAGGGATGGGTTATAAATGCTGGCCTAGCTAGCAAAGCCCACATCCATTGAATGAATTTTTAAAAAATGTCCCCCAACCTGCCTGCCATGACACCCGATGTCAACAGGGCCGGTGCTAATTTTCATTTTTATTTTGTTTGGAAATCGTGGAGGGGCAGTTACCGAACACATTCACGGGAATCTTCCAGTGTACTTTTAACAAATGAACAAAACATTTATTATACAAGAAAAGATTAACTATATTACAATACTCCTTCACCCTAACTATACCTTTACAGATATATACAAATTTGTAGAGATAACACAAGTTACAAAATCTATCTTATACTCTAATGTTCACAGTAACTGTACAGTTCATGTAAATTAATATGAAAACTGTGATTGGACATAGCACACTTGAAAACCAAGTTTCCATGGATTTCTCATCAACCCCCCACCCCACCCCGAGATGCTTGTCACACACTGGTCTCACTGAAACCCTGTCTTTCTCATGAGGGCTTCCAATCTCCATGTTTGAAGAATGCACCTTGTAATTCTCTCCCAAACAACGCTTTTTCTCAGATGTCTTCAACACGGATCCACCTCCTTCTCCCGGATCTCTTCATCCATTTAAGCTTCACCTTCCACACGCACTCTCTCAGATATTCAGCTGTGCCAAGCAGAACACCATTGCTTCAAAAGCCAATAGTAAGGAGTCACCAACCTTCGGCTGTCTCCTCGGATCTTCCCTTAAGCCCACTTTGCTTTAAGTCTGCTCCCTGCAACTTTGTCTCTTTAATTCAGAGTCTTGTCTTCTGCTCCTAGCTTTCAATCCCACTTAATAGGACCTGATTCAGATTCCTATTCTTGTCCCTTGACCTGTCTTCCTGGGGCCGCTCTCTCTTCTTTGCTCTGGGACCTGCTCCTTGCAGCTCCCATGTCCTGCTTCTGCTAGCACTTCTTGTAGAATGGCGCTCCTCTATGGTGATGCAGAAGGTCACCTGACCTTTTTTCCATGCTGTTTTACTTTCTTCCTCTTCTTTCCCTTCTGCCCAGGCACGCAGGAACAGTTTCCATCTTAAAATATGAAAAAAAACAGCGTATGTGGGCAGAGCCATTTACTGGCCTGGAACAAAAAAAAATGCATCAGCAGTGGATGTGCAGCCATTCCCCGGTTGGCACATGCACAGAACCTGAAGATCAGAAAAAGAACAAACTGCACATGTGCGGCCATTCCCCGGCCAGTGCTTGCACAGAGACCACTAGGGCCCACTGGAAACTGTAGTTCCCAAACTTTGAGGCCTGATCTCCGATTCAAGAGAAGGTAAGTTACTTTCCTTTTTGGGTTTGTCACACTTTACAATTACCATATTAACCGCTTAATATGAACCATGACATTATGAAAGAACAAGCACAAAATCGTGTTAGATAGAGTAGACCAAGTTTCTGCTGCAACTCAGTGATACCTGTTACAAATATGAGGTTTATAAGGTTTTTATGTTTTAGGGCTGTGTCTATAATTTAGGGTAAAGTGAAGGGGGTCATGTGACCTGTTCTGAATTCTACCTGACAACAAGTCTGGATGATGTGGTTATTAAGGATTAAAGGGGGAAATCAGGCTGTTTTACTGGGAAGTAGGTGCAAAGTGTTCACACATGTAGACAATAGCAGAAGCATATGTGCTGGCAGTGGATAGACTGTTAGCCTCCAAAGTCTTAGGAAGATGTTAAGACTGTCAAGTTGTAAACAGTTATACTTTAAACCATCCATTTAATTCCAAGATACAATACAGTTGGGATCTGAAGGATAGCTAATCAGTATCTCTACCTGCATACAAGGTCCATGTGATTGCAATAGACATAGATGGAGATGGGCCTTGAGAGGGATGGTGCATAGGAAGCCATTATAGGATCAGATTACAAGGTCCTCCTAAAAGATATCTCTGAATTTCACAGAAAAGGCAGCCTACAAGGATCTGAGGGAAAGAAAGGAAACATATAAAGATGATAAGTCTCTGGTTCACAAAACAGGAATTTGGGTGGGAAACCTTGCTAGGGTTGAGAAGACAAGATTTATGAGGATTTAAAATAAGGTTGGAAGATTTACCTAACTTGAGCTGGAGGGAGAATCTCCAGGTAAACCTTCACTATAAAAGAGGATTCTGGTTAAATGTTATCAGGTAGGGGAAGGAAAAGAAACCCTTGGGAGCTAAAAATCACTTTGGACGGGTTCTGGGAGAATTGAATGTCTACTAAAGGGACAGTGTAAAGTATAACTGTGAAGTAGGAGATTTTTGGTTGGTTTAACTGTCAAGGGGAGAAAGTTCTATTCTGTACTTTAAAGTATAAATTGCCTCCAAAAATAGTATATAGTCAATGTTGCTTTTAGATTTTTTGTTGCAGTAAAACTTGAAATCTTGTCACGTGATCCTTTAAGTAGGTCACTGGGAATTCAAATTTGTTTTGAACATTATTGGTCTCTAGGGAAATCATAACCAATTGGGGACTCTTGTGGAATTCAAATCCACAGGCTGAGATGTGTACGCTGATACTTGCTAAAGTTTAAATGAACAGGATTTCAGAGTGACTTTTGCTGTATTCATTGGAAAATCAAACTAGCTATGGCTATTGCCGAAGCATTCCTCAAAAGAGTGGATTTGTCTTTGAGTACCTCACAACAGTTTACAAAGGTTAATTTGAAGGCGATAGCAGACAAGTTGGAAATAGAATGAAAAGTGGGCATTAAGACAGCAGAAATAGTTGAAGCATTAGCTCAGCATCTGAACCTGGAGGAAGAGAAAAATAATCCAGAAGAAACATAGGTTGAGTTAGCTAGAATTCAGCTGCAAATGAAACAACTGCAATTTGAAAAAGAAAGAGAAATGAAACAATTGAACTCGAAAGACAAGAAAAAGAAAGAGAAAAAGAAAGGGAAATTGAAAACTTGAATTAGAATTTCAAAGAGCACAAGAAAAGGAAATCCTTGAATTTCAAAGAGTAAAAGAAAGGGAAAGTCTTGAATTGCAGAAAGGGAAGCCAGGGAACTTGAACTGGACAGAAAAAGGTTTAAATTACATGAACAGGGAATAACAGGAAGACTTACGATGATTCAGATTTAACTCCTGTTAACTCCTGGTTTTGATTTAGTATTCCACCTAGTGCCTAAATTCAGTGAGGAAGGAGTTGAAATATATTTTGTCCTGCGAATCGGAAAAAAACTTAACATTGTATATTTTTATAAAAATATATTCTCATTGCTATTTCTTAATTTTAGTCTGGATCTTTTGACTGAACAAAGACAATTAAGATGTCTATGAGTTCCTGTCTGTGAGTCACCAGAACAAAAGAAGCCACTTCGCAGTTTCAGAAATGCCACACCTCATTATTTCTGAGGAGCTATTAACAGACTACCTGGGGACTGCACCGCCCAAATTCAAAGGGAGCTACACAAAGGCCATTTGAATTTGATAAACCAGGTCTGCCAGTGGAGTCAGAGAGTCTACGGAGACAATAGCCTCCAAAACATCAGACCTTCAACAAATAGCACCTCTTTCAACCCATAATGGCTAAGACGTTATCAGCCTGGAACAAAAAGCCAATGTTGAGACACTGGATAAATGTCCTTTGTTGAAGATATTGTGGAGAGGTAAGGACACATGACCTAAGACTCTGGCTTGTAAAACAGGTTAATAATGCCTTCCTGGGCTGCAAGCCCAGTCTGCAGCTTTAACAGCTGTCTAGCAGGCCACACAAAAGGTACTCTGGCCAAGTTGGACAACTGGCCCCCATTTACCCTGCCTCTGCTGAAAGTTCTGTACCATTGCCTACAAGTTGATTCATCTCTGCGTGCCTATTTAATCTTGGGAAGTCGCAGCCACTGGAAAAACAAATCTTACACCACCGGTTTTCACCCCGCTGACCTCCGTGAAGAAATTCCTCATAGGGCTTTGATTCTAGACTCTGGACCTCACATGATCCATTATTTATTTTCACTGCAGTCTCTGTACTGTAAAACCTTCTTTTCTCTGTTCATCTCTTTACTGTATGTGTGTGGAGGGGCATATTACGGACTCTCGTTTATATGGTTTTTTGAATGTGTGCAATAAACTAACTTTTTTGAGTTCATCCTACCTCGAGTTTGCTGTGCGGTTATTCATAGGAACTGGATCACATAAAAACCGAGGGCTTGGGAATTATGCCGCCGCTTATTAAAAAGGAAACAAATGAAAACACCTTTCTGTTTACAGACAGGTGGTGAGAGGAAAAATTAGTGCTGTATGAACAGCCCCTCCTATCCATAACACTTATTTTAGAAAATTGCTACAAAGTTACAATGGCATAGAGAAATTTGGACAATTTTATTACAGTGTTTTGGTAGGGAAAGCATTGGAGGATTATTTGACACTTTCAGATAACAGTCGGCAGGTTATGATAAGAGAAACTGCTGTTATGGCTAATGGTTGCAAACTGTACCACAAACACGTAGGTAGCTAACAACCATTGTTTGCAAACCCACACAGAAATTGGAAAGATAAGGGAAGTGACAGTGAACAGGACACTAATTACCATGAGGAGGGTGGCTGAACTGAAAAAACAGATACTTCTCAGAGTAGTAAAAAAGACAGCGCGGGAGACAAGTATGATTCGAGGGGGCCAACATGTTATTTTTGCCATAAGATGGAGCATGTAAATGCAGACTGCTGGAAATTAAAAGCTAAGCCATTGGCATTTGTAGGCATAAAAACAAAAAACTACTGCGGATGCTGGAAATCCAAAACAAAAACAGAATTACTTGGAAAAACTCAGCAGGTCTGGCAGCATCGGCGGAGAAGAAAAGAGTTGACGTTTCGAGTCCTCATGACCCTTCAACAGAATTGAAGGGTCATGAGGACTCGAAACGTCAATCTTTTTCTTCTCCGCCAATGCTGCCAGGCCTGCTGAGTTTTTCCAGGTAATTCTGTTTTTGCATTTGTAGGCATGTCTAGTGTTGTTCCAGAAAATGCTGTACCAGTGGGCAAAGCTTGTGACAAACCAATACCATTTAATGTATTTGCAGTGGGTGTGAATTGGAACATAAAAGATTATAGGAGTTTTATATCTGAGGGTGAAGTAACTACATTTTTGCATGATAAAGGGGCCAAGAAGATTGTTACTCTTAGAGATATGGGGTTGGCTCAAAACCTGATGCGAGCAAAAGATGTGAACTCTTCTCCAGAAAGTTTGCTAAATAAAAGTGTATTGATACAGAGCATTGATGGAAATTGACTACTGTTCCATGTTGTTATGGGAGTGGTGTCCAAATCACCTATTAATAATGTTGACCATATCTTGGGAAATAATCTAGCAGGAAACCATATTCTGCCTCCAGACATTTCTACAAGATCTATTGAAATTATTTAAGATAGAGATGTAGCAGCAAGATCGGTAAACTTGGACTCTTAGCTGGTATATGCATTTGGTTGATACAATTTAAGCATTATGATGCTGCCAAGACAGCTGTTTAAATGACAGCACGGGGTGAGAATACTACTTGTACTGTACGTACTAAGTTAGTTGCTAATATGTGTAGAATGTTATAGGTTTATATTTTAGATAGTGGTTTTGAAAATTCATCATGATAGTGATGACTTTTCTTCTTTTAGTGGGAGGTGTTAAGGAATGTAGTGACTGTAGTTTTAAGACTTATTGTGCTGTATAGTATCACATGACAGCTCTAAGCGCGGGGAATCTTAGAGTAGGAGTTCTTCTAGTTGTGGAGCTTGATGGAAGCATGTAACTCCTGCTGCAACCTGTAAATAAAGTTTGATGTTTCTAATGAGAAACATGTCTGGAAAATCAAGTCCATAACAGGTGGCAAGGGCTGCCTTATGGTTGAAGATAGTGCACAAGCACTTGTGGAGTGGGGGGGTGGGAAGCGGCCATGCATTAGGGAAACCTTGTATAAAGTGACCATTCCTCTGCAGCTGAGATATTTCACATGCAGCCACATTGACATACATGGAGTCGAGCCTCTAGCTTATCTGCGCACTCAAGTGCTACCAAGTGCTCCAGAGCTTTTCACCCCTTGGGCACAGATTGCAAACTAATGAGTGTTTTAATGGACTGAGAACAGTTGGATGACTGGGCATGTTGTTTCCTTGCAAAAGCTGGCTGTGGAGCAGTCACTGGTGGAGGCGCTCACAGCCCCTTGCAATGTCATCATCCCAGTTTGGACTAGTCTCCCCCATGGTTCAAGCTAACAGTGCAGCCTTGCAGCATGTGATAAGAGAATGCCTGCGTCTGAGCTGAGAGCACAGCATGCAGTCCAATGAGTAAAGCTGCTGCCAATAGGTCAGGTGGAGTGGGGTGGAGATGGCTGGGGTTGCAGGCAGTCATGCAGTGCACTAAACGCTGGCCATCCTCTGGGATGCAATAAGGGCCTTCAGACTTACCCAAGAGAGGTTCTTTGTACGCCCGAGCTAACCCACATATCTCTTTCTTTCATCCTCCAGGAGGAGTGCATGGCGCCTGGTGAAATAGTTATATGTCTTGTGGTATACAGAAAGCATGGAGAAGAGAGCGCCTGGCTGCGTAGAGGGAGGAGCAACACCCTCAGGAAGAAGAGGCAACTGACGCTCCTACACATGCCTTCAAAGAGCCACAATGAGCCGTTGCTGGTCGGCACCTAGCTAGACACAGGGTCTATAGAAGCTGCCTTTCATTCCTGTAGATGACCGAGAACCAGTGCCAGTGTTGCTGAAGACTGCACATGTCTAGGTAGCTGGTTGATCACATCTGCCAGCTACTGAAGGATTTAGCGGCACGGGGACATTGAGGGCATCCATTGCCCATTGCTGTAAAAGTGACCATGGCGCTCAATTTTTTATGCCAGTGGCTCAGTTCAGGGCTCCACTTTTGACCTCTGTGGGATTTCACAATCTGCCACCCACAAATGCATCCATGAGGTCTCAGATGCCAGCTTCACGAGGGCACACAACTTTGTACATCTCATCCGGGACCAGGACAGCCAGGATGCAAGAGCAATTGGATTTACCCAGATCTTGGGTTTCCCACATGTGCAGGGGGTGTTTGACTACACTCACGTGGCGCCCAGATCTCCGTCGCAACAAGTAGCCAGTTATATCAACCACAAGGGATTCTATTCACTGAATGTGCTGCTGGTGTGCGACCACCACAAACACATCCTGCAGGTCTGCGCACAGTTTCCAGGCAGTGTCCACGACTCCTACATTCTCAGTCGGTCACAAATCCCTGACATCTTCCAGGGTCCACAGAGGCTGTAGGGATGGCTTCTCAGGTACAAGGGCTACCTGCAGAGGATGTAGCTGATGACACCCTTACGGTGGCCTCAGACTGCAGCAGAGCGAAGGTATAACGAGGCTTGTGCTGCAACTCGCAACTTTGTGGAGCAAATCTTCAGGATGCTGAAAATGAGGTTCCGGTGCCTGGATCAGTCTGGTGGAGCCGTGCAATTTAGTCCACAGAGGCTGTCATGCATTGTTGTCACCTGCTGTGCCCTTGACAACCTGGCGCTGCAATGGGGGGAGGAACTGGCTGAGGAAGAAACGGAGGAGTTGGATGTTGTCTCCGATAAGGATGATGGAGATGAGGGTGAGGAGGTCCTCAAAGGTGACAATGATGGCGATGAGGCCATTGCACTGGCCCGACGAGGCAGGCGCTCTCGGGAGGCCCCCATATCCGTTGGATTTCTGGAGGATGATGATGACATGCAGTGAGGAGATACCATAGATTCTCACATTGCATCCATGAACGTTTGACTCCAGTTTGGCTTATGGCAGCACACATACCCTCTGTGAGAATGCTCCTGTCATGGAGACGCAGTGGAAGCCCTAATAGTCACTCGATTGCAGGAGGATGATGATGACATGCAGTGCGACCACTCCATAGATCTTCACATAGCGCCTGAGAATGTCTGACTCCTGTCAGGCTGAGGGCAGCTCACTTGCGTTCTGTGATCAGGGTCATATCAAGGAGACACAGCCATGAAACTTTAAAAGCATCTGATCCTTTGTCCACCTTCAGAACCTGATCCCTTCAGGAGCACAGCATCACTGGTTATTGATGCTGAAGAGATGGGGGCCAGTCCCACCTTAAAGGTGCTGAGAGAGAATGATGAACTCTGTGACGCCTGCCCATGATATTCTGACAGCAATGACAAGCACCATCAAGGTGCAGGCATCACTAATGTGTCCAAGGAGCGTGAGGCCAGACCATCACTTTGGTCTGAAGGCTGCACAAAGCTCAGAGAAGAGGCCCTGGACTGAGACACCTGCCTTTATCTTGTGCAGAAAGGTTTCACATCTGAGTGTCATGAACACTGCTCATCAGAACAAGGGGTCGTAGGCAGGGAGACATTCTTTGGGAGTTTGTTTATGATAGTGAACAATACGCACAAGTGATTAACACCCGTGCCCAGGCTGTGCAAATTACAGCTTCCTGTGCCCAGTGGGCACCGCGGGGACTGGGGTGTTTTGTTGACCCCTTTAATCACATCTTGGTTTGATGTTTGTAAGGTTCCTTTAAAGTTTTTTTCCTTGATTTTACAGCTGACCTGACTTAGGGGCTGTGCTTGATTTCTCCCTTGTTATTGTTAATTTAGTTAATTGTTTTGACTTGAAAAGAGTTACAGCTTCCTGATTGGACACAGATGCAGCTTGTTGCTGTGCTGCAGTTGTGTGCTGGGTGTGTCACTGGAAAGAGCAGGGAGTTATTGCTCTTGCTGTTTAAACTATTGTGTTGCTGCCTCTCCTCAGGCTGTTCAAGACTTCTTCCATCCTCTGTTTCGCTGCTGACCAGGAAACATCAACAAGTATGAGCCCTACTGCTGGTGTTGTTGCCTGCGGCCTATTAAGGCCTGAAGATTTGGAGGAGAGAGAGAGAGAGAGAGAGAGAGAGAGGAGGTGCTGCAGGACAGGGAGGCCAGGACTTTTCCTTAAATAACGCCTGAGGTGGGTGTCTGGACATTTGTTTGGTGGGGGCAGAAGACAACCTTGTGCTTTGTCGGGGGAGGAAAGAAGACATTTGCCAAGACTTGGGAAGAAGGGGTGTGTGTTTGTTTAAGATCTTGCCGCAACCCCAGCCCAACACGCTACCAACCTCCCGACACTTCGCCGATGTCTAAGTCCCAGTGTTGCTTGGTGAAGAGGGGTGGTGCTGATTTCTGTATGCCAGGCAGTGTTGGCTACCTGAAAATGTTAGTCTATTATGAATGTGGTAACAGAACACTTGGAAAGCATTAACAGGATTAGGCAAAGTCAGCATGGGTTTATGAAAGGGAAATCATGCTTAACTAATCTACTGGAGTTTTTTGAGGACTAGTAGAATAGATAAGGGAGAACCAGTGGATATGATGTATTTGGATTTCAAGAAGACTTTTTGATAAGGTCTCACATAAGAGGCTAGTGGACAAAATTAAAGCACATGGGGTTGGGGTTAATGTACTGGCATGGATTGAGAATTGGTTGACAGACCGGAAACAGAGGGTGGAAATAAATGAGACTTTTTCTAGGTGCAGGCGGTGACTAGTGGTGTACCGCAAGAATCAGTGCTTGGGCCTCAGCTATTCACGATGTATATAAATGACTTGGATGAGGGAACCAAATGCAATATTTCCAAGTTTGCTGACGACACAAAACTGGGCGGGGTTGTGAGGAGGATGCTAGGAGGCTTCGGGGTGATTTAGACAAGTTGTGTGTGTGGGCAAACATGTGGCAGATACAGTATAATGTGGATAAATATGAAGTTATACACTTCAGTGTGAAAATTTATTTAAATGGTGATATATTGGGAAATGTGGATGCACAAAGGGATCTGGGTGTCCTTGTACACCAGTCAATGAAAGTAAACAGGCAGTGCAGCAAGCAATTAAGAAGGCAAATAGTATGTTGTCCTTCATTGCAAGAGGATTTGAGTTCAGAAGTAGGATGTCTTACTGCAGTTATACAAGACCATGCAGTTTTGGTCTCCCTACCTAAGAAAGTATATACTTGCCATAGAGGGAGTGCAGTGAAGGTTCACCAGGCTGATATCGGGGATGGCAGGACTGTCGTTTGAGGAGACATTGGTTCGACTGGGCCTGTATTCAATAGAGTTTAGAAGAATGAGAGGGGATCTGTTTGAAACATATAAAATTCTGACAGGGCTAGACAGACTGGATGCAGGGAGCATGTTTCCCCTGGTTAGGAGCGTAGAACCAGGGGCTACAGTTTCAGGATATGGGGCAGGCCATTTAGGACTGAGATAAGAAAATATTTCTTCACTCAGAGGGTGGTCAACCTGTGGAATTCTCTACCATAGAAAGCTGTGGAGGCCGGGTCACTGAGTATATTCAAGAAATAAATTAATACATTTTTGGATATTAGGGGCATCAAGGGATGTGGAGAGAAAGTGGGAGATAGAGGATCAGCCACGATCATACTGAATGGCGGAGCAGACTCGAAGCGCCGAATGGCCTATTCCTGCTCCTAGTTTCTATGTTTCTCTGTCCTCTGCCAGGATCAACTGGGGCAAGTGTTCTGGACTCCTGGTCGGTCAGTGGCAGATGGATCCCCTACCCGAGGAGCTCAGGCCTTTTACCTGGAGCAGGACCAGTCTCCTCTACCTGGGGGTCTACCTCTCCTGCTAAGGAATCCTGGCTGGTGAACTGGCAGGAGCTGGAGGCCAAAGTCACCATTCGCCTGCGGCATTGGACAGGACTGCTCTGAGTGCTGTCTTGCTGGTTTTGAGTGCTGGTCATAAATCAGCTGATTGCCGCCATGTTGTGGTACAGGCTGGTCACTTTGACCCCTCTCCTGGATTTTGTCACAGAAACCCTGAGAATGCTCGTCGACTTCTTCTGAGACAAAAGGCTGCACTGGGTCGCTGCTGAGGTCCTGAGTCTCCCGCTTGTGGAGTGCGGTCAGGCGCTGGTGTGCCTATGCACCCAGGTGGCGACCTTCCGCCTTCAGGCCCTGCAGCGATATCTTTACGTTGAGCCCCCTCCGAGATGGTGTGCCCTGGCGATGTATTTCTTCCGCCAAGTGCACAGCCTGAATTATGACTTGCAGCTCCTGTTCATAGACCAGAGGGGCCTTTATGGCTCCTTGCAGACGTTGCCTGTCTTTTACCAGGACCTGATCAAAGTTTGGAACATGGTCTCCTCCTGAAGCAGCTCTCTGCTGTCAGGAGTAGCGGCTGTCTACAGAGAGCCGCTGCTCAGGAATCCGCCCCTCCGCCCTTTCCAGTGGCTGGTGGAGAGGAGGGCTGTGTCTGCCGGGGTGACCAGGATCAGGGACCTGCTGGGTGGCGGAGGAGTGGGCTGGATGCAGGGGTTGGCGCATCGCACGTCCGTGCGCGTCTGGCTCACAGTCGATGTCATTCAAGACTTTAGGACAGTTGTGCTCGGCCCCGACATCATACTGGGCCTAGAGGTGGCGCAGGTGCATGGTGGTCTTCCATCTGAGCAACATCCTTGTTTGGACGGAATTCCACATTGGCTCCAAGCCCCGACCTCTCCTTCGGGAGCCAGTGCCCCACCAACTGAGTCACCTCGCGGAGATGCCCTCCGGCAAAATAGCATTTAGCACAGCTTGGAGGGGTTTATGTATACCCTTCACTTCTCTGCACTCTCCCACTGACCGGACACACCCTGGCGTGTCTTGTCGCCACCCAACGGCGGAGGTCCCCAGTGCAGGACCATCTACGGGGGTGTCCTCTCATTTTCTATTGGGGACCTGGGGTGGAGGGTGTTGCACGCAGCGGTCCCATACAACTGTAGGATGTGTCGGTTCACGGACTCCCAAGATGCCTGTGTTTTTTGCGGCCTTGTGGAGTCCGTGGACCACGTGTATGTTCGTTGTTGTAGGCTGTACTCCCTTTTAGTTACTTGAAAAGCCTTTTGCTTCTGTTTTGTTTGCACTTCAGTCCCACGCTCCTGATCTATGGGCACCTGGTGCGGAGAGGGGCCGGGATGACGGAGGACCTCCTGGTGAACCTGCTCCTGGGCCTGGCCAAGTTGGCCATTAACAGGCCCAGGCAGCGGGTGATCGAGGGGGTCGACAGACCTGACTGTTTGCCCCTCTTCTGTGGCTATGTCCATGGCCGGGTGTCCCTGGAGAGGGAGTACACTGTGTCTGCCGACACCGTTGAGGCCTTCCATGCTCGGTGGGCATTGCAGGGAATGGGGCGCTTTATTGACCCCTTTAATCACATTTTGGTTTGTTGTTTGTAAGTTTCCTTTACATTTTGTCTTTGTTTTTACAGTTTCCCTTTAAGGGGCTGCTTTTTAAATTAGTTTACTTGGCTGACTCAAAAGAGTTACTGTGCGATTAAGGGGTGTGGCCCTTCATTTTGTGAACGTGTGCGCTCTGCTGGGCGCGAAGCAGCAAGTGAGCTTCTTTGATGAAGTGTCCACTCATCTTGGCTTCATTGCGTGGGTGAGTGCATCGTCCTCAAGGGGGGTTTCAACTGTAACCTTGAGGCCAGGGACCGTCTCGGTGCCTAGCACCGCACGCTAGGTGTGCGTAAGTTAAGGGACTTGGTTGGGTCCTTCGACTTGATGGATGTCTGGCAACATCTCCACCCTGACCCTAGCGTTTTCACTTTTGTGTCACCTGGAGTTGGAGCGTGCAGACTCTACCGCCTTAACGCTTCCAAATCGCTCATGTCCTGCGTTCTGTCGGCTTCTGTGCGGCAGATGCCGTGCTCGGACCACCGTCCACCACCCAGCATGTCCCTGATCCTGGTCACCTTGGCAGCCACAGCCCTCCTCTCCACCAGCCACGGGAAAGGGCGGAACTCATTCTGTTCTGCACTTGGATGGGATCCGCGTCTGACACTTTAACAACCTGCTGCTGTTGGAGGATGAGCGGTTCCTGGACTCGTTCCACCGTTTCTGGGCCAGCTGGAGAAGGAAGCGGGGAGGCTTCCCCTCCTTGAGGCTATGGTGGGATATGTGCAAGGCTTACGTCCACTTATTGTGTCAGGAGCACGCGAGGGGGTTGACCAAGAGGAGGAAATCTAGGGTTGAGAAGTTGGGGAAGGAGGTGCTCGACCTGGAGGCACGTCTCCATCAGTCCAATGTGGACCGGGCCTTGCGGTCATTGTACGATGAGAAAAAGGGTGCGCTGCGGGACCTGCAACTTGTCGGGTCTCGCGGCGTACATGAGGTAGCGGATCCAGTTCCTCAAGGACCTGGTCCACGGCTCCCTCTTCTTCTACTCGCTGGAAAAAAGGCACGGGGTCCATCAGCAGCTCCTTACGCTGCTGACAGACGACAGAGCCCTTCTCTCAAATCCGGAGGGCATCAGGGCCATTGCTAAATCCTACTACACTACCATGATCTCTCCAGATCCGTCCAGCGAGGATGCTCGCAGAGTTTTGTGGGAGGACCTGTCGCAGGCCGGCCTGGAGGGCGCTGGAAAGCTTGACTCCCCTATAAGTCTGTGGGAGCTGACTGGCACCCCCAACAGCCTCTCCAGGGGCAAGTTCCCAGGGCTGGACGAGCTGACCGTGGAGTTCTTCAGGAAATTCTGGGGTGCCCTGGGGAACAACTACGCGGGGGTTCTGAGGGAGAGTATCGCGACCGGGGAGATGCCCCTCTCATGGCGCAGGGTGGTTATTGCCTTGCTGCCTAAGAAAGGTGATCTCCGCTAACTTAAGAATTGGCGCCCGGTCTCCCTCCTTAGCACGGATTACAAGATCTTTGTCAGGGCCTTATCTTCTTGCCTTAGCACCGTGCTGGACCACATGATCCACCCTGACCAGTCCTACATGGTCCTGGGCCACTTTATTTTTGATAACATCCATCTAGGCCAGGACATAATTTTTCCCAGAGGACTGGTCTGTCGAGCGCGTTCCTGTCTCTTGACCAGGAGAAGACATTCAACAAGGTGGATCATGAATATTTATTCGGGACTCTGTGAGCATTCAGGTTCGGGATGCATTTCATCGCCCGGATCCGACTTCTGTACGCTGCTGCAGAGTGTTTAGTTAAGGTTAACGGGTCCTTGATGGCGCCCCTTCGCTTTGGGAGAGGGGTATGTCAGGGCTGCCTCCTGTCTGGCCAATTGTATTCTATCTGCGTGGAGCCTTTCCTGTGCCTCTTGTGGAGGAGGTTGTTGGGATTGGTTCTGTGTGGGCCGGGCATCGGGGTGGTCCTCTCGGCTTACTCTGATGACATGCTCCTCATGTTTAGTGACCCCACTGACCTGCGGAGAATGCGCGAGTACCAGGAGGTCTACTCTGCCGTGTCCTCTGCCAGGATCAACTGGGGTAAGTGTTCTGGACTCCTGGTCGGTCCGTGGCAGATGGATCCCCTACCTGAGGAGCTCAGGCCTTTCACCTGGAGCAGGACCAGCCTCCTGTACCTGGGGGTCCATCTCTGCCCTGCTGAGGAATCCTGGCCAGTGAACTGGCAGGAGCTGGAGGCCAAAATCACCACTCGCCTGCAGCGCTGGACAGGACTGCTCCGAGTGCTGTCTTCCCGGGGTCAAGCGCTGGTTATAAACCACCAATTGCCGCCATGTTGTGGTACCGGCTGGTCACTTTGACCCCTCCCCGGGATTTTGTCACAAAAATCCTGAGAATGCTCGTTGGCTTCTTCTGGGATAAAAGGCTGCACTGGGTCGCTGCTGAGGTTCTGAGTCTCCCGCTTGTGGAGGGCGGTCAGGCGCTGGTGTGCCTACGCACCCAGGTTGGTGACATTCCACCTTCAGGCCCTGCAGCGATACCATTACGTCGAGCCCCCTCTGAGATGGTGTGCCCTGGCGATGTATTGCTTCCGCCAGGCGCACGGCCTGAATTATGACGTGCAGCTCCTGTTTATCGACCTGAGGGGCTTTTGTGGCTCCTTGCAGGCTTTGCCCGTCTTTTACCAGGGACTGATTAGAGTGTGGAACATTGTCGCCTCGCGACACAGCTCTCCACCGTCAGGTGTAGCGGCTATCGTCAGAGCTGCTGTTCAAGAATCTGCACCTCCACCCTTTTCAGTGGCTTGCGGAGAGGAGGGCAGTGGGTGCCGGGGTGACCAGGATCGGGGAAATGCTGGGTGGTGGAGGAGTGGGCTGGATGTTTCCCCAAGAGTTGGTGCAACATGTGCTGGTGGACATCCGGCTCGCTGCCAATGCCATTCAAGACCTTAGGATGGACGTGCTCGGCCCCGACGTCATACTGGGACTCAAGGTGGCACAGGTGGTCTCCTTTCTGAGCGTACCCCTGTTCGGACGGAATTCCACATTGGCCCCAAGCCCCAAACCCTCCCTCAGGAGCTGGTGCCCTGCAACCTCAGTCACCGTGCGGAAATGCCCTCCACGTCCTTTAGCACAGTGCGGAGGGGTTTCCTGTATGGGCTCCTGCTGCACACCCTTCTATTCCCTGCTCTGCCCACCGACTGGACGTGCCCTGGTGTGCCTTGTTGCCGTCTGGCAGCGGAGGTCCCTAGTAGGGTCCCTCTATGGAGGTGTCCTCCCACTTTCCATCGGGGACCTGGGGTGGAGGGTGTTGCACGCAGCAGTCCCATACAACCACAGGATGTGTTGGTTCATGTACTCCCAAGATGCCTGCGCCTTTTGCGGTCTTGTGGGGCCTGTGGATCATGTTTATATTGGGTGTTGTAGGCTGCACTCCATTTTCAGTTATTTGAAAAACCTTGTACTGTTATTTGTTCCCACGCTCCTGATCTACAGGCACCAGGTGCGGAGGGGGGCTGGGAGGGAGGAGGACCTCCTCATGAACCTGCTCCTGGGCCTGGCCAAGTTGGCCATTAACAGGTCCGGGCAGTGGGCGATCGAAGGGGTCTTCCAACCTGACTGTCTGCCACTCTTCTGTGGCTATGTTCGCGGCCAGGTGTCCCTGAAGAGGAAGCATGCGATGTCTGCTGGCACCATCGAGGCATTCCGTGCTCGGTGGGCACTGTGGGGACTGGGGTGTTTTATTGACCCCTTTGATCGCATTTTGGTTTAATGTTGGTAAGTTTCCTTTAAACTTTGTCTTTTCTTTCTGCAGTTCCCCTTTAAGGGGCTGCTTTTTACTTTGTCCCTGACTTTGTTAATTTAGTTTATTTACTTGACTCAAAAGAGTTACATCTTCTTAGCATTCCTAAACCTGCAGCTACGACTTGGTGCTTCCCTGACATTCATAGCAGAGGTGGAGGTAGTCTGCTGACTGCTATGCCCTGTCTGTGATGACCTTAATGGGGCGTACTCTGGAGGGCTGAGACTTGTGCCCCGGCCTGCTTTCGGGATCCTGCTGTGTGGCAGTGGCACCCTCCTCGACTTGTGGAGCTTGGAGCTGCTGAGGTCACAGGAAGAGGGAATTAAGATGGGCTGGGCACTCCCAGCGTCACCTGGTTCAATGGCCCCGGGGTGTGCACTTGCTGATCCTCTTCCCTATGGGTTTCCAAGGGCCCCTGGCTGGCTCCTTCAGGAGAAGGGGTAGCTGGAGTGAGATTGAGCTGCGCTGCACCCCTCTCGCATTGACACTATTGGAGCCCAACTATGGCATCAGCGATGGAACTCAGCCTACGCAGCAGTGCAGGAGCAAAGTCCTAGACCAAGGTCTCCATGGTGGCTGCCATCCTACCAGTGTTGACCTTGGTGCGTTGGCATCGCTATTACCTCAGGCTGAAGGCAAACGAGCTCCTCCATCGTGCCTTGCAATCTGAGGAGTGCAGTGGACATCCCTTCCTGATTTTCCTGAGCTTGCCTTTGCAGCTCCAGCAACTGTGACGTGACTGAGTCCAGAGGCTCGCCATCCGACTCAGACTCAACAAAGTTCTGGCCTCCAGCAGCCCTCCGAGTGCCGGACACCTGGGAAGTCCCTGCTGCCTCCTGCTGTGAATCAGAAAGTGTGATGTGCTCACCGGATTGTGATCCCAAGGCTACTCTGTAGCTGGTCACACCGAGGTGTGTGTCTCTGCGCTGGTGGAGGGTGTGGGTGAGCGCTGTGATGGAACTTCAAGGAAGGTACCTTCAGATTCATCTTCAGAGGTTTCTTCGGGGCTTGTTTGGAGGTCCTGGGTCATGGACTCGGTCAGCTGTTTCCCAGATGTACCTGCGGAAGCAAGGGGAGATAATTAGTGCATGGCAGTGACCTGTGAAACAGGACACATCACTCACAGCATGGTTTTCTGATGGATGTTGCACTGCTGGATCTTCACTTGGTAGAGCACCACTGACCTCACCATCAGCACAGGGCTGGTCCAGATCCTCGCCGGCCAGCTGGATGGCTCTGTTTTCAAAGTCCGTGAGAACCTTGATTTCAGGCATTCCTCCACCGGGCTGCAACCTCTCTGCCTTGTTGAGTGCCAGTTCGTTCCGAATCAATAGAGATGGAGAGAGTGTAAGCAGGACACCTGCCAGGCCAGATGATAAGTATGCCAGGCATGTGTGGGTGGTGAGTGGTCCCTTGAACTGGATGAGGACAATGAAGGTGTGTGTGAGAGAGTGAATGGTGATGTCCCTTGAACTGGCAGAGTGAGGGCCCAGTGGATGTGAGATGGGTTTGTGAGTGTGTGAGTTGATAGTGATGAAAGGAGTGACTTACCCTGGTGGAACGGAGATCATCATTCATCCTCTTGTGGCACTGGGTGGCTGTCCTCTTTTGCAGGGCGTTGACACTGACCACTGCTGCCACCCCCTCCAAAGCCAGATTGCTGATGTTGCTGCCCATCCTGAAGCCAAAGCGTGGGTAGAGGACATCATGGCGGGCCTGTACTGCGCCCAAACGGCGTCGTGGGACATGTCATTGGACCTGGGGGCTGCAATCTGCTTGCCTTTTGGGGCCATGTCTTCTGTGCAGCAGTCATGGTCTGGAAGCACTGAGAGATGTGTGCGTGGCTGCGTTTTAAATATGGTGCCTAGCGTGATGAAATGGCGTGTTCCCCAGGAGTGCATAATTAATGCAGTGGGATTGGGACGATACAGCGTGAGAAGCCGCCATTGCGGCCGGCGAGTAAAACGTCGCTTTTCCCACCCACTACCACAGTTAATGTAAATCTGGGATGATTCCACCTACTGATTACTTTTCCAAGTTTTCAATCATCCGACAATTGAAGGGTACCTCACGTTCATCCACGGTGGACACAATGAGTGCAATATTCACTTTGATCAGGACACTTGAAGAGATCATATCCGACAATGAGCCACAATATACTGGCAGACCTTTAAGGGACAGACATTTTAGTTTGCTAAATGGGGCATAAACCATGTGACAGCCTCGCCATGCTATCCCAGGTCCAATCGTCTTGCCAAGTGAATGGTTTGCCCTGTTAAGTTATTAATCAGGAAGTGCAGGGAAAGAAAACAAGATCTCCGTATTGCCATGCTTGCCACACTTGAGAGCCAAACCTCTAGATGTGGGCTTACCGTCACCAGCGGAAGTCATGTTCGGAAGGCAGGTCAGGACAACCTTGCCAAGCTATCACCTGTCCAATTTCTCAGAAATAAAGGATAAACTTCTCAAAGCAAGGTAGATGAAGATGGCACACGGCCAACATGCAGGAGCCTAGTCTGAGCGAAGGACAAAAGGTTTGTGTCATGCATTCTACCCAGGGAACCTGATCATCTGAAGAAGTATCCAAAGTTTGCAGTGAGCCTAGATCCTATGAGCTCACAACACCGAATGAGGCAATGTTAAAGAGAAACAGAAACCAGCTATAGAAATTGTACAACTATACAATACCCAGCAGTCCAATTGCATCTAAAACACATCCAAAGATGAACTCAAAGTAAAATTGCGGAATATCACCATGAAAACAACCAACACTCCATTAATATACAGGATGCCAATGCACCTACAAGTCAAAAACACCTAAGTGGCAAGTCAGATCTTAGGAAGGTCATACCATCATGAGATCCAGAAGGATTAGTAAACCACCTACACGCCATACAAGCTCTTAAACCGAGATCTATCTTCTGTGGGAATATTTTTTGCTAACACTCTACTGTGCATGTATTTTCTCTCAACGGATGTAATGTTTTCTTGGAAAACGGGGGTTGTTGTGATATCACTTTAAGGGAATATGCAAATGAGCAAGTAACCAGGATGTAAAACAGCATGTGACCAGCTAGTAGGAATTGTGCATGTCGGATTTTGCAGCCGTGCTGTCCCTGTGTGCAATGGTTGCTAAATTTCTAAAGTAGATCTGTCTGCTGAGCCATCTGTAATGTATCTTCAAATAAAGTGAATCTATGTATAGTTTACTAGTCCTAGTGTAAATTTGATGAATTTGTGTAAAGCAAACATAGAAATACACCAAAACTGACAGCTTGTAGTTGCTATGACTATCCTTACACCCTTTCTTGAATAAGGGTACCACATTTCCCACATCCCCAATCCTCTAGCACCTTTTCTTTACCTAGAGAAGACTGAAAGATTCTGAAGAACCCTTCCACGATCTCCAACCTTCCTTTAGCAACTTGGGATGCAAGCCATACAGATCCAACAACATATCTACTCTGAGCATAGCCAGCCTTGCTAGTACTGCCTAGATCTCAATTTTCACTCCATCCATTAAGTCTATTATCTCTACTTCTACCAATATTTTGTAAGACTCCTCTTCCTTAGTAAGCACCTATACAAAGTACTTTTTAGGTATTCTAGATTTGCTCTTCACTTCTAAGCATATATCACTCTCTTTTTGGACCACAGTTGGAGTGGCACCTCTCCCCGAACTTGTCATCTTGGGTGGCCCTACCAGGAGCAAGGAGCTCCTGACAGCATTGCTCAAAGGATCATCAGAACATACAAGCCTCTCCACAATGTCAAGGTGGTTATCCATGGAGGGGGTGTCTTTCATTTATAGAATTGGGGGGTTCTAGCAGCGCATCCAAGATCCTACTTTAAATGGCAAAACCAACTCCATGGAGTTGGGAGATGGTGGCTTCATGGTAATGTCATTGGACTAATAACCCAGAGCCCCAGGCTAATGTTCAGAGTTCAAATCCTACCATGGCAGCTGGTGGAATTTCAATTCAATTAATAAAAAAACTGGAATACAAAGTCAGTATCAATAATGGTGACCATGGAACTATCATCAATTGTCACAAAAACCCACTTGGTTAAATAATGTCCTTTAGGGAAGGAAATCGGCCATCCTTATCTGGTCTGGCCTATGTGTGACTCCAATACACAGCAATGTGGCTGACTCTTACTGTCCTCTGAAATGGCCTAGCAAGCCATTCAGTTCAAAGGCAATTAGGGATGGGCAACAAATGCTGGCCTCGCCAGCAATACTCGCATCTCATTTCTTGTGAAAGAATAAAAAATGGCTATTGCCATCTGGAAAAGGATCTTGAACGCATTGCCAGAACTCCCCAATTATATATGAAAGACTCATGATGCCTCACCTACCGCTCAGCTGTAACCAATAAGCCACCATCATCAGCATTTATGTCCCAACCCTTAAGTCCAATGAAGATATTAAGGAAAAGTTCTACTCTGACCTTGATGCAGTTGTCACTGCCATCCCAAAAGAAGAAAAGATCATCCTTCAGGGGGACTTTAATGCCGGGTTGGCCATGACTCCGATGTCTGGAGCGGAACCATTGGGAAAATGGGGTGGGAGAAACCAATGTCCTCCTGTTGACAAAGTGTGCTCAGCATAGCCTCATTAAAATAAACAACCTCTCCTGTCAGAAGGACAACTACAAAACCACAGGGAGGCATCCTAGATCAAAGCACTGGCACCTCCTGGATTACATAATTCTTCTGGTTAAAGATCTAAGTGATATCTATATCACTCAATCCATGAAGGGATCTGATGCTTGTTGGACAGATTGTATACTTGGTGATGAACATCCACCTAACACTAAGTCATTGCAAAGCCCAAAGTCCAAGAGGAAGAAGATCAATATCTCTGTAAAACAGTTTGACCAAAGAAAGGAATTCCAAGTGCAGCTCACAACCAATCTGGAAAATCTTTGCACATACAACTCAATTCCAGTACAGTAAGATCAAATAGAGTTAGCTGTACCAGACTCCTGTCCCCAGATCACTGGGCTCAAGCACTGTCATCACCAGGACAGGTTCAATGAAAAACAATGCTGAAATATGTGACCTCCTACAACAAAATCGAGCATTCTTCATTGTCTGGCAAATAACCCAAGGTCACAAGTCAAGAAGGCAGCATTCCAACAGCTCAAGACTGACGCCGAAAGACAAATCCAGAATAGAAAGAACATGTGTTGGAAAGAGCCTGAGATATCCAACAATATGCTGACCTCATGACAGGTGAAGCTTTTTTGAAACCACCAGGGCCATCTATAGAGCAAGATCAAATGGACAAAATCCCCATCGCCCACAGGATGGTGTTTCTCTTCTTAAAGATGGCAATGCCATTTGTCAACGCTGGAAAGAACATTTTCAATAACTGCTCTCTCGTGAATCCGCAGTGGCAGCTGATACTCTTCAGGCTATCCCCCTGTACCCTGTGGTAGAATCCGTGGGTGAACCACCATCGATGGGAGAGCTGTAGCAAGCAATCAAATGGATGAAAAATATTAAAGCTTGTGGCCCCAAAGGTATTGTGGCTGAGGTCTTCAAAGGTTTTGCTCACATCCAGACACCATGCACTCATTTACGGATTTGGGAGGAAAAAGAACTCCCCTGGCTTCAGGTATATAGCAATTGTCACTATCTTCAAGAAGGGAGTTAAATCATGCATAAAACACACGTGCTCCTGAATCGTCTACTTCCTATGACTGAGGAAATCCTTCCAGAGATGTAGTGTGCCTTTAGACCTTCCAGAGGAACGTCTGACATGGTCCTTGTTGCCAGACAAATGTCGAGAACAGCATTTGACTCAGTAAATCACAAGGCTCCTTGGATTGTGCTCCAAAGATTTGTTATGTCCAAGAAACTTCATCACAATCCTGCAATTGCTTCAAGGGCTGCAACTGTTTTGAGTGGGAGATCTGAAATAGATGCCTTCAAAATCTGGACTGGGGTCAAGAAAAACAATGTGCTAGCCCCTTTACCACTTACAATCTACCTGACAGTGGCCTCATCAAAGATCAACTGCCCTCTGGTGTCTGTATTAAATATTGTCTCGATGGAAAATTCTTCACCTCAGTCACCTCAGTGCCAAAACTAAATTTGGGCACAATAAATATACATGATCCACAGTTTGCAAATGACTGCAGTGTCGTTACCCACTCAGCACCAAATTTGCAATCCACTCTTGACCTCTTCAATTCTGCGTACAAGAAACTCAGCCTGTCCTTGAATGTTGTCAAAACAAACTTCATATCTCAACTCACACCTGGCCAGCCATATATTCCATCTCCCATATATGTTGAAGGAGAAACTCTGGAATATGTTGAACACTTCCTATACCTTGGTAGACACCTCTCTCAAAGGACCACATTGTGGAAGAAATCCAACAGAGGATCAGCTGTGCAGCTCAGCTGTCTACAAACAATGGCAGCAAGTGTTTGACAAGTCCTCTGCAAGTCATCAGGTGTCCTAGTGTACAGAGCAGTTGTCATCACCACACTTCTGTACTGCAGTGAGACCTGGACTGTGCATCAACGACACATAAGAATGCCAGAGAAATTCCATCAGCAATGCCTCCACCACATCCTCCAGATTCAATGAGAGAACCATTGAACAAACGCCAGTGTCCTTCTTGAAGCCAGCATCTCAAGTATTCAGGCAAAATTCCTGCAAAATCAACTTCGAGTGGACACTGTTTGGGTGGCTGAAAAGGTCACCCCCACCAGGTCCTGTTTTCTCAACTCTCGAATGGGCAACATTCCAGGGGAGGACAAAGAAAATGCTTCAAAGACACACTGAAGCTTTCCTTGAAGCATGGCAGCATTGACATTAGTGTCAGGAGGGCTAAAAGGGGTCATGAAAAGTCACTGGCAACCAGGATTAAGGAAAATCCCAAGGCCTTTTATACATATGTAAAAAGCAAGAGCCAGGGAAAGCCCACTCAGGGACAGAGGTGGGAATCTGTGTGTGGAGCCAGAAGAAATGGGAGAGATACTAAATGAATACTTCTCATCAGTATTCAACAAAGAGAAGGACTTAGCGGTTGATTTGTCTAGGGAAGAGTGTGTAGATAGCCTGGATCATGTTGAGATCAAAAAAGAGGTGTTAGGCGTCTTGAAGAATATTAAGGTGGATAAGTCCCCAGAGCCAGATGGTATCTAACCCAGAGTACTGAGGGAGGCAAGGGATGAGATTGCTGGGGCCTTGACAGAAATCTTTGTATCCTCAGTGGCTATGGGTGAGGTCCCAGAGGACTGGAGAATGGCCAATGTTGTTCCATTGTTTAAGAAGGGTGGCAGGGATAATCCAGGAAATTACAGGCTGGTGAGCCTTACGTCAGTGGTAGGGAAATTATTGGAGAAGATGCTTCGTGACAGGATTTACTACCATTTGGAAGAAAATGGGCGTATTAGTGAGCGGCAGCATGGTTTTGTGAAGGGGAGGTCGTGTCTCACTAACTTGATCGAGTTTTTCGAGGAAGTGACAAAGATGATCGACGATGGAAGGGCAGTGGATGTTATATACGTGGATTTCAGTAAGGCCTTTGACAAGGTCCCTCATGGCAGACTGGTACAGAAGGTAAAGTCGCACGGGATCAGGGGTGAGCTGGCAGGATGGATACAGAATTGGCTTGGACATAGAAGACAGAGGGTAGCAGTGGAAGGGTGCTTTTCTGAATGGAGAGCTGTGACTAGTGGAGTTCCACAGGGATCAGTGCTGGGACCTTTGCTGTTTGTGGTATACATAAACGATTTGGAGGAAAATGTAACAGGGCTAATTAGTAAGTTTGCAGATGACACTAAGGTTGGAGGAGTTGCAGATAGTGAAGATTGTCAAAGGATACAACGGGATATAGATCAGTTGGAGACTTGGGCGGAGAAATGGCAGATGGAGTTTAATCCGAACAAATGTGAGGTAATGCATTTTGGAAGGTCTAATACAGGCAGGAATTATACAGTAAATGGCAGAACCCTTAAGTGCATCGACGGGCAGAGGGATCTGGGTGTACAGGTCCACAGGTCACTGAAAGTGGCAACGCAGGTGGATAAGGTAGTCAGGAAGGCATATGGCATGCTTGCCTTCATTGGCAGGGGTATTGAGTATAAAAGCTGGGAAGTCATGCTGCAGTTGTATAGAACCTTGGTTAGGCCACACTTGGAATATTGCGTGCAATTCTGGTCACCACATTATCAGAAGGATATGGAGGCGTTGGAGAGGGCGCAGAGGAGGTTTACCAGGATGCTGCCAGGTCTGGAGATTATTAGCTATGAGGAGAGGTTGGAGAAACTTGGATTGTTCTCACTAGAGTGACGGAGATTGAGGGGAGACTTGATAGAAGTTTACAAAATTATGAGTGGCATGGACAGAGTAGATTGTCAGAAGCTTTTTCCCAGGGTGGAAGAGTCAATTACTAGGGGACATAGATTTAAAGTGAGAGGAGAAAACTATAAAGGAGATGTGCGGGGCAAGTTTTTTACGCAGAGGGTAGTGAGTGTCTGGAATTCGCTGCCAGAGGAGGTGGTGGAAGCAGTTACGATAGTGGTGTTTAAGAGGCAGCTTGATAAATACATGAATAGGATGGGAATAGAGGGATACGGACCCTGGAAGTGCAAAATGTTTTAGTTGACGGGCAATATGATCGGCTCAGGCTTGGAGGGCCGAAGGGCCTGTTCCTGTGCTGTACTTTTCTTTGTTCTTTGTTTGTTTGGAGGGGGCTTGCCATGGATTGTTCAAAATGGCAACAACTTGTCCATCAAGCTGCGTCATGCTTTGAGCCACAAGGTCTTAATGATAAAAGGCAATGAGATGGCAGAGAAGGAAAGAAAATGAAGCAATATCCTGAACTTGGACTACCTCATGGGACATCCTGCCAAAGATTGTGGGTCAAGAATCAGCCTGTTCAATCACATGAAGACCCATGGCAGAAACGCACAACCCTGAGCAGACATCATCCTCGAGTCAAGGAGTGGCCGCTGCCGACGATATCATCCTTTTTGTTCTTATAGATCCCACTCTATCTCTTCCTACCCACTTACTATTTACATGCGGGTAGAAGATTTTTGGGATCCCTTTTATGTTGACATCCATTCTATTCTCATACTCTTTGCCAGTCTTATTTTCCTCTTCACTTCCCCTCTCAACGTATTTTATTTGACTCGATTAAAGAATTCACCTGACATGTATCACTCACCCTCTATTTATGTTTCATCATACTCTCTATTTCCCTTGTAGCCTGGGAGCCCAGCTTTGATTCCCCTACCTTGCCCCTTTGGAATGTATGTAGCCTGTACCTGAAATATCTCTTCCCTTAAAGATCACCCATTGTTCTGTTACAGTTCTTCCTGTGGGTCTTTGGTTCCATTTTACCCTGGCTAGATCCCTTCTCATTCCATTGAAATTAGCCCTCTTTCAATTTTGACATTCTACTTTAGATCAGCATTGCAGAAGAGCAAGAAACAGTCTAAAACTTAAGGCATGAAGATCTCTCTTACCCAAGCGTTCACCCAGATACTTGGTCCACTTGGCCCATCTCATTTCCCGGCCCCAGATCTAGCAATGCCTCCTTCCTAGTTGAGCAGTGAACATATTAATCAAGGAAGTTCTCCTAAATACATTTCAGAAATTCCTCCCCTTCCTTACAGTTTATTCTAACATTGTCCCAATCAATATCCCCAGATATCACCATTCTAGCATATCTCTGTGATTTCCCTGCAGATTTGCTCCTCTATCTCTGTCGCACCATTTGGAGGCCTATAGAATGCCTCCAGTAGTGTGATCATACCCTTTTTGTTTCTCATCTCTAACCAAATAGATTCAGTTCTTGTCCCCTCAAGTACATCCCCTCTTTCCAACAATATAATACCTTCCCTAATCAGGACTGCCACCTACCACCATTTTACCTTCCCCATCTTTTCTGAGCACTTTGTAAGCTTGAATATAAAGCACGTAGTCCTCTTCATTTTTCAACCACAATTCCGTTATGTCACTACATCACATTCCCACACCGCTATTTATCACCATCCTTAATAAAAGATTAGTGCAGTATTGAACATTGTCACTAGATGACAGTATGCCTTTAGTAAAACGTGATACTTGGACCGTTATGAAAATGTAAAGATAATCCAGATATCACTTGCTTTGAAACCTTTGTATTCAAAGCTGACATCCTGAGCATTGAACATGAGTGTTTGTATGAATAAATCAGTTGGCCTCTCTTATAGTGTGAAGTTGTAAATCACAGACTGCAAATAATTGAGCTAAGCAAAACACTTTTTTTTATAACACCATATGAAATAACAGAAAAATTTCCTCATTAATATGGCCAAAATAACATAAAACAGAACTCACATTCAAACTACAAGTGTTTCAAGAGAACAATATTGGTTGACAGCAAGTCAACAATTCTTCCGATAACTTTAAAGAAAAGTGCTATTTACCAATCAATATGGCTTTTCTATTTTTGGAGAGATTACTTAGTCCAGTTTCTAAATCTACCTCCACTCCACCATGTAATCTTCCCTTTGGCACGGCAGCCAGAATCCCAGCTATATTTATGGCATATAAAGCAAGTCTGAAATAAAAGCAAAATACTGCAGATGCTGGAAATCTGAAATAAAAACAGAAAGTGCTGGAAGAACTCAGCAGGTCTGGCAGCATTTGTGGAGAGAGAAACAGAGTTAACATTTCAAGTCAAATATAACTCTTGTTTCCGAAGAAGAGTCACATTCAACTTGGAAACATTGGGTGGAATTTTCCATTTTTGTGACTAAAGGCGGAGTCTTCCCAGATTTGCACAAAGTGCGGTAGCGGGCGGGAAAAAGAATGTTTTACTTGCCGGCCATAATGATGGGGTTCGCGCTGTATCATCCCAATCCCCGCCTCATTAATCATGCATTCCCAGGAAACATACCGTTTCACTGGCAGGGGCCTCCGGTTTGCCCGCCACGCCATCACCTCGCCATTTCCTCACGCCGGGCGCCATATTTTAAGTGCAGCTGCGCGCACACCTCTCAGTGCTTCTCACCCAGGATTGCTGCACAGATGACATGGCCCCAAAAGGCAAGAAGACTGCAACCCCCCAATTCAGTGAAGCATAGCTGGCACACTTCCTGGACACCGTTGGAGCCCGCCACAATGTCTCTACCCCCGTCCTCGCCGCAGGAGGCCTATCAGTGTCACCACTCCGGTTTGGGGGGCAGTGGCAGTGGTGGTCAGTGCCAACGCTACAAAGAAGAGGTTCGCCATCCAATACAGAAAGAGGATGAATGATTTCATCCGTGCCATCAGGGTAAGGCAACCATCTCATCACTCTAATCCCACACACTCACAAGACCATCACACATTCACTGGCATCTCACTCACTGCCAACTCAAGGGACATCACCACTCAATCTCACACACATACCCTCACATCTCCATCTGGCCTCGTCTCCTCTGGAGACTACCTTGTCAGCCCTCACCCTCCTGAGACCACTTGCACAGATCAACACGTGTCCCCACAGACATCCTGGGATACATCCCTTCCCCAGTAATGCCCTAGCCCTGCAGCCATTGAAAACCTACCCTGCCTTACGGCTGCAGTGCTAGGGCATTACTGGGGAAGGGGGGTATCCCAGGCTGTGTGTTGATCTGTGCAAGCTGATCTTAGGTAAAGACCTGCCATGAGCCCCCCTCTAAAAGTGATGTGGCGCTGCCTGTGAAGCCTGGCACTGATGATTGCGAGTGTTGCCCTAAGCAAGGTAGGCAAACAGGCCTCAAAGTCCTGAGTGAAGTGCAGCTCGCCAGGTGCAAGTTGCTTATGTTCAGTTGTGAAACACACCGGCGTGCCTGGATGATCCAGCGTGTGGGGATGATTCCGGCGAGCAGGGCTCATAATGATATGCAGACATACTACAATGATGTTCCCGACATCCGGTGGCGGAAAACACGGCCCACCATTGACGAGCGGTGCGGACGATTGCAAACTGGTTTCATGACATCTTGGAACTGAATTTATGCCATCCCACCATATTGTCTGCTCACACCAGCCATAACACTCGACCCCAACAAGCATGGAAAATTCTGCCCTAAGTGCTGTGGCGGGCAGGTTCCGTGGTGCGTTTCTCGCTGGGCAACGTGGCAAGAATCGTGACAATTTTGCGCTCGGAATTAATTATGCTTGGCAAGTTTCTCTCCGAATCACATGGAGGGTCGGGAACTGATTTGTCCACCCTGCCATCGCCTAATGGAGTCGCAGGCTCGGGTGCCGTATTTAAACACCACCCTCACTCTTTCCAGCCCAGCTTTGAGAAGAGGACATTTCAAAATGGCTGCATCAAAGGAGAGCAGCAATACAGGGATGTTCCCTATAGATGGCTCAAGGAAGCCCACCAGCCTCACCTCACTGGCCTGGGAGGCCATTTCAAATGCAGTCAGCACATTGGCAACCACCCTAGAAACGCAATCCAGTGAATGATCTCATCTGCTCCATTAGGGTAAGTCAACCTTCAGTTCACTCCAATCTCGCATTCTCATTATGGCATCATGCACTCAAAGGGTTACACTGCTGGGGGATCTCACACAATATTTGTGGGGGACTCATCACTACTAACTGCCTCACAGACACTTTAACATCACCAGCATCTCATCTATCATGCTGCACACACTTCATCCTCAGCCCTTACTGGGAAGGGTTCAGCACACACAGTAGGCATGCATGCTTCCCAACCTCTCCTCCATCTCTTCTCATCACATTCCATCCACTTGTCTTCATCCAGGCCAAGCTTGCGCAAAACAAGAGGAAGAGATCCCAGTCCAGAGGAGGGAGGGCCGATATGGTGGAGCTCATGAAATTTGAGGAGGATGCAGCCGAGTTGTCAGGGGGAGACATGGACTGCTCCTGTGGGGAAGGTGAGATCGGCCTTTCCCAGCAAGTCATTGCAGATGAGCCCCCCATGAGTTGATCACATCCTGACATTCTCAGTGAGTGACATGCAACGTTGTATTCAGTCTGCTCATGAACAAAATCTATCTGCTCTCTCTTACAGGCACCAGTAGGTCTGGACACAGCTCCGCACCCAACATAAGCCCGAGCCCCTAGCTTGCTCAGTTTTGCAGCCATGGTCTTCAAATGGATTCACAATTCTATCTTTCAGGATAATGGGTCAAAGAGTTCTCATATTCAAAAGCTCAGGTCTGTGGAAACTACTCAGGTCTGTGGAAGCTGCTCAGGTCTCTTTCAGCTTGTTGACTTTAACATTTACATCTGCTGCTTTCTTTGCCTCTGCTTGTAACTGGAGCTTTAGCACAGCCCTCACCACTTGTGCACAGATTGGAGAGTACTGTATGTAGCTCAGGCCGGCCTGCCTCCAGAACGCCACCATCTTCACTTCGCTCCTTTCAGCGCCTCGGCCAAGGAAGCAAACAGTTAAAGGAGTTAATTGCTAGTTATTAGTTAACAACCTAAGTACCCATTTTGTTGTATAAAGGGGATAACAGGTGAGATAAGTTCTCTTGGTAGAGAGTTTTATGGACTAGAAATAAAACTCTATCCGAAGGTCTTGATTGCCTAATTGCTATTGGAGCTTAACAGTGATAGCAGAGGATGGTTGCTGCTTGTAAGTAAAAGGTTGGAAACTAAGCTTTCTTCAGACAAAAGACTGTATTTGGAGTTAACTTTAAGAGCAGAGTGATTTGGAATCACTCAAAAACGGCTGAATCAAAATGTAGAGTATCGGGGTATGACTACCCACCAATGTTTTTTGAGCATCAACCATATGACCAATGGAAAAATTAAGTATTTATGTGGACACAGGTTACAGCCTTGCCAAAGAAAGGACAGGGAATGGCCCTGGCACTTTCGCTACCATATGAAAACAAAATAAAATGCAAGTTGGAGCCTGAGCATTTGGACACAGATGAAGGTTTGGAAACGTTATTAGATTTTATGGATAAGATCTATCAGAAGTATATGTGCTTACAAAGCATGGTCAGACTTTGACAAATTTAGAAAGTTGGAGGATAGTTCCATAAAACATTACATAATGGAATTCAGTAGACTATATGCAAGATTGCAAAAATTCCATCTGGAAATTCCTCAATCAGTGCTGTCATTTAAGTTACTAGACTGTGCCAAAGTATTGAATATGGATAGACTTCTAGTTTTGACAGGAGTTAAATTTGCAGAAAGACACACACTGCTAAAACAGATGTCAAAAGCTCTTAAAAAAAAATTCCTCAGAAAATATTCCTTTCCGGCAGCGTTCATGGCACAAATGGGTCATTCAGCGGTAAAACAGAAAAAGGAGGATAAATTGTTAATGGGAAGGCAAGATTGTCTAGAAATATGATGCAGGCGTTGGTATGAAAGGAGGTTTGTAACTAGAAACAATGAGGACAGAAACACCTTTGACAATTACGGCAGGAGAAAAGAATTAGGGATTTACAACAAAGGATGAACCCCAAAAAAGCCCAGGGTTTGGTCAATCGATGTTTTAGATGCGATTCAAAATAACATTATGCAATGAACTGTCCTAACTGATATAAAAAGGTGTCTGAAATTAAACATGAGACAGAAGACTCAGGAGAAGAAGATGGAGATATTGACCAAAGAGAGGGCATTGTATTAGTTACAAGACGTTTCAGCCCGGTGATGAATGTCTTGGCTGCAGAGTCCTTCAATTGAACGGCGCTAGATAGTCTACAGTCTGTGGAATAGGCTGGTTAAAATGCAACCTGGACTCCTTAAATGACGAGGACTGGAATAATGTTAAGGAATTTGAGAGTTCCACCAGCTTTAGATTTGGAGATGATAATACCCTAAAATCTTTAAAAAGGGTAATGATTCCCTGTAAGATAACTGGAGTCGATCATTTCATCAGCACAGGCACAGTGTCCAGCGAAATACCATTACTGTTGAGCAGGCCATCGATGAAGAAAGCGCAAATGAAGCCGGACATGGAGAACGACAAGGTTATTGTATTTGGAAAATCTGTGGATTTGCAAATTATGCAATCTGGACACTATTATATTCCTTTAATGAAACCTAACTTTTCTACTAAGGAGATTACAGAAATGTTATTAGCATCAGAAGATAGGAATTTAGAAGACAAAAAGTTTAATTATGTTAAAATTGCAGCAGCAGTTTGCCCACCCTTCACAAAGATTAAAACTTTTGCTAAGGGATGGAGAATACACTAAACTTAGAAGATGAGCGATAGATGTGATATGTGAAAGAAATACAGGAGGACACTGTCGCAGCCCATAGTGAGTCTACCCTTGGCAAGGGATTTCAATGAAGTTGTGGCGATGGATTTAAAGGTGTGGGATAAAGAAAGGAACATTTTTATTTTACATTTCATAGACTTGGCCACAAGGTTTAGCCAGTCGACAATCATACACAGTAAAGAAAAGAAAATAATTGTGGATTAAGTAATGGAAAAGTGGATAGGGACCGGATTGGGACCACCGGCAAAATTCCTCACTGATAATGGGGAATTTGCTAATGATGAGTTTTGGGATATATGCGAAAACATGAATATAATCGTTATGAATACAGCAGAAAGTCCTTTTAGTAACGGAGTGTGTGAAAAGATTTATGCGATGATAGATATGCTTCGTAAAATTTTGGCAGATAGACCAAACTGTAAATTAACATCTGCTCTAGCAAAGGCTATCCATGGCAAGAATTCACAGCAGATGGTTGAGGGTTATAGTCTATATCAGTTGGATTTTGGTAGAAACCCTAAAATTCCTTCAGTCCTGAGTGATCATCCCCCAACTTGGGAGGGAACTATGATTGGCTCTACTTTTCTGAGCATTTAAACATGCAAAACACGTGGGGGGGAGAGTTTTCTTAAAGCCAAAGTTTCAGAATTCAAATGATCAACTCCAGCTATCTTACAGGGAATCACTACCCTTTTTAAAGATTTTAGGGTATTATCATCTCCAAATCTAAAGCTGGTGGAACTCTCAAATTCCTTAACCTTATTCCCAGTCCTTGTAATTTAAGGAGTCCAAGTAGCATTTTAACCAGTCTATTCCACAGACTGTAGACGTGCATCCGCTATCTCGTGCTGCACAATTGAAGGACTCTGCAACCAAGACATTCATTCTGACCTGCTGAGGTTGACAGGGTATCCGAAAATGGACACAGTAATTCGGACGAACGAGATGAAGTGATTCCTCCCAGAGGACAACTGCCAAAAGCTGGCACCAAAAATACATGCTTGCCAAAAGGGGCTAGCCAATGGAGGGATATGACGATTGTAGGCAGAGCAGGGAAGGCAACTGGAAAATATAAAAACTGGTTAAATGTATGAGATAAAGGACAGGGGGTTAGGCCTATGGATTAGGAACATGGAAGTACAAAAATGGAACAGAAACGCAGTACCAGTTCAGACAGTGGGTTTGGGAGTGAACATGCCTCTAGGAAGAGATCGAGAACTGTTGTAACAGTCTGGAGCAGGATAGAGGATGCAGCAAGGTCAAGGAATATGGCACAGGCTGGTAATGCTACAAGGAGCAGAAGCCCATGTGATCGGGAAGTCTTGGAAGCTTTAAACAAATTAGATGATAAATTAATAAAGGAAGCTAAACAACAAGAAATACATAGTTGGAAAGAATTTAGGGTATACACAGATGTGCCAGATAGGGGACAACCGCTCTATCTCATAGATGGATATGCATGGAAAAGGTGCTGCCCAATGGGACTTATAAAGCTAAAGCCAAGCTGGTGGCACGAATTTTTGAAGAAAAATTGGGTGGCCAGGATATGAGTAGATTCACCTATAGCAGGAAAGTTATTCTGAAGATCATCTTGGCTCTGTTAGCTACAAATGCTTGGGAATGCAAGTCCATTGATATTAAAGCTGCATTTTTTTTGCAAGGACACCAACTTCAAAGGAAAGTTTTTCTCCAGCAACCGAAAGAGGTGCCAAATGCTGAAGGGACACCCTGGAAGCTAAATAAATGCATATGTGGTTTAAATGACGCCTCCAGAGTTTGGTATTTCTCAGTGAGGTCAGTTTTGTTAAAGTTGGGCTGTCTTCAGTTGGAAGCAGACCTGGCAATGTTTCATTGGCACCACGGAGGGAAACTTGCAGACATCTTTATGATGCATGGAGATGATCTTTTTGTGGGGTGGTCGTAGTGAATTTGAAATGGTTGTCATTAATGGGCTCAGATCAGAGCTTAAAATTGGAAGTCGGGCTTCTGGGGGGTTTAAATACAATGGATTGGAAATCAGGCAGAGTGGATCACACATCAGCGATCCTACTTGGAGAACATCAATCTCATTGTAATTAGTTGTAGGGCCTCCCAGAAAGATACAGTGGCTTCTGAAATGTAAAAAGAGGAACTCGAAAGTCTAATTGGGCAACTCAATTGGCTAGGCATCGATTTTGACATTTTGGAATCAAGCACTAAAGTGAATAATCCCAAGGTTGAAGAAATCATTCGAGCGAGCAAAACATTGACAACATTAAAAATGGAGCAAGGTGTTTTGAAATTCCCATCTTTGGGCGATCTTAGAAAAATGAAATTGATTTGTGTTTAGTGATGCGTCTTATGCAAATCTTTGTGATGGATTTTCGAGTGCGGGACAATTTATAATATTTCTCATGGGGGAAAAAGGTAAATGTTGCCCTTTGGCATGGGAATCTAAAAAGATATGAAGAGTTGTACAAAGTACGTTGGTGGTGGAGACTCTCGCCCTTGTTGAAGTGGTAGATATGGCATTATTTATATCAAAGATGCTGGCAGAAATTTTAAATGGAGAGGGGTATTCAGGAACGGTACCTATCGAATGTCTTATAGACAATAAGTCACTTTGGGGAAAATGTTTACTCTGCGAAGTGTGTTAATGAAAAGAAATTGCGAATTGACATTGCAAGCTTAAAACAGATGCGTGAGAATAAGGAGGTTGCCAAGATCAAATGGGTTGATAGCAGCTACCAATTATCTGACTGCTTCACAAAGAGGAGTGAGCTCCAAAAAGTTATTAGAGGTCCTTAAAGAGGGATGTCTTTCTTTAAGAAGACAAAAGAGGAAAACTCATTTTGTGTGGACATATCTATACAGGTGTTCTTTTTTCCAAGGAGGAGGTGTGTTCATTGAATGAAAAATATATATTGATGTTTGTTTTTTTTTTGTGATTTTATAAACTTAAGGACTACTTTATTTTTAAGAGGGGACGCCGTTGGGGAAGGAAACAGTTAAAGGTGTTCAATTGCTAATTATTAGTTAACAACCTAAGTACCCATTTAGTTGTATAAAAGAGATAACTGCTTTATTGACCCCTTGAATCACATTTTAATTTGATGTTGTTAAGTTTCCTTTGAGATTAGTTTTTCCTTTTGCAGTACCCCTTTAAGGGGCTGCTTCTTACTTTGTTTATTTGACTGCTCAAAAGAGTAAAAGGGATAACAGGTGAGACAAATTCTCTTGGTAGAGAGTTTTATGGACTAGAAATAAAACTCTATCTGAAGGAGTCAGTCTTAGTCTCTGTCTTTATTGCCTAAAAGCTATTGGAGCTTAATACAGCCCACCTCAGAAGAGGACACCAAGGAGCCATTACAAGAAGACCCATCAATGCATTCAACTGCAACCTCTACCAGCTTAAACACATTCCCCAGTGGATCCTAGTTATAGAGTAGGCTCAGGGTCACGTTCTGAGGAACACCTCACTGACATTTTCACTGCAGTTGGGGGCAGTGATAGCCCAGGTCTCTGGAGGACTGCTGGAGAACAGGCACCCACTGAGTCTGTGATGATGTGCCTCTGCAAACGACCATGTCACACATGTTGGAGATGCAATGACAGGCAGGGGAAACATCAGGTAGAGTCGTGAGAGGCAGTCAACAGACTAGGGTGAAAGATGGAGGAGTCCGTCCACATTCTCTGATGCCATGGCTCTGATGTGCAAGCATCATGACGTCTCCATGGAAAGGGTGGTGTCCACCTTGGAGACCTTGATCAAGCAGGCTTGCCAGATTTGTACTCAGACCTACACTCCATCACTATAGGCTTTGGTGGGATCCATCAGTGGCTAGGCAAGAGTTGAGGGAGGGGCACCTTGACCTCCCTCCAGGTACCCCTTCTCCTCTGAGTCAGGCAGGGGCCCTTGGGCACTCACAGGGAGGAGGACAAGCAGATGGACACCCTGGGGCTATCCATCCAGGTGACTCCAAGAGTGTCCAGCTGATCTCAATCCCCTCTGCCTGTATTTCCATCATCTCAGGCATAGGAGGATGCAGGAGACCCAAAGCAGGCCTGGGCCCTCCAGGTCTCTGCCCTTGGATGACCACCAAAATCATCAAAGACAACAGGGTGTAACAGTTAGCAGATTGCCTCCCCTCTGCTGCGGAAGTTGGGGAAGCACCAAGATGTAGCAGTAGGGTTAGAAAAATTAAGAAGCTTTGGAATCACTTCTGGGTCATGGGTGTTCAATCACTGTCTATATCACGCACCTTTGTAAATACATTTGTCATTCATGAGAAATGTCTTGTCATTTGAAAGCATCTTGCATTTGCACCTATGTGCCCTCTTATTGTGAAGGTGATCCATGCTCCCAATCAGTGTTTGCCTCATTCATATGATTTGTAGCTGCCTCATGATTGTTATTCTACCCTTGTTACGTCATGGGGATGTGTGAAGTGTCTGTAAAATGCTCGCAACCATACTGCTTACAAGACAGCATGGAGTCAGGCGTCCTCACTAGCCTTGGAGGGGTAGCTATAATTGTCTCTGCAAATGAGAAAGCTGCCTTCATTGGTAATGCCAAAGCACAGGGTCTGCAGCCATGATGCTCCCTCCAACCATGCACGCATCTCAGCGTCCGCAAAAAGCTCCTCATAAAGGTGGCGACCACTGCGTCAAGACTTTTGACACAGCGTCTGTGTTGTTGTGGCGACTAGCACTTCCCAGAGTGCACCAATGGCAGGTTCACCACTGACCTTTCCAATAAATAAGGCCGAGTGAATCATGAGGTTTGAAGGTGCAAGGCTGAATGCTGAGATTGCTCTCGATGTCACTGCCACTGGTTGTAAAGGCCTTTCAGTTCACTGGCATGGCAGCAAGGGACAGGAGGAATGTGGATGTGTCCCCGTTGCCTGTACCTTAATCATCCAGGAATGGCTATCAGTGTGTCATAGGCACATCTTCCTTGTCGTGCTTCTTCGGGGCAACCACAGTGGAAGCAGACCCTCATCTCCCAATTCAGGTTCCTGCCCATCTGCTCTTCAACGTCCAAGGAGCTGTCAGGCTAATCCCCCCACCCCCCCTCCATGTCTCATTTCCTGCACAAGCCCCCCACCCTACCAACCCCACCATTGCCCATTGTACCACGTGCCTCTTTTCTCCTTCCTCCCCACCCCCCTGGTCGCAATGCTGGTCTATGTCTCGTTTGCTGCCCTGCCCCCAGATAACACCCTTCTGGACAACGGAGGAAGCCAGTGAGAGGAGCAACACTACACCACCACCAGTGTGGCATCTCACTGGCTTTGGTGAGAAGCTGGAGCGAATGTTGCACTCACCTCAAAGTCAGGAGCGAAGTGAGGGCTACTTATATCCAAATGTGTTTCAAAGTGGTCTAAGTTCCCGCTGGTGTGGCGCTAGATTGGGAGGGGCTATGTAATTCCAGCAAGTGGCATTTTTAATGAGCGTTCATGCGATGGGAATGGATGCAAATGGCATTCCCGACATCGATAAGCAGGAAACTGGACCTGCTATCAGCCCACCATGAAAGTGGTGAGTTTTCTCTGAAATCACGCTGCTTTCCTTGCTGTTTTTATAGCTTCTCTGCTCTCTGAAATTTGTTTGCTTTTAGAACCTCTCTGTTCTCCTATATCTCGCCGTACCTCTTACTGTTTTTATAACCTCTCTGCTCTCCGAAATCTTGCCGTTTCTCTCGTTGTTTTTATATCCCTTCTGTTTTCTCCACTTCTTTCGCTGTTTTTAGAATGTTTCTGTTGTCCGAAATCTCGCTGTCTTGCTCCCTGTTTTTCTAGATTCTCTGCTCTCCAAAATCTCACCACTTCTTTTGCTATTTTTATAGCCTCTCTGTTCTCTGAAAACTCACTGTTTCTCTCGCTGTTTTTGTGACTCCTTTGCTCTCCCTATTAGAGGGATATATAGCAACCTCTGCAGCTAAGAATGAGAATGCCGAACTACATGTTGACTACACAGTGCCAGGGTAAGGATTACCTCGTGGTGGCTGGAGAGTAACTTGGAAAGGGAGGGGTGTAAATCTACTTGTCATGGTCCATGTTGGAACAAACAGCAAAGATACGTGCAGGGAAAAGGTCCTTACGCAAGTGCATCAGGAGTTAGGTTCTAAATTAAAAGTCCCGACCTTGTAATAATCTCTGGATTATTATCTGAGCCATGTGCAAATTGGTATAGAAGCAGACAGATCAGGAGAATTAACACATAGCTAATTTGTGAAAGATGGGTTCTTTTTCATGGGATACTGGTACTTGTTCTGTGACAGGAAGGAGTTCCACCAATGAAATGGTCTCCACCTGAACTGGGATGGGATCTGTCTAGCAGAAAAGGTAAATAGGCAGGTGGCAGTGACTTTAAACTAGTAAGGAGTAGGGAGAGATCTGCAAGAAACCTGAGCTGCCTAAATGTAAAAGAACAGGGCAGGAGAACATAAGAAATAATAAAGCAAAGGAGGTCATTGATGGCAAGGGAACAAACAGTTCTAGAACAGGAGTGTAAAAAGATGGCTAGTCATAAAGTGAGAAGTCCTATTGAAAAAGTGAGAGGCAATTCTATTAAAAAATGAATTAAAATGCGTCTGCAACAATGCACACGGTGGTGGTGGTGGTGTGTTACAGCTCACTTAGGGAGTCCAAATTGCTGTGGCAACCTACACTTTTACATGCAGGTTGAAGTATGGAGCTATGGATAGTGATGGTAGAGGCCCAAACTTTCTTTCCATCACATTGATACTCAACCTGTTTGGTTATGTTACAAACACACCTTCCTTGGCTATCAAGTCCCGGGATGGGATTCAAATTTGAAGCGTCTGGCTCAGAGACAGGGATGCTACCCACTGCACCACAAAGTCTTCCAATGCACACAGTATTCATAGTAAAACATGGAAGTTAGAGGCACTCATGCATGGAGTGGGGTTGGGGGGGGTAGGGGGTTGATGGCAATCAAACGTAGTAGGGATTATTGAAACATGGTTACAGAAAAATCACGACTTTGAATGAAACATTGCGGGATAAAGCACATGCATAAAAGATAGAGGTAAAATGGGTAGGTGAACAGCTGTACTTATTCAGATTAACATAATGGCAATAGAAAAAAGGGACACAACTATCAGCAAGACAAAAATAGAACCATATAGATAGAAATAAAAGATAATAATCAGACTAATAGGTAAAGTCTATGGACCACCTAACAGTGAAAGGGAGGAGGAGGATGAAATATGCAGACGACTTAAGAAATTGAGTAAAAAAAGATAGGCCAAAATTTTTCCCATGACGGGCGGGAGCAGGTGGGTGTGGTCGGGAAGCCAACCGGCACCCACAATTGGCTCCGCTACGCAAGGCCCACCCTGCGTGTATCGCGAGCAGCAGCGCTGACCGCTACCTGTGCAGGTGGGGGGAGGAGGGAGACCGGGCCTGGTGCGCAGTTCATGCATGCACGCAAAAGAGCACTTCAATCTCCCTGAGACTGAGACTGGGCAGTGTTAATTTGATTTTAATTAGCTTGTTAATGGCCTTAATAGGCCTTTCAATTATCGGTGGGCGCGCGGCTGACTCCAGCGCGTGCCTGCCAAACGACATATCGCACGTCATATTACGCTCGGGAGTGTCGGGCATATGCCCACACACCAAACGTAAAATTCTGCCCATTGAATAATAATCATGGGGGATTTCAACTGCCCTGTTATTAACAGAACAGGTAGGTAAAGGGATGAGGGAACCATGTTCCTACTTGTGTACAGTCTCCTTTCTCACCCAATATAGGAACATAGGAACTTGGAAGAAGGAGTAGACCATTCAGCCAGTTGAGCCAAATGTAAAAAATATGTAAAAAAATAAGAAAAAAGGGAAGACTCACTATTGGATATAGTATGGGGAATGAACCAGAGCAGACAGGAGAAGTAAAAGTAGAGGAACATCTAAGCAATAGTGACCATAACATAACACACTTTAAGATGATGATAGAGAAGGACATAGGTATGATGACAACATTAACAAATAGCAATATAGAACAACAATGGCAAACATTTAAAATGATGTTCAACAGAGTGCAGAAAAATATATTCCTCCAAAAGGAAAGAGGAAATTAAATACTAGTGAAATTCCATGAATGATAAAAAGGCAGAGGAAAAATTGAAGGTTAGGAAAGAAGGATACATTAAGTACATAGACAGCCGGAAGAGTGCACGACAAGAGAACATACAAAGAGATTAGGAGAGAAGTCAAAAAACAATTAGGAAGGCAAAGAGGAGCTACGAAATTAAATTAGCAAGGAATATTAAACAAAATAGTAAATTATCCCACTTGTCCCAAAATTGGAAATTATCCCATTAAAGGATAATAAGATAATAGCAGAGGATACGATAGAGGGCTGAAATATTGAAGAATTATTTTGCTTTGGTATTTACCATGGAGATAGAACGGGTAGACATGACATTGAATGATGGATGAGTAATGAAATAAGTGCATTTAAAATTTTAAAAAGGGGATGTATTGAATAAACTAATTGAACTTAAAGGGGATAAATACCCTGGTCCAAATTGATTGCATACACATATTTTAAAGGAATCTAAGGAAGAAGTAGCAGAGGCATTACTATTCATATTTAATAATCCATTAGAAAAAGGTGTAGTGCCAAATGACTGGCAGATAACTAACTTAATTTCTATTTTTAAGAAGGGGGAACGAATATGTCCAGTGAGTTATAGACCAGTCTGCTTAACATCAGTGGTAGGAAAAGTAATGGAACCCTTATTAAAGGAGTGAACAAAAGAAATCTAGAAATGAGAAATAGAATGATGAATAGTCAGCAGGGATTTCAAAGGGGAAGATCTTGCTTTACCAATCTTATTGATTTTTTTGAGGATGTAACAGAGTGGGAGACCTTGTGGTACAGTGGGTAGCATTCCTGCCTCTGAGCCAAGAATGCTGGCTTCAAGTCCTACTCTGGGATTTAATGGCCATGGAAATGTGTTCATGGCATGGCCAAACAGATTATCAACCTGCAAATCCTTCCAATAGGCCTTTGGCAGGTGATAAGAGTGGGAGAGTGTCCTGGTCAGCCCCAGAACCTGGCAATGGCAAACCACTTCAGTTCCTTGCCAAGCATAACCATATACCAACACGTGGAAGTCCATTGTCCTCTTAGAGCATGGTATCTGAAGAATAAGAACAGAGAGAACAGATAATGGTAATGTAGTGGATGTAATTTATCTGGATTTTCAAAAGGCCTTCAATAAGGTATCACCTAATAGCCTAATGTGTAAGGTCAGAGAATATGCAGTCATGTGCCAGATTGCTAGCTGGGTTCAAGACAGTGGAGAAAAAAGTAGTAGTTATTCAGACTGGTAGAAGGTGGTAAGTGGTGTTTCACAAGGATCAATGCTGGAACCATTGCTGTTCAGGATTTGCTTGAATGATTTGGGCTTTGTAATCAAAAGTACAACATCTAAATTTGCAGAAGACACCAAACTGGGGCAGGGGATAGTCAATACTGAGAACAACTGCAATAAATTACAGGAGAATATTAACAAACTTGCAGAATGGGCAAATAATTGGCAAATGAAGTTCAGCACATATACATGTGAGGTAGTACATTTTGGAAAGAAGAATAGGAAGTTGCAAGTCTAGGTGAAGTGGAGGAACAAAGGGATCTCGGAGTACAAATACTTCAATCACTAAAAGTTGCTTTACAGGTTAGCAAGGCCATAACAAAAGTAAACAAAACACTGGCTTCATTTCTAGAGAGATAGAATTGAAAAGTAGATAAGTTATACTAAACCTGTATTAGACCTTGGTTAGACCACACTTAGAGTAACGTGCGCAGTTCTGATTGTCATTTTATTAAGAGGAAATAGAAGCGCTGGAGAGGGTGCAAAGAAGATTTACAAGGATGATACCAGAAAGGCATGAGTATACATATCAGGTAAGGACTGACAGGCTTGGTTTTTTCCCTCTTGAAAAAGAAGGCTGAGGGGTGACCTAATAGAGGTCTTCAAAATTATGAAAGATTTTGATAGAATAGATACAGATAGAATGTTTTCTCTTGTGGTGAATAGCATGTCTAGAAACCATGAACATAATCACCAAGTAATCCAATAGGGAATTCAGAAGAACCTTCTTTATTCAAAGAGTGGTAAGAATAAGGAACTCGGTGCCACAAAAAGCGGTTGAAGCGATTAGTCCAGATGTATATACGGAGAAGTTAGATAAGGGTATGAGGGAGAAGGGAATAGAGGGTTACGATGATAGATCTAAATAAGGAAAGATGGGAGGAGGCTCCAGTGGAACATACACACTGGCATGGACTGGTTGGGCCAAATAGTCTATATGTATATGGCCATACATCCTACATAATCATATGCAATTCTATAGCATTCGGTGTCCATGTAAATAGATCATTAAAATGTCATGAACAGGCACATAAAATAATCTAAAAAGTTAATGGAATGCTGGCCTTTATATTTAGAGGACTAGAATACAGGGGGTAGAAGCCATGCTTCAGCTATACAAGGCCCTGGTTAGACTTCACCTGGAATACTGTGAGCAGTTGTGGCCAACACACCTTAGGAGAGATATATTGACCTTGGATGGAGTGGAGTTTAGATGTGCCAGGTGATACCTAGGCACCAATGGTGTTATGAGATAGCCTTTTGGTAAACCTGAGTTATTTAAAAATCACAGAAACTTTAAACAACTGTCATAACCTATATTTTTAAGTGGTATGTTTGAGATGCAATTCTAAATTCAGGAATCAGACCACCAGTTCTCAAGAGGTTTTTTCTTAAACTAAATGAAACATTTTATTAATTTACACAAGTTAAATACATATGTATGGCTACAAATTACTGCTATCATAACTTTTAACAAGTTCCTGAACTAATCTCCAATAAGGCAATAGAAACCCATAGATTTTTGAGCAGACACCAGGCAAAGCATTTTCACCTTACAAATTCAAAATGGGATTCCTTTCACTTTGGTTCCTGTGGAGTCAGTTGGAGGCTTACAGCTGCTTTGATTTTACATTGCCTCTACTCTGCACACACGAAAACCGCTGACGTTATACCTAGCACAGCTCATTGAACGTAAATTCTCATTGTATCGCCAGCCTCTTTGAACCGACCTCTTCTAACAATAAAACCCCTTTCACAGTACCAATGTTGTTAGCAATATAAAGATATTGCTTGGTCTGTACTCACTAGGTGCCAGATTTCACCCCACTTCTTGAATGCTCTATTCAAAAAATGCAAATGCACTCTATCTCTCTTACAACTCAAAACTAGTGCACATCAAAATGCCCAGACTAACTGGCTTTAATCTAATTAAGACACACCCACAGACCAAATCTCTATTTTAAAAGAAAAATATTTTCCAATAATAGTATATACATTAATAGCTTCATGGCAAAGGGTTAAATTTTGAGGGCAGATAACACAAATTAGGATTGTATTCCCTGGAATTTAGAAGGCTAATGAGTGATTTGATTAATGTTCTCAAGATATTAAGAGCATCAGATAGAGTAGAAAGAAATAACTTAATTCTGCTTTTGAGAGTCTAGGACTAGGGGGAATAGTATAAAATTTAGGGCTTTCAGGAGTGAAATTAGGAAGCTTCTCCACACAAAGGGTTGTAGAAGTTTTGAATTCTCTTCTGCAAACAATAATTGATGCCAGATTAATTGTTAATTTTAAATCTGGCATTGATAGACTTTTGTTAATTGAAGGCATTATGACATTCGGGGCAAAGAAAGGGACATAGAGTTAGGTCACCAATTAGCCATGCTTTCATTGAATTGATAAACAGGTCTGAGCAGTTAGCCAGGAACTCCTGTTCCTATGATCTTCAGCCTCTCACCTGATCGGTAGCAAGGCTGTTCTCTCAATGTTGAGGATGTGCAGCATATTATCATAAACCTAGATACCAACTCAGTTGAGTAGTGTAAGGTATTGGAACTGCTTGTTTTTTTGAGACTTTAAAAATGAGACTACACAGTTGTAAATTATTGTAACCCCCAAATCGGGTCTTCAACAAGCTCATGGTACATTATCCATCATGCCTACTCAAGTATACAACATGATTTCAATGAGTACATGATTCTTCATTAAGCTCACAATTCACTATGAGAACTCAGGTACATCACACTCCACAATCCCATGTGACTACAGCACACTGTGGCGCACCCAAAACTCTTACACCAATTCTACCTTGATTTCTACATTTCATGAAGACTACCAAATCACAATACATCAAAAGACACAAATTGTGACATGGAATGTGTCAGCGTGGAGCCAAAAAGATGCACTTAGCCCATTTCAATCTCTCTCGATCATTTTGTTAGCATGGTTATATGGCCTACTAAAACTTTTCAATTGTTTTATTACCACAAACATAGTGACCAGATCAACTTGTCTCAAACCATCAAGAAATGGATAAATGCCATCACACATTCCTTCAGCTCTTCAGCCTTGCCTTAGGCTCACTACCTTGGTCATCAAAAAATTATTTTAACTCATCATATGCTGATTGTCCGAACAGTCCAAGATATTGATATACATGGGTGGTGTAAACCCACATTCTCACACAGGACTCCTTCATTGTGGTCCAAGCAGCGAAATATTGTTTGAGGGCACCGATGATGTGATCTATGGCATTCCTTGTAGCAACAAGGCTCTCATTGTATGCCTGCATGCACATGTGCATTGTTTTCAGACCAAATTCATAAGTCATGGCATGAGTGGAATACTCTTGTAGCCCAGTATCCAGCCTTTTACTTGCCATAATAGGTCAAATACAGGTGGCACAAAGGAATTCTGCAGAAGGAAGGAACTGTGACTTCTGCCAAGATAATGGGCATTTGCTGTGTAATCCATTGCCTATGGTCAGACACCAGATGGTCATTGAGAGAGTGGGATTCCCTTTGATTCATGAAAATGATTAAGTTCACATGAGGTTCATGCAAGGCATATACGAATACAAGAGATAGGAGCAGAAGTAGACCAGACTGCTCATCGAGCCAGCTCCACCATTTTATATGACCATGGCTGATCTTGGGCTTCAACTCTATTTTCCTGCCCACTCCCCACATCCTTTGATTCCCTGAGAGACCAAAAATGTGTCTACCCTAGCCTTAAATATAGTTAAAGATGGAACATCTGCAATCTTCTGGGGTAGAGAATTCCAAAGATTCACAAGGCTTTGAGTGAAAAAAAGCTTTCCTCACCTCAGTCTTAATCACTGTATCCTGAGACTGTGCCCCCATGTTCTAGATTCCCCAACCAGTGGAAAGAACCTCTGTGTCTACCCTGTCAAACCTCTTTAGAATCTTGTATGTTTCAACAAGATCACCTTTCATTCTTCTAAACTCCAGAGAATATAGACCCAATTTACTCAGCGTCTCATCATAAGACAACTCTCATCCTGGGGAACAAATGCATCCAGGAAAGCTTTTTAAGCCAGTACGTAGAAGGTCATATAAGAGAGAGGGCAGCCTTGGACTTAATTTTAGGGAATGAAGCCGGGCAAGTGGTAGAGGTATCAGTGGGGGAGCATTTTGCAGATTGTGATCATAACTCTGTTAGATTCAAGATTGTTATGGAAAAGGACAAGGATGGGCCAGAAATCAGAGTTCTAAATTGGGGGAAGGCCGATTTTAATAAGATCAGATATGATTTGGCCAGAGTGGACTGGGATTAGCTACTTTTAGGTAAATCTGCGTCAGAGCAGTGGGACTCATTCAAGAAGGAAATAGGGAGAGTACAGGGCCAACGTATTCCAGTAAAGACAAAGGGTGGGGCCAACATATTCCAGTAAAGACAAAGGGTGGGACCAACAAATCCAGGGAACCCTGGATGTCGAGGGATATACAGGATTGGAGAAAGAGAAAAAGGGAGATTTATGGCAGATACCGAGGGCTCAAAACAGCAGAAGCCCTAGAGGAGTATAGGATGTGTAGGGGGGAACTTAAGAAGAGCAAAAAGGGGGCATGAAAAAACATTGGCAGGTAAAATAAAAGAAAATCAAGTTATTTTACAAGTACATTAAGAGTAAGAGGATAGTTAAGGAAAAAGTAGGGCCCATTAAGGACCATAGTGGTAATTTGTGTGTGGAGCTGGAAGACGTAGGTAGGGTTCAAAATGAATACTTTGTGTTGGTGTTTACAAGTGAGAGGGATGACGTAGGTATGGAAATCAGGCAGAAGGACTGTGATATAATTAAAGAAATTAGCATAGAAAGGGAGGAGGTTCTAAGTGGTCTGGCAGGCTTAAAAGTAGATAAATCTCCAGGCCCGGATGAAATGTATCCCAGGCTGTTGAGTGAGGCAAGGGAGGAGATAGCAGGGTTGCTGGCAATAATTTTCAATACCTCTCTGGCCAAAGGAGAGGTGCCAGAGGACTGGAGGACAGCCAATTACCGTTATTCAAGAAGGGAGGAAGGGATAAACCAGGGAACTACACGCCAGTCAGTCTAACCTCAGTGGTGGGGAAACTATTGGAAGCAATTCTGAGGGACAGAATTAATCTACACTTGGAAAGGCAGAGATTAATCAAGGACAGTCAGCATGGTTTTGTTAAGGGGCGGTCATATCTGACCAATTTGATTGAATTTTTCGAAGAGGTGACCAGGTGTGTAGATGAAGGCAATGCATTTGACGTAGTATACTTGGACTTCAGCAAGGCTTTTGATAAGGTCCCACATAGGAGACTGATAATGAAGGTAAAAGCCCATGGGATCCAAGGCAATTTGGCAAATTGGATCCTGAATTGGCTGAGTGGCAGGAAGCAGAGAGTGATGGTTGAGGGGTGTTTTTGTGACTGGATACCTGTGTCCAGTGGGGTTCCACAGGGATCGGTGTTGGGTCCCTTGCTGTTTGTGGTATATATAAACGATTTAGGCTTGAATGTAGGAGGGTTGATCAGTAAATTCGCAGAGGACACAAAAATTGGTGGGGTCGTAAATAGTGAGGAGGATAGCCTTAGATTACAGGAGGATATAGACCGGCTGATGAGTGGCAAATGGAATTTAATCCGGATAGTGTGAGGTGATGCACTTGGGCAGGACAAACAAGGCATGGGAATACACAATGAATGGTGGGACCCTGGGAAGTACTGAGGATCAGAAGGACCTTGGGGTGCATGTCCACCGGTCCCTTAAGGTAGTGGGACAGGTAGATAAGGTGGTTAAGAAGGCATACGGGATACTTACCTTTATTAGCCGGGGAATAGAATATAAGAGCAGGGCCGTTATGCTGGAACTGTATAAAACACAGGTTAGGCCACAGCTAGAGTACTGTGTGCAGTTCTGGAATCCGCATTATAGGAAGGATGTGATTGCACTAGAGAGCATGCAGAGGAGATTTACCAGGATGTTGCCTGGGCTGGAGAGTTTTAGTTATGAGGAGAGAGTGGATACACTGGGTTATGAGGGGCATAGATAGGGTAGACAGGAAGGAACTTTTCCCCTTGGTGGAGGGATTAATAACCAAGGGGCATAGATTTAAGTTAAGGGGAAGGAGGTTTAGAGGGGAAGTGAGGAAGAATTTTTTCACCCAGAGGGTGGTGGGAATCTGGAACTCACTGCCTGAAAGGGTGGTAGAGGCAGAAACCCTCATAACATTTAAGAAGTATTTGGATGTACACTTGCGCTGCCATGGCATACAAGGCTATGGGCCTAGTGCTGGAAAATGGGATTAGAATAGTTAGGTTACTTGTTTGACCGGTGCAGACTTGATGGGCCAAAGGGCCTTTTTTTGTGCTGTAGACCTCTATGACTCTATGGGCTGAATTTTTCCGTCGGCGAGCTAGGGGCGGGGCCCGCTCGCCGACACGAATATGACACGGGATGACGTCGGGGGGAACCCCCGATATCATCCTGCCCCATTTATATATTCAGGAAGGCGGGTGGACAGCGTGATTAGCTGTCCGCCCACCGACCTGTCAATGGCCAATTGAGGTCATTGACAGGATAATTAAGCCAATTAAAGGCCCAGCCCATCCAACTTTAAGGCAGGCCAGGAGCCCCAGCGGGCTTCTGAAAAAACATGAAACCTCATCCACCGGCGGGATGAGGTTTCATGTCTATTTTAAAAAACTTTAATAAAGTTTATGTGATATTTATTAACATGTCCCATCTCGTGTGACATTGTCACATGAGGGGGACATGTCAATAATTTTTTCATTTTTCAACTTTCAAAAGCAGTCAGCGCTCTCCCTGAGGCAGTACTTAGTCTCAGGGAGATGTGCGCTCTTTCGCGCGAAAGAGTGCACTCTGACAGTTGGGGAATCCCCCCCTCCGCCTGCACAGGAAGCGCATAGCACTTTCCGTCGGGCGGCCCGCTGGGCGGGCCTTAATTGGCTTGCCCACTCAAAATGGTGGCGGGGCCCGTTTCGGCGGCGATCAGCTGCCTGCCCGCCGCCGAGCCAGTGGGGCCCGCCTGCTTATCAACTGCTTTATGACTCTAATCTAATGAATCTTTGCTGTACTGCCTCCAAATCAAATTACTTCCTTAAATATGGAGACCAAAATTACACACAGTACTCCAGGTGTGGTCTCACCAAAGACCCTCAGAAGTTTAACGAGGCTTCCTTATTCTTGTACCCGAATCCCCATGCAATAAAGACCAACATGCCATTTGCCTTCCTAATCGCTTGATGTATTTGCATGCTAACTTTAAGTTCCTTGTACAAGCACACCCAAATCTTTTAGAACATCAACACTTACAAGTTCATGCCTTCTGTTTTTCAACTCTTAGGGCAGAATTTTCTGCTGGGTGGGCCGGCCTGACCCAATCTCCAGCGGGCAGGGAGCCGATCCCTGCCGGAGAAGCGGGCCCCGCCGCCATTTTACGTGGGCAGGCCGATTAAGGCCCGCCCAGCGTGACGTCCAGCGGGAAGCGCTATGCGCTTCCTGTGCGGGCGTTGGGGGGGGAATTCCTCAAAAGCGAGAGTGAGCTCTTTCGTGCATGTGCACGAAAGAGCGCACATCTCCCTGAGGCAAAGTGCTACCTCAGGGAGATCGCTTACACTTTTAAAAATGTTAAAAATAGAAAAAAAAAAATCCCTGACATGTCCCCCTCATGTGACAATATCACACGAGATGGGACATGTTCATAATTTACATAATAAGTTTATTAAACTTTTTAAAACCCTACATGAAACCTCATCCCGCCGGTGGATGAGGTTTCATGTTTTATCTCCTGGCCGGCTCCTGGCCTGCCCGCCAACCTTAAGGTTGGATGGGCAGGTCCTTTAATTGTATAATTGATCCTGTCAATGGCCTCAATTGGCCATTGACAGGTCGGCAGGCACGCCGATTTTGCTGCGGGCCCACCTTCCTGAAAATTTAAATGGGCCGGGATGACGTCGGGGGTTCCACCTGACGTCATTTTACGCGTTGGCGAGCAGGCCCCGCCCCCTGCTCGCTGACGGCAAAATTCTGCCCTTAAAATCAAAGTGAATAACCTCATACTATCCCACATTATACTCCATCATCTTGTTACCCATTCACTTAACCTGTGTATATATCTTTGCAGCCTCACTGTGACCTCCTCACATCTTATGCTTCCACCTAGCTTTGTATCATCAGTAAACTTAAATATATTACTCCCTGTGTCTTTGTCTAAGTCATTAATCTAGATTGTAAATAGCTGAGGCCCCAGCACTGATCCTTGCAGCACTCCACTCATCACAGTGCCATGAGAATGCCCCATTTATGCCTGCTTTTTGCTTCTTGTCCATTAACGAATCCTCTATCCATGCCAATATGTTTCCCCCAACATCACGAGCCTTTACCTTGCCTATTAAAACTTTGTGTGGCACCTTATCGAATGCCTTTTGGAAATCTAGATATACTACATCTACTGGTTGCCCTTTATCTACCCTACTAGTTACACACTGAAAAAGCTCTAATAAATTTGTCAAACACAATTTCCCTTTCCTAGAACCATGTTGATTTTGTCTGATGATACGATGATTTTCTAAGTGTATTGTTATAGCTTCCTTAATAATAGAATCCAGCAGTTTCCTGATGACTCATGGCAGGCAAAATGGCATCCAGTTCCCCATGTTCTCTCTTTCACCTTTCTTGAATAACAATGTCAAATTTGCTAATTTCCAATCTGCTGGGATTCCAAAATCAAAGGAATTTTGGAAAAGCATAGCCAGAGCATCCACTATCTCAGCAGCTATCTCTTTTAGACCCTTATCATGGAGGCCATCAGGCCCTGCGTATTTTTCAGATTTTAGTCCCTTAAGTTTCTTCAGTACTTTTGCTCTGCTGATGTTAATTCCTTTAATTTCTTCACTCCTTTTAGCACCTAGGTTACCCATTATTTCTGGTATGTAAATTGTGTCATCTACTGTGAAAACAGACAAAATATTTGTTCAATGTCTCTGCCATTTCCATTTTCCCCATAATAATTTCGCCTGTCTCTGCTTCTAGGGATATATGTTTACTTTAGCAACTCTCTTCCTTATTATACACTTGTAAAAGCTCTAACAACCTGTTTTTATATTCCTGGCTAGTTTGCTCTAATGTTCAATGTTTTGGTGGCCCTTTGCTGGTTTCTTAGACAATCCCAAATCTTCAGACTTGCTACTATTCTTTGTAGCCTTATAAGCCTCTTCCTTTAATCTAATACTATCCTTAACTTCCTGAGTATGCCAGGGACAGATTTTTCTTGATAAGCTTTTATTTTTCAATGGAATATATTTTTGTTGAATATTTTAAATTGTTTCTTTAAATGTTTCGCACTCTTTATTAACAACCATACCATTTAGTCTATATCCGCAATCAACCTTAGACAGTTCTCCCCTCATACTTATTTAACTGGCTTTGTTTAAATTTGAGATTCCTGGTTGTGATTGGAGTATTTCCCCTTTGTGGCCCTCCCTCACCATCCCCCCCCCACTCTAAGGCTGATGCTCCTGTTGGCCATGAGGCACAACTGTCTATTGCTGCGCTCTCCCTCTCAATTTCTCCTCCTCACTAGAGGACCCACCTCCTGAGTGCATGATGCCTGTGGCAGGTGGGTACCCTCTCTCTCCAGGGCCTCTCACCCACAAACCTCTTCCCTTTAAATCCAGGCAAGCACCAGTGGCCAGATGGCATTTCGGCAACATGCCTCCAAGGAGCTGGCACCTTACTCCCCATTCCTCACAACAAGGCATGAAGCCCGTACATCTCTACCCTTTGGGTGAAGGCCACTGCCTCGCCCAAAGGAAGAGAATTCCAAAGTCCAACGGCCCTCGAAGAGAAAAAGAAATTCTCCTCATCCCTGTCTCAAATGGGAGACCCCTTATTTTTGAACTGTACCCCTAGTTCTAGACTCCCCCACAAGGCAAAACATCCTCCTAGTATCCACCCTGTAAAGTGCCCCCACAATCTTCACATGTTTCAGCTAGATCATCTCCCACTCAAGTAAACTCCTATGAGTATAGGCCTAACCTGCTCAACCTTTCCTCATAAGACAAGGTCTTCATCCCAAGAATCAATCAAGTCAACCCGTCTCTGAACTACTTCTAATGTAATTATATCCTAAAGTAAGGAGGCCAAAACTGTACATAGTACTCCAGATGCAGTCTCATTAGGCCCAGCTGTAGTTAGACTTCCCTACTTACATATTCCATTCCCCTTACAATAAAAGCCAACATTCCATTTGCCAACCCAATCACTTGCTGTACTTGCATGCTAGCTTTTTCTGATTCATGTACCAGGACACACACATCTCTCTGTACCACAGATTTCTCTATTTAAATAATATTCTACTTTTCTATTCTTTCCCACTGAGTGGACACCCTCACATTTTCCCACATTATACTCCAACTGCCAGATGTTTGATCACTCACTTAACCTATCTATATTCCTTGTGTCTACTTCACAACTTGCTTTCCTATCTATATTTCTGTCATCAGCAAATTTAACTACCATACACTCAGTCAATTCATCCAAGTCATTAGATCGTAAATAATTGAGGCTCAACCACTGATCTCTGTGGCACTCCACTAGTTACAGTTTGCCAACCTGTAAATATCCCATTTATCCTGACTGTCTGCTTCCTGTTAGCTAACCAATCTCCTATCCATGACAATATGTCACCCCAACACCAATTTACCTTTCTAATTGTTTGCTGTACCTGCAGGCTAACTTTCAGTGTTCCTTGCGTTACAGACACTGGCTTTTACAAGATGGTTATGTTTTAAAATGTCTCCTTTAACTCAAAGTGAAATTGGGAATTCTGGAAGCACCCCTACTCAGAGGTATGCCTATGTGGATTAGTTGCAATAGTGATGAAACTCGAACAGAAACCTATTGAAATCAAGTGACAGTTTTCACACAGTAATTCACAGAAAGGGCACAGGTTCTTTTTGAGACACAGGGAGATATAGATAAGGCAAATACTGCTGTGTGGAGGAACAAAGCAGATCCTGCTTTGAAGAACAGAGAAGGACTGTTTTGTGTTAACAGACAAGCAGAATGCTTGTAAGAGTTGGTGTTCTGTTTGAAAGGAAGGGGACAGAATCAATTGGGTTTTTGGAGATTTAAGAAACAAGGATTTGCTGAGGTAGGCCTTGCTGCTGATAGACAGCTCTGGAAGACTCAAGCTGAGTAAAATGACTTTTGAAGGACACTGGAAGTTTCGACCTAGTGTGACAGAGAAAAGTGAGCCTGCTGGAGAGCCAAGAGTAACTTCGAACTTGTTCTTGTAATGCGACACATCTGCCAGAAGTGCAGTGCTCAGTGAAAATGTTGTAAGATGTACCTTAATTGCCATGGTTAATGCGCAAGTATCTTTTCTTTAGTTTGGTGTATTAGTTGCCTATTAATTAATGTTGGCTCTTTGTTGATTTTAGCTTTCTTGTTACAGTTAAAACCTCAAAATGTGAAATCTTATCCTTCAGTTATTTCCATTCGTCATTCGGGAAATTAATCTCTTTATAAAAGTTATCGGTCTTTATGGGAATTGTAACACTTATACGTGTACGCCCAAGCCCCTCTCAATATCAACATTCACAAGTTTCATGCCTTTTCAAAAGTATTCAGCTTTTCTATTCTTACTACCAAAGTGAATAACCTCACATTTCCCGACATCCTATTCCACCTGTTACCTTGTTGCCCATTCACCTAACCTGACTATATCTTTTTGTAGCCTTTTCGTGTCCTCCTCAGAGCTTACATTCCCACTTAGCTTCGTATCATCAGCAAATTTAGATACATTACTCTCTGGGCGGAATTTTCCGAGCCCACTGTCGTCAGGCGTGATCGATGGCATCAGCAGACAATATGGCACGATCGGTTTCACGATGGCGTGAAACCAGTTCGCGATTGTCTGCTCAGCCTGCCGATGGTGGGCGCGTTTCCCACTATCGGACGTCGGGAGCCACAAAGTAATACATCAACATATTATTATCAGGCCAGTCTACTGGAATTGGTCCCCTCACCCCACTGAATCACCCATCCACGTTGCTGGGAAAGCACGTCGATGTGTTTCACAACAGCACATAAAAGGCGTGCACTTGGTGGCCTGCACTTTGAGGGGAACTTGGAGGTGACTACACAGTAACGTTGTGCAGCACTCGCCAGGGTCACCTGTTGGACTTCAAGCTTGAGGGGTATTAGGGGGTCAGGGTTAAGGGCAGACCAGCCGTTGAATATAGCACACACGCATTTGGGGTGAGGGGTAGGGTGGGTGAGGGAAGTGGCCACGCATTAGGGAAATCTGTATAAAATGACCATTCCTCTGAAACTGAGACAGTTCAAGTGCAGCCACATTGATATGATTGGAGTCGGGCTTCTAACTTATCTGCCCACTCAGGCAACGCAGAGGCATCAAAGTGCCACCAAGTACTCCAGAGCTTTTCACACCACCCACCCCCTGACAAAGACTGCAAAGTTATAAGCATTTTAGTTGACTGCAGAACAGTTGGACGACTGTACACATTGTACAATCTCCTCGCTAAAGCTTGCCATGGAGCAGCCACTGCTGGAGGGGCTCACAGCCTCTTACAATGGGCGCATCCTGATTTGGACCAGTGTCCCCCATGATTCAAGCTAACAGTGCAGCCTTGCAGCGCAGGTTAGGAGAATGCCTGTGCCTGAGCTGAAATCACAGCATGCAGTTCAATGGGCAAATGTGCCGCCAATCAGTTAGGTGGAGTGGGGCGGAGATGGTGGGGTTTCGGGCAGCCATGCAGCGCACTAATCTCTGGTCAGTCAAGTGGTGGCCAGCACTTTCCGGGAAGCGTTAAGGGGCTGTCACACTTAACCAGGACAGGTTCTTAGTACACCCATTCTAACCACATGTCTCTCTCTTTCATCCTGCAGGAGGAGGACATCAGGATCATGGAGCCTGGTGAACTAGCTGTATGCCTGATGGCCTATAGAGGATGAAGACGACTGAGGAAAGAGCGACTGAGGCTCCTGGATATGCAGAGGCAGAAGCAGCAACCTCAGGAAGAAGGGGCGGCTGGGGCTCCCGCACACACCGCCCAAGAGCCACAGCGAGCCATCGCAGGCTAGCGCCTAGCGACACCCAGAGTCTATAGACTTAGCTTTTCATTCCTGCAGATGACCAAGAGCCGGTGTTGCCGAAGACTGCACATGTCAGGGGAACTGGCCGGTCACATCTGCCAGCTACTGCAGGATTTGGGGCCATGAGGACATGGAGGGCATCCACTGCTAGTGGTCGTGAAAGTGACCGTGGCTCTCAATTTCAATGCCAGTGGCTCCTTTCAGGGCTCCACAGGTGATCTCTGTAGGCTATCACAAGCTTCCACCCACAAATGCATCCATGAGGTCACGGATGCCATCTTTGCAAGGGCACACAACTTTGTGCATTTCGCCTGGGACCAGGACAGCCAGGATTAGATTCGCCCAGACCTCAGGTTTCCCACAGTGCACTGCACTCATATCCCTGTTGCAACACACAGTGAACTACATCAACCACGAGGGGTTCCATTAGCTGAATGTGCAGTTGGTGTGCGACCACCAGAAACACATCCTGCAGGTGTGCGCATGGTTTCCAGGGAGTGTGCACGACGCCTATATCCTCAGTCGATCACAGATCCCTGGAGTTTTCTAGGGTGCACAGAAGCTGCAGGGATGGCTCCTCGCGGACAAGGGCTACCTGCAGAGGCTGTGGCTGATGACACCCGTGCGGCGGACTTAGACTGCAGCAGAGCGACGGTATAATGAGGCTTATGTTGCAACTCGCAACTTGGTGGAGCTGACCATCAGGATGCTGAAAATGAGATTCCAGTGCCTGGACTGGTCTGGTGGAACCCTGCAATACAGTCCACAGAGTATGTCCCGCATCATTGTTGTCTGCTGCAACCTTTATAACCTGGTGCTCCAACAGGGAGACGAGGTGGCTGAGGAGGAGATGGAGGAGCTGCACGTCTCCTCCGATGAGGAGGATGCCGATGAGGGTGAGGTGCTCTTTGGAGGCGATGATGATGGGGATGAGGCCCTCGTACTGGCTAGACGTGGCAGGTGCGCTTGGGAGGCCCTCATAGCTGTTAGATTTGTGGAGGATGATGACGACATGCAGTGAGGTGACCCCATAGTTCCTCACATCGCATCTGTGAATGTTTGACTCCAGTCTGGCTTATGGCAGTGTGAATACCCTCTGTGAAAATGCTCCTGTCATGGAGATGCAGTGGAGGCCCTAACAGTTACTCAATTGCAGGAGGATGGTGATGACATGCAGTGAGGACACTCCAAAAATCTTTACATAGCCTTTGAGAATGTCTGGCCGAGGGCAGATCAGTTGCTCTCTGTGATCAGGGTCATACCATGAAGACGCAACCATGAAACTTTAGATGAATCTGACCCTAGGAACTTTAGATGAATCGGATGCCTGAGAAGTCCCTGCCTCCACTGCTGTGGATCGGATGGTGCAATGTGCTCACCCGAGACTATTCTAAAGCTAGGTCTCACTGAGGTGTGTGTCTCTGTGCTGGTGGAGGGTGTGGGTGAACGCTGTGATGGGACTTCAGGGAGGGTGCCTCCAGGTTCCTCATCAGAGGTTTCTTCGGGGCTTGATTGGAGGCCCTGACTCTGTCGGCTGTTTGGAAGATGTGCCTGCGAAAGCAAGGAGAGATAATTAGTGCATGGCAGTGGCCTGTGAAAGAGGTCACATCAGTCATAGCATGGTTGTCTGATGGATGTTTCACTGCTGGAGCCTCACTTGATAGAGCCCGACCTCACCGTCAGCACAGGACCAGTCCAAATCCTCACCAGCCAGCTGGATGGCTCTGTTTTCAAAGTCCGTGAGGGCCTTGATTTCGGGCATTCCACCACCGGTCTGCGACCTCTCGCTCTTGTTGTGTGCCAGCTTGTCCTGCATGAATAGAGATGGAGAAAGTGTAAGCATGGCATCTGCCAGGACAGATAAGTAAAGCTAGCCTGTGAGGGTGGTGAGTGGCCCTACAGAACCTGGCGGAACGGAGGAGATCATTCATCCTCTTGAGGCACTGGGTGGCTGTCCGCTTTTGAAGGGCGTTGGCGCTGATCACTGCTCCCAAGCCAGTTAGTGCTGTTGCTGCCCATCCTGTGGCCAGAGCTGGGGTAAAGGACATCCCGGCGGACCTCCACGGCATCCAAAAGGTGCTTGAGGGATGCGTCGTTGAACCTAGGTGCTGCAGTCTTCTTCCATGCAGTAGTGGTGGTCTGGAAGCACTGAGATGTCAGCTTGCAGCTAAACTTTAAATATGGCACCCAGCGTGATGCAGCGGTGGAGTGATAGCGGGCGGGTGAATGAGAGCCCGCCTGCCATGGTAACGGCATGTTTCCCGGGAGTGCATAAATAATGCGGTAGGTTTGGGACAATAGGGCATGAAAACCCGCTATCATGGTTGGCGGGTAAAACGTCATTTTACCTGCCCGCTACTGCACTAAGTGCAAATCTAGGAAAATTCCGCCTTCTGTCTCTTCAATTAGGACATTAATATAGATTGTAAATAGCTGAGCCTCCAGCACTGATGCTTGCGTCCATTCCACTATTCATAGCCTGCCAACTTGAAAACACCCTTTTTATCCCTGTTCTTTGTTTTCTGTCCATTAACAATCCTCTATCCATATATTACCTCCAACTCCATGAGCCTTTATCTTGTTTAGTAACCTTTTGTGTCACATCTTATCAAAAGTTTTTGTTACTCAAAGTAAAATGGGAAAGGATAGAATTTAAAATCTCTCTCCTTTAGATACCAGAGAAAATAGTTTCCAGTGTTGTAAGTTCAATAGATTTTGAATAATGAATCATATATTTTGAAAGTTAAAAAACAGTCACTCACAAATCTCTTTGTATACAAATTGTCTAGAATGTCAATGGCTGACGCAATGGTTATGGAATGTGTTGCAGCAATTTCCAACCGTTTGCTTTGTAGATCGTGAACAAGCAAAAAAACATTGATTGCTAGGGGCTGTATGCAATTCTCCCAAAATACCTACTTGGAGTCATTGCCATGGTTTTGTTAGCCATGGGGTTGGTTGGAGATATATTTTAGTAGATTTTTCACTGAGTGTACAAGCTACGTAGTTTCTGATGAACTCCTCTATATGGCAATTTATTGTTGACCACCTGACTGCTTCAAGGATCATTTTTTCATCTTAACGACGCCCAAATGTCCTTCATGGGCAAGATGCAATACCCGTTGCTGTCGTGCTTTCGGCATAACTGCTCGAGTTCCACATGCAATACAATTGTCATCAAACAATGCGAGCTCATTGTGTAGTGTGTAGTACAGGACCAGTTCTTCCTCTATTTTGCAAAGACACTTAGTTTTTAGGTACTGATGCATTTACTGGAGCACGTTGTCTGCTGCTGACTCTGCCTTCAATCATCTTGTTTTGCTAGCTTCGTGCTCATGTGCAAAATCGCTGCAATCACATGCTCTTCAATGTCATAAGTCACTTCACTATCGAAAATGCTGTCTGTGATAGCAGTGCAGCTAAGCAAGTCAGCTACTTGATTGCTGGAACCTGCGAGATTCTCAACTCAAAGTTTGTACTGATGAAGATGATTAGACCATCTGTAGATGTGTAGATTTGTATTGTCTCCAAATATAACTTAAATGAAACAAATTAAGTATCAGAAAGAAAAACAAGTGAAATATGAAAAGAAGTTGTGGATTTATGACAAATTCATTGTGTTCTTTCTGGGAATGTATGGTCATGTTGTTTAAAGCTTGTCTGAGTTACAGTGTCAGTGGGGCCACAATGTAGGCAGGGCTATAGGATCCCCTGCTAGGAGGTTAAAGCCCCGCTGGTAAGGTGTGGTTAGATGTTAACTTGCCTACGACATGCCCCTTGGTCCATGATATCATCCCACCAAATTTGGTTGCGATTGGCCCAAGGACCTTGGAGGGATTTGCCAACAAACAGCCAGCCAGATATTTCACTCCCTCCTAGGCGGGGCCAGCACAGGCTCCACTGGCGAGAGGATGCCCGCCAATGTCATCAAAGCCAACAGGACAGCAGAGTGGGCAGGCTGTCTCCAATGCTGGTGCCAGCGAGGGGGGAGCACCTAGACGTAGCACCCGCAAACGAAAACTTAAAGCACCTCTATTCTTGGATGACGGAGAGGCGTCATGAGCCACCTTTTAAGGGGATAGCCCTTGTCACCCAGCAGCCATCCATCCAGCCAGGTTGAAGCACTGAAGAGCCTCGGCACCTGGGAGTATCTGAAGATGTAAGCATTGTGGGAGCTGCCTGGGTACCTTGCACAGACTTGCAGAATGTGCATCTTGTAATCACACACTATCTGCACGTTCATGGAATGGGAGCCCTTCCTGTTGACGAAGGCACCAGGCTCACCTGCTGGCACCTTGATGGCCACAAGTGTGCAGTCTATTGCACCCTGGACGCGGGGGAAGCCAGCAATGGCTGCGAAGCCTCTGGCTCGCTCTGCCTGGCTGGCCTCGTCCGTACGGTAATGAACGAAAGTCAATGCATGCCTGAACAGAATGTCTGTCACCAGTTTGACGCAACTATGGACAGCTGATTGGGAGACTCCATGAAGATCCCCCACTGACCCCGGAAAGAGCTGGAGGCATAGAAGTTGAGGGCCACTGTGACCTTCAGCGCCACTGGCATGGGGTGTGCACTCACACAGTCGGAGCTGATCTCAGGGCCGATCCTCTGACAGATGGAGGTCACTGTCTCCCTTGAGAGACAGAGCCTCCTTCGGCATTGTACCTCAGACATATTGAGGTAGCTGCATCGCTGCCTGTAAATCCAGGCAGCAGGATAGTGCCGCCTTCTGTGTCCCCTTCTACCTTGGACTGCCTATTGGCCCTGTGCCCTATGTGCCTGCGCCTCTCCCACAGGTTGCTCCCCTGGAAGCTGAATAGGGACACCTGGCCTCCTCCCCCTTCTGCCCCTCTCTTCCTCCTCAGAGGAGGTGCCTCCAGCAGAGACCACAATCCCCATTATCAGGGTAAGGGAAGGCTGTCTGATACCTGAAAGGCCCCACGCGGTGTGAATCTTCCGGGGGCCTGGAAAACAACAGAGTCCTGAACTGAAGTCTCTAAATTTTCTGAATATAGCTCTGAAGCAAAATGAACTTGTCCTGTTCACAGAAGCAACCAGCAACAAGTGATATCCTAAACTCCTCACTAATCGCATTGACAAGGTCACTGACCCCTCTTATGCCGCCCATGGATGAGGTTTTGCAAATTGTGGCCTGCTGGCCTGCCCTAAAAATTGCACGGGCTACGTAAAGTCAGACAATTGGTGACTCAAGGGCCTTAACTGGCCACTTAATTAATGGCGGGTTTCGCCTCCGTCTCCATCGTGCGCAAAATATCGCGAGAGTGCACGTTGACGTCGGCACGCTCGGCTGACATCAATGCGCTTTATTTAATGATCGAGTGGGTTGGGCGCGCCCCCGCACGCCAAGCTTAAAACTCTGCCCTTGAAGTTCATCAAGTTCTAATTTTTCATTAGCAAACTCATCTTCCTTGTGTGAAAGTTGATTTGCTATACTGAACAGTTTCTCTTTAGCAGAGCCTAATTCCGCTTTGCTTTCCTTCAAGCTCACATCCTGTAATTTTACTTCCGTTAATTGTTTCTGAGAATATTCACGCTCCTTTGTGAGAACTTCTACTTTCTTATGCAACTGTCAAACTTTCTCTTTACATTCTAGGTTCTTGATTTTCATTTCAGCCATTTCATTTTTCAATAGCTCAATGGTTCTTATTTATTTTGAGGCATCCAGCACTTTTTCTTCTCGTTCCTTGATATTCAGCTTCAGATTTGCATTTTCTGATCTTATTTCTATCTTTTCTTTCTCCACCTGTAGCGGAGCTTTGTCCTTGTCCTTTGATTTGGTTTCACTGTTGGCCAAGTCTATCTTGTGTTACTTGTGGCTTCATTATCCGCTTTGCAGCTTTCCCATTCAATGGCGCCTCTTTTTCAATCAGCCAGTTCTTCAGTCTCCTTCTTGTACCTCTTGGCTTCCTCCTGGAATATAGAACAGTGCTGAGTCTTCTCTGCCAACTGATTCTTCAGCTCTTTCAGAGTGACGTTAAATTCAATATGCTTTTCTTTGCAATTTTCCATAGGAACAAACTTTGACTTCAGGGATCCTTGTAACGTGTGAAGATCCTTCACCAGGTTTTTCTTTTCTTTGCGAAGTCAGTTGTTTCTTCTTGAGTTTTCTTGTAATTCAACAGAGTCTCCTTGACTTTGTTTTATGGTTCCTCCATTTTGCTATTCAAGGCAATCTTCATTTCTACATGCTGCTGAAGGATTATGTACTCCTTTTGCATTTGACCTTGAAGGACAATTAGCTGCTTCTTTACCTATTTATTTTCTTGTTCAGTTCTTGCCCTCTCACCCTGCACTTCAGCGCATTGCTTTGTTGCTGATAGTTCCAAAGCATCTTTTTTCTGAAATAGCATTCAAAATCATTTTTAACTCTCCTGTTTTTCCAGGCGAATTGATTCTTCAAAGGGTCTTCCAGGGCAGCAACTTCTTTAGAGTACATTTTCTGCCTGTTGTTGTGCCTGGCTGTACTTCTGGTTGACTTCTTCCAACTCCCTCTTTGATTTTCCAACAATGGAATTCAGAGTCGTTATTTCCTCCTTGTGCTTTTATGGAGATACGTATTGTGTCAACACATGATTGAGATTTTCACTTATTGCATTCTTCTCAACATTCAACCTTTCTGTTTCTTTTAAAGCCTCCTTGTACCTTTGTGACATCTCAGAAATTTCTTTGTTCAGATCTTGAACAGTTTGGTTCATTGAAGACTTTAGCTTATTATATGTTTTCAAAGGTACATACGCAGCTTGAATCTTGTGCTTCAAATCTTCCAATTCAGCTTTGATATGAAAATTTTCTTATGGAATAGCTTAATTTTCCGTTTGCAAGTTTTGTTGCTTTTGGCTTACATCAGGTAGCTTTTCCTTCATTCAGAGCCAGCTACTCACTCAGGTTCTTGCAGTTTGGGCAATGTTTCAGTCTTTCAAAAAAGTTCAATTTTTAAGCCTTTCATCTGCTTGTCAGCCTCTTTTTTCCTCTGCATTAAACTCTTCAGCTTGTGCACTTCATTGCACTGACATGTTCTGCCAACATTCTGTGGTGTACTTGGATATTGTCTCCATCACCCTGGGTCTCCTTGCCCTTTGGTGCTTTATTGGGGGTATTCCATACCTTTTTTAATGTTTGCGCTCTCCACAACCTGGAGTTAAAAATATTTGTCAAAGGCTTTTAATACCTCATCAAAACTAGCTGATGATTCATCAATGCATTGCATTAGCATTATTTCATCAGCAATTGTCACCAAACAAGTATAAAAACATATTAATTTGTACTGCCGCAGATTTCCTACGTAATCCTGATGTACACCTGTAATCTATGGCTAGAATATTGCTGTTGGCGTGCGGAGGCGGGCTCGACATGCTGATGCGCAATATGACGCGAGATGACGTTGGGAATGCGTCCCGACGTCGTCACGCATCGTTTAGATCTTTCGTTCGGCGGGCACACGCTGGAGGCAGCTGTGCGCCCATTGAACTATCAATGGCCTATTAAGGCTATTCAAAAAGTAATCAAGCTTATTAACAACATTGCCCGTTCAACTTTAAGGTTGGCGGGCAGGCGAAAAGGCCAAGCGGCCTTTACGTTTTTCAGGAAACCTCATCCACAGGCGGGATGAGGTTTCCTGAAGGTTTTATTAAATAAATTAAAAATTTTCCTGAAATATAAAAACATGTCCCATCTCATGTGACACAGTCACATAAGGGGACATGTTTAGATAACTTTTTTAATGCTTTATTTAATTATTTTAGTATCAACTTAATCTCCCTGATCAGGGAGATTGCTGTGCTCTTTCGTTCGCATGCGTGAAAGAGCACAGGCCCTGACGCTCCCTCCTCTTCCTGCCCGCACAGGTAGTGCTGAGCGCTACTGCCTGTGCATCACGCTGGGTAGGCCTTAATTGGCTTGTGCACGTAAAACGGCGGCACTCCTGCCCAGCCCGCCTGACGTAGGTAAGTTTCTGGCCTTTAAGTTTCTCCTCCATGTCACCCATTTTTTGTGTCTGGTTTGGTTCTTGCATCAGCCTAAATTGGATTGATTTTGTTAATTTATTATACATGGCTGTTTTTCAGCACAGTGGAGTACAGCTTTAATTTATTTTTTCCTTTCAAGGTGGCCCTGCGGTAACCATTTTTTCTCTTCGGAGTCATGCACAGGTGGGTGTTGGGACTTCTTCCACGATTTTTTGAGAAAGAGCCAATTAGGGACCAGCAGGCTGGGAAGCCGAACAATAAAGGGTTGTGGGAAAGTCATAGCGCCGGAAACTCACTGTGAGCCACCAGTTTTAAAGGCATAAGTGCAGCGCTCAGGCAGACTGGAGATACAGGCAAAAAGGAGAGGGTCAACAGCAGCAGAAGCATGGCTTCAGAATGAGGAAGGGTCACTCCACAATTCAGCGACACCACCCTGGAGATGCTCCTGTGCAGGACGAGAAAGTAGAGATGTCCTGTTTCCAGCAGATGGGGAGAGGAGGCCAGCAAGTCTAACAGGCGTGGATGGAAGTAGCAAACATAGTGAGCAGCCAAGGGGTTGTGAACATGATCCAGTGCAGGGTTTGATTTAATGATCTGTTTGGTCTGAAAAGGTGAGTGGCATTTAGAATTGCCAATTGGAAGGCCAGCACGAATTAAAAAGCGACCATGAAATCTGAAACCAGGTGGTAGACCCATGCATGGGGCAACACCAAGCACCAATGTCCACATTGAGATGCCAGTTCACATGAAGCTGAACTCCATGGTCAGTGCTGGGTGATTGTTGCATTTAGATGGCTGAATGGCCGCCCCAAAATGCCACCCCGGTGGTGCAGTGCTGCACATTTACATTGCCTGAGTGACCAGCACAGAGGCGGCATGAGACAGGAATGACATTGCAAATGTCTACCCCTATAAGAAAACACACTCAGAATGCCTGGGAGTATCAACAAATGGGAGTTGAAGTGGCTTTCATCACCATGATGGCACTGATGGAGGAGGAGGCCATGGAAATTGTGTGGGTCTCAACAGGTCTGTGTGTCACTGAGGATGATGCAGGTTTGGAAACCATGGTGAGTGAATAAAATGATGGGTGTGTCCATCGTTCCCTAAACCATGTGTGACCTGCGGTACCTGTATGAACCTTTAACACCACTGGAAGCTCCTGACCAAGGGGAGGCACCAGCTCTTGAAGGAAAGAGCAGCTGTTTCACTTAAATCATGTCCCTCCAGCAGGTATAACAGTAGATGAGGAACAGACTGGGACTCCTGCTACAATGGAAAGCTCAGAGGTTGCACTGCAAGCTCAGGACACTGCATCACTTTATTGCAACGCACCCTGCACCAGCACAGATCCACTCCCATCAGTTGGCTTTGTTGCATGTGTAGAATGGGTGGCACAATCTGATGAGTACTGCATAGACACATAGGAAGAAGTAATTGGGGCAGTGACAGCTGCAACCACTTCACCTTGGAGAAGTGAGTAGAGGCCCAGTAAAGTTTAATTCCATGCAGATGGCGAGCCTCAGGTGTCATCAGCAAAGAAGCAGATGATTCAGCAGCAGTGGCAAATGTTTAAACATCTTGTATAAGACACTAGGCTTCATCTGGAGTACTGTGTCCAGTTCTGGGCGCCATACTTGAGGAAGGATGTGAAAGCACTGGGAACAGTACAGAGGAGATTCACAAGAAGGATTGGTGGAGTGGACAGACAGGTGGCAGGTGAAGTTCAATGCAGAGAAGTGTGAGGTGATGCATTTTGGTAGGAAGAACATGGACAGACAATATGAAAAAAGGGGTGACATTCTGAATGGGGTGCAGGAGCAGAAAGACCTGGGTGTATATGTGCATAAATCATTGAAAGTGGCAGGACAGGTGGAGAGAGCAGTTAATAAAGCATATAGTATCCTGGGCTTTACTAATAGGGGCATAGAGTACAAGAGCAAGGAGGTAATGCTGAATTTATATAAGACACTCATTAGACCTCAGCTGGAATATTGTGTACTGTTCTGGGCACCACATTTTAGGAAGGATGTGAACACATTGGCAAGAGTGCAGAAGAGGTTTACAAGGATGGTTCTTGGGATGAGAATCTTCAGTTATGACGATAGATTGGAGAGGTTGGGACTGTTCTCCTTGGAGAGAAGAAGGCTAAGAGGAGATTTGATAGAGATGTTCAAAATCATGAGGGGGCTGGACAGAGTAGATAAAGAGGTGTTCTCACTCGTAAAAGGATCAAGACTGAGAGGGCACAGATTTAAAGCGATTGAAAAAGAAGCAAATGTGATGTGATGTGAGAAAAAACTTTTTCACATGAGTGGTTCGGGTCTGGAATGCACTGCCTGGAGTGTGGTGAAGGCAGGTTCAATCAAGGCATTCAAGAAGGCATTGGATGATTATTTGAATAGAAACCATGTGCAGGGGTACAGGGAAAAGACAGGGCACTAGGTCAAAATGCTCATTTGGAGAGCTGGTGCAGACACGATGGGCTGAATGGCCTCCTTCTGTGCCGTTAAAATTCTGTGATTCCCGGGATGAAGAACTGTAGTTATGAGGATAGATTGGAGGGGTTGGGACTGCTTTCCTTGGAGAAAAGAAGGCTGAGAGGAGATTTGGTAGAGCTATTTAAGATCCTGAGGGGTATGAACAGGGTAAATAATGAGAAACTGTTCCCACTCAAAAGAACATCAAGTACTAAAGAGCACAGATTCAAAATAGTTGGTAAAAGGAGTAAATGTGATGTGAGGAAATATTTTTTCACCTAGAGGGTGGTTGGTGTATGGATAAAACTTCCTGAAAGGGTGGTGGAGGCAGGTTCGATTGAGGTATTCAAAAGGGAATTGGATTGCTACCTGAAAAGAGAGAATGTGCAAAGTTACAGGAATAAGGCAGAGGAGTGGGACGAGGTGGAATGCTCTTTCAGAGAGCCAGTGCAGACTCGATGGCCGAATGGCATCCTTCTGCATTGTAAAGATACTGTGATACTTGTGATACTGTGATCTGCTGGAGTTTCCAGAGTCAGTGCAGTCCCATTTCCAATGATGGAGGAGTCCATCCATGCCATGAGTGACATCATTTCTCTGGCAGGTGATTGCATGGCCGCCTCCACTGAGAAGTTGCTGATCCCCATGGAGAGATGCATAGAGCATATCACCGAGTGGATGCAATGAGTGCACACAGACCTCCACAGCTCTACCTCATTTGTGCAATCAATGAAGTGATGGATGCACAGGATAGGTCAGCCACGTATCTCCCTGTTGCCAGGGTCTGAACTGCTCCAGGCAACCATGGACAGAGAAGAAGCAGGCCGAGGACAATGGGGGCTCCTCTCAAGGCACTTTGATAGCTGAAGACAGATTCTCAGTCCTTTTCATGATGACACCAATGGTACATGATGGATTGGTGACTGAACCAGCCTCTGCACAGATGTAGGTATTCTCTAATGTGCTGGACCCCAGCAGGGCTCAGGCATCCAGAGAACACAGGTCATGGCCATCTAATGCACTGGAGCAAGAAAGGCAGCAGCCAGGCCCGGGGGAAAACCCCATAGAAATGACTATAGTGAGCGCATAAATGCATAGACCAGAACTTGGGGTTTCACTGTGAGGTAATTTGTTAACTGCAGAGACCTTTAATGTTTTACAAGAGTTAAAGATCTTGACATTCAATGTATAATGACTCAGTATTTATTTTATACAACTGTTGCAAGTGACCAGATGTGGAATCACATAGCCCAGCTCCGCTACCACCTCCCTTGAGAGATGCAGTCTTCATAGACATGGTGCTTTACCATCTCAGTGAAGCTGAGCCTCTGATGGTACACCCTTTGAGCTGGGTAATGCTTTCTGCGACCATGAGGCTGCCCACTTGCCCCCATATACCCTCCTTGTCCATGTCCATTGGCTTCCTCAATCCACTGGAGCTCCCCTGGCTGCTGCCTAACCACTCTATGTAGTTACCTTTTCTGCCTCTCTGCCAGTCTCCTCCTTACTGGATGAGTCAAAGACTGAAAGCATTGGGCCTAGAGGCAGATAAAGCCTCCACTGTGATGAGCCTCTCAAAAACCTTGTCATGCATTCAATGGCTGCCATGGAACTTGGATACACCTTTCCACCAGCAGCACTTCACTTTGGCTGCACCTTCTGCATTGTCTCCAGATTTGATAGTGTCGCTTCTTGAAGACCCAGCCTGAAGACACAATGGCTGCCAGTTCACTCCACAACTCAGCTGTCACTCATCTCGCCTCGTTTGAGTAGACGAGGCCCTGAGTCTCAGTGCATCCCTTGCACCATTGGTAAAATCAGAAAAAGGTAAGAATATACCTGACAATTGACTGTTTAACGTCCTTAATAACTTACCCACCGCCGATGTGTCTGATCCACCCTGCCACCTGCATCTGGTAAAATTGGTCAGTGCCAGTAAAATTCTGCACATAGTTTCAACACTTATAGTTAGATGGTAGAATAAAACTTAGATTGAAATTGTTCATTTTCCTGGCTTCCAAACAGTCTCTTAGCCATAATCTCTGGTGTCAATTTTTAAAGTCCTCCCAATGAAGTAAAAGCCATACTTGTAACAGTGAAAGAATTTAATATTACATATATGGAATTTTACATTCTGATTGAAAGAAAACACATTATTATATTTTTGATTGTTACACTAAGTTATATCTTTCTTAACCATGCCTTATAGTATTTTTAATCCAGTCAATAAAAAACGAAACTCGAACATAAACTCCCGGCTTCTGTTGCTTTGCATAGCCAAGGCCCCAAGACGTTACACCTTGGAGAACATATCTGCCTTCAGAGTTTGGGCATACCAAAGGGCCTCCACCATCATTCTAAAAAACAGCACAATCGAGAGGTCAACTGACAATAAAGAAACAGTCAAAGTTTAAAGCCATTACATAGCACTCGTATCAGATAAATGGTTGACAGGCATTTAATTACTGTGACTTTGAATAAACGTTTGGTTGAAAGAGGTACTTTCTTTTTAAATTAAGAAACTTAGGCTTTGGGCCAAGTATAATTGTTTTTAATTAATTTTCAAGATTTGTGCATTTATTGCTTACCCCTGGTTGTCCTTAGAAGGCTTTCTTATTGAACCTTTGGCTGTTTGATACAACTTAGTGGTTTAATAGACTAAAACAAACTGGAGAAACTCAGCAGTCAGGTAGCATCTGTGGAGAGGAACAGTTAATGTTCTTGATCGCTGACCTTTCATCAGAACATCAGAAGTTCTGACAGGGTTGCCAATCCTCCAGGATTGGCCTGGAGCCTTCAGGAATTGAAGATCAATCCACAGGACCTTGATTGTGTACAACCCTGGAGAAATATCATAGGGACATTAAAAAAGATTGTTTTTTGTCATTTTCTTTGAACATTTCTCTTTACAAGATATAAAAATATTGAAAATTGGGAAAAAAAAAAGGCTGTTTGGCTTACAGTCAAGCATCATCCAATTGGGCAATGAGCCATTTTGCTTTTCAATTGGTGTAGCAAGGCAATGCGTCACAAGGATGTATTGGCCAACTAATGGCTGGAGCGTGGGGGCAAGTCATGTGATGAAACCTTCAGGATTAAATCAATCACAGTTGGCAACTCTAGGTTCTGATGAAGGATTACCAGCCTGAAATGATAATTCTGTTTCTCTCCACAGATGCTGTTGCCTGCCTGTAGTGACTGTAGGTATAACCTTCCCTACTGCCTTTAGGGGTCATGTGATTGTTCTGACGAATGAGCCCCAAGCGCAGGTAACCTGAGGGGTGGAGCTTTCTAGTCGTGAACCTGGTTCAAGCATGTTGCTTCTAAAAGAGCTCTGTAATAAAGTTATCTGTTTCAAGTAAGAAACCTGTCTGGTACATCAAGTTCATTACACTGCCCTGCTGAGTTTCTCCAGCTTTGTTCTGATTTCAGATTTCCACTATCTGCAGTATTTTGCTTTTGGCTTAATAGACTACTTCAGTTAAGAGTCAAACTTGTTGGTGTGGGCCTGGAGTCATACATAGGTCAAACTGGGTAAGGGTGATAGGCTTCCTTCCTTAATGGATATGAGTGAATCAGTTGGATTTTTACAACAATCGACAGCTTCATGGTCAGCTTTTCATTCCCAGAGTTTTAAAAACTGAGTTCAAACTCTCAAACTGCCACAGTGAGATTTGAAACTCGTGTTCTCTGAAATATCAGTGACTCTAATTCCAGCTGGCTGTGTTCCCACCTTCCTACTATTAGAAGAGAAACATAGAATGGTTAGAACACAGGAAGAAGCCATTCAGTCCCTTGAGTCCATTGTAAGAGCACTTTAGCTAGTCCCACACCCCTGACCTTTCCCTGTAACCTTACCAATTTTCTCTCTTCAAGGTTCTATCCAATTCCCTATTGGTGACCAAGCTCTCAACTGCTTTGGTCTGGCTCTTTGAAACTCTCTCCCTCAACTTCTCCACTCTTAATCCGCCTTTTAAAACCCTCAGTACCCCTGGAATTGACAACTTTAGTCACCTCCTTTCCTAGCTTGCAGTCAGTTTTTTGTACATCTACTTGTGAAGAGTTTAAGAACATTTCTTTATGTTCATGGTACCATATAAATGGCAAGTTGTTTAATAACAACAACACCTTAATGTTAATAATTACATCTCAACATAATGACCAGACTTTTGAATATCTTGGCATACTGGGAGTGAAATCCATCTTGGGTGGTAGCACATTGGTAACCTGTTACACATTCAGCCAAATTTTATTTTGCTTGGAACTGTTCCCTCACATGTAATCCTAATCCAATACTTACATAGATATTGCTGCCATCACTAACTTCAGCTGAACTGCACCTAGCCTTTTGAACGTAGCAATCAATTGACTTTCCGTCAACCCCTTCTCTTATACTAAAAGTCATTGTATGATTATCTGTTTATTCAAATTTCTAAGTCCTGCACACACAACAATAAAGTCACAATTGGCGGGAGTTACTAAGACTGCCGACTACTATTTGTGCAACATTGCCAATCTTGCCTCAGTTTATCTGCTCCTATCACCCTCATCCATGCCTTTGTTATCTCTAGTCTTGATGATTTCAGTGCTTTCTTGGCCGCCTTGCCCTTTTGTGGGATACATAGACTATTCTTTATTGCAGTTCTACTAAGGTTTCTCCCTTGTGATGACTATTAGTGTCGCTTCCTGCTCTTGCTCCAAGCTGGGTAATTTAACCAAATTTGCTTCAAATTTCAAACCCTCCCTTGCCTTCACATGGTCCATCACCAACTCTTTCCTGATTTCTCATTTCTGGGCATAGGTATGCGTAAAATCAGAGTATGTGGCATAGAAAGAGTTAATGTGTCACATGACCTGAGTCTAGAAGGAGCCTTGGACTGAACCTGTGTAGAAGTAAGCACGAAGTTGACTCCTAGCTTGGGCTATATTCTGTATAAATGCACATTGTTACACATTACCAATAAATACTTAGGCTGGAATTTTACGGCCCCTCCCTCCAGGCGCGATTTTCCGGTCCTGCAGAAGTCAATCAATTTTGAACGGTTCGCCATGTTTTACGGCCCTCCTCCCGCCGCTACAGGGCCGTAAAATTCTGCCCTTGATGTTAAACCATATAAGACTCAGAACCTCTTTGTCAGACCCGCTGAATATACGACATACAACATGGTGGCCGCCCATGGCAAAACCCAGAACCCCAGAGAAGCTGGAGCAGAAAATCAAAAGCTGGAAAATTAAAGGCGCAGCATTCTGATCTGCCTGAAAGCACCTGAAGTGAAGACACAGAGGGAGATCTGACAGAAGCAACATAGCAGCATTGGAAGCAGTATGGAGAAGCAAAAACTCTACTGTGCATCAGAACACACCATCAGACCTTGCGGAGGTCCAGTTTGAATGCCGATAGAGTGCAGAGTCAAAGGACCTAGCAGGGGTGAGCTAAAAAATTAAGTTCTTGTGAGAATTAGTTTAAAAAAAGTTTTCAGTCTTCTAAAAGTCAGAGCAGCTTATTTCTGAAAGCACCACCATCAGCCTGAGCTCAGAGTACGTGCACTACTTCTCCCTATGGATTGAGGTGAAGCACTAAACATCACCACCACAGAGGCGGTTGAGAGGGCACTATAGGAAACGTTTGCAAGCCATGGCATCCCGGACCAGGTGGTGTATGATAATGGCCTGCAAATTGCAAATTGATTCTTCACTCAATTTGCCATTAGTCATGAGTTTTAACACCGTACCAGTCCCTCAAGATATCTACAATTGAATGGGGAGGCAGAAAGGGGAGGCTGCACCATTGAAGCTCTCCTGTGAAAAAAACTATGACCTCCCAACACCGTTTTTAATTTATAGATCCACCCCTGCTACAATGTGGATTAGCCCCTTCAAGGCTCCTCATGGGAAGAAAACTCCACACTCAGCTCCCAATGCTGCCAAAGAAACTAATTTCGGGGATGGCAGTCAACAACCACCAAAACATTCAGGACCAAGAACAGTCCTACGGAAACAGAATTACCTGGAAAAACTCAGCAGGTCTGGCAGCATTGGTGGAGAAGAAAAGAGTCAACGTTTCGAGTCCACATGACCCTTCATGTGGACTCGAAACGTCGACTCTTTTCTTCTCCACCGATGTTGCCAGACCTGCTGAGTTTTTCCAGGTAATTCTGTTTTTGTTTTGGAGTTCCAGCATCCGCAGTAGATTTTTGTTTTTATAGCAGTCCTACGGAGGCAGGCTCCCACCTACAATTGAAGATATCGCACTAGAAACCAAATCAGCAGAGCCTACCACTCCTCCAAACATTATCAGGACACGATCTTGAAGAATTGTCAAGCCTCCAGACCTTTTGAATCTGTAAAGTCAGGGACTTGAGGGGGGAGAAGGGGTAGCATACTGGCAGTGTAAATACATTTGGTAAACACGATTTTAATGTAAATACACTGGGTAAAGACTTGGGGGAATGGTGTAGTATAAGGGTAGCTGGCATTTAAAGAGTTAATGTTACAGTACTGCCCACAGTGTGATTATAAAGGGTCACATAACCTGATCCTAGAAGGAGTCTTGGACTAAACAGAGAGACTTGTAAAAAAGCAAGCATGGAGTTAGCTCCTAGCTTGGACTATACCCTTCATATATGTACATAGTTACATGTTACTAATAACCACTTGATGTTAAACCACATAATACTCAGAACCTCTTGAGACCTACTGAATATAAAGCATGCAACAGTATGTGTTATAAGCCCACTAACTCCACGACTATTTTGACTACATTTCCTCACACCCTAGTTTTGATAAGGACTCTATTCCATTCTCCCAGCTTCTCCGTCTCTGTCATACCTATTCATAGATGCCATTTTTCACACCAGTGCTTCCAATATGACTCTTTCTTCCTCAGCTGAGGATTGCCCCGACCATGCTTGACAGGATCCTTGATGTGTCTGTCTCATTTCCCGCACTTCTGCTCTCACTTCTTTTCCTCATTCCCAGAACCATGACAGGGTACCCTTGTTCTCACTCACTACCTCATCAGCCTCCACAAATAGCAGATCATTCACCGCCATTTCCATCACCTTCGGCATGATGCCAACATCTTTCCATTAACTCTGCTGTCTGCAGTCCAAAGAGATTGTTTCCTCTGCAATGCCCTGACCAACAACAACCCATCCCCTTTCTGTGCAAGCACAGGAGATGCACACCTGCTCTTTCACCTCCTCCCCTTCCACCATCTAAGGTCCCAAATAATCCTTCCAGGTGAAAGTGATTTATCTGTACATTCAATTTAATTTAATGATATTCAGCTCATGATGCAGCCCCTTCAACATTGCAGAAGTCAAACACAGTTTGAGTGATCACATTGCTGAACATTTCCATTTTGTCTGCAAGCAAGATCCCAAGCTTCCAGTTGCTTACCTTTTAATTCTCTGCCCCTATTCCAATCTGACCTCTCTGTCCTTGGCCTTCAATACTGTTCCAATGAAGCATGTTGGAACCTTAATGAACAACACCTCATCTTTCAATTAGGCACTTTACAAACTTCTGAATCAATATTGAGTTTAACAATTTCAGATTTTAACTACTGCTCCTATTTTTTCAGACAGCAGATGCTGGTAATGTCTCTGCTGTACAGCTCCTCTAGAACCATCTTTGGTTCTTTATTTGTCCCATTATTACTCTCCTTTTCCCTTGCACCATCATCTCTTTTGTCATTTAATCTCTCTTGCCTTCCACCCCATCACAGGCCCTCCCTTTTGCTCTTTCCTCCCCTCCCTCCTAGAAGGAGGTGATGGCTTAGTGGTTTTGTTGCTGGACTAGTAATCCAGAGACCCAGATTAATGCTCTGGTTTGAATGCCACCATGGCAGATGGTGGAATTTGAATTCAATAAAAATCTGGAATTAAAAGTCTAATGATGATCATGAAACCATTGTTGATTGTTGTAAAAACCCATCTGGCTCACTAATGCCCTTCAGGAAGGAAATGTGACTCCAGACCCTCACCAGTTGACTCTGAAATGGTCGAGCAAGCCACTCAGTTATATCAAACCGGACGGACCAGTTGGCATTGACCTACGCACCAGAAACAACAGCTAGCTCAGCCCTGTCGACCCTGCAAAATCCTCCTTACTAACATCTGGGGGCTAGTCTGTCTCACAGACTATGCCAGCAACAATCTTACATAGTCATCCTCATGGAATCATATCTTACAGGTAATATCCCAGACACCACCATCACCATCCCAGCAGAGGTGGTGGCACAGTGGCATACAGCTGGGAGGGAGCTGCCCTGTGAGTCCTCAACATTGACTCCGGACCCCATGAAGACTCAGGTCAAACATGGGCAAGGGAACCTCCTGCTGTTACCATGTTCTACACTCCCTCAGCTGATAAATCAGCACTTTTCCACTAATTGGAGGAAGCACTGAGGATGCGCTGTGCGGGGGGCTTCAATGTCCATCACCAAGTGTGGCTTGGTAGCACCACTATTGGTAGCACCGAGCTGGCCGAGTCCTAAAGGACATAGCTGCTGGACTGCAGCAGGTAGTGAGGGAATCAACAAGAGGGACAAACATACTTGACCTCATCCTCACCAACCTGCCTGCCGCTGATGCATCTGTCCATGACGATATCGGTAGGAGTGACCACCGCACAGTCATTGTGGATACCATCCATCGTGTTATGTGGCACTACCACCATGCTAAATGGGATAGATTTCGAAAAGATCTAGCAACTCAAGACTGGGAATCCATGAGGCACTGTGGGCCATCAGCAGCAGCAGAATTGTACTCGAGCACAATCTGTAACCTCATGGCCTGCCATATCCCGCACTCTACCATTACCATCAAGCCAGGGGATCAACCCTGGTTCAATGAAGAGTGCAGGAGGGCATGCCAAGAGCAGCATCAGGCATACCTAAAAATGAGTTGTCAACCTGGTGTAGCTGTTCTGATGAAGAGTCATACGGACTCGAAACGTTAACTCTGTCTTCCTCTCCACAGATGCTGTCAGACCTGCTGAGTTTTTCCAACTATTTTTGTTTTTGTTTCAAGCTATAACCCAGGGCTGCTTGCATGCCAAACAGCATAAGCAGCAAGTGATGGACAGAGCTAAGCAATCCCACAAATTAACGGATCAGATCTAAGCTCTGCAGTCCTGTCACATCCAGTCGTGAATGGTGGTGGACAATTAAACAACTCACTGGAGGAGGAGGCTCCACAAATATTCCCAACCTCAATGATGGGGGAACCCAGCAAATCAGAGCAAAAGATAAGGTTGAAGCATTTGATCCATCTCAGCCTCCTCCGGAGATCCCCAGAATCACAGATGTCAGTCTTCAGTTCAGAATTCAATTCACTACACTTGATATCAAGAAGTGGCTGAAGGCACTGGATGGTGCAAAGGCTATGGACCCTGACAATATTCCGGCAATAGTACTGAGGACTTGTGTGCCAGAACTTGCTGTGCCCCTATCCAAACTGTTCCAGTACAGCTACAACACTGGCATCTACCCGACTATGTGGAAAATTGCACAGGTATGTCCTGTACAAAATAAGCAGGACAAATCCAACCCGGCCAATTACCGCCCCATCAGACTACTCTCGATCATCAGTAAAGTAATGGAAGGGGTCATCAATAGTGCTATCAAGCAACACTTGCTTAGCAATAACCTGCTCACTGACACCCAGTTTGGGTTCTGCCGGGGCCACTCAGCTCCTGACCTCATTACAGCCTTGGTTCAAACATGGACAGAAGGGCTGAACTCCAGAGGTGAGATGAGAGTGACTGCCCTTGACAACAAGGCCGCATCTGACCGAGCATCAAGGAGCCCTAAGAAAACTGGAGTCAATGGGAATAAGGGGGAAAATTCTTTGCTAGTTGGAGTCATACCTAGCACAATGGTTCATCACCATTCCCAACTCCTCGGGTACTGAAGCAACCCATGTCTAAATGCAGCAAGACCTGGACAACATCCAGGCTTGGGCTGACAAGTGGCATGTGACATTCATGTCACACAAGTATCAGGCAATGGCCATCTCCAATAAGAGAGAATCTAACTATCGCCCCTTGGCATTCAATGGCATTACCATTACTGAATTCCCCCATGATCGGCATCCTGGGGGGTTACCATTGGCCAGAAACTGAACTGAACTAGCCATATAATACTGTGGCTACAAGAGCAGTCAGAGGCTAGGAATCGTGCGACGAGTAACTCACCTCCTGACTCCCCAAAGCCTATCCACCATCTACAAGGCACAAGTAAAGAGTGTGATGGAATACTCCCCACTTGCTTGGTTGAGTGTAGCTCCCACAAACTCAAGTAGCTTGACACAGTCCAGGACAAAACAGCCCACTTGATTGGCCCCACATCCACAAACTTTCACTCCCTCCACCACCAACACACAGTAGTAGCAGTGTGCACCGTCTATAAGATGCACTACAGGAATTTACCAAATCTCCTTAGGCAGCAACTTCCAAACCCACAACCACTACCATCTAGAAGAACAAGGGCAGCAGATAGATGGGAACACCACCACCTGGAGTTCTTCTCCAAGTCACTCACCATCCTGACTTGGAAATATATCACTGTTTCTTCACTGGGTTAAAATCCTGGAACTCCCTTTCTAACAGCACTGTGGGTCTACCTATACCACATGGACTGCAGCAGTTCAAGGCGGCAGCTCACCACCACCTTCTCAAGGGCAACTAGGGATGGGCAACAAATGCTGGCCTAGCCAGCGAAGCCCACATCCCATGAATGAATTTTTAAAAATGTACATGATTAAAACCTTTTACATCTCAACTTTTCCCAGTCCTGATGAAAGGTCAAAGACCTGAAGTGTTAACTCTATTTCTCTCTCCAAAGATGCTGCCAGGACTGCTGAACGTTTCCAGAATTTTCTACTGCTCTTTCAGCATTCCAGCACCCAGTGTGTTTTGCATTTGCTGTTTTATTAGATAAGGATATCAATGGATATGGATCAAAGCTGGATAAATAAAGTGAGGTACAAATTAGCTGTGCTCTAATTGAATGGCAGAACAGGCTCCAGAGGCTGAATGGTCTTCTCCTGTTCCTTTGTTTCTAAGTTTATATTTCAATGCTACTGGTCAGAAGGTAATGATGAAATTATGAAGCAATCAATCTGAAGACTGAATTTTAGCATTAAAGCAAAATGATTGCCTCCCTCAATTCATGAAGTTGCATGTTAATCTCCCATTTATGTGACTCAGTGTCCCATCCATTATTTTCAGCTATCCTATACATTTGTCATGCACCAGTATATTCTGAACTTCAATCTAATTTTTATATTTTAAAAATGGACCATGAGAGGCTGCAAAAAGATGGCCACCTGAGGATCACCTGATTTCTTTTGTGGATTGAAAAAGTTCCCTCTGCAGAGGAAACAAAAGGAGACATTCAGACTGAAGTTGACTCAATGCCTTTTCCTGAAAGGCATTCAAAAGGGTAATTTCAAATTGAATGCACATTCTGACACAAAGACCCTTGCTGTCTCAAACTCTCAAGGTGTGAATGTCACAACACAGGATGTTTAATGCCCTAGTCACCCATTTTATTTGAAAAAGCATTTTGAACTGGTGGAGGTCACATGATGAGAGGGCCATACTTTATCTTTGCATTTAAAATTCAACAAGAAGCTGCTTGCAGAGACAGAATTCCATCAGAGATCCATTAGACAGCCATCAAATCAACTGCAAGTCAGCTAAGCAGCCAAGGTAATAAACATCCATACCTTGCAATCTGCCCCAACTTCAATTTCACCTGAGAACCAACCTCCTAAAAATTTGACTACACGAAGCCTTACAACCTACTGAGATTTCTCTGCTCTACAAGACCTTCACTTTAATCAAAGCATCAACTCATCTAAGAAACTACAACCCTGCTATAAAAGAGACTAAAATAATGCCAAGTTGTATATTTTTTTCTTCATCTGTATCTAACCTTTGTGTGTCTGATGGTTTGTGAGTTGAGTGAGTGACACATTGCGTTTTTGAACCTCCAGGGCAAATGTGTGATAATAAATAACTTTCCTTATTTTCAAATCTAGAAAAAGTTTGCCGCTAGAATTATTTAAATTGGGACAATCACTCTGAGGTAAGAAAACACACGAATCTCACATGCAAAACTCATTGAGAACGGGCAATAAGTAAACACATAGGGCACAATTGTCTATGCCAGCTGGCATCCGGCGTGTCGGTGAATGAATATGGACAATATAGTGAGAAGGCCAAAACTCGGTTTCACAATGTTATGAAACCAGTTTGCAATCATCCGCTCTGCCTGCCAATGGCAGGCCGCGTTTTCTGCCATCAGACATCGGGAACCTCATTGTAATACATCTGCATACCATTATAAGCCCAGCCTACTAGAATCATCCTCCCCCGTCCACTGGATCGTCCACCCACATCAGCGTGATTGCATGCTGACGTGTTTCACAACAGCATATAAAAGGCGTGCATTTGGCGGGCTGCACTTTGACGGGACCTCAGAGGTGAGCACGCAGTAACGTTGCAGAGTGCTCTCCCAGGTGGTCTGTTGGACTTCAAGGTTGAGGCGTGTTGGCGAGGGCCAAGGGTTGCCCTGCGGTTAGAGGTAGGGCATCAAGCGTGTGCGGAGTTGAAGGAGGGGGGGTGGTGGCAGTGGGGAGGGAAGCTCCATGCATTAGGGAAACTTTGTATAAAGTGACCATTCCTCTGCAGCTGAGACAGTTCAGGTGCAGCCACATTGATATGGTTGGAGTTGAGCCTGTAGCTTCTCTGCCCAGTCAAGCAATGTAGAGGCATCAAAGTGCCACCAAGTGCTCCAGAGCTTCTCGCGCCCGAGGCACAGACTGCAAAGTAATCAGCGTTTTAGTGGACTGCAGAACAGTTAGACGACTGGGCACATGGTACAATCTCCTTGCTAAAGCTGGCCATGGAGCAGTCATTGGTGGAGCTCACAGCCCCTTGCAATGTCATCATCCCGGGTTAGACCAGTCTCCTCCAAGGTTCAACAGTTTAGCCTTGCAGTGCAGTTTAGGAAAATACCCGCGCCTGAGCTGAGAGCACAGCATGCAGTCCAATGGGAAAATCTGCTGCTATTCGGTTGGGTGGAGTGGGGTGGAGGTGGATGGGGTTTCAGGCAGCCATGCAGCGCACTAATCTCTGGCCATCCAAGTGGTGGCCAGCATGCTCCTCGATGTGTTAAGGGGCCTTCAGATTTAACCAAGAGAGGTTCTTAGTACAGCCATGCTAACCCACACGTCTCTCTCTTTCATCCTGCAGGAATACAACATCAGGAGCATGGAGCCTAGTGAACTAGTTCCATGCCTCGTGGCTTACAGAGAGCGAAGACAACTGAGAAGAGAGCGACTGAGGTGCCTGGCTGCACAGAGGGAGGAGCAGCACCCTGAAGAAAGGGTGGCTGAGGCTCCCGCACATGCCTCCGAAGAGCCACAGCAAGCTGTCGCTGGTCAGTGCCTAGCAATACCCAGGGACTATAGTCGCCATCTTTCATTCCTGCAGATGACCAAGAACCAGTGTCGCTGGAGACTCTGCATGTCTATGGAACTGGTTGGTCACATCTCCCAGCTGCTGCAGGACTTGGCGCCACGGGGACATGAAGAGCATCCACTGCCAGTGGCTGTGAAAGTGACCGTGGCTCTCAATTTCTATGCCAGTGGCTCCTTTCAGGGCTCCACAGGTGACCTCTGTGGGATATCACAAGCCTCCACTCACAAATGCATCCATAAGGTCACGGATGCCATCTTTGCGAGGGCACACATCTTTGTGCAATTCGCCCCGGAGCAGAAAAGCCAGGATGCAAGAGCGGTGGGATTTGCCCAGATCTCGGGTTTCCGACAGGAGCAGCGTGTCATCGACTGCACCCACGTGGCACTCAGATCTCCATTGCAACACGCGGTCAATTATGTCAACCGCAAGGGATTCCATTCGCTGAATATACAGCTGGTGTGCGACAACAGCAAACATATCCGGCAGGTCTGCGCATGGTTTCCAGGGAGTGAACACGACCCCCTACATTCTCAGTTGGTCACAGATCCCGTTAGTCTTCCAGGATCCACAAAAGCTGCAGGGATGGCTCCTCGGGGACAACGGCTACCCACAGGTAGTCCCGCGATGAGTTCCTCACACTGGCCAGACAAGGTAGGTGCACTCAGAAGGCCCTCATGGCTGCTGATTTGTGGAGGATGATAATGACATGCAATGAGGAGACACCATAGATCCTCACATTGCATCTGTGAATGTTTGACTCCAGCCTGGCTTATGGCAATGCACATACCCTCTATGATAATGCTCCTGTCATGGAGACGCAGTGGAGGCCCTAATAGTCACTCGATTGCAGGAGGATGATGACGACATGCAGTGAGGACACTACATACATCTTCACATAGCCTCTGAGAATGTCTGACTGCTGTCTGGCTGAGGGCAACTTGCTTATGCTCTGTGATCAGGGTCATATCATAGAGACCCAGCCATGCAACTTTAAAACATCTGCTCCTTTGTCCGCCTTCAGCACCTGACCCCTTCAGGAGCACAGCGTCACTGGTCACAGACGCTGAAGAGATGGGGGCCAGTCCCATCTTAAAGGTGCTGAGAGCATACAGAGAGAATGACAGAACTCTGTGATGCCTGCCCACATCATTCTGGCAGAAATGACAAGCATGGTCAAGGTTTAGGCTTCAGTAATGTGTCCAGAGTGTGAGGCCAGATCATCACTTTGCTCTGAAGGCTGCACAAAGCACAAGGAAGAGGTCCTGGACTGAGACACCTGCCTTTATCTTGTGCAGAAAGGTTTCACATATGAGTGACACGAACACTGCTCATCAGAACAAGGAGCAATAGGCAGGGAGACATTCTTGGGAGTCTACTGACAATAGTGAACAGTATGTACAAGTGATTAACACCCATTCTCAGGCTGTGCAACTACATCTTCTTAACTTCCCTAATCCTGCCACTAGTTCATCCACAGCAGAGATGCTGACTGCTACGCCCTGTCTGTGATGACCTTGAGGGCATCCTCTGCTTTGTTGAGACCTGGAGGGCCCCGGCTTGCTTTCAGGGTCCTCCTGTGTGGCAGTGGTACCCTCCTCAGCCTGTGGAGCTGGAGCTGCTGAGGTCATAGGAAGAGGGGATTCGGATGGGCTGGACATTCCGGGAGTCAACTGTGTGGATGACCCTGGGGGGTACACCTGCTGATCCTCCTCCCTATGGATGTCCAAGCGCCCCTGGCTGACTCTTTGAGGAGAAGGGGACGCTGGAGTGAGATCGAGCTGCCCTGCGCCCCTCTCGTGGACACACTGTTGGAGGCCAACTATAGTGTCAGTTTTGGAGTTGAGCCCGTGGAGCATTGCAGGAGCGACCTCCTGGACTAAGGTCTCCATGGCAGCTGCCATCCTACCAGTGTTGACCTTGGTGCGTTGGCATGCGAGCGCTATCACCTCAGACTGAAGGCGGACCGCCTCCTCCATTGTGCCTTGCAATCTGAGGAGTGCAGCAGGCATCCCTTCCTGATGTTCCCGAGCTTGCCTTTGCAGCTCCAGCAACTGAGGTAATACTGAGTCCAGAGGCTTGTCATCTGACTCAGACTCAGCAAATCTCTGGCCTCCAGCAGCCCTCTGAGTGCCAGACACCTGGAAAGCCCCTGCTGCTGCCTGCTGCGGATCAGACAGTGCAATGTGCTCACCAGATTGTGATCCTGAGGCTACTGTAGAGCTCGGTCCCAATGAGGTTTCTCTGCACTGGTGGAGAGTGTGGGTGAGTGCTGTGACAAGACTTCAGGGAGGGTGCCTCCAGATTCCTCTTCTGAGGTTTCTTCGGGGCTTGATTGGAGGCTCTGGGTTGTGGACTCTGTCGGCTATTTCCCAGATGTGCCTGTGGAAGCAAGGGGAGATAACTAGTGCATAGGAGTGGCCTGTGAAACAGGACACATCACTCACAGCATGGTTGTCTGATGGATGTTGCACTGCTGGATCCTCACTTGGTAGAGCACCGCCGACCTCACCTTCAGCACAGGACCAGTCCAGATCCTCGCTGGCAAGCTGGATGGCTCAGTTCTCAAAGTCCGGGAGGACCTTGGTTTCAGATATTCCTCCATTAGTTGCGACCTCTCCCCCTTGTTCTGTGCCAGCTTGTCCTGCATGAACAGAGATGGAGAGAGTGTAAGCAGGATGCCTACCAGGCCAGATGATAAGTATGCCTGGCATATGTGGGTGGTGAGTGGTCCCACGGATGGGATGAGGACAATGAAGGTATGTGTGGGAGAGTGAATGGTGTGTCCCTTGAACCAGCAGTGAGTGAGGTCCCTGTGGATGTGTGATGGGTTTGTGAGTGTGAGAGTTTAGAGTGATGAAGAGAATGACTTACCCTGGTGGAACGGAAGTCACTCATCCTCTTGCGGCACTAGGTACCTCTTTTGATGGTGGTTGGCACTGACCAGCACTGCCACTGCCTCCCAAGCTGGATTAGTGAGGCTGCTGCCCAACCTGCAGCCAGAGCAGGGGTAGCAGACATCACGGCAGGCCTCCACTGCGTCCAAAAGGCACTTGAGGGATGCATCATTGAACCTGGGGGCTGCAGTCTTTTTGCCTTTCAGGGCCATGTCTTCTTTGCAGCAGTCGTGGGCTGGAAACACTGAGAGGTGTGCGCTCGGCTGGACTTTAAACATGGCGCCAGGTGTGCTGAAATGGTGAGGTAATGGTGTGGCGGGTGAATGAGAGCCCGCCCACCATGAAAACGGCGTGTTTCCCGGGAATGCATAATTAATGCGGTGGGTTTGGGACGATATGGACAATATGGCATGAAAAGCTGCCACTGCAGCCAGCGGGTAAAACGTCATTTTACCTGCCTACTACTGTGCTTAGTGCAAATCTGCCCCTCAACCACAGGGCAGCCCTTGCCCCCCCACAACACACCTCACCCGCAGGGCAGCCCTTGCACCCCCACCCCCCTCCCACGCAAAGCACCCTCAGGGTGGCCCTTGTCCACCCCACCCCCTGACAACACGCCTCAACCTTGAAGTCCAACAGGCGATCTGGCCGAGTGCTCCACAACGTTGCTGTGTATTCACCTCCGAGTTCCCCTCGAAGTTCAGCCCACCAAATGCATGCCTTTATATGCCGTTGTGAAACACGTGGGTGGACGGTCCAGCTGGGGCGGAGGGATCAATTCTGGCAGGGGAATCAATTCTGGCGGGCTGGGCTTATAATGATATGCAGATGTATTACAATGGGGTTCCTGATGTCCCATGGCAGGAAAGGCGTCCGCCATCAGTGGGCAGAGCGGACATTCGCAATCTGGTTTCATGACATCGTGAAACCGATTTTTGGCCTTCTTGCCATATTGTTCACTGATGCCACTGCCCAACGCCAGTGGGCACGGACGATTCTGCCCATAGATTCTGTCCATGACACTTTCTATCCAGCTAAATGTTCACATACCGGGCATCCAACATAATTTTGTGCACACAGTTCGCTGTTTTTTACTGTTCCATTCAAATACTCAGGGCGATTGCAGACATTATTTCCTATCACTGGAAGACCTGCTTCTTTTAAAATAGTGCCACGTCCAGTTCCTAAAAGCAAATGGGATATATGAAAAAATTAATGTTCAGGAATCAACAATAACTTGCATTTATATAGCACCTTTAACATTATAAACATTCCAAGACACTTCATAGAGGCATTATCAAATAAAATCAGACACCAAGCCACATAAGGAGATATTAGGATAGGTCACCTGAAGCTTGGTCAAAGAGTTAGGCTTTAAGGAGTGACTTGAATAAGGAGAGAGAGATAGAGGTGTGGAGAGGCTTAAGGAGGAAATTCCTGAGCTTAAGGTCAAGGCAGCTGAAGGCATGGCCATCAATGGTGTAACAATGAAAATTGGATTTCTGTTTATGAAGGACTGTCCTTATTTCCCCTCTCATGTAAAACACTCAAATTTACACATACAGGAAAATGCAAAGTTAATAGTTTGGGATTTTCTGCTCGTCCCCTGCCCCTTCTTCATTGTGGAAACAGCACATCCACCCACCACAAAGATGTCATCCTGACTTTAGCTGACCTTCCAGCCTTTGAGCTGCTTGAATTCAGGAGTTCTGTAAACTCCAAGGCCTATGGCAGGGGCAATCTATGGTTCCATTGACCTATGAAACTGAAAGATGTTATGTAAATACAAGTTATTTCTTTTAATGAACACAGCGACCACTATACGCAGAGCCAGGAATATTACTGGTGCAGCACTATTTGGGTGAAATACTCAGCATTATATTTTAGAACCAAAATTTATCCTTATTTTCATGAAATTAAAATGTGATAAGTATAAAATAGACACACTGCTAGATAGCTCTCTAGTTCTAGGTAGCACTCTGAATATCATGATTCAAAAATGTTTAATTTGCATACTTGTGTTGGTAGGGAAGGGGTTCCCAGTAGAGGAGGTACACCTTGCATTTAGCAGTGACAGTATGGTTCAGTCCTCCAGGATTACCCTGGAATCTCCAGAAATTAAGGACTGAATAGGGGAAAATTGGGCTTGGTGCTTTGGGAAACAGTATTTTCAGAAGGTCAAATGGCTATTCCACTTCCAAATTATTTTGTAATATCACTTCACAACTATTAGCCATGGCTTAGATGGCACCATTCTCATCCTGAGGCAGATGGCTGTAGGTACAACTCCCAACCCAGAGATTTGAGCACAAAATCTCAGCTGACACTTCATCATATTACTGAGGGAGTACAGCACTGACTGAGGTGCTGTCTTTTGGATGAGTATTAAACCATGGCCTGCCTGACCTCTCAGGCGGATTCGAAAGATCCCATGGTGTTATTTTGAAGAACAGGATATTACTTCTTGACGTCCAGGCCAATATTTTTCCATTAACCAACATCACGAAAACAGATTATCTGCTCATTATCACATTGCTGTTTGTGGAGCTTGCTGTGTGCAAATTTCTGGCTGTGTTTCCTACAACAGAACACTTCAAAAGTACTTCACTGGCTGCATATTGCTTTGGGATGTATTGGGGTCATGAAAGACTCTGGCTGGAATCTTCCAAACCCCCTGCAGTGGGAAGTTTGGCAGGCGGGGGAACTTAATTTGGTGGGAAACCAAAAATCAGTTTCCCGACGGCAGGGTGAACTTCTGCAATTAAGTTCTCTGGACTTTAAAGACAGTTGAGCTTCTCGACGAACAATCTCAGGAAGTCCTTTTGCATGTATTTGAATGTCATGCATGCTCAATTAGAGGTCAGTTCACCAGAATTAAGCTCCCCCTCCAAATTAAGTTCCCTGCCAGTGAGAAATTAGAACATTTGCATTTACGACTGCCTATAAGTGGCATGTACCTGGCCAGATAGATTTCTTCCAGGACTTTGAAGTGAGTGTGAAGTCACTGCTTTGGCCTTCTTGGGGACCACTAGAAATGTCAGCCTCTTGATTGAGATTGGGTACCGGTAGGCCAAGCTGCGCGAAGGCTAGACAAGGGAGGAAGGACCAGCGGGGAAGGATGGACCAGCAGGGAAGGGAGGAGCAGCGGGAAAGAGTGGGAGGGTGTCTGGGTCATGTTAGGAGGGTGTCCAGGGGAGAAAGCCAAGCTGCCAGGGGCTTGTTAGGCGAGTATTCGGGAAGAAGGCCAAACTGTCCAGGGCTTATTTAGAAGGGTAAGCATGTCAGACATGTCTTGGTCCTGTTGTAGTGTGGTGGAAGGCTTCTCTGGACAGTGAGCGTTATAGAGAGATGGGTCTAAAAGGCATGTTCCATGAGTTCAAGAATTTTGTCCTAAGGGTTTTAATGAGGGTACTAGGAGACAGAGGGCACAGTCATAGTCAGAGAAGGGAGTTGGATCAGGTAGGGTGGAAGTGCTAATCTCATGGGCAGGTAGTGGATTGTCCCACAGGGATGCTGCAGAGAGTCAGGGTACAGCTGACGGTATGGGTCAGGGTCAGGGGGGAATGGGCACATCAACAGTTATGGGAACAGTGGGGATAACAGGAATGTCTACAAAACTGATAACTGGGTCCAGGGTAACGGGGAGAAGCTGAATGGTTATAGGGGGGAGAGAAATGACAAGGCATTGATTGTGCAGGAGGATGAGGGAACTTGGTGGGTAACAGAGGGAGGGGAGAAGGTGCTTGACGCAAGGGCAAATCTCACATGCTCCATGCTGAAGGTCTCAATGTTGCTGCGCAGCTCGTAAAACCTTCAAGTATTTGATATGATTCTCCGGTATTACCTTGAAGGGGTGGGGTGGGGATGCCCTGTCTAGATGGAAGCCAAACACAGGGCTTAGTATTGGCTTTGTGGCTCAGAGATGGAGGCTAATCGACAAAGAATATGCCCACTAGATGGATGACTGCAATTTGTTCACTGATCCACTGAGGCCTAGATGATGCAGGCTCCAGGCAACCCTACCTTTCTACTGGCTCTCGTCCAGATGAGGAGGAACCAGTGCAGGTTAGCCCAGGGCCAGGAGGAGCAACAGACTAAGCAGCAAGAGGGAGCAGGGCCTCAAGGAGGTCAGGATGCTAGTGGACAGGGCCCCAGTGCGATAGTGAGCATTGGCCCACCAACAGATATATTGCAGGTGCTGCGGCTATCTACAGATGGGGGAAAGTCAATGCCCGAGCCACCTTAGGATGTACCAGAATGAGGTTGCTCATATCTGCCAGCTTCTCCATGAAAATATGCAACCGCAAGGACTTGGGGGCAATCCCATGCTGGTGACATTAAAGCTAACCGCGTCCCTAAACTTTTTTGCCAGTGGCTCTCCAGGGCTCCACTGGGGACCAGTGTGGCATTTCCCAGTCAACGATGCACAAATGCATCTGGGAGTTAACAGATGCTCTCTTCAGGGCAGCGCAACAATTCTCACATTCTGCCTGGAACCCAAAAGTCAGGCTGCCAGAGCGTTGGGTTTTGCAGCAACTGCAGGTTTCCCGCAAATGCAGAGGCTATTGACTGCACACATGTGGCCTTGAGAGCTCCGCGGCAACAGCCAGTCACATTCATCAATATGTGCAGCTGATATGGGATCACAGAAGACAAATCCTGCATGTTTGTGCTTGTTTCCCTGGGAGCTCTCACCATACCTGCATTCTAAACCACATCCACAAGTTTTTGAAGGACCTCGATGATTGCAGGGTTGGCTCCTTGGGGACAAGGGATGTCCCCAGAAGACCTGGCTGATGACGCCAGTTCACCATCTGCAGATTGCCGCCGAGGAGAGCTACAATGCCACACATGTCTCCACAAGGGCCACGACTGAGCAAACGATAGGCCTCCTAAAGATGAGGTTCAAATGTTTGGACCATTCAAGCAGGACACTCCAATATTCCCCACAGAATGTGTGACACATTCATCATTGTCTGCTGGACCCTGCATGATCTTGCATTACAAAGGGGGGGTGGCTTGGCTGAGGGAGAGATGGAGGACTAAGGTGTCTCTCCCAATGATGAGGACAGAGAAGAGGATGATGATGATGAGGGCCAGGATGTGGCGGAAGCACATGCAGAGGCCACTGCAAGTGTACGATGTAGCAGACAGGCCCGTGACAATCTGATAGGAGCTGACCTCATTGTAGCCTTGGTTCAAACATTAACAAAAGAGTTGAACTCCAGAAGTGAGGTGAGAGTGACTGCCCTTGACATCAAGGCAGCATTTGACCGAGTATGGCATCAAGGAGCCCTAGCAAGACTGGAGTCAATGGGAATCAGGGGGAAAACTCTCCGCTGGTTGGAGTCATACCTAGCACAAAGGAAGATGGTTGTGGTTGTGGATGTCAATCATCTCAGTTCCAGGACATCACTGCAGGGGTAGTGTCCTAGGCCCAACCATCTTCAGTAGCTTCATCAATGACCCTCCTTCCATCATAAGATCAGAAGTGGGGATGTTCGCTGATTGCACAATATTCAGCACCATTCATGACTCCTCAGGTACTGAAGGAGTCCATGTCCAAATGCAGCAAGACCTGGACAACATCCAGGCTTGGGCTGATAAGTGGCAAGTAGCAGTTGCGCCACACAAGTGCCAGACAATGATCATCTCCAACAAGAGAGAATCTAACATCGCCCTTGATGTTCAATGGCATTACCATCACTGAATCCCCCATGATCAACATCCTGCATGTAACCATTGACCAGAAACTGAACTGGACTAGCCATATAAATACTGTGGCTGAAAGAACAGGTCAGAGGCTAGGAATCCTGCAGTGGGGTAACTCATCTCCAGACTCCCCAAAGCCTGCCACCATCTACAAGGCACAAATCAGGAGTGTGATGGAATACTCCCCACTTGCCTGGATGAGTGCAGCTCCAACAACACTCAAGAAGCATGACACTATCCAGAACAAAGCAACCCTCTTGATTGGCACCCCATCCAAAAACATTCACTCCCTCCACCACCAAACTAGGAATAAAAGGCAATAATCTGGTCTTCCCTTGATTTTTTTATTGAGACCAGATATACTCAAGTAACGTACAAAATGCTTCTCAAGGATGCTAAATGTCCTGCTGGATTTAGCCCTGGGGTTGGTCCAAACTGATCTGGTAAATTGGATCTTTGATCCATGGTCATTTAATTGGGATTAGTGACAAGTTTTGTTCAAATGGTGCTTCTGACTGAATTAGTAAAAGGGGCTTCTCAGGGCTGGCTGAAGCCTGGAAGTTAAAAAGATTTAGCTCACCCTTACAGGATATGGATTCTGAGTGCTGAAAGTGAACTTCCAAGGGAGATTCCACGGAGTCTTCTCTACAGTGAAACTTCTGCCTTTAGCTTCCAGACTCTCCTGTCAGAAGCTTTATCTGGTGAACTTTCTCAGTTTCTGTAGCTTCAGTTGGGAGCTACTTTCAGTTCAGAATCCATTGAAGTTTTTCTTTTTCTTCATTTTCAACATTCTTGTGAGGGTGACGGTTTTTGATCCCCAGCTGCCACCATGTCATAATGGCTGATTACAGAACATGTTTGTTAAGGAAGTCTTCATAGTCTTCTGAATGTTCACAACAAGTCTTTCTTAACTACTTGTAACTATATACATATATATGCAATAAAGGGTACAGGCAAGGAGCTATCTCCATGTCTAGATCTTAATATGTCTCAGTACAAAAGCACACTGCCTCTAGATCTGGGTCATGAGTCTTCTTACATCACTGCGTGGGCAGTACTGTGCTCAGTCCCACATTAACCCTGTATATACCAGACCCTTAGACTACCACAAGTAGGTATCTTTGGGAAGTTAATCCGATCTCCTCCCTGGTAAATGTTTGGGGCCTTCAACATGATTCATGCCAGTTCTTAGATGGTAGGAGCTGTATCCTAACTCAAACCAAGTCCTGTTCACCCATCGCCCCTGTTCTCACTGACCTACATTTGGTTCCAGTCCAGCAATGCCTCAATTTCTAAATTCTTATCCTTGTTTTCAAAATCCTTCACTGGCTTGCCCCTCCCCACCTCTGTAATCTTCTTCAAATTTGCAACTCTCCGAGATCTCTGCACTTCTCCAATTCAGACTGATTGTGCAGCCTCGATTTTCATCGCTCTACCAATGGAGGCCGTGCCTCCAGCTGGCTGGCCTAAGCTCTGGAATTCACTCACTAAACCTCTCTGCCTCTCTACCTTTCCTCTTTTAAGATGGTCTTTAAAACCCACTTTGTTCAAGCTTTTGCTCACCTGCCTTAATATCTCCTTATGGCTTGATATCAAATTCTGTTTGCTACCGCTCCTATGAAGCAACCTGGATGCTTTACTACATTTTACTACTTTAAAAACACTATGTAAATGCATGTTATTTTGGAGTGTGAGCTCCCTGAGAACTTATCAGGACAGAATAAGTTTAACTTCTCAGCAGGCCTGAGAACAGTCCTCCCGCACCCATTGCACATCCCTGACATAATGGCCAGAAGTTTTCCCGGATTGGGCGGGCTCGGCAGGAGTGGTCACGGATTGGCTCCATGCCACCATTTCATGCGGGCAGGCCAGTTAAGGCCTGCCCAGCATAAGACACGAGCAGTAGCCGATCAGCGCTACCTGTGCGGGTGGGGGGAGGAGAAAGGGTCGGGGCCAGCTCTCTTCCACTCATGTGCACGAAAGAGTGCTTCTATCTCCCTGAAGCACAGAGCTGCCTCAGGGAGATTGAAGCGGTTTGTAAAAGCATTTTTACAGGCATTAAAAATGCGACATGTCCCCTCATGTGACTGTGTCATGTTTTTATTTTTCATATAAAATTTTTATTTCAGTAATAAAATCTTTAGGAAACCTCAACCCGCTCATGGATGAGGTTTCCTAAAAAACGTGAAGGCCGCTTGGCCTTTTCGCCTGCCTGCCAACCTTAAGGTTGGATGGGCAGCATAAACAATGACATTAATTAATTTGTTAATGGCCTATCTTTTATCAGCAGGCCTGCAGCCAACTCCAGCGCACGCCCGTTGAACGAAGCATCACGAGACAGCACAATGGCGTTGGGACGCACGCCTGACATCATTGTGCGTCATTTTACGGCCTGGCCCCGCATGCTGACTGAAAAATGCTGGCCAATGTGTTTATATAAACAACTCCCTTCCCAGAATTTACGGGCCATTGTAAACAGGGCAGAACCATGACATGATCAGATTTCTCTTCAACCACCTGGACCCCACCCTCCTCTGGTAGTGATCCTTCATATCTGCCCTCTCAAAGTTTAAGAATTCCGCTCCTGATTCCACAATGACGTTTGAAAATCTTTATGGGCAGAATTTTCTGGCTGGTGGGTGGTGGAGGGGGAGCGGGCGGGCACGGACCCAATCGCCGCCTGTGATCAGGTCTGTGCTACCATTTTATGCGGGCGGGTCAATTAAGGCCCGCCCAGTGTGAATCACGGCTCCCGAGGACAGTAGGAGTGGGTGGGCAGCAGCGGGACTGCAATGACCGCCAGGTATAATGGCGACCGGGCAGCCTGTTTAAAAAAGCTGCTGCAGCTTTTTAAAGGCTGTCAAACATGGCTACTGGAAGGGCTCCCCAGAGCGCTGCTGGTGAGCAGGCCATGCAGGAGGGTAGGGCAGGGGGGCACTGTGCCCCTCGTTTTTCGGATGATTGCCTTTCTGCCCTCCTCGAGAAGGCAGCAGCACAGCGGGAGATCCTTGTACCCCAGGACAGGAGGAGGAGGCCACCCCACATGCCTGGGAAGAGGTGGCGGAGACAATGAGCTCCCACAATGTGGTGCAACGCATGTGGATCCAGTGCCGCAAGCGCTTCAACGACCTCTTGCGCTCGGGAAGGGTGAATACCATGTTGGCATTGGTCACTTAGCCCAGCAGGTAGGCTTTCCCGCCTGGCGCCGTCGCTCCCCACCCCCCAAGTCTGAGTGTAGTGAATGAATTGAATCATTGACGGCATGTGTCCTTCACTGGGTGGGCCAGCAGATATTGCCCATGCCGAGGTCACCCTGAGAGGATGGTGAAGAGATGGGTTCTGCACCCACAGCATGTGGTACACTGAGACCCACATTACTGTTTTGGGGGCAACCTGGATGATCGGCACCGAGGCGCAGTGCTGGAATTCCAGGATATATCAAAGTCAGGGTGCTGACATGCTGGGAGGGAAGCTTCAAGGTGGTGTGGCACCGATCGATCTGCTGTCCTCTGCATTCCACGTGCTTGCACGTCCTTGCTATGGAAGGTTAGACCATGTGGTGCCAAATGTGATCTAGGCAGAATTTGGCCAAGGTGGGGGCGGGGTGCGGGTGCGGGCGGAGGACAGGCCTGGCATCTTTGTGTGAGTGTTCAGCACCAGCGGGGTGAGAAGACACTGGAGCCCTGCAGTGTCCCACTCTGGTTGGGGTGGGCTGGCCGCGAAGAGAATCCAGGTACAAGTAGCACTAATCAATGCTCTTCTCTCCTTTTCAGGAGAAGAATGCACATAATGCCGCTGATCAGGTGAGGACTGGCTCGGGGCCAGCCCAGGTGGCGATGCTTAGCCGGTTCGAGCAGGAGGCCCTAGATCTGCAGAGGCGCCATGTGCCCAGATCCACCGGCGTCGGTGAGGCTGGAGTGCCACGGGCAGGTATGTTTGTCCAGCACTGAGGTCACCATTGTTCTCCCAACAGCCATGGCAGTGCTGAATGTTCAGTGATTGAAGTTTGCAACATGGTTTGACCATTGCTTATGGAAGAATGAGTGCATAATGATCCGGGGGACAGGGATACACATTGACATTGTCTCCATGTTAACTAATCAAATGTCCTTGTTCTTGCTTCCAGCAACAGCGGAGCAGGGCTGGGAGGAGGAGCAGCAGGGGCCCCCTCTCACACCTGAGGGCCCAGATGTCTCGGACTCACCAGCGTCACACCATCTCTGCCAGGCAGGCACCAGCGCAGATACTAGCACCTTGGTGGGAGTTAGGTCATCAGTTGATGTACCGGGGCACAGTGGTGACGGCACTTCACAGTTGCTGGAGGAGCTGGCAGAGACAGAGAATACCCATGGTGCCAGCATTTGGAGGACTGCAAGAGACCAGGCACATGCTCAGTCGGTGGCTGATGATGTGCTTCTGGAGTCACCTGTGATGCAGCAAATGCAGAAAATGCAGCAGGGTCTGCAGGAGTATCTGGGGGAGATACATGAGGCTATGCTTGGCTTGGTCTCTGTGGTGGGGGAGTCTACGCAGACCATCGCCGATGCAATGAGCCTCAGGGGCGAGCGCCATGTGTCCTCCATGGAGAGAATGGCGACTCGCGTGGAGAGGCTCCTCCAGGGGACCAATCAGGGCTTCCTGGGGATGCGCTCAGACCAGCAAGCCCTCACATCAGCATTGACCAGTGCCACATCGTCAGTGCCAGTGTGGGAGATGGTCTGGGCACCAAGTTTCTCAGCTCGGTGCCCATCCTTTCACGGTGAGCAGTGAGGTCTGAACTGACCTCACGTCGGCACAGCAGCTGCCTGTCATCTCTCCGGGCTCCTCTCAGGGTGCTCCGGCTGAGGGCAGCAGCTCCTCTGCCCCTCTGCCAGTGACCGTTGCATCCGATGAGGCTGCGGCGACTGGGGAGATGCCAGCTAGGGAACTGTCAGCTCCCTCCTAGACTGGGCCAGCACAGGCTTCACAGGCCAGGGGACAGCCGCCAAGGCCATCGAGGCCAACAGGACAGCAGACTGTCTCAGATGCCAGTCCCAGTGAGGGGGCAGCACCAAGAAGTAGCGACCGAAAGCGTAAACATAAGGCACCTTAGGCACACCACAGGTTTATCACTGGTGCTTTTGTGTTGGCCCACAATGAGGTCTTTATGAGTTGGTGTGAAGTTGAACACCTTTGTCATTTTGTTCTCTTAAGTTCCTTTTGTTATACCATTAAATTCAGACATGTCATAATGGCTGAGGGTGCCTCTCTTCGTCTGCTTTATTGACAAGGCCCTTAGTTAATGCTCCTATCCAGGCAGATTTTGCACTCAGGAATCGAGTGTAGAGCCTGCAACCACTATCAGTGACACATGATCTAGGGGGTACTGGAGTGTGCCAGGCATCGGAAGCGCATCTTGAGAAGACTGATGGCTCTCTCCAGCACAGCCCTTCTGGAGGCGTGGCTCCTATTGTACCGCTGCTCAGCCTCTGTATTTGGATGGCGAAGAAGCGTCATGAGCCACCTTCTGAGGGGATAGCCCTTGTCACCCAGCAGCCATCCATCCAGCCAGGCTGGAGCACTGAAGAGCCCCAGCACCTGGGAGTATTAGAGGATGTAGGCATCATGGGAGCTGCCTGGGCACCTTGCACAAACTTGCAAAATCAGCATCCTGTGGTCACACACTATCTGCACGTTCCTGGAGTGGAAGCCCTTCCTGTTGACGAAGGCACCAGGCTCACCTGCTGGCGCCTTGATGGCCACATGTGTGCAGTCTATAGTACCCTGGATGCGGGGGAAGCCAGCAATGGCTGCAAAGCCTCTGGCTCGTTGTGTCTGGCTTGCCTGGTCCCAACGGAAGTGGATGAAGGTCAGTGCATGCCTGACCAGAGCGTCTGTAACCTGTTTCACACAAGTGTGGACAGCTGATTGGGAGACACTGCAAAGATTACCCACCGACCCCTGGAAGGAGCCAGAGACATAGAAGTTGAGGGCAGCTGTGACCTTTACAGCCACTGGCATGGGGTGTCTACCCACACAGTTAGGGGAGATCTCAGGCCCAATCATCTGACAGGTAGAGTTGACTGTCTCCCTTGAGAGATGGAGCCTCCTTCAGCACTGCACCTCAGACATATTGAGGTAGCTGCTTCGCTGCCTGCATACCCTGGCAGCAGGATAGTGGCATCTTCTGCAGCCCCTTCCACCTTAGACCAACTCATGGCCCTGCACCCCTTGTGCCTGCGCCTCTCCTCCCAAAGGTAGCTCCCCTGGAGGCTGAATGTGCACTCCTGGCCTCTTCATCCTTCTAGCCCTCCCATCCTCCTCAGAGGAGGTGCCTCCAGTGGAGAGTTCAACTCCCATTCCCAGGCTAAGGGTAGGCTTCCTGAAACCTGCAGGCCCAAAAACAATTCTTCACTGCAGAGTGCTGACCTGAAGATTATGAGTCCAGTCCAAGCAGCTGGTGTGCGTTTTGAAGTATTGCAGCTCATACAGGCAAGTATCAGTAACTTTGCAAATTAAATATTTGACAGAGCACACATGCGACCCCACTGAGTCCTCTTATCCTGCCTGTGGATGAGGTTTATACAAATGTCTCCTACCCGCCTGCCTGTTGCGCCCATGCGATGACCCGAAGATTGCACGGGAAATCGCTGTCAATTGGCGCCTCAAGGGCTTTAAGTGGCCTGCTAATTAATGGTGGGTGCGCATCGGATATCATCACGCACCCGCCCAACGAAATATTGCGATGGCGTGCAGTGACGTCGGGACACTCACCCAATGTCACCACACGTCATTTTAGGTGTTGGCGTGCAGGTCCCACCCCAATGGGAAAATTCTGCCCTATATGTGGTTAACCCAGACAGAATTAGAAGTTATCTGTGATGCACTCATGGTAAAATAGCAAATAAATTATCTTTGTCTAGGCTCATACCTTGGTAGCCTTCCATTTCGTGAGAGAGCGTTTTGCGCTGTGGTGGGCAACTCTGTGTTAAGCATCGCATGGTGTGGTTCAGGAGCTCCACTCTGGCATAGCAGTCTCTGCAGCATTTGCCGCAGAGGAAGACTGTGGGCTGAGAAGGTGTAGGATTTATCGGCCTCTATTTTCTCTGGGCCCTCTTCTTGGCTAACAGAGCTTTCCATTTCTGCTCATTTGTTCCAATGCTCTTCCAAACAGCTTCTAGAAGTCACAGCTGTTGGCGACTATCTCTCAGTTCCAGTTGTCAATGTCTGCCATCTTCATATTTCTCTTGCAGGTGTCCACGTAGCAGAGGTATGGATGCCCAGGAGGTCATGACCCAGTAGCCAGTTTACCGTACAGAAGGTCCTTGGGTATACAGCTGTCACGGACATGGACGAGCCAGCTCAGGCATCATTTACTCAGTAATAAGTGTATACTGACAAAATTAGCGTGCTTCAGGACCTCTGAGTTGGTGGCTTTGTCCTGTCAAGAGATACCAAGGATACGTCTGAGACAGAGAAGATGAAAATTGTTCAGGCTTTTCTCCTGTAGAGAATATGTTGTTAACTGTAGAGGAGAGCACTGAGGACATAGGCTTGGCAGACTTGCAGTTTGGTGTTCTCAGTCAGGTTGCTGACTCTCTTAATCAGCTTGGTCATAACAGCTGCAGCTTTTGCAATGCATCATGTGACAGGTTGCTGGTGATTGTAGAGTTTAGATATGTGAAGCCATCAACAACCTCCAGCGTCACACTGTCAATGCTGACAGATTGCTTTAGGGCAATGTCCTACACCATGACATTTTTCTTCCTGATACTGATGGTCAAACCAAACTCTTTACAAGCATGAGAATGTCTGTCCATTTACCGCTGAAGGTATTTCTCTGTATGGAATATTAGTGCGACATTGGTTCTCAGGCGGACAAGGCCCAACAGCTTTCCATCCATTCAGATATGCAAGTAGGCATCCTCTGTAGATGAAATGAAGGATATGACAGCAGCAAAGAGAAGAATATGCCAAAGGGTATCGGTGCCAGAACATAGCCCTTTTTGACCACAATGCAGATCTTAAAGGGTTCCAATGTTGCCCCATCATGGCTGATCTTACCCATCATGTTGTTATGGAAAGAGATCACATTGAGCAACTTCAGAGGGCAGCCAGTTTTCTCCAGCAGCTAGATCAATGAAGGCAATGTATCATGGAATTTCACAGCATTTCTCTTGTAGCTGCCGGACTGAGAAGATCATGTGAATTGTGGATCTTCCAGTTCTGAAACCACACTGGGATTTGGGATGGATTCATTCAGCCAGTATCTGCAGTTTGACAAGCACAACACAGGCAAATACTTTTCCCATCATACTCTGCAGGGAGATGCCTTGATAATTATTGCAATCGCTCCAGTCACCCTTGTTCTTGTACAGGGTCACAATCCTTGCGTCTTGAATATCCTGGGGTACTGCCTCCTCCCTCCAGCAGAGACAGAGAAGTTTGTGCAGAAGCTGTAGGAGTGCTGGTTTCCCGAGCTTAATGAGTTCAGGTGGGATAGCATCAGCACATTGAGCTTTGCCCGTGGCAAGCAAGTCAATAGCTTTGCTAAATTTCTCCACCGTAGGTTTAATATCTAGCTCTTCCATGGCAGACAGGCTCTTTATGATGTCTAGAGCCTTCTTGGTGACAGTGCTATCTCTAGAGTTCAACTCAAAGTAGCATCTCACACATCTCTCCAACTGTTTTTGCAGTCAGTGATGACCTTCCCTTGCCTTTGTTCTCAATGGGGCTGTTTTCTCTGTTGATGACCTGTTGCCTTTTTGATCCCATCATACATCCCCCTGGCATTCCTTATGTTGAAGGGCATCTAAATATGCTTGCAAAGTTGTAACCAATAGTCATTGGCACACTGTCTAGCAGTCTGTAGGACTTTACTTCGAGTGGCTCTTAGAGTCTTCTGTATCAGATCTTTCTTGTAATTAATGAGAGCAGATCGTTTGGCTTCCTTAGTAAATTCCAACAGAGTGATATCAGCCTTGAATCTGTCAGGGTTTTTCCACTCTTGCTTCCCAAATGGTGAGAGTGCAGTTTTGTAAGTGGCATTTCGAAGTATGTTCCATTTCGTTTCTGCACTTTGTGTGGGAATGCCAGAGAGCAGCTGTTCAATTGAGTTGGGAACTGTTAGTTCTTATCTGGGTATGCAGTGTGGCTGATGTTGATACAAGGACAGCATTTCTGCTTTGAATGAACAAGTTTCAAGGGTTTCATCCGAACCTTGGTGGACACTGGGGAATGATCTGTATCACAGTCAGCACTGTGGCAGCTGCATGTGTTGAGAATGCGCTTGAGAGAGTCATATCTGGTGATGATCAGGCCAGCCGGTGCCAATGCCCTGACCTTAGATGTTTCCAGGACACCTAGAGGCTTCCTCTGAAAGAAAGTGCTTCTTCTGAAAGGAAGTGTTAGTTACAAAAAGCTCCAGGTAGCAGCAAAGCTCAAGTAATCTCTGTTCATTCTCATTTATCTTTCCCAAGCTATGACATCCGAGGAATATCCTGCCTCATGGCCTGTGCCCGCTCTTGTATTGAAATCCCCAAATAGGTAAAGATGTTCTGACTTAGAGATTCTGCTGATGGCAGTGTTAAGTTCCTTGTAGAACTGGTCTTTCGCTTCTGTAGTGGAACACAGCATTGGAGATACTCGAGGTTAATGGGTGTTGTTTGAGTTGAGAGGCAAAGAGAGAGGTCACATTCTGAACCTTTTGAGGGGAACCATTTGATCAACAAGAGTAATAAGTTCTCTACAGCGAACCTACACCCTGCTCACATATTTCCTCTGAATTCTTCCTCTGCCAGATAAACATGTAATGTTTTTCTTTTAGTGATCCACTCTCAGCAAGACTGGTCTCTTGTATGTCTCTTTCTGTCTATGTCAATGTCCAGCCTAACATTTCCATGTTGATCACGGCTGTCTTGCACGTTATAAACCAGCTACAAGTCATCTGCCACGCACATGGTCCTGACGTTCCAGCTTGCCAATCAAAGAGTTGGCATCTTCTTTCTTTGTATTTGTTTTGTTTGTGTTGTGCTACGCCTTTAAGTATGTGTGGTTATGATTTCTGTATACGATACCAGAGGGGAAATCATGCAATGTACCATGCGATTCTGACTTAGTCTGAGTTTGTTCTGAGGAAGCTACCAACTCGGACATGTATACAGGTTCTCCGGCTGCGTAATACTGCTACTAGCTTCTCAAATCCTTAATAAATGAACCTAGGTATTTTTGTGTTAACCAATCTCTCATATGTGGTTGGTGCTTTGATGTTTATCTACTAAATAAGCACAAGGAGAAGAAAAACAGTTTGTTTGCCTAGTGCGATAGATTTGGTCCATTTGTTGAGCAGGGGCTCTAAGCTCCAAGCACCCAATGAAGCAGAGAGACCTTGACGGGTTAGCAACTTACTAGTTGGAACTGCCTGACTTGAGGTGGGTGATGGCTGACCAGTGGGACATGAGGGTCCCTCCCACCGCTGGAGACAGCCCATCGCACCTGTTCTCTATGAAAATCAAGTTGGGCTTAAGACATGTAACTGCTGTCTCCCGTGTTGTGTTAACATTCTGCAGAGAAACTGAATTGTTCTTGCCGGGGCACAAGCCTGGGCAAAATCTATGGAGGCCTTGGGCTATCCGAACACCAGGGCCCACCTCACAACCTCTCCAGTTGTATCCAAAAGAATGCAAAGCACTGCATTTAGCAACAGCTTGATTGCAGAAGTTGCTGGAAAGATGACATATTTAGACATTAGTACTCCTTTGGGCTTCACTCCAGATTCGTCAGGGTTTATTCTGGATGCCACACTGCATGTCTAGGGGCCAAATCTCCTCCAAGTTCCTCTGAAACATTAGACTGGGTCTGTGAGGGACCCTGTTTCCATGTGCTACCATGAGGAGGCACAGCTGAGGACATGTCAATGGAGAGGCTGTGTACTGACAGATAGAGACTTACACATTTGACTCTCCGTTTCACATTGCTGCCAGCCAGTGGTGTATGGGTTGAAAATGAGAAGCAAACTAGCACACAAGAAGTGGGAAACATGCTAACTCTCTTCACCGACACATTAGATGCATCACATCGACCTGTTGGATACACAGGGTCATACCACCTCAGCATGTTATCAGCATCCATGAACAATGAGCAGCCCTGGAATCGATGCCTTCAGGAGAGTACAGGTGAAGGGGGAGGCAAATTAGTGGAGAAAAGAGAGGGAAAAGCAAACAATTAAGGACATGTAACTTTACTTCGGGCAATATTTGGATTAATATGTACCTTGTGTTTCACCCCAGCCTGTAACGTAGCAGTCATCTCCATTTGGTAGTATATAGCCTTCCGTTGGCAAACAGATTATAGTGACTTTGTCATTCAGCACTGCTGGCCTAAAATCAAAGGTGTGTTTTAAATCATTTTTATTTTAATTTAATTTGCATAAAATGGTTACTTCTTAACTATCAGATATGTCCTTTTTTTACCTTGAGCTTGAAAACTGATGATTGTTCACTGATTGGCAATGCTACATGGAATAACTTTATTCAGGTAAAATTATGTCAAGGGCTTTTTGAAAAACAACAAATCAGCTGCATGTAAGAGTGAATGATAAAAATGACTACTTGAATTATAGCCCTGCTGTACCTTTTATTGAGTGCTTTATAAGTACCAGAAAATGAACTATGTTAATGGACAGAGAAAGGTGACAGTCAGAGAGAAGCTGATGGAGAGACAGAGGAAGACTGGGGTCAGAGGCAGGAAGAAAAGTGACTGTCTTTTTTCATGTCAATAGTTCAGTTTTCAATAAAAATTTCCGGCTGAATTTTAAAGACAACTAGTTTCCTCTCCTGCTTGGCTGACAGTTAAAAAAGGCAAATATTGATTACGCACTGTGCTGAGAAAGAGATTGGTAACAAGAAAGGAGAAGTAAAGACTTTGGCAGTCCATATATGCTTCAATTTGTAGGAGTAGTGGTGATGGGTTGAGCTCTGTTGCAGGTGAGTTTTGTTTCAGTCACAAATACCAGACTTGTGCACCAGAACTTCTCCATCTTATTCATTATATGGCTTTTCTGTCATGAAATTGGGTTCAGTTTTAATGTGCCCTTTGCAGAACAGTAGGGCCATTGAGGAAGTAACACTTCCAGAGGTCATTCCAGTGGTTGCTAATTGAAGCCGAAGGTGAACCCTGCCCCACTTGCTGGTAACTACTAGACACTTATTATGGGTGTCAGTGGTCCTCGGGCCACAAGTATCTGTATGTCTCTCAACAATAATTGCAGTGAACATTGTACTTGATTTACAGCTTTTATAGCCAAAGCAAAAAGACAATGGCTGTGATATTGTACACTCGTATATGAAAATAGAATGTTTAACATAGTCATCTGAAATTCTTCTCTCTATTCATTAAGCAGAGGTGTTAACTCATTTAACTTAAATCTGTTGACATCTTTGCTAAAGGGAGGGAATTTAAGGAAAGACATGGAACCAGATCTGGTTGGAGAGAGATATATATACATTTTCTTTTCATTTACGGGATGTGGGCTTCGCTAGCTGGGCCAGCATTTATTGCCATCATCAGCACAAGCCTAGATGTTGTACAGGTCTTGCTGCATTTGGACATGGACTGCTTCAGTACCTGAGGAGTTGCAAATGGTGCTGAACATTGTGCAATCATCAGCGAACATCCCCACTTCTGACCTTATGATGGAAGGAAGGTCATTGATGAAGCAACTGAAGATGGTTGGGCATGGGACAATACCCTGAGGAAATCCTGAAGTGATGCCCTGGAGCTGAGATGACTGACTTCCAACAACCACAACAATCTTCCTTTATGCTAGGTATGACTCCAACCAGTGAGAGTTTTCCTCTTTAATCCCACTGACTCCCGTTTTGCTAGGGCTCCTTGATGCCACAATCGGTCAAATGCGGCCTTGATGTCACCCCTGTCCCCATCTCCCTTGCTGGGTGCTGCCAGCCTGACCTCTCATCTCACAGATTGGGCTTCATCGCTGAAAGCCTTCCTCAGGGACTGCTATAATCCCAGCAGTGGCCATTGCTCCCAGTGGCGTTGCTGGGACAAGAGTGGTGCTGGTCATTTGATTGCCTGGCAGCTCTCGGAGGTAGGACCTCCTCTCCAATAGGAGCAGAAAGCCAGGCTCAAGCCAATTAAAGGCCCAATGGCCGTTAATATGCTGCGGGACATTCCTGCCAAGCGGAGGTGAGCTCACCCCTGACTTTAACAACTTGGGGTGGGGACCCCATAAGATTAGCCCAATGCCTGACCATTTTGCTCATCTCATCCTGTGTGGTTGAAAGGGTAAATTAGGGGCAAATGAAGATTGCTTCAATCCTGATTCATATGCCACACATTATCTTAGAAGCAAGAGTATTATTCTTAGTGTATGTAAAACTCTTATGTGCATCCTTCACAAGCAATGCATTAACCTGAACACGGGGGAACTGCCTCATTTAAATCAAAGGCAAATATAAAAAAATTAAAATAAATACCTTTCAAGCTTTAATAAAGCAATGTCATTCCTACTGGGTTCGAGAACTATTTTGGCAATGTCTATTATCTGCCTTGATGATTCGTATGCAGCCTGTCTGTGTATTCCAAGATAGACTTTGTAGGCTGAAGGTTTCAAGGATCTGCGACAGATGCAGTGAATAATTTAGCTACCTGGAATTGTCACATTTGTCTTTACAAGAACAACAGCTTCATTTAAATAGTGCCTTTATGGTAATAAAATGCCTCCTGGTGCTTCACAGGAGCATTACCCAACAAAGTTTGACACTGAGCCATGTAAGAAGGTGTTAGGACAGATGGCCAAAAGTTTGGTCAAAGAGAGCGGTATTAAGGAGCATCTTAGGTATTAAGGAGAGACAGAGAGGTTTAGGGAGGGAATTCCAGAGCTTAGGCTTTAGGAAGCTGAAAGCATTACTGTCAATGCTGGAGTGAGGTTTGAGGACTGGGGAGGGGCGAGGCCATGGAGGGATGTGGAAGCAAGGTTGAGAAACTTAAAGTCAAGGTGTTGTCCAACCAGGATTCAATGTTGGTCAGTGAAAACAAGGGTCTTTAAGGTTACGAGCATCCAGTGCAGCATTCTCTTACCTTTCTAAACAATGTTTAGCTGTGAGTACCCACTTGGTATCGATAAGAGTCCCTCCACAGAAGTGAACACCAAAACTGTGATACACAAGACAGTTTTAATCATATAACATCAACTGATTGAAAAGCTTTAACAGTATGGCTTCAGATGTCTGGAACAAGTATAATTAATATAAATAATGCAATGCGTAAAAAAATCTTGTCATCTCCCCTGGCCTTTTTGCCAATTATTAAAAAAATTGAGCCCTGTTTATCGACCCTCCTGCCAGTCAAAACAGCTCATTTATTCTTTCACCCTCCTTCATCATTTTGAACATCTTTATTAAACCTCCCCAGAACTTCCTCTGCTTCCAGGAAAGCAATCATAGCTTCTCTAGTTTCACCAGCTAACTGAAATCCCACATCTCAGTTACCATTCTGGTATATTTTCTCTGCTCCCACTCCATGGCCAGTCTCCTCTTCTGTACTAGATCATTTCTGCCATTCCAGATTTGTTCATGGGATGTGGGCATCACTGGCAAGACCATCATCTACTGTCCATTCCTAACTGCCCTTGAGAAAGTGGCCACGAGCAGCCTACTTGAGCCAGTGCAGCCTGCTTAGTGAACGTACAACCACGGAGAAGTTAGGGAGTTCCAGGTTTTTGACCCAGTGACAATGAAGGAAGGGTGATAATCCAAGTCAGGATGATGTGTTATTCGGAGGGGAACGTGCAGATGGTGGCATTCCCATGCATCTGATGGCTGTGTCCTAGGCAGTGGAGGTCAAGGGTTTGGGAGGTGTTGTTGAAGAAGCCTTGGTAAGTTGCTGCAGTGCAACTTATAGATGGTACACACCACTGCCACTGTAATGGCGGAGGGGGTGAATGTTTAAGGTGGTGGATGGGGTGCCAATCAAGTGGTCTGCCTTGCCCTTGATGGTGTCAAGCATTTTGAGCATTGTTGGAGCAGGCCACATCCATGCAAGTGGAGAGTATTCCATTACACTCTTGATTTGTGCCTTGTAGATGGTGGAGAGGCTTTGTAGAGTCAAGAAGATGTTTGTAGCAAGTACCCAGTCTTTGATGTGCTCTTGAAGACACAGTATTTATGTGGCTGGTCTAACTTAATTTTCTAGTGTGTAACAGAGACTGGCTGCATGACTTCACTTGTAACTTATCTAGGAAAGATTTCTTACCATGTGTCTTCTGAGGCAAGTCACTTACTTGGTGCAAAGACTAATTTGCCAAGGCCAGGAGTGTGGTTTGGATACACAGCCACCAACAATTCTTCCAAAACATTTCTTGGGCTTAACAGTAGACCTTCCACACTCATTAGGTTGTTGTCCTAGCATCACAAAAAGATAAATTAGCTCATTTGTTTATGTGATACCTTTTCTGCTTTCAAACCCTCTCACCATTTTCAGGTTCCTAGTGCTAACTTTTGGTCAACTTGATGTCACGTGATTTTGGAAAAGGAATGGTCACCTTTATTGTGGTTTTATAATGATATAAAAAGCAGCAATTTCTCATAAGGGATTGTGCAAACACACTGTGGGTTCATTTATTGAGACTAGGCACATGGGAACATTTATACAAAGGTATAAAGCTTGAAGACACCAACAACTGAGCTGTCTGTGCTGTGCTCTGCTTAAAAGCAAAAGTGAAATTAGGGCTGGATCGCATGACACATTTCCTTTCTAGTGATGTCATGCTGCAATCACTTAACGGCATAATGCAACACCACCCTTTATTTTTAAAGATATTTTCCTCCCTTCCAAAGAAGTATAACTATTTACAATACATATTCATGTTTAGTTACCATTACATAAGTATATAGAACAGAAATGTCTATGAGTCTCTAAAGCATAGAAGGAATCTGCTGGTACACCCAGAACTTGTAATGGTAAACTTGTCTGGAGGTTTCTTTAATTGCTCACAGCGATCTGTGGGGTTGTCATTCTTGGGTGTTGTTCCTGGTTGCATTTGGGATCTTGTCCTCGATGCAATAGGTCTGCGTGGTGGTTGAGGAGCTGGAATGGATCTCATTTATCCTAGGTTATGCCTCACCATTGCACCTCTACGTGTAATGACTTCATAGGACCTTCGTTCTGAACAATTCCTTGTCACCTTGGCTGGTTGCCATGTACCTTATGTGGGATTCTGAATGCAAACTTGGCAAATTCTGTGCCTGCATTTTTATCGTGCACATTGGTCATCTTCTCTTGCAGATTTAAAAGTTGCTCTCTAGTTTCTGAGAAAGTAGAATGGGTAAGGGTAGGTAGATTGGTATACGCACTGCTCAGCCAGACATGAGCTCTGCCAGTGATGGAACAGTTACACTTAAAGGTGTCACTCTCAGATGTAACATTGTGGAATGTGTAGATATTGCTTGACCTGCCTACATTTGAGAATTAGAGATTTCACTGTGGGAATCATCCGTTCAGCTAGGCCATTAGATTTAAGATAATGAGGAGAAGTGGCATGATCGATCCACTTCTCACACATACCCTGAAATAGCTTATCAATAAATTAAAAGGCCATTATCTGTAATGATCTATCTAGGCACACCAGATAAACTGAAAATAGCACTTAGGGCGTGCGCAACAGCTGTGCTTGACACATTGTGCATTAATGGAGTATTTGATAAAGTAGTCGCGATGACAATGAAGTCAATGCCATGGACATGAAAGAGGTCAGATACGATTTTGGACCAAGCTGAGTAGGAACTTCCTGTGGAACCACTTGTTCTTTGTGCTGGCTTGGAATATGCTCTTGACATGCCTCGCACTTTCTGACGGTGACTTCAATATCATTATTCAGATTTCGTCAATAGACTTATTCGCTTGCGCGTCTTCTCATCTGATCTATGCCCAGCTGTGAGCGATGAAGTTGTTGACGAATTTCAGGTAGCAAGGAGTCTGGTATGATGACCTGCCTACCTTTAAAAATGACTCCCAGGGAGATGCCTAGCTTGTCCCAGTGAGGCCAAAATGGTCTTACGTGTCTATGGACATGCTGAATTGAATCAGGCCATCTATCTTTCAATTATGGCTTTCCACAGTTTCTGTAGTGTAAACTCTTGCACCATTTTTTCTTGTTGGCATTTGTGTTGTGCAAAATGTACCAGATCAATGGATGGATTAGCAAGTGTAATGTTGCAGCTCCCTTAAAAGTGCCAATTTTGTCAAAACATTCTGGATATTTTGATGTTAGATCATGAATTGAGGTGGTAGGAGTAGTTTCTGAGGTTGTCTGCCATATGATGTCTGACTGATTCCATGTACTGTTGCTACTGTGAGGTCACGGCATGCCAGTAGACCTCTGATCACTGGGCCTTTAGTATCCGCAATGTAGAACTTCTGTGACACCCAGGAGGATTGATTCTGCTTGCACTCCAGAAGTATGGAATCTGCACATGGAATTCATGGACAGTTGTATGCTGAAAGTTGCACAGCAGTGGGTTTTGTCATGGCCTTCCATGTCTGTGGATACATGTCTTTTAGAATTTGCAGGGGTAGTATGTTAGCACTTGCTCCCATGTCAATCTTGGCCAATAATGAGTAGTTACCTATTTTCTTAGGATAGATAATTTTAATCTTGGTAAATACTTCAGACAATGAGATGGAACCTGTGTTTTCCACGAGATTGACTGTGTGCAGCATGTGTTCACTGCTCCTCGTCTCATCGTGCACATAATTGTCATTTTCCGGTATGTCAAACATCCTATGTATATGTTTCTGATGGGATACCAGTTGGTCGTTCTTATTGCTTGAAGGTACTGATTATATCTGGTCTGTTTGGATCAATGTACGGGTCTTTGTAGCTGCATCACGCCTTTACTCTTGCGCACTTACACTGACAATGACCTTTTCTGCCACGTGCCTTACAGAATTAATGGAAAGCTGGGCATTTCCTTGGTGCATGCAGAAGACCACACCTTCCACATATCTTACTAAGTTTGGTGCTCTAGTAAGTGTATCAACATTTGGGGTCATACTTAGGACCTGTAAGCTTCGCTGACCTGCGAGGATCGCTTCATATTTATGTCCATCCTTGAGTAGGTCTTCAATGCTATACGTTTTAGGCTTGTCTAGCAGATTTTTCTGGAACGCTTCCATGGGAGTGGATATGATCACCAACTCAACAATTCTGTCTGCTAGTTCTGCATTTGAAAAATCAGAGTATGTATCCTTTTCTCTGCATCTGCTGACAAAGTGGATTCTAGTGTGTTGTTGAACTGATATGAACTCTGGTTTTTGAATACGAAAGTTTAACCTGATTCTGAAATGGTCTTCCAATGTAGTACATATCTTTTGGGGGCCCTTTGTGGGGCCTGATGTGTTCAGCCTGTGTAGGCCTTCATTCTTAGTTGCTAGGTGAATTTTTATGGCTTGCTTATCTGGTTCAGATACACCTGAATCAAGAAACCATAGCTCTGGACACTGTTTGAACATTTTGAATTCAGATAGGAGGTCAGCTGCATCCCAATTTAAATGAGAATTTTGTGACATTCTGACAATATCAGCTCTTAGCTATTTTTAGCTCTCCCAATCTGTAAATGACATCAGAAATTCTGCATTGAAACCTCCTGATGGACCTTCACCATTCTTTATTTCTTCTGTTCTGTGGATTAGATTCAATTCCATACATGCCTTTCTATTTAAAAGTGAACAGCTCTGATCTTGAATTATATACAGTACTTCAGTAATTACTTTCTCTATGCGCTTTAAAGTAGCTGTTAATTCTCCCAGAAACTTCAGCTGAGTTCCTCCTGGTCCTTGTAGCTTTTTGTAGGATGTTTGAAGAACTCTATTGTCTAACCATAGTTCAGCTTCTGAAAGAAATAAAACTGTTGCTCCAGCACATAATTTAAAGTGTTTCCTGGGACCTTCTACCAAGATCTCTGTACTCCAATAGTTCCTGCTTAATTCTTTAATCTCTCCTAAGAAGGGTATCTCAATGTCTTGTGAATCTTCAACTTCATGGTCTCTGTTTCCTTTTAAAACCTTTTCTTTTTCAATCTTCTGCCCGTTTTTCTACTGCGACATACTGCCTGAAAATGTCCCATCTTTTTGCACTGATGGCATTGTGCGTCTTTGGCAGAACAATTCCTGCACCATGCCTTTCTTTACCGCACCAGCAACAGCTAGTATGGGCTGCTGCTATTAATTGCTTTACATTCTGTAAGTCTCTCCTTCTCTCTATTTTCCATTTTTTATGTCTCTCAAATTCAACTGCATCTGTTACTTTGGGATTTGGGCTGTCTCTCTGACTACTGATTGGTTCTGCTTCCTCATCTTGGCTTGTCTACTTAATTGAATCACCTTCCCCAGCGCCAAGTCTTCTCGGGACTGCAAATTATCTGATAATGCGTCATCCACTACTGCAACAACTATTCTGTCACAGGGATTAACTCCTCTTTCAGATTACAGTACTCACAGGCTTCTGCTAATCAGTACAAATCATTAATAAATGCATTAATGCTTTCCCCGTGTCTCTGGGTATATTTATTGGGCTTTGTGAATTCCACGATAGTGTTCTTGTGGAGATTTAACTATGTCTCCAATGCATCAGTGACTTTGGCATATCTGGCTTTACCCATCGATTCCCAGGTGACTAGGATGTTGTCCACTCAGTCACCTATTACATACAATAGTGTACTGACCTGCTACAGTGCGGTTTGGCTGAGAGACCCCGTGGTATCTCACACAGTTACATGTGGGGAAATGGTCATAAGGGAATCAACAGGGAAATTGGAGGAATTAAAAATTTGAGAGTTACTGGGGCAGATCAGCAATTGATGGTGGCAGATGATACAATTTGTGTTCCAGGTAGTTTGAAGGAAAAGGTATTAATGGGAGATATTCATGGAATTTATTTGCCTGTTTCTTTGTGTAAAGTCAATTTACGAAGTGACTTAGTAAACAGAATTGATACAGTGGGAATTGTTCCTAGGTTACCTATTGAAGGAGTAGATTTTATTCTGGGTAATAATTTGGCTAGCAGAGACAGTAACATAGCAACAATTGTATTGCAGCAGGAATTTGATCATGCTGATCTTATTAAACTCCAAAAATTTACTGTGGATAGTCACATGAAGCTTATTGCCAGTAATGAGCACTTGAAGGAAAACCTGATCCGTGTAGAGAATCGACTTTCATGCACGAAAGATGTGTTTGCTAATCAAAAATGAGAACTGATGAGAACAATTGAGCTATCAGTCACAGGAAGTAGATCACTTGACTGAGGACTTGAGATGTCTAAATGATAAAGCTTGTAGAAGCAAACTCAACAAAGATAGATCTTCAGTTAAAACTTGACGAACTTCAAGCATCAGAAGACTCTATGAAGTATTGTGAAAAACGCCTTGAACGGGAAAAGGAATTGCTGGTAAATCAGAGCAATTAGCAGACTTGTCCAGTATTAATATCAGCTGGGATCATAACAAGGTGATGAAAGCCATCACACAAATAAAGAACAACAAAGCATCAGGGGGTGATGGAATCCCCACTGAAATCTTTAAGCATGAAGGAAAGAAGCTAACATTACAGCTCCATGCCCTTATCCTACAGATTCCGAATGAAGAGGATGTCCCAAATGATCTCAAAGAAATCATGATTATGACAATCTTCAATAAACGGGACAAATCCAACTGTGGAAATTACAGATGCATTTCCCTGCTTTCCATCGCAAGACGGATCATTATAAGAATCCTTCTGAATTGACTTATTACACTTGCTGAAGATCTACTTCGCAAATCTCAACGTGGGTTCAGCCATCAAGAGGCACGGCCGACATGATTTTACAGCTCACTAACTATAAGAAAAATGTTGCGAACAAAATCAACCTCACTATCTAGCGTTCTTTGACTTTACATTGGCCTTCAACTCTGTAAATTGTGAAGCACTCTGGAAGATTCTGCTGATGTATGGATGTCTTCCAAAATTTGTTACCATCCTTCGCCTGCTCCATGATGATACGCCAGCAGTGATCCATAACAATGGGTCCATTACAGGCCCTTTTGAGGTTAAGACAGGGGTCAAACAAGGTTGTGTCATTGTATCATTTCTGATGTTCCTTGCTGCCAAGCTCCATCTGATTAGACACAAGCTCCCTGCTGGAGTACAGCTTTTTTATCAAATGGACAGTAAACTATTTAATCTCAGATGGCTCCAATCAAAAACTAAGATCACACCGACCTCAGTCGTTGAGCTCCAATACGCTGATTATGCTGCAGTGAGTGCTGTGTTGGAAGTGGATCTCCAGAGAATTGCTAACGTATTTAGTGAGGCATACAACAAGATGTAACTTACACTCGATATTCAGAAGACCAAAGTCTCCTACCAGCAAGCTCCAAATCACACGCTCCAGCCCATGGATTAGCATTCGTGGTGAGTGCCTGGAAATTGTGGAACACTTCCAGTACCTTAGAAGTTATCTTTCACAGAAGGTTGACATTGATGAAGAAATCCAGCATCACTTGAAACCTGCTGTTGGCCGATGAAATGAGTATTTGAAAATCGTGACATCAAAACTGAAACTAAGCTCATGGTTTACCTTGCAGTGGTGATCCTTTCCTTATTGTACAGAGCTGAGACATGAACAATGTATTGGAGGAACCTCAAAGCACTGGAGTCATACCATCAATGCTGCCTGAAGAATATCTTACATATTAAGTGGGAGGACCAACATCAGAGTCCTCTCACAAGCAGGCAACACAAGCATCAAGGCTTTGGTCATCCACCATCAGCTTCATTGGGTTGGTCATATAGTTCGGATGTGAGATAACAGGTTCCCAAAGCAGGTCTTCTTCCCCCAGCTCAGTCAGGGCAGGCGCACCAGAGGAGGAGAGAAGAAGCGGTTCAAGGATGTGCTAAAAGCCAACATGAAGAAATGCAACATTGACATCAACTCCAGGGAGACCATCACCTTGGACTGAACCAGATGGCGGCAGAGTCTGTGGGAAGAATCCCAGCATGTTGAGACCCAATTATGCCAAAATGAAGAGGGAAAGCGAAAGAGGCAAAAAGAACACGCCATGACTCAAACGAATAATACACAACCAGACATTCCATATGACAACAAATGCCCTACACGACATAAAGTCTGCAGATCCCAAATCAGCCTCATCAGCCATCTTTGGACAGATGGAAGACAATTATCCCTGCTGGCGAGGGATATCCTACAATAATAATAATAATAATAATAATTTGTCCATACAAACACTTTGCCCTGTCCCCACCCTGTTGTTGCATCAAATTGGTTTTAGGCTTTTAACGATCTACCAACCTGCTTGCAAGTCTGTTCCAAGTGTTGTTCATCGTCGACATGAAGAACCTCCTGATATCAGCCCTCATGTTGCTTTTTTACTAGTTTAAACCTCTGCCCCTAGTTCTACTCCCATTGTTTAAGTTAAAGTATTACTCCGCATTAAACTTTTCCATACAGTTTACTATAAATATATCTCTACAGGATCACCTCACAGGTGTCTAATTTCCAGGATAAATAGCCTGTTTCTTCAGTCTTCTCTCAGAATTCACATCCCTGACTCTAGGGGGCAGAATTTTCTGGCTGACGGGCAGGTGGCAGAGCCCGCACGTTAGCGCTTAAAATGTCACGTGCTGATGTCGCGCGAGTGTCCTGACGTCAGTGCACGGCATCGTGATATTTAGGTCGGTGGGCGCGCTATCCAGCGCGATGCGCGCCCGCCATTAATTAAAGGCCTTGTTAAGGCATTAAGTTGCCAATCGACGAGGATTTTGAGGGGCCCATGCGAACTTCAGCTCAGTGCACGGGCCTAACGGCCAGGCGGGTAAGTGATTTTTTTATCAAAACTCATGCACTGGCGGGATATGTGGGCTCAGAGGGGTTGTTCGTGTTTTTCCTGAAGTATTTAATGCAGAAAGTGTTTTAAACTTGCCTGTGTGATTGTTAGCAGTTCAGATCAATTTCCAACAGCTTTCTCTGTACTTTGAAGCTTCAGCTCACCAGTCTGCAGGCAGTAATCTTTATCGGGCCTGCAGCTTTCTGGAGGCCTACATTTAGTCTGGGAATGGGTTTTGACATCTCCACTGGAGGCAGCTCCTCTGAGGAGGAAGGGAAGGATAGAATAAGGAGGAGGCCAGGAGTGGACAATCAGCCTCCAGGGGAGCCACCTTTGGGAGGCCAGGCGCAGGCACAAGGGGCGCAGTGCCAAGAGGTTGTCCAAGGTGGAAGGGGCCACAGAAGACGCCACTATCCTGCTGCCAGGGTATACAGGTGGCAAAGCAGCTACCTCAATATGACTGAGCTGCAGTGCCAAAGGAGGCACACACAATTGCAGCACAGAGGAAACACCCTCAGCCATGGTAAGAAAACTGGACTTTAATCAATCCAACATTAAACAGAAACATCGCTCTTGCATACATAACTATTTTTTCCCTAATCTAGGGCCAACACAAAATCACCAGTGACATACCCGTGCCTAACATGCCTTATGCTTTTGTTTGCGGGTGCTACGTCTAGGTGCCTCCCCATTGCTCGGAGTGGCTTGTGAGACAGCCTGCTGACTCTACTGTCCTGTTGGCGTCGATGACCTTGGTGGGCGTCCACTGGCCCGTGGAGCCTCTGGGGAGACAGAGTGGATGGGACTGTGGACCTCAAATACCTGGCCACTGCACCCCAGCCTCGCCAACACCTGCCGACCTGGCTGCCTCCCCAGCTCCATGGCCTGCTCCTCGTTGGTGGTGAGGTGCTGCAGCATGGCGTGCCCACCACCACTTCGCTGGCGCTCCCTGAAATTGTGTTTGGTTTTTGCCTGCAGAACAGAGAAGTGGATTTATTGGGGCTGATCGCTCATGTACTCTGCACGCGCACGCCGTACCCCAACCACTGTGGCCCATCTGAGGCCTCCAGCAGCTCCTGTCCACACTACTGATGATCAGTCCCGAGAATATAGTATGGCTGGTCCCAACCCCCTCTCCCAACAGCCACCTTGGACACATTCGGCATCCATCACTTTGAATAACACACTGGGCTTAGCGCCCATGGCAAGGAGGCGAAACTAGGTGCGGCACTGAGGCCAGCAGATGGCTCTTGGCCACGAAACCTTGAGGCTCCCCTTCCACAATCTCATCACCATCAATATGACATGTGTTGGGGTGCTGAGTATGTGTCTAGCTGCCTTCCCTGCAGGTTGCCCCCAGACTACTCAAATGTGACAAACACCAACATATGCTGCGGGGAGAACCCATCTTCTCCTCAACCACTAAGGCTGATGTAAGCATAGTCACTATCTGTTTGCCCACCCAGCGTGCGCTAAATGCCCAATGCAGTAACGACACTAAGGGGGGCGCTCAAAGGCTAAGGCTACCTGCTGGGTCAAATGGCCACGGCTGACATGGTACTCACCCTTCCAGAGCACAACAAATCATTGAATCGCTTGCGGCACCTTATTCCTGTGCGCCGCACATCGTCATGGACGCTTACTGCCTCCACCACCTCCTGCCTCGCCTGCCTGGTGACGTGGGGAGCCCTCCTCCTCCCATCCTCTGGATACAAAATATCGTGACGGTTGGACACCTCTTCGAGGAGGACAGCAAGGCATGCATCTGGGAAGCGAGGGGCACAGTGGCCCCCCCCACTGGCCTATCCTGCAGTCTGCCCCCTCCTCCTCCTCCTGTGCCCCGAAAGCAGCATGTCGCTCTCTGTCAGTGGCCATGGTGCACTGCCTCAACGAGGCTGTCTAGCCACTCTTTATACAAACTGTGGTATGAACACGCCCGCCGCCGCAACAATTTTCCCGTTGTACACGGGAGTCGCTAACCCGCTGGGCGGGCCTTAATTGGCCCGCCTGCGCAAAATGGCAGCGGCAATTGGCTGCCTGCCCGCCACCAAGTCGGTCAGGCCCGCCCGCCCATCAAGGGCAAAATCCTGCCCTAGGGGTTAGCCTCATGGCTCTTCTCTACACTCCCTTGTATTTTAGTGCCTAGAACTATACAGTATTCAAAACCTGGTCTACACAGCACAGTATAATTTAATCACTACTTCATCTGATGTATTCTATTGTTCTGGCAATGTAGTTCAAAGATTCTATTGGTTTTGTCCATTGCTGCTCTGTATTGGTTAGCCCTATTGAATGTTGAGTTTCAGTATCATTCATGGAGTACATGTGTCATGGATTTTTCCTTCCTGTGTGCAGTAACTTATTTGTATTAAATTTCATCTGCCACTTTTTGTCCCATTCATGTTTTGTTTATGTTATATTGTTATATTATTGGTAAAGAGCTGGGGACCAATTGTTATCTGAATACATATCTCAGGGTGCTACATTCACCGTTGCATTGCAGTCAATGCCAAGTAACAATGTATCAGTCCACCAGCCACATGGAGAGCTGAAAGAAATTGATGAAGCTCCACCATTTTGAGTCATAAGTGTGATTATTTTGAATTCTGGGAATCAATGGTTCTTTTATTTCAGTGAGTCCAGGAAACCTGATCTCAGGAGCTTAGTTTCCAAAAGAAAGGTGATTATGGAGCATCAATCTCATGTGCTGGAAAAGGAGATGCCCTTCTCTCCCATCTTATTGAGGATAAGCTGCAGGAGTCTATGACCTGCAGGACAATGTAGGAAGTATGTTAGGGCATGCAGCTCTAACTGGTGACAGTGTCAGTCCAGGGAAGTCTTTCGGCATCATGACATCTGGAGGAAGTTTGTAGGGTGATGGTTGACTCCAGACTGTCGGTCACGACTGGTTCATTGTTTTTTTTAGGCTGCGTTTGCTGCCAATATGGTATATGCGTAGTTGTACCATTTCATTCCGTGATGTCATTATCCTTTCCATTTAATTTCTTGGTATCTTAGGATTTTGGAACGAAAAAAGGTTATTTTGTTCAGAAGAAAATACAATAGCCATTTTCGCCTAGGTAATTTCCTTTAGCTTTATCTTTTTCTATGGCAATGACCCATTTCAAACAAGCAAGCATGTACAGAGAAGCTGGAGACTTCAAACTCCCTTGAAAATGCAATAGAACAGATTTTTATGTTCCTGCTTCTGAAGCTACTGAAACACCTGGACACAGCCACAAAGATTAAAAATTGGTTGGGAAATTGGCTGGCTCCCTTATGGGTATTTTTTAAAAATTCAATGAGAATACTAAATATATTGATCATGTTTTGTCTAACTTCAAATTGTGAATGGCAAATTAAATTGCACCTGTTTTCCACTGTCAGCAAGATTCAGCTTTAGGTTCTCTGCACATGTGCCGACAAGGGCACATGCACAGATGGATGTCAATGGCCATCTTGAGTTTGTGGAGACACAATATTTTTTAATGTATTTGTTCATGGGATGTGAGTGTTACTGGCAAGAGCAGCATTTATTGCCAATCCCTAACTGTCCTTGGGAAGGTAGTGGTGGACCACCTTCTTGAACTGCTGCAGTTCTTGCAGTATAAGTAAACCCACCGTGTTGTGAGGAAGGGAGTTCCAGCTTTTTTACCCAGCCACAGTGAAAGAATAGCAATATATGTCCAAGTCAGGATGGTATGTGGCTTAGAGGGGAACTTGCAAGTGGTGGTGTTCCCATGCTTCTGTCCTTGCTCTTCTAGGTGGTAGATGTTGTGGGTTTGTAAGGTACCGTCAAAAGAGGATTGGCTATATGCTGCAGTTCATCTTGTGGATGGTACACACTGTTGCCACTGTTAGCTGGTGGTGGAGGAAGTGAATGTTTAAGTTTGTGGATGGGATGTCAATTAAGTGGACAACAGTTTCCTGGGTGGTGTTGACCTTCTTGAGTGCTATGAGATATGCATTCATCCAGGCAAGTGGAGAGTATTCCATCATATTCCTGATTTGTGCCTTGTAGATGATGGACAGGCTTTGGGGAGTCAAAGGTTTGCAAATTTCCCAGCTATGACCTGCTAATGTAGTCACAGTATTTATATGGCTGGTTTAGTTAGGGTTCTGGTCAATAAAACTCCACAGGATATTGATGATGCTGGATTCAGTGATGGCAATGCCATTGAACACAAAGGGAGGTGGATAGATTCTCTCTTGTTAAAGATGGTCATTGCCTGGCACTCATATGGCACAAACTGATGCCTCCAAGGAAGTTTCAAATTTTCAAACAGCTGGCAGGGGAGAGGGAGTGGGGAACATGCTTGCCACCAATTAATGTCCCCCTAAGCTCCTTAAGAAACTTGTTAAGGGGTCTGTCTGTTACCGAATGTGATTTGCAAATGTTTTTCCAGCGAACCTGAACTGTCTTGTGTATCTCAGTTCACAGCTGTCTGGTTCACCACAGGGCGCAAATGAATCTCTCTGCAGTTGTCTTGGTAACAAATCTGTGGGGCCAACTATCACCGACAGGAGCACTAGTCCTCACCTTGTTGCGCAAGTGCTGTCTGCCTTGTTCCACCTCCATGGCCTTCCCAGGAGCTGCCTGCTCTAATCGGCAAGGCTGTGGCAGCTCCCAACACGGCTGCCAGCTGCCTTTGCCGCTGACATCAGGCAGGCAATTCCCACCTCCTGAAGCCACTCACTGCCTCTAATTGGGCGCTGAGCATCTCCTGGTCAATTAGGCAATTTACATTTAAAAATTGCATCACAAGCGGGCATGGAGTTTGGACCCGGAATTCATCCAGATGTTGGGTCCCCAACGCCGCATTGAAAATCTGGCTCCATAATTCTTTCTTTAAATATGTTGATCAGTTTTGGTATTTCATTTCTCTTGGGCAATCAATGTAATTAATCAAAGCTTCATGGGACATATATATCTGACATTTTAAGAAAAATTTATGGTCAATCAATTATTCCCTTCAATAGGAAGGAAGCATGCTTTGAGTAAAATATAATCCTCTCAACTTCCTTTTCCCATTAAAATCAACTATAAGACAACATGGGGCAATACATATATTGAGCTAATCGTTATAACAAAGTCATGTGCACTATTAAACTTAACTATTTTGTAACAATTCTGTCCTTAGATGGTCAGTCTAGTTCTAACATATGAGACCTTGCTTCTCCCATGAGTTCGTCTTCAGGTCAGTCCCCAAGGCGAGTGACTAACCTGCTTCTACCAGGCAACTCAGTTATTTCAATATGCTAATCGGACTTGTAGATTTAATGGTTATGGGCGAGGTTTCCGAGGGAGGCAAGAACAGTCAGATCCAGCAGTACTGTTGACCCAGGAGGACTCCCCCTCCCATCAAGCAAACCTGCTTCCCTCCCCGTGATCGGAGCCCTTCCACATGATCCAAAGCCCCCAATCCACCCCACCCAAATTTGTTATCTCAGCAACCTGCAATCTGAAGCCCCCCTCCGGTCGTGATTCAAAGTTCTTCAATCTATGGTAGCACCCCAACCTCGCAGTCTTTCCACGACCCTACAATCTTTCCATGACCCTGTGATCTCCCTCTCTACCCAGCCATCTCCCCACAACCTGCACTCTCCTCCACAACCCTGTGATATCCCTATGACACTGAAATTTCCCCTCAGCCTCGATATCTCCCCATGAGCTCCACTTCCCGATCCGTGATTTCCCAAAACTCTGCAATCTCCTCACAACCCTGTGATCTCTCCATGACCCCATCATCTCACAGCCTGCACTCTTCGCCCCGACCATGCAATCTCCCCACAATCTGCACTCTCCCCCTCAACCTTGTGATTCCCCCACAATCCTGCCATCTCCCCATGATCTACTCTCTCCGGATCCATGACCTCCTCTAAAACCCTGTGATCTCTCCATGACCCCATCATCTCACAGCCTGCACACTTCGCCCCGACCATGCAATCTCCCCACAATCTGCACTCTCCCCCTCAACCTTGTGATTCCCCCACAATCCTGCCATCTCCCCATGATCTACTCTCTCCAGATCCATGACCTCCTCTAAAACCCTGTGATCTCCCTTTAGGCCTGCAATCTTTGCCCAACCCTCCCCACTATTACCAGCCGCTATCTGACCAACCCACTTCCCCATTATGATTTGCCTCCTGTGCACTCCCCTCCCCCACCACAGCCATAAGATCATATAATCATAAGAAATAGAAGAAAGAGTATGACAATTGAGCCTGGTCCGCCATTCAATAAGATCATGGCTGATCTGATTGTGATCTCAGCTCCACTTTGCTGCCAGTCCCCCTATAACCTTTGACTCCCTTGTAGATCAACCATCTGTCTAACTTGGACCCTCTCCATTCCCGCATTCCAGTAAATCTCAGGGCCAACGTGAATGAAAATGGATACCTTCAAGCTTTCCTACTTATGAGAAGAGCAATGGCCTGAGCTACTAGGGCCTGAATTTCATGCTCGGCTTGCTTGCCAAGTCGGCGGGAGCGGAAGCGGATGTGGAATCTGCTCCTGGCCACGGTTGTGTTGCAAATGTGATTTCATGCTGGATGGCCAATTAAGGTCTGCCTGGTGTGAAACGCGTCTTCTCAATGGTTGGGAAGGGCTGGGCGGGGGCGAGAGCCTGTCGGGCGCTTTAAAACTGGCAGAGCAGCTCCTTGAAGGCTGCCAGAGGAGAATCTTTGGAGTCTGTCCAGGAAACCATTTCATTTGAACAATGGCCTCACCAGCAGCTGGAGACGTCAGGCAGGAGGGCAAGTTGGTTGGGCACTCTGCCTCCCATTTCTCGTACGAGTGCCTCGCGGTTCTTGTGGAGGAGGTCAGTGTCTGCCGGGACACTCTAGTACCCAGGGATGGAAGGAGGAGGCCACTGCGCCTTACCAAAAAAGCCTGGGTAGAGGTGGCAGCCGAGGTCAGTGGCCACAACATTGTGCGGTGCACATGGGTGCAGTGCCGCAAAAGGTTCAATGATCTGCTGTGCTCTGCAAGGGTGAGTACCGAGTTGGCATGGATCAGTGTGGGGAAGTGTTAAGGACTGGCCGACCCCTTGTGGAGCTCAAGGGTGTTAGAGTCTGAGTGTCAACTGTCACTGACACCAGTACCGGCCAAGGGGGTAAGCCTTGGCTGCTTGGCCTTACTGCCTTGCGGGTCGATGTCCACGACTCAGATGTGCCCTCCTGTGTCCACAACTCAGATGTGCCCTACAAGGTGTCCCAGAGGAGAGGGGTTTGCCAGGATGCAATGGCACTCCAGGTAGAGAGTGAACAAATCAATGCTTCTCTGCCATTTCAGGAGAAAAGAAGCCATAACACCAATGAAAGAACTAAGACAGACGGAGGCCCCCCGCCACCAAAAGCATGAGTTGACCCTCATGGCTGAGCGCACTACCTCCTCCATTGGGACAGTGGCAACCCTCATGGAGTGTCAACTCCAGGGACAGAATCAAGGGGCCTTGGAGTTACGTTTGGACCTGCAAGCCCTTACATAGGCAATAACCTCAGGAGGTTAGTGCCAGTGTGAGAGATGGATGAGGCACCCAGCATCTCAGTAAGGTGTTCGTCCATCAATGGTGAGCAGGGAGGTCCAGAGCAACCTCACATTGGCGCATGAGCTGCTTGTCATCTCTGTGGGCTCCTCTCAGGGTGCTCTGGATGACGGCAGCAGCTCCTCTGCCCCTCTGCCAGTGACCATGGCATCTGATGAAGCTGCGATGACTGGGAAGAGGCCAGCCGTGGCACTGGCTGTTCCCTCCTAGGTGGAGCCAGAACAGGCTCCACTGGCCAGAGGACGACCACCAAGGTCATCAAGGCCAACAGGACAGCATAGTCAGCAGGCTGCCTCCAATGCTGGTGCCAGCGAGGGGGGTGGGGGGCAACAAGGCTCAGCACTCGCAAACATAAGTTTAAGGCCCTGAGCACAAGAGGGTTCCTGGGTGATATGTTCTGTCATGTTTTGTTAATATATTTACTGGCATGACCATTAACACCATATATTGTTATGTTCATTTGATGTGAGTGCCAGCATGATGTAAATTTTGCTTTTGTCTTCATGGCCTGAGTATGCTTCACTTGTTTTGTAGGTGCAGGGTGTGTCAGTATCACATGCTTGAGATGAGTGGCTCTAAACTTAATTGCACAGGCACTGAGTGGACTTTGGGTTCAAAGGAAAGGGTCATTTCAAACATCTGGGATGGAGGTGTGGCAGCCCTGGCATGAGGTGAAAGCAGGTCTTTGGCAGCCTAGCTGAAGGAGCATTCGATCAAGGCATCCCTGGTGTCCCTGCCTCCCTAAAGGATCCAGAAGTCTGCCTCCACGTCCTCACCAGGCTCCTCTTCTGACTCAGCACTGGATTCATCCTCTGTGGCCTGTGGAGCTGTCTCAAGATCCTTTTCCTCCATTGGGTCCCCCCTTGCCAGAGCCAGATTGTAGAGAGCACAGCATGCTAATAATCTGGACGTTCATTGAGTGGAATCCCTTCCTATTGACAAAGGCACCCAGTTGACCCACTGGCGCCTTCATGGCTATGTGTGTGCAGTCGATTGCACCCTGGATGCGGGGGAATCCAGCAATCGCTGCAAACCCTCTGGCTTGCTCAGTCTAGCTGGTTGGCGCGTCTGTATGGAAATTATAAATGTCATTACCTGCTTGAACAGAGCATCAGTCACCAGCTTGACACAACCGTGGTCAGCTGATTGGGACACGCCACACAGATCCCCCGCCTGACCCCTGGAAAGAGCCAGAGGCATAGAAATTGAGGGCCACTGTGACCTTCAGAGCCGCTGGCATGGGGATCCACACACAGGGTTGGAGGTGGTCTCAGGCCCAATCATCTGGTAAATGGAGGTCACAGTCTCCCTGGAAAGATGGAGCCTCCTTCGGCATTGCACCTTGGACATGTTGAGGTAGCTGCATTGCTGCCTGTAAACGCTGGCAGCAGGATAGTAGCGTCTTCTTCTGCCCCTTCCACCTTGGACTACCTGCTGGCCCTGTGCCCCTTGTGCCTGCGCCTCTCCTCCCACAGGCCGCTCCCTTGGAAGCTTCATAGAGACACCTGGCCTCCTCTCCCTTCTGCCTCTCTCTTCCTCCTCAGAGGAAGTGCCACCAGCGGAGAGCGCGATTCCCATTACCAGGGTAACAGAAGGTTGTCTGGTGCCTGGAAGGGTTCACACGGTCAAAATTCTCCAGGGGCCTTGGAAACACCAATGAGTCCTGAAATGAAGGCTAGAAGTGCTAAGACTAAAGGTCAGAACAGAGACTAAGCTTTCAAATTCAAATAAGCAACCAGCAGCAAACTATCTCCTAAATTCCTCAATACTCAATGCTGCAGGCCCTTTTTTATCCCGCCCTTGCTGAGGTTTTGTCAAAGTAGGCTGCCCGTCTGCCTGTTTTGCCTATACGACGAGTGCGCAATCGCACGGCAACATAAAATTGGAATCAATTGCCTTTTTAATGGCCTTGAGTGGCCCTTTAATTGTTGGCGGGCGTGGCTCCAGCGCGAGCCCGCCGACCTGAAGATTGCTTGGATAAGGGACGACGTCGAGACGCTCGCCCGACGCCATCTTGTGCTATTTCACGTCCGTTTGGGTTGGGCGCATGCCCAACCGCGAGGTGTAAAATTCCGGCCTATAACATTTAAATACTGTGAGCAGAAAATGCAGTTACAGTTATTAGTCTGCAAGGGAAAGTATAACACATGCATCATCTATTTACTGCTTTGATACTTAAACTAAGGAAACAGTGTCATGCAGAGGTAAATTGTCAAGATTAACAAAGATATTTTATGAAGTGTACACAGAGTTAATGCAAAAGTAGAACTTACCACATGAGGGAATATCATTGCAGTAATCAAATTGTTTGCTGGGATCTGTTGTGTAACACCATGGGCCACCGATATCTGCATCTGGATTTCTGCAATACTTAATTCAACGAGAAAGAATTGGACCAAGAACAATAAATTGTATTTATATAGCATTCTTAATGCAGCAAAAACATCCCTCAGTGCTTCACAGGAGCGTAATCAGACAAAATTTAGCACCAAGCTATATAAAGATAGGTGATGATCAAAGAGGTGGTTTTAAGGTGTGTCTTAAAGGAAATGGGGGAGGTGAACCGGTTCAGAAAGGGAATGCTAGAGATTAGGGCCTAGGCACCTCAGTCAAGAGTAACCAACCACATATGCCTGTCAGGTCTATTGACCATCAGCAGTCGGTCAGAATGTTGTTTCTACTTATGCTATTCTTTTTCTCCTTGGTTTTGTACCTTCCTTTCTTTATCATTTCATTGTTAGGGTGACAATAGGACAGCAGGCAGTGATGGGAAGCATCGATGGTTATTGTTTCCAAGTAAGTGATTGTAAACTACATGTTATTGAGATTTTTGAATTCCATCCTTATTTTCTTTTTTTAAAGATGCCTTTGAGTATTTACTGAAGTCAAGCATTGAATAGAATTGTAAACCAAAATAACCTGTGTGACAATGGTGGGTTGTACAAAGTGTTAATTGTATATTAATTACGTTTAATTGTATGCAGGTGGTGGACATTAACTGGGCATTCTGTGGCTCAGTTCATAGCACCCTCGCCTTTGAATCAGAGGGTTGTGGGTTCATGTCCCACTCCCGGAAAACCAAGAACTGTGATTGTACTCAAAGAGTTGCAATCTGTGACTGTTGATAACCCGAAAGAGTATAAATACAAAATTTGTTAGGTTAGGAGGTGTATGCCTGTAATGTATAACGCTATAAATAAAAAAAAAGTAAAGGTTGGTTCCAGTTCTATCCTTCACCACTGGCTTTCTGGAATAGAACATGGTAGCAGAGGGTAGTTGGCTAAAGGTGAGGGTTGGAAGCTAACAAAAAAGACAGGGAAAAAGGCAGAAATCAAGTGTAAGTTGTTGGGTATGATTACTCTTTGATGTTCTTGGAATTCGAATCAAAAGACCAGTGGAAGAATGAAATGGATAGTGGACACAGGTTATGTTCCTACCAAAGAAGAAACGAGGTATGGCCTTGACCTTGTCATTTCCTACAAGAGGTAAAATCAGGAGTATATTATTTTGTGAGTTGGATGCCCATCGGTTCATGAATGAAATTTACAAAACAAATGATTTGTTACATGCCTATGAGGGATGATAAGGTTTTGATAGATTTCGAAAAACATAATCGTTAACATAGGAAATAGAGCTGGGGTAGATGATTTGACCTTTCAGCCTGCTCCACCATTCAATACAATCATGGCTGATCCTCAGCCTCACATCCGCTTTCCCACCCCTTAGTCATTGATTCCCTGAGACACTAAAAATATATCTATCTTAATTTTATTTAACGATGGAGCATCCACAACCCTCTGGGGTAAATAATTCCAAAGATTCACAATCCTTTGAGTTGCTTTTTATTCTTTCATGGGATGTGGGCATCACTGGCAAGGCCAACATTTGCTGCCCATCCCTAATTGCTGCAACAGAGTGGCTTGCTAGGCCATTTCGGAGGGCAACTAAGAGTCAGCACATTGCTGTGGGTGTGGAGTCACATGTAGGCCAGACCAGGTGAGAACAGCAGATTTTCTCCCCGAAAGGACAGATGGGTTTTTACAACAATCAATGGTAGTTTCAGTGTTATTATTACTAACCACAAATTCAAGCTATTTTTTAATGAAGTAGTTGATTTTAAATTCCACCACCAGTTGCCGTGGTGGGATTTGAACCTATCGCTCCCAGAGCTTTGGCCTAGGCCTCTGGATTAACAGTCTAGTGATAGTACCACTATGCCACCACCTCTCCACATCTGAGTGAAATGTTTGACTGAATGATTGAACTCTTATCCTGAGACTGTGTCCCCCATGTTCTAGATTCCCCAGCCAGGGGAAACAACCTCTGTGTCTACCCTGTCAAACCCCTTCAGAATCCTGTATGTTCACATGTGATCACATCTCATTCTTCAAAACACCAGAGGTACAGACCCAATTTACTCAGCATTATAGGACAACCCTCTCATCCCAAGAATCAAACTAGCAGACCTTTGCTGTACAGCCTCCAAGGCAAGGATATTTGTCTTTAAATATGGAGACCAAAACTGCACACAGTACTCTAGGTGTGGTCTCACAGAATCCCTGTACAATTGTAGCAAGGCTTTCTTGTTCTTATCCTCCAATTTCCTTACAATAAAAGCTAACATGTCATTTGCCTTCTTAATTGCTTGCTGTACCTGTAGGCTAACTTTCTGTGTTCCCTGTACGAGTACACCCAAGACTCTCCAAACATCAACATTTACAGGTTTAACACCTTTTAAAAATATTCTACTTTTCTGTTCTTGTGACCAAAATGAATAACCTCAAACATCCCCATATTATACTCCACCTTGTACTCATTCACTTAACCTGCCTGTATCTCTTTGCAGCCTCTTTGTGTCCTCCTCACAGCTCACATTCCCATTCCCGCCTTGCTTTATATCATCAGCACACTTAAATACATTACTCTCGGTCTCTTCGTTTAAGTTAATATAGATTGTAAATAGCTGAGGCCCCAGCACTGATCCTTACACCACTCCACCAGTTCTTGCCTGCCAAATTGAAAATGCCCCACTTATTCCTACTTCCTGTTTGTTAGCTAATCCTCTATCCATGCTAATATATTGCCACTAACTCCATGTGTGTATAAGCCTTTTATGTGGTACCTTATTTATGTCTTTTGGAAATCCCCTTTATCTCCTTTACTAGTTAACATTCCAGCATTTTCCTAACAACTAACGTCAGACTAACTGGTCTGCAGTTTTCTGTTTTCTCTTTCCCTCCTTTATGAATAGCGGAGTTACCTTTGCTAACTTCCAATCTTCTGGGACCATTCTAGAATTTGGGAAATTCTGGAAAATCATAACCTATGCATCAATTGTCTCTGCAGCGACCTCTTTTAAAACCCTTGGATGTAGATCATCAGGTACTGAGGATTTGTTGAATTTTAGTCCCTTATATTTCCCTAATACTTTTCCCCTGTTGATACTAATCACCTTATCTTCTTCACTTGTGTTGGTCTCTTGGTTGCACCCTATTTCTGGTAAGTAATTTGTGCCTTCCACTGTGAAGACAGACACAAATGGTTTGTTCAATGGCTCTGCATTTTCTTAATCCGCATGATAATTTCTCTTCTCTGCCTCTAAGGGACCAACGCTTATTTTAGCCATTCCCCTTTTTATATACTTGTAAAAACTCTTACAGTCTGTTTTCATATTCCTGGCTAGTTTACTCTCCTATTCTGTTTTTCCTTTTCTATCACCTTTTTGGTCACTCTTTGCTAGTTTCTAAAACACTCCCATTCCTCACAATTACTGCGATTCTTTGCAACATTATAAGTCTCTTCTTCAAACCAATATGATCCTTAACTTAGCTAGTAAGCCATGGATGGATCTGTGTTGATGATTTTTTGTTTTTTATTGGAACTTATTTTTGTTGAACATTTTGAATTGTTTCTTTTTATGTTTCCCACTGTTTATTTACTTCCTAAACTTTTAGTATGTTTACCTAATAAATCTTAGCCAGCTCTCCCTTCTTCCCAAGTAATTGGCTTTGTTTATGTTCAAGGTTCTTATTTTGGGCTGGAGTAATAGATCACCACTTTGGTTGCAATTCGGCATCTGCTCCCTATGTGTTGAAGTTAATAGAGCAGACCTTCATGGAGACTTTGAGACTGTCTGTGAAGTGTTTCCTTTGGTTCTTTGGGAATGGGCTCCCTGGCATAGCTCTGAGTAGAGCACCTGTTTGGGCAGTCCTGAGTAGGGCATTCTGACAACTTATCCGCTTTATCTCAGCTGATGTGAGATTTTCATGGCCTCTATACTTGGCATGTCTGTGCTTTGAAGGGAGCTCAAGTTTGTAGCTTTTGTCTTCCCACTTGATTTGCATGATCCTTCTAATTCAACATTGATGATGTTGTTCTAGAGCCTTGATATGGCATCTATAAGTTGTCCAAGTTTTCAACACTGTAGAGAAGCTTGAGGCAAACCACTGTCTGTTAGACCTTGAGTTTAGTTTTGGAGTTGATATCACAAAGCTCGATAACTTGAGCACATGATATACCAATTGCACAATACTAAATCTAACATAACTTCATCCCTAGTTGGTTTCACAACGTATTGTTCCAGGAAATTGTTACAAATGCATTCTACAAATTCATCTTCCAGACTACTTTTGTCAATTTGATTTGTCCAGTCTATATGAAAATTAAGGTTCCCCACAATTATTATATTGCCTTTGTTACAATCTCCAATTATTTCTTGCCTAATGCTCTGTTCAACGGACCATTGTTGGGCAGGCTTAAATTGTTCCCACCCACATTTTCTGAACATTTTTATTCCCAATCTCCACCCATACTGATTCTTCTTCCTCATCTTCTGAGCCAAGATCCTTTCTCACTACTGTCCTTGTGTCTTCCTTTATTGTGATGGCTATCCTTCCTCCTTTTCCATTCAGCCTGTCTTTTCGAAATGTTGTGCACCCTGGAATATTAAAAATCCTTTAATTTTATTTTTTACTATCATTCTTTGCATGGAACTTACTCGCTGATGCACTATTACCATTAAACTCTCAGACACCCTCCTGTTCCATTCTGCTTGTCTTTACCCAAGTTACTACATTGCTCTGTTGCCTTGACTTTTGTCTTTAGGTTTCTATATCTCCTTTCGCCTGACTCATCCGTGCTCCCTCCCCCACTTTTAGTTTAAAACCCTATCCACAGCCCTAGTTGTACAATTCACCAGGACACTGATCCCCACCCAGTTTAAATGGAGTCCACCCCAATCGAACAGATTCTTCTTTCTCCTGTACTGTTGTCAGTGCCCCATTCATTGAAATGTCTTCTTCCCACGCCACTCCTTAAGCATTAGTTCTCTAATTTGTTTGATTCGATGACAACTGGCATGTGGCTCATCTAACAATCCAGAGATTATTATCTTTGAAGTCAGTTTTTTAATTTGGACCCTAACTCCTTAAACTCTTCTCTCAGAACACCATTCTTAGTTTTACCTATATTGTTGATTCCTATGTGGACCATGAGAACTGGATCCTCACCCACCCAATCCAAGTTCATCTCCAGCCGCAAGGAAATGATGTTGAACCTGGCACCAGGCAGCCAGCATAACTTTCAGAACTACCGGTTGCAGTTGCAGAGAACAGGATCCACCCCCCAGACCATACTGTCCCCTATCACTAACACATTACTTTTCACTCCTCCCACATGTTTGGGATTCTGCACCATGATGCTATGGTCCATTTCCTCATCCACCCTGCAGTCCTTTTTTCTTGTCCACACAGCTATCAAGTACATTATACCTGTTGCTTAAAGTCAAGAGCCAAGACTCCTCCATTATTGCATGCTGGATTCATATACCTGCCTGACTCAGTCACATTCGCCTATCCCTTACCATTGACCAACTCTAAAGTCCTACCTAACCTAAGAGTTATTTCTGCCACCTGGAACAAAACGTCTAGGTAACTCTGCCCCTCCCTGATGTCCCGCAATGTCTGCAGCTCGGTCTCCAGCTCAACAACTCTGAGCCAAAGATGCTCAAGCTGCAGACATGTCCATGGAAGAATGTAAAACTACTATTTGCTTTAGGTTTGCTGATGACAGCATGTTGAAGTCTCCAAAGAAAATTCCATGTAAAATAGCTGGAATAAGCCATACTATAAATGCTGATGTAGTCTCTGGTGCATTGTTTATGTAGAAATGCTGTTGATTAAACCTTCCATGAAATAAATACAAATGGAGCACGATAAAACAATTACTTTTGGAACATCAGTGAATCTGCAGTTTACCCAGTCAGGATTTTATTGTCTCTCCTTAACAAAACCTGATGTTTCTCATCAGAGTGTGAGACAAGTATTAATGGCATCAGGTGATAAGAATCAGAGGGGAAAAAAATAATTGTCTTAAAGTTCTATCGACAATTTGCTCATCCTACATGTCCAAGATTAAAAACCCTGCTAAAAGGTGCAGGTGTGTTTGATGGAGAGTATACGAGGCTAATAGAAGAGATTAGTGAAAAATGTGAAAACAGTAAAAAGAATTGGAGGACCCTGTCATATTCTATTGTAAGCCTCCCATTGGCACATGACTTTAACGAGGTAGTTGGCATGGATCTAAAGGTGTGAGATGAAGCCATAAATATTTTCATGCTTCATTTTGTAGACCTGGCGATCAGATTTAGTCTTTCTACAATAATACTTTTGAAGGAAAAAGTTATATGGGCAAAATCATGGAACCGTATTTTACAGGCCATTTGTGGGTGGGAAAACAATCGGGTGGACCGGTAAATAATGGCACTGTGCCATCAGCAGTATGCCCGCCACTGGCCCAGGCTTTCCCCACCGCAATTTTATGGGTGGCGTGGGGGGCGTCAGGTGGGATGCTGTCTGTGGCCCAATTGGTGCCCATATATGGGCAATTAATGCCCAGATAAGGGTTCCATCCTGCCGTCACTGATTTAATGGGTGGTGATAAGAATGTACCATGTCCTGTCCAAAATGCCCCCCAAACCCTCGGCAGTGCCTGCCAATCCAGCCCTGTGAGATCCTAGACTTACCTGGGTTTCAGGGTTCCTCTTCCTCCCAAGCCTCCTGTAGTACCGGCAGTGGCCACTAATCCTGATTGGCCAACAGCTCTATGAGGCAGGACTTCCTCCTGGAGGTGGCCAGAAGTCCTGCCACATACTATTTAAAGAATGGTTACCCAAAGAATTAAAGTGGGCGAGCCAACCAAGCGGAGGCAAACTTGTTCTTGACATTTATTCTTGAGTGCGGGGAGCACACACTCAGTGTTCAATCCAGCCCATGGGGAAAGGGATAGGGGCCAGACTTGGGGCACCGGCAAAGTTACTACTGATAATGGAGGGGAATTTGTCAAATGACTATAGTTCAAAGAGAAGTGTGAAAACATGAACACCATAGTTATGAATACCGCAATTGCAAGTCCTTTCAGCAATAGGCTCTGCGAAAGGAATCATGCGGTGCTCAATGAAATGCTGTACAAAATTTTGGCTGATCAACCAGAATGTAAGTTCACAACTGCTCTGGTAAGGGCGGTCCATGCAAAGAACTCATTGCAGATGGCTGAAGGATATAGTCCCAATCATTTTGTCTATGTGTGAAATCCCAACCTGCCTTCCAGGCTATGCAATAGCACTCTTGCTCTAGAAGGTGTTACAATTAATTCCACTTTATCTGCACATTTGAATGCTTTAAATAAGGAGACAGGTTTTCATCAAAGCAGAGATCTCTGAGAAAATTCGAAAAGCACTAAGGCACCAAACAGGATCAGCCAAGACAGGAACAAAAACAAAAATAGATGGAAAAACTCAGCAGGTCTGACAGCATCTGCGGAGAGGAAGACAGTTAACTTTTCGAGTCCATGTGACTCTTCATCAGAACGTTCTGATGAAGAGTCATATGCACTCGAAACGTTAACTGTGTTCCTCTCCACAGATGCTGTCAGACATGCTGAGTTTTTCCAGTTATTTTTGTTTTTGTTTCAGATTTTCAGCATCCGCAGTATTTTGCTTTTATCAGCCAAGACAGGATTTGATACAGTAAATTTGGTGTCTTATAAAAGAGAGGGGCTGAAACCTTGTGATGTTAAGATGCTGCTTATCAAACATGGCAATCAAACAGTAAAGATTCATTCCTTGCGATTAATTGAAATTAATTACAAATTCTCAGACTCTGAGCAGCTGGTGCAGGTAAATGAGGCACCTTGTACCTCAAATGCTCATGTGTTTTGTGGTGAAAATCCTGAGGATCAGATCAAGGGGTGAGTAACCATGGGCAGAATTTTCAGGTCAGCGGACGGGCGTGATCGGCAAGACGGGCGTGATCAGCCGGGAAACAGGCCGCCACCCATGATTGGCCAATGACGGCGATTTCACATGGGCGGGCCAATTAAGGACTGCCCAGGGTGAAGCGCAGCTCCCCAGTGGTCAGGAAGGAGCGGGTGCCTGTTGGCTGCCAGGTCCAAAGGCAACCCGGCGTCCAGTTTAAAAACGGCGTAGGCAGCCTCTTGAAGGCTGCCATGGAAGAACGTCTCCTCTGAGTTCTCAACATTCCAAGTGATGGAGTCGAGTGCCAGACGAAGGTAAGAGTGCAGTGCACAGAGGTGAGAGTTTTGGATTGTGCAACCGTTCTAGTGTACATAAGAACTAGGAGCAGGAGTAGGCAATTCAGCCCCTTGAGCCTGCCCTGCCATTCAATATGATCATGGCTGATCTCATTTCGGCCTCAACACCAATTTCCCGCCTTCTCCCCATAACCTTTCAACTCATTACTAATTAAAAATCTGTCTAACTCCTCCTTAAATTTATTCAGCGGCCTGGCGTTAACCGCACTCTGAGGTAGTGAATTCCACAGATTCACGACCCTTTGAGAAAAGTAATTCCTCCTCATCTCTGATTTAAATCTACCACCCCTTAGCCTAAAACTATGGCCTCTCATTCTAGAATGCCCCACAAGGGGAAACATCCGCTCCACGTCTACTTTGTCTATCCCCTTTAGCACCTTATATACCTCAATTAGATCTCCTCTCAGCCTTCTAAACTCTAGCAAGTATAAGCTGAAACTGCTCAATCTCTCCTCATAAGTCACGCCCCGCATGTCTGGAATCAATCTAGTGAACCTCCTCTGAACCACCTCCATTGCAACTACATCCTTCCTCAAGTAAAAGGCCCAAAAATGTGCACAGTACTCCAGGTGCGGTCTCACCAATGCCTTGTACAGTTGCAACAACACTTCCCTATTTTTATACTCTATTCCTTTAGCAATAAATGCTAAAATTCCATTTGCCTTCCTTATTACCTGCTGTACCTGCATACTAGCTTTCAGCGATTCATGCATGAGGACACCCAGATCCCTCTGCACTGAAGCATTCTGAACTTTCTCTCCATTTAAATAATAAGTCGCCTTTTTATTCTTCTGACCAAAATGGATAACCTCACACTTATCCACTTTAAACTCCATCTGCCAAATTTTGACCCATTTACCTAACCTGTCCATATTCATTTGTAAGTTTCTTATTTCTTCATTGCAACTTACTTTCCCACCTATTTTGGTGTCATCTGCAAATTTAGCTATAGTACCTTCTATCCCTGAATCCAAGTCATTAATATAGATTGTAAATAGTTGGGGCCCAAGGACCGAACCCTGTGGCACCCCACTAGCTACAGCTTGCCATCTAGAAAAAGACCCATTTATCCTGACTCTCTGCCTTCTGTTGGTTAGCTAATCCTCTATCCAAGCCGATGTATTACCCCAAACTCCGTGTGATCTTATCTTGTGTATTAATCTTTTGTGCAGCACCTTTTGGAAGTCCAGATATACTACATCTACAGGACCCCGTTATCCACTTTGCTTGTCACATCTTCAAAGAACTCTAGCAAATTAGTCAAACACGATTTACTCTTCATAAAACCATGCTGACTCTGATGGATTGCATTTTGACTTTCCAAATGCCCCATTACTACTCCCTTAATAATGGATTCCAACAATTTCCCAATGACAGACGTTAAACTAACTGGTCTATAATTTCCTACTTTCCGCGTCCCCCCGTTTTTGAATTAGGTCGTCATTTTAGCATTTTTCCAATCCACTGGAACCTTTCCAGAATCCAGGGAATTTTGGGGAATCCAGGGAATATTATTACCAATGCATCCACTATCTCCGCTGCCACTTCCTTTAAGACCCTGGGATGTAGGCCATCAGGTCCCGGGGACTTGTCACCCTTTAATCCCAATAGTTTGCTCAGTACTTTTTCTCAAGTGATGGTGATTGTTCTAAGTTCCTCCTTCTCTATGCCCCCTGCACCACCTGTTAATATTGGGGGGTACTAGTGTCCTCCACCATGAAAACTGAGGCAAAATATTGATTAAGCGTCTCTGCCATTTCTGCATTCCCCACTATTAACTCCCCAGTCTCATCCTCCAAGGGACCAACGTTCATTTTAGCTACTCTCTTTCCTTTTATATATTTGTAGAAGCTTTTGCTATCAGTTTTTACATTTTGCGCTAGTTTTCTTTCATAATTTACCTTTGCTCTTTTTATAATTTTTTAGTAACCCTTTGTTGATCTTTAAAAGTTTCCCAATCTTCCAGCCTGCCACTGACATTTGCAATTTGGTATGCCTTAGTCTCTTCATTGATGGGAGCCTCAAACCCGGAGTTCCCATTGACCATTGAAAGACGATGGCACCATGATGCAGATCTCCATTGTCTCACCAGGGTGCCTGGCATGCACAGTGACAGTGTGATGACTTTAACTAATGACATGTCCTTACTCTCCCTTAGATTCGCCAGCACACACTCCCTCTCTGGACCCTGAAGGGCCACTCCTGACACTGAAGGACCACTAGGCTTCATTTGCACCTTCGTGACACCCGCTCTCTGAACCAGGCACAAGCGCAGATACCAGCACCTCGGTGGACATTAGGTCAGCAGCCAGAATATCGGTGCACAATGGTGAGGGCACTTCACACTCGCTTGAGGTGCAGGCGGAGGCAGAGATTTCCCAGGGCGCAGGTAGTTGGAGGACTGCTGGGGACCTGCACGATGCTGGGTCGAAGGCAGATGATGAGCCTCCGGAGTTGTCCATTAGGCGGGAGAGGCTGAATGTCCACCGGGATGTGCAGGAGGGTCTGTCAGAGATCTATGAAGGTCTGAGTGCTATGGTCTCTGTTGTGGAGGAGGATGGGGGGGGGGGTGCGCGGAGAGGCGGCATGTATTAATAGGCAGGGGGTTTCCTTGCCAATGTTTGACCTGATGCCATAAGACTTCATGGGGGCCGGAGTCGATGTTGAGGACTCCCAGGGCAATTCCCTCCTGACTGCATACCACTGTGCTGCCACCTTTGCTTAGTCCGTCTTAGTTTTATGACTTTAAGCTAAGTTAAACAAACAAGAGTGGAGAAACTGGGCTGTTGACTAGCAACAAAGGACCAGAGAGACAGGTGTCACCCACAGACACACACAGAAGAAACTAGAAACAACAGTTTGAATTGGAAGTTGTTTTGAAACAACAGCCAGGAGAGACCGGAGCAAAGGGGATAGATAGCAAGTCCCAAGCAAAAGAAAAGACCCCAAAATTCAGAGGAGTGGAACAGGAGAAAGTCCCAAGCAGACCTTCTAGACAAAGGAAGGGTAGGAAAAGGAAAAGGCCCTGTTAACTGAAGTTAAGAGTGATTGACAGCAAGTCTCCTAGCTTTAAGCTTAAAAAGATAAATGCTTATGAAAAGTCAGAAGGTCCAAAGAGGCAACTGAAGGTCTGCAACTCCTTGCTATGTGATGTGGTGGTGTACTGTTGACAGCTGAGTCAGTAAGAAAGTGCATGGAGGAAAGCTTGAATGCATGTGGTGACCCAGGGAAGGGGAACATCAGAAGCAGAGTTCGAAACCCTGGAGGTGAACATTTGCAGAAGGCATCTGAGAGAAAGCACCGGTTTGAGAGAAGATTCCAAAGTGAGTTCTTGGAAAGTGGAGATTGAAAACTTATGTGTGAAAGGCAGAGTTCAATGAGACTGGTTGGCTCACAGTGTAACAAGTTTCTGGGGAGAGTTGAGGAGAGATCCATAGATCCATCTGTCTGGGGCGGCATCTGTCACTTGGTTTTAGAGTATGGTGTGTCTGACCACAGGTCGCCAAATGGTTTACATGGACTGTACTTATTGTGAACATTAGAGTATAAGATAGTTTTAGTAACTTGTGCTATCCTTACAAATCTGTATAGTCTGTAAAGGTATAGTTGTGGGTGAAGGAGTATTCTAATACAATTCATCCTTTCTTGTTTAATAAATGTTTGTGTTAAAAGTTCGTTAGCTGACTTTGTTCAGTAGCCTCTCTCCACGTATCTAAAGAATCTAATAAAAATTAGAATCTATCAAGATGGGTTCCATCCTGGGATCAGGCTTGTCCAGTGGTAACCTCAGCTGGGGATCATAACATTAATTTAATTTGTTTTGCAATTTTAGTTGGCATATTAACTCTATTTTTGAGCAAGTGAGAGAAGGGAATTTGTTCATTGCATGTTAATTATATTCAGGTGGTGGGTATGGACATATTAAAACTGTAGTTTTTGGGTTGGGAGGCGCATGCTTGGAATGTGTAACTCTAAATATAGAAGTATGTAAAGCTTAGCTCCAGTTCTATTTTTCACCATGTAGTTTTTTGGAATGGAACAGAAGAAGCTGAAATTGGACATGGGCTAAACAGCCGGAATTGCTTTTGGCGACCATTATAGGATACTCCCAATAATCAGTTTTATTAAAGTCAATGGAACCAAAATGGCAACCAATGTGATTCTACCTATGTTGCATCCCCATCCTTTTACAATTTCACCCCATCCCCCACCCCCAGCTAATCTGCATGAATCCGATCCTGCTGACATACAGTTTCTAGGAAATAGCTCATTCCCGGTCATTTAGTTGCTGTATCTTTGGGATTCTTGGACATTTTACAGTAGTGCATCTTATGCTCTCTGTCGATTTTGGTGCTTTATGCAGTCTGAAGGGAAAAGAAGAGTTCTCTATTGTGTTGGGTCCATTTAACATGAAAAGAAATCCAAAACTTTATTCTGTTGCCATGTTTAAAAAAATGGACTTTCAGCTGAAGCAAAAAAGATGGCTACAAGTCACATGTCCACAGGACTAGTCCTTTGTTCTGAGAGCTACAACCAGGAGTTACAAGAACAAAGGAATTCCTCGCTCAGCCTCAAAGCAGAGGAAGTGCAAACGAACTAATGCGAACTAATGTTCAGAAATGCAGTAGGGAATTGACATTACCCCTGCGAGCTGTGTGTTTGGCTTTCCAGTATGAATGAGAGAATAACTGCATACCTCTTGGTTTTCTTTTGCAAAACACAAACAATTAAATAGAATTCATTTTTTTCCCCAAAGAGAAAAGTTACATGTTTGATCCATGTAACATGAAAAGAAATCCAAAACTTTATTATTTTGCCATATTTAAAAAAACAGACTTCTGCTGAACCAAAAAGATGGGTACTACAAATCACATGACCACAGTATGGCCCTTTGTTCTGGGAGCTACCACCAGGAGTTACCACAAAAGAATTCTTTGCTCAGCTTGTGGAATTTCACACCTCATTGTACAGACCCCTTGTAATCAACGAAAACAGAGGAAGTGCAGGCGAACTGGCTCCCCAACCTGAACTATCACAAAAGAAAGATCGACACTCATTATACTGGAAGAAATGCTAATAACCACTTTGTCTCTCTCCTAAGGTGAAACAATGAACTTCTGGCCAGAAGCACAGAAACTGATTGTTAAACTGTAATTAACCATTAATGGGCCAAGTCAGATGACTCAAGCCTCTGGCCTCTTGGACAGTTTTAACTTTACATCTTTGGCTTCACAGGCAGTCAGCTATTTAACATCCAACCAGGCAAACACAAAGAATTCCAGGCAGAACAACAGTCTGCTCCTTAAAGCCTGCCTCTGCTGGAAGATTTCCTACCATCGCCTGTAGAACCAACCCAGTCTCTGTGTACACATTTCATCTTGCAGTATCAGCACTAACTGTAAAGCAAACTCTACAGCTCTGGTCTTCAGCCGGTTGAAACTTGAGCTCCTACATGAAAGAATTCCTCACTGGACACTGATTCTGGAAATCACATGAACTAATATTAATTTCTGTGATTCTTGTACTGTTACTATACATAGTTGTAAAACTCCTTTTTTCTATTCCTCCCTATAGTGAGTACGTGTGTGTGTGTAATGGAGCGAGAACTTGTGTACACTCCGCCCCCAGGATTTGAATGTGAAATAAACTAACCTTCTGAATTAATCATAATGTAAATTTGCTGCAAGTTATTAATAACTTGGATCACACAAACCAAGGGTCTGGGGAAACATGCTACCACATACTTTAATACTAATTAAAAATGCTTTTGGCTTACAGACAGTTGGTGATAGGAAATAACTACAGTTTGCCTGTCACTCTCTGTCCATAACAATTGGCAATCTAGGGCCTTTAATGTTTCTATCCAATTCCTTGTGCATCTTTGCAGGGGTTACTGACTGCCAGTAAAAGGAATGTGCTAGCAGCCTGACAGCAGAGGATAAGACATCCCGTCCCCAGTAGCAAAAATATACTCAATTCATGTCACTTTGCAACCACGTTTAGATCATATGGTGTGTTCCAAAACTTATAATTGGAATGATTGCATTATAGTCATGCGCTTCTAGAAAAGATGAAGACATCTTCTGGGTGTATCAATAACAACAACAACTAGCATTTATATAATGCCTTTAGCATAGCAAAACATCTTAAGACAATTCACAGGAGTGATTATCAAACAAAATTTGATACTGAGACAAACAAAGACAGGTGGCCAAAAGCATGGTCAATTAAATAAGTTTTTGGGAGCATCTTAAAAGATGACAGAGAGGTGAAAAGTTTAGAAAGGAATTTCAGAGATTAAGGCCTTCGCAGTTGAAGCATGGCAGCCAAAGATGGGATGGAAGAAATTGGGAAGTGCAAGGGCCAGAATTGAAGGAACGTCTTGCAGTAGGCACTTCAATTTTTATATAACTTGATTGAATTTTTTTAATAAGGTAACAGAGGGTAATGCAGCTGATGTGGTGTACAGGGACTTCCAAAAGGCATTTTATAAAGTGCCACGTAACAGGCTTGTCAGCAAAGTTTAAGCCCAAGAATAAAAGAGACATGGGCAACATGGATGCACAGTTGGCTGAAGTGCAGAAAACATAAGAACAGAAGAACATAAGGTGTAGGAGCAGGAATAGGCCATTTGACTCCTTGAGCCTGCTCCACCATTCAATAAGGTTTTGGCTGAGTTGATTTTCACCTGAGTTGATTAACTCCACTTTGCTGCCTGCTCTCCATAATCCTTATTCCCTTGTCAATCAACAGTCTGCATAACTCAACCTTGAATATATTCAGTGACCCAGCCGCCACTGATTGCTGGGGAAGAGAATTCCAAACACTAATGCCCCTCTCAGAAAAGAAATTCCTCCTCATCTCCATCTTAAATGGGAGGCCCTTTATTTTTAAACTGTGTTTCCCAACCCTAGATTCCCCCATGAGGGGAAACAGCCTCTCAGCATCTAACCGGTCAAGCCCCCTCAGAATCTTATATGTTTCAATAAGATCACCTCTCCTTTTTCTAAATTCTAATGAGTACAGACCCAATCTATTCAACCATTCCTCATAAGACAAATCCCTCATCCCAGGAATCAGACTAGTAAAATTCTTCTGAACAGTTTTCAATTAAATTATGTCCCCCTTTAAGTAGGGTGGCCAAAACTGTACACACTACTCAGATAGTGGTGGTGAACAATTATTTTTCAGACTGGAGGGAGGTTACATGGTGTAGGTCCCCAGGTGTTGGGGGTTAGGATCACTACTTTTCTATATATATATATTAAGGACCTAGACTTGAGTGTAGAAGAGACAATTTCAAAATTTGCAGATGACACAAACCTGGGAGGTATTGTGAAACCATGGTCAGGATTTTCCCTGAAATGATCGAAGTCCGTTAGCGAGTGGGAAAAATGGCGCTCCACCTGCCATCTGCAATGGCAGCTTTTTGCAGAATAACGTCCGCATCGTAGCGGATTCATTATTCGTTCCATGGGAAACACGTAGTTCCACTGGCGTGTGGCATCTGATTCGCCCGCCCCGCCATGACCTTAGTGCTCCCTAACTCCAGGCGCCATTTTTAAACGGCGTCCCTGCACAGTGTTCGCACTTTCTGCAGCAGCTGTAGTGAAGACATGGCTCCCAAAGGCAGAAAGTATGCTGCGCCCAAATTCCATGATGCCTCACTGGAGCACCTATTGAACACAGTTGAGGCCCATCACGATGTCCTCTACCCCCTGCTCTGGCCACAGGCCTTCCACCAAGTTGACCAATCAGGCTTGGGAAGCGTTCGCAGCGGTGATCAGTGCAAATGCCCTATAGAAAAGGTCAGTCACACAGTGCAGGAAGAGGGTGAATGATCTCTTCTGTTCCGCCATGGTAAGTCAACTATCTCATCACTTTCAACTCACACACTCTCAAGCCCATCACACATTCACAAGGATCTCACTTGCTGCCACCTCAAGGGACATCACCATTCATTCTCACACACACTTACATCTCCATCTGGCCTCATCTCCTCTTAAGTTTAGATACTAATCCTGTCCAGGGCTCCACTCACGACCCATACATGTCAGGCAACCTTATCGTCTGTCATCACAAGCGTCTTGCTCACACTCTCCCCATCTGTCTTCATGCAGGACAAGCTGGCTCACAATAAGAAGGAGGTGTCCCATACCAAGGATGGGGTTCCCGAGATCAAAGTTCTCACGGACTTCGAGAGCAGAGCCATAGTGCTGGCCGCAGAGGACATAGGCCGTGCCTGCACTGACAGTGAGGTCGGCGGCACACACCCAAGTGAGGATCCTGCACCAGAACATCCATCTGACAACCATACTGAGAGTGATTTCTTCTGTTTCAGAGTCACCTGCCACGCACTAATTGCCTCTCCTTTCTTTTGTAGGCACCTCTGGGAAGCTGCTGAGGGCATCCAAGAGCCAGGCCCTGAACTGCAGCCCCAACACCTTGGATGAGAAACCTGAGGACCTTTGAAGACCCATCGCAGCACTCACCCACACCCTCCACCAGCTCAGAGACACACACCTCGGTGGGACCTAGTTCCAGAGTAGCCTCAGGGTCACAACCTGGTGAGCACAGTGCACCATCTACTCCACAACAGGCAGAAGCACGGACATCATTGGTCACCAGCACTCAGAGGACTGAGAGAGGCCACGATTTTTCAGACTCAAAGTCTGATGATGGGCCTCCAGGCTCAGTCCTAAATCGGTTGCTGGAGCTGCAAAGACAAGTACAGGAACATCAGGAAGGGATGTCAGCTACACTCTTCAGATTGCAACACTTGATGATGGAGTCTGCACGCCTTCAGTCTGAGGTGATAGCGCCAGCATGCTAACACACCGAGGTCAACAGGTTGGCAGCCACTGTGGAGACCCTGGTCCTGGACGTTGGTCCTGCACTGCTGCAGGAGCTGCACTTCATCACTGTAGCCATTGGTGACATCTACCAATGTCAATGCAAGAAGGCTGCAGAGCACCTCGATCTCACTCCAGCTGCCCCTTCTTATGGAGTCAGCCAAGGGTCCTTGACCACCGATAGGGAGGACGACCAGCAGCTCGACACCCTAGAGCCATGCACCCAGGTGACTCCAGAAGTGTCCGGCCAATCCAAATCCGCACTGTGACCCCATCAGCTCCAGCTCCACAGGCCGAGGAGGGTACACCTGTCCCCCAGCAGGACACCCAAAGCAGGCCGGAGCCCTCCAGGTCTCAGCCCTCCAAGGTCATCACAGGCAACAGAGCGTAGCAGTCAGCAGGCTACTTCCGCCTCTGCTGTGGATGTCAAGGGAGCACCAAGATATAACAGTAGGGTAAGGAAAGTGAAAAAGATGCAGTTGCACAATGTTGGCACAGGTGTTAACCCCATGTATGTAATTTTCAAATGTAAATAGACTCGTAATCATTTCATATCTCCTCTTGTCTATGCCTCCTTCTTATGATGAGTTATGATGAGATGTGTTACTGTCAATCACATGTGATACCTTGGTTCCTGCAACCACTTATGGCAATTGTCTCTAACCTGGGCCTCTCTTCTGTGTAATGTGCTACCATCTCACTACAGTGAGTATCCCATTCCAACATAATGCTCCATATCAGGCATGCCTGCACCTGCATGTTAAGTGTGCTTGTGGAACGAACCTCGTTCCCATTCCTTGTAGGAACATGCCATGCGCGTACTTGGCTCTGAACAACTGAAGCAGAGGTGTGCCCCTATCTTGTCTGCATTCTTGACAGGTGAAGGTGTGGTGTTTAAGGTGAGATGTGCTAAGACATAGAGTAGGCTCATGTACCGTCCAACTCTATGCGCCTGCTGTCTCTCGGCAGGGTTATAATGATATGAGTCTAGACTCAGAGCTTATGTGCACTGCCCTCAGCCAAACAGATTTCTGATGTTCCCAGTGTCAATCTGCTGAGCTCAGCAAACACCAGTTCAATCCTGCCGCCAAGATGATGAAGCAATGGCACATTTGTGAGCAGGCGCTGAGACATCCAACCTGAAGCATTTCTCATCCTGTAGTTATGACTATTGCGGGGAGAAGGGTCTGGTCACAAAGCTGGTGCACAGTGGTGTGCATCCCATTGCACCAATACTCCAAGAGGTTACTGGTACTACTTCCAAAAAGTGATTTCTGGAGGCCAAAACAGCCTTTAGGCATGTTCTGGAATCGTATATTGTTGCTTCAGACAAGGTGGAGGGGTGCAAAGGGATAGGAGTGAGTATGTGTTGAAGCAGAACAGTGCTCCTCATTAGCAATGGCGCATGCCCTTGGGGGCTTCATGTTCTCTCATCATGTTGGACTTTGCTAGGGCCAGGGCTGGCCATGAGGGCACACTGGTTGTGTGTAAGAGGAGACATCTCAATATCAGGCAGCCAAGTGTCTGACCTCGTCATGCCCAGGTGCTCCGCCTCCATCGTAGGGTTAGGAGAAATGCAGCTCTGGATCCCTAACTTTAATTGCTGGATGTCACCGTTGTTTTGGGGAGTGTACCACAGCCGGCTGAATTGCCTAAGTGCAGAAACAGCAGCCGTATTTCACCGGCTGTCTTGTCCCAAGTGTTATGTTTCTGTGTCACCATCGATATAACACATCATGCATGGCTGCATTGGTTCTGATGGATCTCCACGACGAGCCTTTCCAGATTAAAGGCATGCAGGCACAGGGCCACTGAGGATTGTGCAAGTGCCTCTGCGTCTTGAAGGATGCTATTGCAATCAGGATGCTGGATGGACGCATAAGAGGCAGCACTTTTGGATGGCTGATGCTGGAACTCCCTCCTCCAGGTAGCACCTCATCTCAGACTTGACACATGCCCTCGAGGCTTGCTCATCCTTCACAGCATCAGGGCTATGTGAGTGTCTGTGCAGTGATGTGCTGTCATCTGGAAGTTCATGGGTGAAATTAGAGTAGCAGCTATGTTGGTGGTCATGCTGGCCCATGATGGAGGAGAGCTGTCCAGGAAGATCCTCAGTACATCTCATCATCCTCCTCCTGAAATCTGCCTGAACGAGGACCTCACATGTACACTTGCCTCATTTGGCCATGCAATGGCCACTCCGCCTCCATCCTCGGCTTCCAAGACCTCATCACCATCCACTCCTTCAAGTTCCTCCATCTCGTCATCTGCTAAGTCCTTCCCCCTTTGTAGCGCCACATTGTATAGCGTGCAGCAAGCCATGCTGAAATGTAAGACCCTCTGGAGAGTGTATTGGAGAGCTCTGCCAGAACCGCCAGATCTGTCCAGACATTGGAATTGCACTTGCAGGGTTCCTATGGTGTCTTCCACCAATGTCTGGACTGTACCTTCTCTCTACAGGAGTCTGAGGCCGCCACACGGGCTTCATCAGCCATGGCCTTTGCAGGTAGCCCTTGTCCCTGAAGAGCCAACCCTGCATCCTGTATGGTCCCTCGAAGATGTCAGGTATCTGAGATACTCAGGATGTGCGAGTCTGGGGCACACCTGCATGATGAGTTTGTTATGGCTGCACACCAGCTGCACATTGAGCGAATGGTAGCCTTTCCGGTTGACGTACTGGACTGCCTGTTGCCAGGGAGCTTTTATAGCTACAAGTGCAGTTGATGGCCCCTGCACCAGTGGGAGATTGGAAAGTTCTGCAAAGCCCAGTGCTCTTGGGTCCTGGCTTGCTTTATTTCTGTCGAAGTGGACCAAGTTGTGGGCCTTTGCAAAAACGGCGTCTGTGCCTTCCTGGGTGCCTTTGTGTGCAGACGCTTGGCAGATCCCACAGAGGTCCCCAGTGGAGCTCTGGAAGGAGCCACTGGTATAGAAGTTGAGTGTGGCCGTTACTTTCACAGCGACTGGCAATGGATACCCTCCAAGTCCCCGTGGCACCAAATTCTGCAAAATGTGAGTCACCAGATCCCTTGACATGCAGAGGTTTCTACAACACTGGTTCTCACTCATCTGGAGATAACACATGCGCCGTCTATACACCCTGGGTCTAGAGAGGTGCCTATGAATTACGGCTGTCTGAGGATCATCCTCTGTGTCCGGAGGAGGACCTGCTGCTCCTTGATCTTGAGGGTTCTGCTCCTCGCTTTTGTGAGCCAGGCGCCTCCATCACCGTCTTCTCATTCTTCTCTCCTGTCTATAAGCAATAATGCAGACAGTGATAACATCAGGCTCTGTCTTCCTGATGGTCTCCTCACTGCAGTATCAATGAGAAACACACAAGAGTCAGCATTTGTTTCCAAAATCCACTTTCTCTCTGTGACTATGGGCTCGAGGCCTTTTCACAAATGCCAGGGAGTACTGGCTCCTGAAATAATGCACAGTGCAGGGAGCACATGAACATTCACCACAAACCCATCACCCACCACCCCCAGCCCACATGACCAACTGGTGGCAGCTTCAGCCAAGCGACTGGATGTTTTGCTTTCAGCCCAGGCGCTGGGATCATCATTACCTGACGTACTCGAAGACTACGTTATTTGGACTAAACATGAGGGTTAATATTCAGTTTCACTATACAACAACCCCCCCATACTACGACAGGTTCAACACCTTCAGAGTTACTTATGAAGCGACGCCTTTGAACGAGATTAAGCCTGGTGCTTCCCAGTTTGGCAGGAAAGGTGGGGAAAAGTTACGGAAATCAAAATTAATTTGCATGATTTGCATAGTCATGAGCAAGAGTTTATTGTTGGTGAAGCAGTATACATACAAAACTTCGCTGGTGGATTGAATTGATTTACCTGGTGTAATAGTTTCTGTGACTGGACCATTGTCGTATTACGTAGAAGTGGAGGGCCAGATCACCCACAAACATATGAATCATTTGAGAAGAAGGGAGAAACCCCAACAAAATGATGTTTCACCATTGTAGAACCCATGTTGAAACTGTTCAACCAAGGATAGACATACCCCATGTCTCTGTTAGAGTAGGTAACACTGAACTGCCTGTGCCTAAAGAGGTACCTGATGTTGCTGCAGTTCCAGATAATGTAGATCGTGTAAGAGATTTGAAAGTCATGGCACTACAATGTTCCACCCAGATCAGAAAACCACCTGAGAGACTGAACTTATATTTCCATGATCCGTGTTATAGGGTGCATAGCCACAATTGTACTCTCTGTTGGCAGTGCTGCATCACAGCACATTCCTCTGGGGCTCCTGTATTTGCATTTTAAGTATAGTTCATGAACCATGCAATTAAAGCACACCACTTTCTTCAGCATTCCACTGGCTCTCTATCCCAACGAAAAACTCATGGAACAGGAAATGCAAATTGAAGGGCAAAAACTCAGAGGCCTATAATTAGGTGGTATGCTTCAAGCTTAGACTCAGCGATCTGAAGTGTTTTTACCAACAAAAAAGCTAACATTGCAAAGTTTACCAAATGCCACAGTTTGCCTCCATTGTTGCAGCAAAAAAGAGGGTTGTAAATTCATGATTAATGCTGGATGCATAAAGAGAAAGGTTGCAAGTATTTAATTTCATGCACAGAGTTATTAGGATATGGACTGCTGTACCATATTGAAACGTAAATAACATGACTATCAAGGAAGAATGAGGCAATTTGTCAGAGAAGAATGTTAAAAGATATGGAGAGAGCAGGGAGGTGGGGCACAGGCAATTTGCTCTAACATGGAGCTAACAGACACAATGGGTCGAATGTATTGACATTTCTATAATTAGGTGACCTGCTTTCCAGTCTCCTATTATCCCTACATTTCGCAATTTCTTCTCTGGTGTCCTCTTGCCCCTTTGTAAAATCCTCCAGCAGGAAGGGTGTTCTACAAGTACAAGGTGGCTTTTGTGATGAAAAGGATAGGCCAGTTTAGAACAAATTAAATGCATTCTTTGAAACATTACAGATGAGGACTTGTTTCAGCAGGCCATAGTCAACTCACATTTCCCTCCAGTCCAGCCTTAGGGTGTGTCTCAGGAGTGAGGTATCTATGAGAATGGGGGAACATCACTGACCAATTTTGGCATGTCCTGCCACTCGATGTGGTTGATCTTGTCCCGCGATACGTCACTCCATTACCTACTTTGCAATCTGGCAAAATATAATTAACAGAGGAAAAAATGACTTGTCATGAAGCTATTAATGTATATAGTATTATTGGAAAATGTTTTTCTTTTAAAGAGAAGGTTTTAAAGGTTTAGTCTGTGGGTGTGTCTTAATTGGATTAAAGTTAGCTAGTCTGGGTGTTTTGGTGTGTACTAGTTTTGAGGTGCATTTGCATTTTGCTGAATAGAGCTTCAACAACTGGGGTGAAATCTGGCACCTAACTAGCAGAGGCAATATGTTTATATTACTAATAAAATTGGTACTACGAAAAGGGTTTTATTGTTCGAAGAGTGGAGTTCAAAGAGGCTGGTGCTATGAAGATAACTTACATTCAATGAGATGTGCTGGATATAACCGATAGCAGTTTTGTGTGTGCAGGGCATAGGCAATGTAAGATCAAAGCAGCTGTAAGCCTACAACTGTTTCCATAGGAACTAAGGTGAAGAGAATTCGTAAGGTGAACATGCTTTGCTTGGTGTCTGGTTATGTCTATGGGTGCTGTTGCCTTAATGGAGATTAGTTTGGGAATTTGTTAGAAGTTATGATAGTAGTAATTTGTAGCCATGTGTATATATTTAACTTGTGTAAATTAATAAAATGTTTCATTTAGTTTAATATAAAGCCTCTTCAGAACTGGTGGTCTGATTCCTGAATTTAGAGTTGCATCTCAAACATACCACTTAAAATATAAGTTAAGACAGTTATTTAAAGTTTCCCTCTGGGATTTTTAAATAAATCAGCTTTACCAACTGCTGGGTCATAACAATGACTTCCATCTCTTTCATTGCAGCATCTCTGAGACAATGGGGACTTTTATTGTGCTGAGAGACCCAGTGCACATATAACAAAACTATAATGATTTTTTCATTTAAAAGAGTTTAAATCAGGGCAATGTGGAACAGTAGGATGTAGGTTTACATAGTCCCAGATCAAGCTCAGATGCCAAGCTAGTCTGTCATACGGAGGGAAGCGAAAATCAGAGCACAAGTCATGAAGGACCAGTTTTGTTCACTTATGGCAGACAATGCAGGATGGTCAATGGTAGAGGCCCACCAACTAGTAACACAGAATATGAGTGAAATATGACTGTTTGCACAAGCACCGCTGTTATTTTATTATTCCAGGTTATGCTTGTAAACATGGTGCACTTGCTATAAGATGTACACTCTTCTGGTTAATTGCAATCTGCTTTAATTTTACTGTAATTGCATTATGTTTACAACAATCAATATTATTCCATTCATCATGTAAATAGAAAGATAGGCACAGATAGGTACTGCTGTCAATTTAAAAACAAATTTGGCCTTATCTCTCTAAATAGATTATCAATATTTAAATCATTTGAGAACTACACACAACGATATGTATGAGAAACTGTAATATTCATTTTGTACGCCGGTGGGGGGTCTCATTGTTATGTTCCCAGGTCATGCCATTATATAACTGCTATTGGGCCATTCGGGTAAACTCCTGATTCTAAAGGAGACAGGAGCACTTCTGGGAATGTCGATTGATGCCAAACGAGAGGGAATATTTGGAGTAGGTCTAATATTAAAGCAATCAGACACTTATTGATGGTTTAATTTCAAAAGTGCTTGCTATGTATGCCTACTTATCTCTATGTTTATTATTGTGATATCTGCAATGTTAGTTTATGCAGTATTTACTTCTTAAAGTGTATTTCCCCTGAAATATTCTCAATTCTAGCTGTACCTTTAAGCACATTTAATATTATACAGTATCAGTTCTAAGCTCTAATTGTTACACTAGTTAACAGACAAGTCCCCCAAGGTTCACAAACTGATTTACCTGGCGGGGTCCCCACAGGCTTCAGGAACCCACCTGCCTCTATGCAAATACCATGAGAAAGGAAATTTGGATTTCCAGCAGGAATTTAAATTGTGAACCCAATGCTACTTTAAATGAACTTTAGGTCACAATCCGCCATGATTCCCGACCTGCTGAAAAAGGCGCATTGTAGGGGAAATTTTAAAAAGCAGCCCCACACGCTTCCCATTTCATCCTCCCAACATGGATTTAAACCCTTCAAGTACTTAATCCTTTATGAAAGCAAATATTTGTATTCATTGCCCCAAAGATAGCTAATCTGCTAATGACCACTTGGAGCTGTCAATCAAACATGTAAATTTACCCTTTGTGGTAATGATAGATTGTGGATGCAGTCAAGAAGAAATAATAGCATAATGATAGTCATCAGGCTTATGTCAATAAACAGCTATTGAAATTGATTTTTTTCAACTGCAGGCTACATTTTTCAAAATTTAATGCTCAGGGGATTTAAATGATTTGACAGCTTCACACACCTTGCGTGGAATTTTCCGGTCCTGCCTGCCACTGGGATAATCCGGTCCCGCTAAAAGTCAATGGACTTTTTGCTGGGCTGCCGAATCTCCTGCGGTGGGTCCTGCCACGAAGGGGCTGGAAAATCCTGGCCCTTATCCACTTCTTATGCACATTCATGTCTACTCTTAACTATCCTAAGGGTACCTGACATCTCTCAAAGAGGGCGAGCCTTCTCCAAAAGGGGTACCTTACCTGTCAAAATAACTCCATTAGGTTTACGCCTTCCAATTAAATTCGCGAAGCTCACGAGTAATGTTTCAGAAGTCTGGATGACCAAAATTGTTTCTGTTTGAAGGCAGCTGCACTTTTAAATGTGCTACTTCCTCCATGAACCGCGGATGTGTGAATTATATCCTGCACTCTCCCACGATGAAAATGGTCAGTGCCGGATTCTGGGCTCGGGCACCATTTTAGCTAAGGCTCAGAGCCCTTCTGGTTTTGCAAAAATTAGAACTTAGATGTCTGACTTCCTAAATAAGTTACTTCTAATTACCTAGTTGACTATCAGGTGCTTGCGATGCCTCACCGCCTCCTCCATGTACAGGGATGATAGTGGGGAGTTGTGGTTGTACGGTGTTGCACTTTGAAATCCTGCAGTATTCCCATCGGACTGAAGGATCAGTTGAGTAGCACCAAGGTGCCCTATCCTGATCAGGATTTCTACAATAATTGTCAACCAGGCCCCTGTAGATTGAAAGTAAAAATATCAACAATCACTCAGGGCTATGTTTCGGGCAAATCTAATTTCATTTCTTGTCTTATCCTGGAGAGAAACCTTTCAAGCTTGTAATGTTGTTTATCTTGAAAGATTCTGTACTTCTTAAGGTATGGTGTTTTATTTTGAGGCATACTTACCAGGGCCTGATTTTCACACTTGGCGTGCACGCAAAGTAAGCAGGCCTGGAAGCAGATGTACAATTTGCTCCTGGGCCATATCACATTTTCAAAGCGATCTCACACTGGGTGGCCAATTAAGGCCTGCCCAGTATGAAAGGCGCCTTTTCATTGGTCGGAAGGGCCAAGCTGGGGCAGGAGCCTGTCGGGCGCCAGGTCCAATGGCGACCCGGTAGGAGATTCAAAAGCAGCAGAGGCAGTTCCCTGAAGGCTGCCAGGGGGCACCAAATTTGAGGAAGAAAAATTTGTGTGGAATAGCAATGGTATCTGCACCTGCTGGGCACGCCAGGCAGGAGGGCAAGTCCAGTGGGCACTTGCCCCCCGGTTCTCTGATGAGTGCCTGGGAATCCTTGTGGAGGATGTCAGTGCTAGGTGGGACATCTTGATACCCAGGGGTGGCAAGAGGAGGCCACTGCATCTCACCAAGGAGGCATGGGCAGAGGTGGAAGCCCAGGTCAGCGGACATGATGTTGTACGGCGCACATGGGTGCAGTGCTGTAAAAGGTTCAATGATCTGCTGCGCTCGGCAAAGGTGAGTTCCGAGCTGGCATGGATCTGTGTGGAGAAGTATTAATGGCTGGCCATCCCCCTGTGGTGCTCAGGGGTGTAAGCGTTTGAGTGCCAACTGCCACTAATATTGGCGCTGGCCAAGGGGGTGACCTCTAGCTGCTTGGCCTGATTGCTTTGAGGGTTGAGGGCCGCGACTCGGATGTGCCCTGCAAGGTGTTCCTCAGGTGGGGTAGGCTAGACTGAAAAGGTGGTGCAGGTAGAGAGTGGACAAATCAATGCTCCTGTATCTTTTCAGGAGAACAGAAGCCAAAACACCATCAAGAGGTCAAGGTCAGGTGGAGGGCTCCCAAACCTAATGATTCTGATGAGGTACGAGATGGATGCCCTGGACATGGAGTGCCGATAACCAGCTCGGTCCACCGGTCATGGAAAGGCAGGGGTCTCTGACGATGGTAAGAGTGCAGTGCACAGATGCAAAAGTGTTGGAGTGTGTAAATATAGTTGTGTTGTCTCATCTGAAATGGAAACCTCAAACCTTCAGTCCCGCTTGTTCATTGAAAGGTGATGGCACCATGATGCAGATCTCCATTGTCTCACCAGCTCGCCTAGCATGCACAGTGACAGTGTGATGACTGATACTACTGACATGTTGTTTTTCTCCCCTAGAATCGCCATCCAGCAAACAACTGCAGGACCCTCAGGAGCCATACTTGACACTGGAGGACCAGTGTCCGTCAGATGCACTTGTGTCGTACCCCCTCTCTGCATCAGGCACCAGCGCAGAAGCAAGCAACTTGGTGGTCATTAGATTGTCAGCTATAATGTCAATGCACAGCGGGGAAGGCACAGCACACTCGCATGAGGAGCTGGTGGAGGAAGAGAGTGCCTAGGGCGCCGGCAGTCGGAGGACAGCTGGAGACCAGGACCATGCTGAGTCCGAGGCAGGTGGCAAGCCTCTGGAGTCGTCTATTAGGTGGCAGATGCTGGATGTCCAGTGGGATGCACGGGAAGATCTGGCGGACTTTCCTGATGGTTTGCGTGCTGTGGCCTCTGACATGGAGGAGTCCTTGGTAGTGTGAGAGATGGATGAGGCAACTAGTATTTCTGCTAGGTGCCAGTCCATCAATGATGAGCAGGGAGGTCCAGACTGGCATCACATTGGCGGCCGATCTTTGTGCCCTCTCTGCGGGCTCCTCTCTCGGTGCTCTGGATGGCAGCAGAATCTCCTCCGCCCCCCTGCCAGTGACTGTGCCATCTGATGAGGCCGTGACAACTGAGGAATGCCCAGCCATGGCACTGGACGCACCCTCACAGGCAGTGGCCGCCAAGGCTCTGCCGGCCAGATGACGACCGCCAAAGTCATCATGGCCAACACAACACCTGAGTCAGCATGCTGCCTCCAATGCCACTGCCAGCAAGGTGGGGGGGGCACCAAACACCAATACGCAGCACTCACAAATGTTCGTTTAAATCACCGTGAGCACAAGAATGACTTTTCATGGGTACTCTTCCGTTCTGCCATTATTTGTTAAGTTGTTTACTGGTGTGACAGTTAACACCTTATAATGTTATGTTCATTGTCTGTAAGTGCCAAGAGCATACAAATTTTGCTTTTGTGTTAATGGCCTGAGTATGCTTCACTTATTTTATAGGTGTAGAGCACGCCAGTATCTCATGCTGGACGTGAGGGGCTCTAAATTTCATTGCACAAAGCTGAGTGGACTTTGGGTTCAATGGAACAGGTCATTGCAAACATCTGGAAAGGAAGCATGAGGTGGAAGCAGAGCCTTGGCAGCCTAGCTGAAGATATGCGTTGAATCAAGGCCTCCCTGAAGGTTCCACATGTCTGCCTCCACATCCTCACCGTGTTCTTCCCTGGGATCCTCTTCTGATCCACTACTGGAGTTATCAACTGTGGCCTATAGAGCTGCCTCAAAATCCTCATCCTCCAGTGTGTCTCCCCTTGCCAGAGCCAGATTGTGGAGTGCAGCATGAAACTAGTATAAAAGACACACACTCTGGAGGATATTGCAATGCTCCCACTGAACGGTCCAGTCATCTGAATCTCATCTTCTGCAGATCAATGGTCTTCTCTATCACCGTCCTTGTGGAGGCATAACTCCTATTATACCTCTGCTCTACTTGTGTCCTTGACAGCTGGAGAGGCATCATAAGCCACCTTTTCAATAGATAGCCCTTGTCACCCAGCAGCCATCCATCCAGCCAAGCTGTAGAGACAAACAACCTTAGCACCTGTGAGTGTCTGAGGATGTAAGTGTTATGGGAGCTGCCAGGGTACCTTGCACAGATTTGCAGAATCTGCATCTTGTGGTCACAAACTATCTACATGTTCATGGAGTGGAAGCCCTTCCTGTTCATGAAGGCACCCAGCTCACCCACTGTTGCCTTGATGGCCACATGAGTGCAGTCGATGACACCATAGATGCGGGGGAACCTAGCAATCGCATCAAAGTCTCTGGCTCACTCAGCCTCACTGGCCTCATCCATCCAGTGAGGAATAAATATCATGACCCGCCTGAACAGAGCATCAGTGACCAGTTTGATGCAACTGTGGACAGCTGATTGGAACACTCCACACAGATCCCTGGAAAGAGCCGGAGGCATAGAAGTAGAGGGCCACTGTGACCTATAGAGCCACTGGCATGGGGTGGCTACCCAAATAGTTGGAGGTAATCTCCGGCCCAATCATCTGACATATGGAGGTCACAGTCTCCCCGGAGAGGCGGAGCCTCCTTCGGCACTGCACTTCTGACACGTTGAGGTAGCTGCATCGCTGCCTGTACACTCCAGCAGCAGGATAGTGGCATCTTCAGCAGTCTGTTCCACCTTGGACTCCCTACTGGCCCTGCACCCCCTTGTGCCTGTGCTTCTCCTCCCACAGGTCACCCCCTTGGTCGCTGCTTGCCGACACGTAGCCTCCTCTCCCTCTGCTTCTCTCTTCTTCCTCAGAGGAGGTCCCACCAGTGGAGTAGACAATCCCCATTACCACAGAAACAGAAAGTTGTCTGGTGACCAGAAGGGCCTACATGGTATAAATCCTCCAGAGGCCTTGGAGACACCAATGAGTCCTAAAATGAAGGCTAGCAATGCAAAGACTGAAGATAAAAAGAGAGATTAAAACTGTCAAGTTTCACAAAACAACCAGCAGCAAACCATCTCCGAAACTCACAACTCACAATGGAAATGCGCCAGACCCATTTTATCCTGCACTTGGATGACAATTTGATAAAAATGTGCTGCCCGCTTCCCCATTTTGCCCCTGCGACGAGCATGAAATTGCACGGGCAGTGTAAAATCTTGGTCAATAGGCTTCTTAATGGCCTTAATTGGCTCCTTACTTGTCGATGGGCACAGCTCCAACTCCCGCACATGCCTGCCAACGTCAATATTGCACGTGTCTGCAATGACGCCGGGAAATGATAGTTGCCTCATCCATCTCTCACACAGGTAGTCACCTTCTGAGGTTAATGCCTGTGTGAGGGCTTACAGGTCCGAGCGCAAACCCAGAGACCCCTGTCTTTGTCCCTGGAGCTGCCTCTCCATGAGGTTGTCACTTTCAATGGAGGAGGTAGTGCGCTCAGTGCTCAAGGTCAACGCAGTATTCATGCTCCACATGGACTCCTCCATGACAGAAGCAAATCCTCAGGAATCTCTGCCAGATCGTCCCATGCATCCCGCTGGACATTCTGCATCTGCCGCCTAATAGATGGCTCCAGAGGCTCGTCATCTGCGTTAGAATCAGCATGGTCCTGGTCTCCAGCTGACCTCCGAGTGCCGGCACTCTCTACCTCCACCAGCTCCTCATGTGAGTATGTTGTGCCCTCCCCACTGTGCACTGGCATTGTAGCCGACGATCTAATGATCACCAAGGTGCTTGTCAGGCACGCGCCCGACCTTGGAACATAAAATTCAGGTCCAGATCTAATAAGGACTTACATATAACATTTATCCATTAAAAATAGAACTCTGCCACAATGGATATATTTTGCATTTGAATGGATAGCAAATGTAGAACAAAATGAAGTGAGGATGAGACATTGACTGTGTTATCATCTCACAGGCCTGCATTTTCATTCTCAGTGCAGATGCAGCCATATGCTGCATTGCGGAAAGGCTACCCTACTTCCCCAAGCGGCGGCCTGGCTGCAAGAATCTTTTAATTAAAGTTTTAAAAAACTTGCTGAGAGGACATCTCCATGTTGAAGTGCCCTCTCACCCATCCATTGCAGGCTGCTGCACCTCTCAAGCTCAAAGGTATCTGATTGACCCTCCAGCTTCAAAAGTCCAGCCACCGCCCTTAAAAACACAGGGAACAACCCGTCTCTCCATGCTAATTGAAGGAGTCCCTCCATGAAAATACCAATAAGTGACCATTTCAGGACCCAGAAACAATCCTAATTCTGGTTTCCAACCCCGTAGAGAAAATCCGGCTCATAGAATAAGGAAATATTACCTATACCTAGAAAATGCCTTGATCCCACAATTTCCCCAAATATTTATTCACTTATCACAGTCACCCCATGGTTTGAGACCATTCAGTGAGTCACCAGGAACAAAACTCTGGCTTTCCGATGCAGCCTGAAATTAAATTATCAGTAGTTACTTATATTTTGTATTAACCATTTATTGGGATGTGGGCATCAAAGACCAGGCCAGCATTTATTGCCCAACTCATTTGCCCTTAGGAGGTCTTCTTCTTGAACCATTTCAATCCATGTGGTGAAGGTATGCCCACAGTACTGTTAAAGTAGGAAGCTTCTGGATTATGACCCAATGGGAATGACAGAACATCAATGTATGTCCAAGTCATGACAATGTATCACTTGGAGATGACTTTGTTCCCATGCGCCCATTCCTTTTGTCCTTCTAGGTAGTGGACGTTGCGGGTTTGGGAGATACTGTACTGATGGAATTGTAAATGTATTTCAACGGTATCCAGTCACTCTGTTTGATAATGCGAGCATTGCAAATTGTAAAAAAGATTTTCAGCAACATCTATTCACTCATCTCGTTTATTCAAGATGTTTGTTATTAATGACTCATTAATTAGTCCCAAAACCACAAAGTGTCATTGACCATGAACGAACATTCAAGGGGAATTGTGGCACCATTAGCAAGGAACTGTGGTCTGAGAGTAAGCAATCGAGGGATAAAATAATTACTGAACTAATAATCATGGAAAAAATATCACATTGAGGGGGAAAATGGACGATGATCATGACCAGTTTTGAGAAATTATACAGTGAGAGTTCAACTGATTGTGCAGAATTGCAGAATGAGATTAAAATCTTGCAGCAAATACAAGATGAGGACAAATCAGTAAATAACCATTAACGAAGAGCTCTATGTCCACATCAATGGAATTGTCATATATAATAAGAGGTCCCAGCAACCAGTTGCATAGCTGAATGAAATATTAACCTGTGGCATTGCACATTGCTGTTAGTTCCTCCTGTTTTCCATCTTCTTCTTGTTCAGTTTTCTGCCTGAAGGCAGGTCCATCCACAGCGCCATGATCTCCACCACTGGTAGGGCAAGGAGGCAGGTCCCAAATCTACCCCAGCCAGAACAGGTGTCAAACCCCATGGTATTGGCACCAATCTGAACCACACCAGCTGTCCCCAAGGATTCCGAGTTGTTGTTTCAAGATGCATTTTTACATGATGTTGTAGTCCTAGAGCTATGAAAGGTGATGTTAGAGGCCCCAATTTTCTTTTCATCATATGACTGACCATCTCCCTCTTTCACCACTTGCCATTAGTGTATGTTGGAAGGATTTACAGGTTGATAATCAACCTGTTTGGCTGCATTGTGAACGTACCCTTCCTTGGCCACCAAGTCCTGGGGCAGAATTTTTAGGTCAGCGGACGGGCACACACCTAACCTGATCGGACGTGAAATCGTGCGAGATGACGTCGGGCGAGCAATCATCCTGCGCTTGTGCGATATTTCGGTCAGCAGACGCACGTGAGTGTCAGAGCCATGCCCGCCATCAATTAAGAGGCCAGTTAAGGCAATCGACCACAATTTCACAGTGCCTGTGCGAATTCACGCTCGTCGCACAGGCAGCCGACTATTTGCAAAACCTCATCCAAGGGCCGGATAAAAAGGGTCAGCAGCATTGCCAGTGTGAATAGTGAGGAGTTTTGGAGATCGTTTGCTGCTGGTTGCTTACTGGTATTTGGCTTGCTCATGTCTGTTCAGGGCTTCATTCTTAGCATTTCCAGGTTTAATTTCATGACTCACTGGTTTCTCCAAGGCCCCGAGAGGATTCAGACTGTGTGGACCCTTCCAGGTATCATACAGCCTTCCCTTACCCTGGTAATGGGGATTGTGGTCTCTGCTAGTGGCACTTCCTCTGAAGAGGAACAGAGGGGAAAGATCAGGTGTCCCAATGCAGCTTCCAGGAGAGCGACCTGTGGGAGGAGAGGTGCAGGCACAAGGGGTGCAGGGCCAGCAGGTAGTCCAATGCATTAGGGGCCGCAGAAGACGACACTGTCGTGCTGCCTGGGTTTACACGTGGTGATGCAGTTACCTCAATATGTCCGAGGTGCAATGCCGAAGGAGGCTCCACCTCTCCAGGGAGAGTGTGCTCTCCATTTGTCAGGTGATTGGGCCTGAGATCACATCCGACTGTGTGGGTGGACACCCCATGCCAGTGGCACTGAAGGTCACAGTGGCTCTCAACCTCTATGCCTCCAGCTCTTTCCAGGGGTCAATGGGGGATCTGTGTGGCGTCTCCCAATCAGCTGTCCATAGTTGCGTCATGCAGGCGAGTATTGACTTTAATTCATTTCCGTACAGGTGAGGCAGCCAGGCTGAGCAATCCAGAGGCTTTGCAGCGATTGCTGGGTTACCCCACATCCAGTGTGCCATTGATTGCACACATGACCATCAAGGCGCCAGTGGGTCAGCCGGGTGCCTTCATCAACAGGAAGGGCTTCCATTCCATGAACGTTCAGATAGTGTGTGACCATAGGATGCATATTCTGCAAGTCTGTGCAAGTACCCCGGCAGCTCCCATGACGCCTACATCCTCAGTCACTCCCAGGTGCCAAGGCTCTTCAGTGCTCTAGCCCAACTGGATGGATGGCTGCTGGGTGAGCGTGGACTTCATTTAAAACAGAGAGTGGGTGAGCTGTGGACTTCATTTAAAAAGAGCGCGGCGGGCAGCTGATTGGTGAGTTGGACTGGTGAGTATTTTTAGTTTTTCTAGTCTTTAAGGTAAAATTAAGGTCTATAGTTAGTGTTTAGATTTCTAGTTTTTATTGTCTTTCTTAAAAATAGCCTGTTGAGCATAAGATCAAGACTGGTGTAAATAATTAAATTCAATAAAGTGTAAAGAGCAGGGGTGCTAGAGTAATTAATTAATTAAATAAATAAATAAAATGAGATAGCAATGGCAGGACGGGTTATGTGTTGCTGCTGTGGCATGTGGGAGCTGCTGAACACCAAGGTGATCCGGAGCAAACACGTCTGTAGTAAGTGTTTGCAGCTCGAGGAACTTTGGATCCGAGTTAAGGAGCTGGAGTCTGAGCTGCAGACATTGCGCCACATCAGGGAGGGAGAAAGTTACCTGGACAGTTTGCTCCAGGAGGCGGTCACACCCCACAGTTAGATAATTCGAATTTGGTCTGTGATCAGGGTCAAAGGGGGAAAAATGGTAAAAAGGCAAAATTAATAGCTCTTTACTTAAGTGCACATAGTATTCAGAACAAAATAAATGAATTAGCGGCACAAATCGAGATTAATGGGTATGATCTTATAGCCATTACAGAGACATTGTTACAAGGAGATCAAAGCTGGGAACTAAATATTCAGGGGTATGTGACTTTTCGAAAGGACAGGCAGGAAGGAAAGGGTGGTGGGGTAGCTTTGTTAGTACGAGATGGAATAAGTACGATTGCAAGAAATGATCTTGGATCGGAGGATGTGGAATCCATATGGATGAAAGTAAGAAATAACAAGGGGAAGAAGACATTGGTGGGAGTAGTCCATAGGCCCCCTAACAGTAGCTATGCTGTCGGACAGAGGATAAATCAGCAAATAATGAGGGCATGTAAAAAAGGCAGTATATTAATCACAGATGACTTTAATCTCCATGTAGGTTGGGAAAATCAAATTGGCAGAGGTAGCCAAGAGCAAGAATTCACAGAGTGTATTTGGGACAGTTTCCTAGAACAATATGTTGTGGATCCAACCAGGAATCAGGATATTTTGGATTTGGTAATGTGTTATGAGGCAGGTTTAATAAATGATCTCGGAGTAAAAGATCTCCTGGGAAACTGACCATAATATGGTGGAATTTAGCATTCAGTTTGACAGTGAGAAACTTAGTTCAGAAACATCTGTGCAAAACTTAAATAAGGGTAATTACAAAGAAATGAGGACATAGTTGGCTGGAGTGGACTGGGAAAGAGGTTTAACAGAAAAGACGGTTGATGAACAAGGGCAGTTGTTTAAGAAAATAGTTAATGACTTACAACAAAGATATATCCCAGTGAGGAAGGAGGATTGTAAGAAGGGGATAAACCAACCACGGTTAACCAAGGAAGTTAAGGATAGTTTCAAAGTGAAAGAAAAAACATACAATGTGGCAAAGATTAGTAGTAAGCCAGTGGTAAACCAACAGAAGATGACCAAAAAAATAATAAAGAGGGAGAAATTAAACTTTGAGGGTAAACTAGCAAGTAATATAAAAATGGACAGTAAGAGCTTGTTTAAATATATAAAAAGGAAGAGAGGGGCCAAAGTCAAAAAGGCCCCTTGGAGAATGAGGCTGGGGAACCAGGAAATGGCAGAGGAGTTGAATAAATACTTTGCAACAGTCCTCACGGTAGAAGACACTAATAACATACCAAAAATACTAAATAACCATGGGGCAAAAGTGGGGGAGGAAATAAATACAATAACTATCACTAGAGAAAAAGTACTAGGGAAACTAATGGGGCTAAAGGCCAATAAGTCCCCTGGACCTGATGGGTTGCATCCTAGAATATTAAAGGAAATAGCTACAGAGATAGTGGGTACACTAGTAATCTTCCAACAGTCCTTAGATTCTGGAAAAGTCCCAGAGGATTGGAAAACTGCCAATGTAACACCCTTATTCTAAAATTGGGGGGAGACAAAAATAATAAGGTAACTATAGGCCAGTTAGCTTAACATCTGTCATTGGGAAAATGTTGGAGTCTATTATTGAGGATGTAATAGCAGAGCATTTAGAAATGCATAATCTAATCAAGCAGAGTCAGCATGGCTTTATGAAAGGGAAATCATACCTAACAATTTATTAAAATTCTTTGAGGAAGTAACAAGCAGGATAGACAAAGGGGAACCAGTAAATGTAATATATTTGGGTTTCCAAAAGGCATTCGATAAGGTACCATACATAAGGTTACTTAATAAGACAAGAGCCCATGGTGTTAGGGGTAGTATATGAGCATGGATAGAGGACTGGCTAGCTAATAGAAGACAGAGAGTTTGGATACAAGGGGCATTTTCAGAAAGGCAACATATAACTACTGGAGTGCCACAGGGATCAGTGCTGGGGCCACAATTATTCACAATATATATTAATGACTTGGATGTGGGAAATGAATGTACTATCGCCAAGTTTGCAGATGACACAAAAATAGGTGGGAAGGCAAGTGATGAAGATGACACAAAGAGTCTACAGAGGGATACAGACAGGTTATGAGAGTGGACAAAACATAGCAGATGGAATATAATGTGGGAAAGTGTGAGATTATGCACTTTGGCAGGAAGAATAGAGGAGCTGAATATTATTTAAATGGAGAAAGACTGAGAAAGTTGCAGCACAGAGGGATTTGGGGGTCCCAAAAGTGAGCACACACGTCCAGTAGATAATAGATAAGGCAAATGGAATGTTGGCCTTTATTTCAAAGGGAACGGAGTATAAAAATAGAGAAGTCTTGCTAAAACTATTGAAGGCTCTAGTTAGACCACACCTAGTATACCGTGAACAGTTTTGGTCCCCTTATCTAAGATACACTGGCATTGGAGGTAGTTCAGAGAAGGTTCACTAGGTTGATCCCGGGGATGGAGGGATTTTCTTATGAGGAGAGGTTGAGTCGGTTAGGCCTGCACTTGTTGGAGCTTAGAAGAATGAGGGGCGAACTTATTGAAACATAAGATTCTTAGGAGGATTGACAGAGTAGATGCTGAGAGGTTGTTTCCCCTTGTGGGAGAGTCTAGGACCAGAAGGCGTAATCTCAGAGTAAGGGGGCGTCCACTTAAAACAGAGATGTGGAGGAATTTCTCCTCTCAAGATGGTAGTGAATCTGTGGAATTCTTTACCCCAAAGGGCTGCAGAGGCTGGTTCGTTAAGTATATTCATGGCTGTGATAGACAGATTTTTAATCAGTAAGGGAACCAAGGGTTACAGGGAAAAGGCAGGAAAGTGAAATTGAGGGTTATCAGATCAGCCATGATCTCATTGAATCGTGGAGCAGACTCGATGGGTCGAATGGACTACTTCTGCTCCTACATCTTATGGTCTTTCCTGTGAAAAGGGTTATCTGTTGACAAGGTGGTTTATGACACCTCTCCGCCACCCAAGAGCAGAGGCAGAGCAGTGTTATAATAGGGATCACGCTTCCACAAGGGCGGTGATAGAGAGGACCTTAGGTCTTCTGAAGATGAGCTTCCGATGCCTGGACTGTTCAGAGGGAGCACTCCCCAGAGCGGGTGTCACTGATCGTGGTAGCATGCTGTGCTCTCCACAATCTGGCACTGGCAAGGGGGGACCCACTGGAGGAAGAGGATCTTGCCGCAGCTCCACAGGCCACAGAGGATGAATCCAGTGGTGAGTCAGAAGAGGAACATGGTGAGGACAATGCTGAGGGCGTGGAGACAAACCTCTGTAACGTCCAGGGAGGCAGGGACACCAGGGACACTTTGATCCAACGCTCCTTCAGCTAGGCTGCCAAATAACCGCGCCCATCTCATGCCAGGGCTGCCGCCTCCGTCCAGGATGTTCGAAATGCCCAGTCATGTGAACCCCAAGTCTACTCAGTGCCTGTGCAATAAGATTTTTGTACTGGCATACCCTGTACCAAAAATTAAAGTTGAATTATACTCAGGCCATCACAAAATAAGCAAATTTAATGTTATTGTCACATTGAAATCACACTGACATGACCATTATTGGTGTTGATGTCCACTCCAGTAGCCATATATATCAAACATAACTGAACAGAAGATCATCCATGAACAGTCCCTCTTGTGCTCATGGTACCTTAAACTTTCATTTGCGAGTGTAACATCTTGGTGCACCCCCCCACCACCCCCCACCCCTCGCTGGCAGCGGCATTGGAGGCAGCCTGCTGACTCTGCTGTCTTGTTGGCCTTGGTTACCTTGGCGGTCATCCTTTGGCCAGTGGAGCCTGTTCTGGCCCCATCTGGGAGGGAGCAGCCAGTGCCAGGGCTGGCATCTCCCCAGTCATCGCAGCCTCATCAGATGCGACGGCCACTGGCAGAGTGGCGGAGGAGTTGCTGCTGTCATCTGGAGTGCCCTGAGAGGAGCCCGCAGAGACGACAAGCAGCTCATGAGCCAACATGAGGTCACTCTGGATCTCCCTGCTCGCCATTGATGGATTGGCACCTCGCTGGGATACTGGGTGCCTCATCCATCTCCCACACTGGCACTGACCACCTGAGGTCATTGCCTGTGTGAGGGCTTTCAGGTCTGAGCACAACCCCAGTCACCCCTGATTTTGCTCCTGCAGCAGCCTCTCCATAAGAGTCACCACTCTCTCAATGGAGGAGGCAGTGCGCTTGTCAATGAGGGTCAAACGCAGTGCTCATGCTCCGCATGGACTCCTCCACAACAGAGACCATAGAAACATAGAAAATAGGAGCAGGAGTAGACCATTCAGCCCTTCGAGCCTGTTCTGCCATTCACTATGATCATCCAACTCAATAGCCTGCTCCCGCTTTCTCCCCATATCCTTTGATCCCTTTCGCCCCAAGAGCTATATCTAACTCCTTCTTGAAAACATACAATGTTTTGGCCTCAACTACCTTCTGTGGTAGTGAATTCCATAGGCTCACCACTCTCTGGGTGAAGAAATTTCTCCTCATCTCAGTCCTAAATGGTCTACCCCATATCCTCAGATTGTGGCCCCTGGTTCTGGACTCCCACACCATCAGGAACATCCTTCCTGCATCTACCCTGTCTAGCCCTGTTAGAATTTTATAGGTTTCTATAAGATCCCCCCACATTCTTTCATTCTTCTAAACTCCAGCGAATATAATCCTAACTGACTCAATCTCTCCTCATAGCACGCATGCCCTTATGGATCTCCGCCAGGTCCTCCCGCACATCCTGTTGGACGTCCAGCATCTGCCACCTATTGGACGACTCCAGAGGCTCATCATCTGCCTTGGACTGAGCACCGTCATGGTCCCCAGCAGTGCTCCAACTGCCGGCGCCCTGGGCACTCTTTGCCTCCGCCTGCACCTCAACAAGTATGAAGTGACCTCACCAATGTGTACCAACAATGTTGCCGACGATCTAACGCCCACCAAGATGCTGGTATCTATGCTGGTGCCTGGTTCAGAGTGCGGGCGTGATGCAGGTGCTGATGAAGCCTGGTGATCCTCTGGCATCAAGGGTGGCCCTTCTGGGTCCTAAGAATGAGTGCCTACTGGCGAATCTAAGGGAGAACAAGGACATGTCATGAGTTAAAGTCATCACACTGTCACTGTGCATGCCAGGCACCCTTGAGACAATGGAGATCTGCATCACAGTGCCAACGTCTTTCAATGATCAATGGAGACTCCAAGCTTGAGGCTCCCATCAATTAAGAGATTACAGAAGAATGTTTGCACAACCCGAAACTCTCACCTCTGTGCACTGCACTCTTACCTTCGTCTGACATCCCTACCTCTCCAGGACCATTTGTTTGGGGAGCATGCCAGCTCTCCAGCTCCAGGATGCCCTGCTCGAACCTGGTCAGCAGCAGCAGGTTGGGCGGGCCTCCACCTGTCCGTGACCTCTCCAATTGGTTATGGCTCGTCTTCTCCTGGAAAGATAGAGGAGCATTGATTCGTCTACTATCTGCCTGCAGTGCCATTGCAGCCTGACCGACCCACCTGAACAACACCTTGGAGGGCACAGCCAAGTCAGTCCAAACTGCTAGGGCTCAACCGCTTGGCCATCTCGGGCGTTACTGACAGTTGACACTCAGACTCTAACACCCCTGAGCTCCACAGGGGGGCGGCCAGCCCTTAACACCTCACTACACTGATCCATGCCAACATGGTACTCATCCTTCCTGAGCGCAGCAGGTCACTGAACCTCTTGCAGCACTGCACCCATGTGGGCCGCACCACATCATGGCTGCTGACCTGCCCTGCCACCTCCTCCCATGCTTTCTTCGTGAGGTGCGTTGGCCTCCTCCTCCCATCTCAGGGGACGAGGGTGTCCCTCCTGTCACCAACCTCCTTCAGGAGCACGGCGAGGCACTCAACCGAAAAGTGGGGGGCCGAGTGCCCACCCGACCTGCCCTCCCACCTGGTGTCTCTAGCCGCACTTGATTCCATAACTCGAATGCTGAAAATGCAGAAGAGACTTTCTTCCATGGCAGCCTTCAAGCGGCTGCCTGTGCAGTTTTTAAACCAGCCACCGGGTCGCCATTGGACCTGGCCCCCGCCTTCCTGACCATTGGGGAGCCGCATTTCACGCTGGGTGGGCCTTAATTGGCCCGCCAGTGTGAAATCGTGGTTGTGGGCCTATCGCAGGTGGCGGCCTGTTTCCCGGCTGGTCCTGCACCTGCCGATCGCGCCTGCCAACCTGAAAATTCTGCCCCTAGGGCCCCATTTTAAGCAGCTATTAAGAAATAAAGTAGAAAGCTAGAGAGGAAATAAGAGGGAGTAAAACAAAAAGAACACAGAGATGAGGGGAAAAGACAGCAGAATGTAAGAAACCAGAGGGTTTTGGGATAATGGATGGGGGAAAGCAAGAAAGCAGAAACAAAAACACAAGAATGGAGATAATGAGACCACGGGGGAAATGAAAATGTACAGGAGACAGAAAGTAAGAGAACACAGTGAGTTGTTGAGAAAACAGGCATTGAAATTCCTTCGAACACTCAATATAACGATCATAGTGATGGACTGTTAATGTGTGGTCATTTGCTACACAAGTATTATTGGAGTCTTAGCCCAATTTTTCAATGCTCATGAAGTTTCTTCGAGTACTCTGGACTAACACATTAATACACAGTGCCAGCTATACTGATTTTGGCTTGTTAACAATTAAGTACCATTAAAGACAAATAAGCACATTTGTAGCATTCTCGTCTCTGACTCAGCAGGTTATGGGTTCAAATCCCACTTCAATTATTTGCGCACAAAATTTTGGTGGATCCTCGGCAGAAGTTTTGAGGGACCACTGTCAGAGATACCATTGTTTGGATGAGGCAAAAAAAGCCAAGGCCCCTTCTCCCTCTCAGGTAGACCTATAATAAAAGAAGAACAGAGGAGATATCCCCACTGAGCTGGCCAATATTTATCCCTTAACCAATATCACTAAAACAGATTATCTGGTCATTGTCTTATTGTGGGACCTCACTGAACAAATTAGCTGGTTTTTGATATTAAGGCAGTGACTACACTTCAGAAGTACTTTATTGGCTATAAATTGCTTTTAAGGTTTCTTGAGGCCATGAAAGGAGCTTATTAATTGCAAGTCTTTCTTTCTTTGGGTCTGTATAGGTACAAAAATATGTACATATTGTACATACACATTAGGAAAATTGTGCGATGTTTTCTCATGTCTATGTGGTGTCATGGAATCCCATTCCTGGCATCTTTTTCCTGATAGTGTCACCGCTGTAGTCCCGCGATAGTTATAACCATTTCCATTAAAGCAATCAGTAGATCCACCTTCATTCGCCGGCACTGAAAAGTAAACAGTGTAGATTATTTGAGGAACATCTTGATATAAAAAACTCACAATCTTGTAATATTTACCAGTATTCCTAGTTAATTTTCTCTATGCATAGAGTCATAGAGGTCTACAGCACAGAAAAAGGCCCTTCGGCCCATTGAGCCTGTGCCGGTCAAATAAGTACCTAACTATTCTAATCCCATTTTCCAGCACTAGGCCCATAACCTTGTATGCCATGGCATCGCAAGTGCACATCCAAATACTTCTTAAATGTTATGAGGGTTTCTGCCTCTACCACCCTTTCAGGCAGTGAGTTCCAGATTCCCACCACCCTCTTGGCGAAAAAATTCTTCCTCACATACCCTCTAAACCTCCTGCCCCTTACCTTAAATCTATGCCCCCTGGTTATTGATTCCTCCACCAAGGGGAAAAGTTCCTTCCTGTCTACCCTATCTATGCACCTCATAATTTTATACACCTCAATCATGTCCCCCCTCAATCTCCTCTGCTCCAAGGAAAATAACCCCAGTCTATCCAATCTCTCCTCATAACTAAAACTCTCCAGCCCAGGCAACATCCTGGTAAATCTCCCCTGCACTCTCCCTAGTGCAATCACATCCTGTGCATTAAAGGATAGTAATTCTGTGGTTTGTTGTTAATCGATCAATTATTATTCTTTGCCCACTCTCCTAGCCTTGCTCTTAGCAGTAAATATATCCAATGCATTTTGATTAGAAACCTAACATTAAATGTACATTTTAATTTGTTCAGCATCAATTTACATTGAATGTTTAGCTTTACTCCAGATTTACTTCATTCCCATGTTGCATGAGTTCCTTCCATTTGAGGATTTATTAAAATCACCAACAGAGAGCAGAGCAGCAGATTTGGTTGAAGATGGGGACTTTCATGCGAACATACGAACAAGGAGCAGGAATCGGCCATTCGACCCCTCGAGCCTTTCCGCCATTTAATAAGATCATGGCTGATCTGATAGTAACCTCAAATCTGCATCCCGCCTACCCCCCCACCCCCCGCGATAACCTATCACCCCCTTGCTTACCAAGAATCTATCCACCTCTGCCCTAAAAATATTCAAAGACTCTGCTTCCACCACCTTTTCAGGAAGAGAATTCTAAAGACTCATGACACTCAAAGAAAAAATTTCGCCTCATCTGTGTTTTAAATGGGCGACCCCTTAATTTTAAACAGTGACCCCTAGTTCTATATTCTCCCACAAGATCCTCTCTACATCCACCCTGTCAAGTCTTCTCAAGATCAGGTTTCAATCAAGTCACCTCTTACTCTTCTAAACTCCAGCAGATATAAACCTAGCCTGTCCAGCCTTTCCTCATAAGACAACCCGCCCATTCCAGGTATTAGTCTGGTAAGCCTTCTCTGAACTGCTTCTAATGCATTTACATCCTTCCTTAAATAAGGTGACCAGTATTGTGCATAGTACTCCAGATGTGGTGTCACTAGTGCTCTGTATAACTGAAGCATAACCTTCCTACTTTTGCATTCAATTCCCCTTACAATAAATGATAACATTCTATTAGCTTTCCTAATTACTTGCTGCATCCGCATCCTGGCCTTTTGTGATTCATGCACTAAGACACCCAGATCCCTCTGCATCTCAGAGCTCTGCAATCTCTCACCATTTAGATAATATGCCTCTCCTTTATACCTCCTGCCAAAATGGATAATTTCACATTTTTCCACATTATACTCCATTTGCAAGATCTCTGCCCACTCACTTAACCTATCTATATCTTTTTTGTAGCCTCCTTATGTCCTCTCCACAAATTACTTTCCTACCTATCTTTGCGTCATCGGCAAATTTGGCAACCATCCCATCCATCCTGTCAACCAAGTAATTTATATAAATTGTAAACAGTTGAGGTCCCAGCACAAATCCCTGTGGCATACCACTCGTTACATCTTGCCAAACAGAAAAGGACCTATTTATGCCTACCCTCTGCTTCCTGTTAGCCAGCCAATCTTCTATCCATGCCAATATGTTACCCCCTATGCCACGAGCTTTTATTTTCTGCAATAACCTTTGATGTGGCACTTTATCACATGCCTTCTAGAAATCTAAGTACAGTACACTTCCTCAAAAAACTCTAATAAGTCAGTTAAACATGAGTTGCCTTGAACAAAACCATATTGAATCTGCTTGATTATTTTGAACTTATCCAAGTGCCCTGCTATAGTTTCTTTAATAATAGCTTCCAACATTTTCCCTATGACAGATTTAAGCTAACTGGCTTGTAGGTTCCCGCTTTCTGTCTCCCTCCCTTTTTGAATAATGGAGTAAGATTTGCTATCTTCCAATGTAATGGAATCTTTCCTGAATCTAGGGAGTTTCGGAAAATTAAAACAAATGCATCAACTATCTCACTAGCCACTTCTTTTAAGACCCTAGGATGATATCCATCAGGACTCGGGCATTTGTCAGCCCGCAGCTCCAACGATTTACTCAATACCACTTACTTCTCTGATGATTGTATTTTCCTGAGTTCCTCCCTCCCTTCCATTTCCTGATTTATAGCTGCTTCTGGGATGTTACTTGTACCCTCTATACTGAAGACTGATGCAAAATATCTGTTCAATTCATCTGCCACCTCCTTATTTTCCATTATCAATTCTCCAGACTCACTTTCTATAGGACCAACGCTCATTTTGTTAACTCGTTTCTTTACTAAATATTGATAGAAACTCTTACTATCTATTTTTATATTTCTGACTAGCTTTCTCTTGTACTCTAATTTTTTCCTCATTATTAATTTTTAGTCATCTTTTCCTATTCCTTATATTCGGTCCAATCTTCTGGCCTTTCTGAGACTTTCAGTGGGCCTCGTATCAATTCTTTTCATGACAAATACTTTGGAGGAGGAACAGCAGAGCAGTAGCTGCATACAGAGTCCAGAAAATTTGAAAACCACAAGGTAGACATGAATTCACTTGAAAACCTAGACTAAACTAAACTGGAAAGAATTCCATTGTATCATTCCAGGATGTCAGTCTTGGCTCAATGGTAGCATGCTTGCCCAAGTTAGATGGTTTTGGGTTCAATTTGTACATAATCCAGACTACCACTCCAGTTCAACATTGAGGGAGTGCTGCACTACTGGAAGTGTCTTCCTTCGGATGTGATATTAAACCTAGACTACTCTCTTCGGTGGTTTTAAAAGATCACTTGGCTCTATTTAAAGAAAATAAGTTCTCTCTTGGGCCCTGGTTAAAATTTATCCCTCGACCAACATCATTAAAGCAAATTTTATGATCTCTATCATATTGCTGTTTGTGTGAGCTTGCAGTGATCAAGTTGGCTGCTATGTTTCTTACATTACAGCGCTTCATTTGCTGTAAAAGTGAAATACAAATGTATCCATAATAATATGTTCTTGTGATCCTCTGGTGTCTAATTGAATTTACCTAGAATTTAAGTTGACAAAACTATTAAAGCACATGGGATCCTTGGCTTTATAAATAAAAGCATACAGTACAGGAGCAAGGAAGTGATGAACAACCTTTAGAAGTCACAGTTGAAGCCTCAGCTGAAGGCTTGAGTGAAATTTTAATTCACCTGAAAGCTTTTGCACAGAATTAAAATTGGGCCCATTGTGTCTAATTCTAGGTACCACATTTTGAAAGGATGTCAAGCCCGTGGAGATAGTGCAGAGCAGATTCACCAGAATGGTACCAGGGATGAGGGAATTCCACTATGTGGAAAGACTACAGAAAATGGAATTGTTTTCCTTAAAGCAAAGAGGTTAAGGGACCCAGATTTTAAGATAATTGGCAAAAAGGCCAGAGGAGACTGGAGGAGGTTGTTTTTTCTCTTAGTGAGTTTTAATAATCTGGGATGCACTGCCTGAAAGGGTGGTGGAAACAGATTCAATAGTAACTTTCAAAGGGGATGTGGATCTATACGTGAAAAGAAAAAAATTAGCAGGGCTATGGGGAAAGACTGGGGAAATGGGATTAACTGAATAGCTCTTTCAAAGAGCCAGGACAAGCACGATAGACTGAATGGCCTCTTTCTGTGCTATATGATTGTACAGTTCTATATTTGGACAGGTGAAAATGTTTTGTGACACCAGGAGCTCAATCACAAGACTAGTCTAAGGCATGTGGAGTATAAAGGTACACATGCAAGTCACACAGACACTAAAGACATCCAAAAGAGTGGGCAGATTGAAGGGATCTGTGAGAAGAATGTGTCACAGCCATAAAGAGGTAGGATGAGACAGAGAACAGTACAAAAAGCTGGAATCAGAAAGGAGAGACAATTACAAAAACAGAATTAAGTCTAATTTTTGTCTTTAATAATATCTTGGGAGATCAACCATATGCCGTAATGCTGCCGTTATGAGAAAACAACACATCTGACTCTATGTAACATGATGGGAAATCTGCTAATAATATATAGACCAATTGACAAAGCAACAAACAGCTTAGTGGAGATTTAATATAGGGCTCAATAAAAAGAAGCAGAGCACTATCTGGAAACCATGGAATTCTCACCTGGAGACGCAAGGCCACACTTTTGTACTTGGCAATATTCCCATCTTATATCTGGGTCGGTGGTGTAACACCAGGGCTCCTTTTCATTATCCGGGTTCCTGCAGTGATTATCTTCTAGTCCTCTGAAAAACAGCAGGTTGGATGTCGATCAGAAAGGAATATTACGTAGTTTTGAATGTGTGGCTAGCTTCATCTCATGAATAGAAGATATGGAAATATGGATGGTCTGAATCCTGATTGGAATTGGCTTGGCTCCACACAACTTGGAACAAGTCTGCAATCGTACTCAGGCAGCTCGCAGGAGTGACTTAAGTCTGTCCCCCTCATCAGGGATGATGGTGGAAAGCACTTCACACAAGGGCTACTGACATTTACTTACTTGCATGGGTAGTTGTCCGGAGTTCTTGAGTGCAGGTGCGGAACCTGAGCATCCCATCTTTGACAGACTCTACCAGAAATGGTTGTTGATACAGTTCCACGATACCTCTGACCCTTGCCTGTGTAACACTCTGTCTCTCCTTCAAAAGCAGGGGGCTCCCCATCTTCAACAGACATAAACAATATTGTCAAGTTTATTATTGAGGGCTTGTACAGTTGTGTTAGTATTTGTGTTACATGAAGGAACCATGGATAAACCTGGTTCCAATTTTCTGAAAGAGGGGATAGTAAATCAGAAATGAAGGAGTGGGAGCAGAACAGTTGTATTGGATTATACCTTCCAATGCCTTGTTCAGGCAGCCGTTTTTCTCGGAGAAGCCTAGACAGTGAATGTAGAAAAGTTGCTTGCCCATAATGTGTGGGAAGGGGTGAGGAGACTGAAAACTTTTAATATAAATTGCAGTGACCCTATTTTTTCTACTGCTAACACTGAGCAGTAGATCAAATCTAGATTATCAGAAATGAAAAGTGCAGGGTTCAAGAATAGTGTAGTGCTGCAGAACACTCTCGCGCAGTGCGATAATGGAGGAAAGGGGGCTTCTATCCTTCCACTCTCAGATATAGTATTTGGAAAGTTCTGGTGATTGCTCCATATCCTCTATAGAGGAAAATAATTATGAGAGGAAGAGTTGTCTTTGGGCTGTTCCCTGCTTTGATGAAGGCTACGTAGCAGGTCATGCACCAGTTCTCTTGGCCACACCAAAGCACATCCTATCAAGACTGGTATAACAGGAAGATGGCTGAAGCTAGAGGAGTCTCATAAAGAATAAGATCTCTCAAAAGGAATAGTGTAATTGACTAGAGCAGTAACTTCAGCAAATAGAATCATAGTATGATAAAGCAGAAAAGGAGGCCTTTCAGCTATCATATGGGCAAAATACCGCAGATGCTGGAAATCTGAAAGGAAAACAGAAAATGCTGGAAAAACCCAGCAAGTCTGATAGCATCTGTGGAGAGAGAAAAACAAATTTAACGTTTCATGTCCGTATGGCCCTTCTTCAGAATTTTTGCTTGTTTTCAGTTCTGAAGAAAGGTCATACAGACTCGAAACGTTAAATTTGTTTTTCTCTCTCCACAGATGCTGTCAGACCTGCTGGGTTTTTCCAGAATTTTCTGTTTTTCTTTCAGCTATCATGTCTGTTCTGGGGCTTCAAAAGAGCTTTCCAATTAGTTTCACTCCCTTGCCCTTTATCCAGAGCCCTGAAAATATTTTCCCTTCAAGTATTTACCCAATTACATTTTGAAAGTTATTATTGAATCCGTTTCCACCACCTTTTCAGACAGTGCATTCCAGAAGATGGTGGCATAGTGGTAATGCCATTGGACTTGTAATTCAAAGACCCAGGCTAACGCTCTGCTGGTGGAATTTAAATACAATTCGTAAAATCTGGAATTGAAAGCTAGTCTCAGTAATGGTGACCATGAAACTATCATAGGTTGTCATAGAAGCCCATCTGGTTCACTAAAGTCCGTTAGGAGAGGAAATCTGTCATCCTTACCTGGTCCGGTTTACATGTGACTCCAGATCCACAGCAATGTGGTTGACTCTTAAATGCCCTCTGAAATGGCCTAGTAAGCCACTCAGTTCAAGGGCAATTAGGAATGGGTAACAAATGCTGGCCTTGTCAGCTATGTCCACATCCCATCAAAGAATTTTTTAAAAAGCTGTGAACAGTCAGATGTCATGGTGCATATCAGTATGAATTAGATAAGCAGAAAGAGGGATGAAGTCCTGCAGGCAGGTTTTAGGGAGGTAGAAAAGTGATTAATAAACAAGACTTCAAAGGTCACAATCTTCAGGTTGTTTCTGGTCTCATAAGCACTGGTGAGTATAGAAATTATGCAGATAAATGTGTGGCTGGAGAGATAGTGCAGTAGTGAGAATTTTAGATTCCAGGGACATTAGGACCAGTTCTAGGCGTGTTGGGACCTGCACAGGTGGGTTGCGCCTCAATAGAACCAGGACCAATTTCCTCAAAGTGGTTTCCTAGTCCTGTGGGAGAAGGTTTCAGCGAATTTAACATGGGAATGGGCAATAGCATTAGAAAAGGAAAACAATGTGCACAAAGGATTGAAAGAGACAGATATCTCTAGAACAAGAAATAGTAAGTTATTAGGTGGAGTCAGACTAAAAAAGGTTTGCAGTGCATGTGCGTAAATGTACAAAGTAAATAAGGTTGGTGAAATGCAGGTGCAGATAGCACGTGGGAATATGAGTCATGCAATAATGGAGAGTTGGCTGAAAAAAGGGAAGGATTGGGTACTTAATATTCCTGGATACAAAGTGTTCAGGAATGAAAGGGAGGGAAAGAGAGGTGGCAGCATTGATTAAAGAGAACTTTACAGTGCAGGAGAGAGAGGATGTCCTGGAACATTCAAGGACAGAATCTATTTGGTTAAGAAACAATTGAGGTACTACTGTGTGTAATCTATAGACTAACTAGTGGAAAGGATATAAAGGTTGAAATTGCAGGGAAATTACAGAAAGGTGCAAAAACTACAGAGTAAAGAAAATAGGGACTTCAGTTATCCTAATATAGACTGGAATGGTAATAGTGTAAAGGGCAGAGAAGGGGAAGAGTTTCTGAAATGCATTCAGGAGAAATTTCTAGATTATGTTTCTGACCCAATGAGGAAGGAGGCATTGCTGGATGTGGTTCTGGGAAATGAGATGGATCAGTGATCATAGTATCAAAAACTTTAGGTTGGCTATGGAAAAGAACCAGGAACAATCTAGAGCAAGGTTACTTAATTGCAAGAGGGTCAATTTCAGTATTTTGAAAACAGATCTGGCCAAGGTAAGTTGGAATCACAGACTGACAGGCAGAAAATGCAATAGAACAATGAGCAGACTTTAAAGAGGGTGTGGAGCACAAAGTGGTTGTGAAAGTGCTTCATTAACATTCAGGAATTTGGTGCAAGTGGGGGTTCTCTGCGGAGAGGGAAGTACCATTTTTTTTTACCTCCAGTAGAGCTGGTCTATGTTTTTTATTGATCTCTAAGCTAGGAAATTATAACTTGCTATTGATTTATTTTACGAAATTAGTAACTTAAACTAGATAAACCAATTAATTAGTGAACTAAAATAATTGATTCAACTAAAATTAATTAACCAATCAAATAAACAGGTAAGTTTAGACAGGACAGGTGGTATGCTATAAGTGCAGCATGTGGGAATTTGTGGAAAGCATTGTGAACCCTGACAAACATACCTGCGGTAAATGTCTGTAGCTCAGGACTGCGGTTCAGATTTGTGAACTGGAGTCTAAGCTGTAGACATTGTGGCCCATCAGAGTGGGAAGAGTGTCCTGCAGTCAGCATCGTGGTGAAGCAGTCTGGGAAGAGTGTCCTGCAGTCAGCATTGTGGTGAAGCAGTCTGGGAAGAGTGTCCTGCAGTCAGCATTGCGGTGAAGCAGTCTGGGAAGAGAGTCCTGCAGTCAGTTCTTGTTGGAAATAAACAAGAGTGACATCACAAGATAGCGCAAGAGAGCGGTGGAGAGATCAGAACCAGCGCAAGTGTGGGGAAGCTTCAAAAGTGACATCAGCACAAAGGTGAGAGCTGATTGGTGAGTAGTGGGTAAGTGTTTTTCTCCAGTTTTTTTTCTCCAGTTTAAAATAGATTAAGCTAAAGAAAGGTAAGAGTTCTAGTTTTTATTTAAAGTACATAAATAACTTAACGTTTTTTTACTGTATTTAACTTAAAGTAAGGTTTTTTTTCAACTAGAGGCATGGCAGGACAGCTCAGTACCGTGATATGCACAGCCTGCAGCATGTGGGAAGTCCTAGACGCTCTTTGTGCTCTGACTGACCATGTGTGCAGGAAGTGCCACCAGCTGCAGCTACTTGAGCTCCGACCTTCGGAGATTGAGTGGCACCTGGAGGCACTGAGGTGCATCTGCGAGGCTGAGAGTTTCATGGACAGCACGTTTTTAGACGTGATCACCCCACAGTTTACGGAAGTGCAGACAGAGAGGGAATGGGTGACCATCAGTCAAAAGAAAGGTGGCACGCAGGTAGACAGGAAATCCCCAGGGTGAATCTCGCTTGAGAACCGCTTTTCTGTGTTGGAAAACGGTGAGAGTGATGGTTCCTCTGAGGAATGCAGCCATGCTCATGGCATTGTGAGTGGCTCAGCTGCACAGGGATGGAGGAAAAAGAGAGGAAGAGCAATAGTGGTAGGAGGCTCGATAGTATGGGGAACAGACAGGCGTTTCTGCGGCTGTAGACGTGACTCCAGGGTGGTATGTTGCCTCCCTGGTGCCAGGGTCAAGGATGTTACTGAATGGCTGCAGGGCATTCTAAAGGGGGCGGGAAAACAGACAGAGTCGTGGTACATATTGGTACCAACGACATAGGTAGAAAGAGGGATGAAGTCCTGCAAGCAAAATTTAGCGAGCTAGGAAACAGATTAAACAACAGGATCTCAAAGGTAGTAATTTCTGGATTACTTCCGGTGCCACGCACTAGTGAGTATCGAAATAGGAGGTTAGTCCAAATGAATGCGTGGCTGGAGAGATGGTAAAGGAGGGAGGGCTTTAGGTTTCTGGGGCATTGGGACCATTTCTGGGGGCGGTGGGGCCTGTACAAGGCGGGTTGCACCTGAACCGGAATGGGACCAACATCCTTGCGGGGAGGTTTGCTAGTGCTGTTGGGGAGGGTTTAAACTAACTTGGCAGGGGGATGGGATCCTGAGAGGAGGCTCAGCAGGGAGAGATGCACAGCCAAAATTAGAAGAGAGAGCAAGTGAGTCTGGAAAGCATAGAAATTATAGGCCAGTTAAGGCACAAGGGAGTTTGGCAAAGTTGGATGGTATTTATTTTAATGCAAAGAGTCTGACGAATAAGGCAGATGAGTTGAGGGCACAAATTAACACATGGAAGTATGATGTAATTGCTGTCACAGAGACATGGCTGGGAGAGGGGCAGGATTGGCAGCTCAATATTCCAGGATATGGGGTCTTCAGGCGAGACAGGGAAGGAGGTAAAAGAGGAGGGGGTATTGCAATATTGATCAAGGGATCAATTACAGCAATAAGGAGGGATGACATCTTAGAAGGCTCCTCAAATGAATCCATATCGGTAGAACTGAAAAACAAAAAAGGAGCAATCACATTGCTGGGAGTGTACTATAGGCCCCCAAACAGTAGAGAGAAATAGAAGAGTAGATATGTAGGCAAACTTCAGAGAAGTGTAAAAATAATAGGGTAGGTAATAGTGGGGGATTTCAACTTCCCCTACATTTACTGGGTTAGCCATAGAGTTTAGAGAGAGCAGAATTCTTAAAATGGATCCAGGAGAGCTTATTAAGCCAGTACATAGAAGGTCCTACAAGAGAGGGGGCGGTCCTGGACTTAATTTTAGGGGATGAAGCTGGGCAAGTGGTAGAGGTATCAGTGGGGGTGCATTTTGCAGATAGTGATCATAACTCTGTTAAAGGGTGGGACCAACAAATCCAGGGAACCCTGGATGTCGAGGGATATACAGGATTGGAGAAAGAGAAAAAGGGAGGCTTGTGGCAGATACCGAGGGCTCAAAACAGTGGAAGCCCTAGAGGAGTATAGAATGTGTAGGGGGGAACTTAAAAAGGAAATTAGGAGAGCAAAAAACGGGCACGAAAAAACATTGGCAGGTAAAATAAAGGAAAATCAAAAATTATTTTACAAGTACATTAAGAGTTAGAGGATAACTAGGAAAGAGCAGGGCCCATTAAAAACCATAATGGTAATTTGTGTGTGGAGCCGGAAGACAAGTAGGATTCTAAATCAATACTTTGTGTCGGTGTTCACAAGTGAGATGGACGACGTGGGTATGGAAATCAGGCAGAAGGACTGTGATATAATTCAAGAAATTAGCATAGAAAGGGAGGAGGTTCTAAGTGGTCTGGCAGGCTTAAAAGTAGATAAATCTCCAGGCCCGGATGAAATGTATCCCAGGCTCTTGATTGAGGCAAGGGAGGAGATACAGGGGGTGCTGGCAATAATTTTCAATACCTCTCTGGCCACAGGAGTGGTGCCAGAAGACTGGAGGACAGCCAATGTGGAACTCTTATTCAAGAAGGGAGGAAGGGATAAACCAGGGAACTACATGCCAGTCAGTCTAACCTCAGTGGTGGGGAAGCTATTGGAAGCAATTCTGAGGGACAGAATTAATTTACACTTGGAGGGGCAGGGATGAATCAAGGACAGTCAGCATGGTTTTGTTAAGGGGAGGTCATGTCTGACCAATTTGATTGAATTTTTCGAAGAGGAGACCAGGTGCGTAGATGAGGGCAATGCATTTGACGTAGTCTACTTGGACTTCAGCAAGGCTTTTGATAAGGTCCTGCATGGGAGATTGATACGAAGGTAAGAGCCAATGGGATCCAAGGCAACATGGCAAATTGGATCCAGAATTGGCTGAGTGGCAGGAAGCAGAGGGTGATGGTTGAGGGGTGTTTTTGTGACTGGATGCCTGTGGGGTTCCACAGGGATCGGTGTTGGGTCCCTTGCTGTTTGTGTTATATATAAACGATTTAGACTTGAATGTAGGAGGGTTGATCAGTAAGTTTGCGGATGACACGAAAATTGTTGGGGTGGTAAATAGTGAGGAGGATAACTTTAGATTACAGGAGGATATAGACAGGCTGGTCAGATGGGCTGATCAGTGGCAAATAGAATTTAATCCGGAAAAGTGTGAGGTGATGCACTTGGGTAGGACAAACAAGGCACGGGAACACACGATGAATGGTAGGACCCTGGGAAGTACCGAGGATCAGAGGGACCTTGGGGTGCATGTCCACTGGTCCCTTAAGGTAGCAGGACAAGTAGATAAGGTGGTTAATAAAGCAAATGGGATACTTGCCTTTATTAAACGAGGTATAGAATATAAGAGCAGGGAGGTTATGCTGGAACTGTATAAAATGCTGGTTAGGCCACAGCGAGAGTATTGCAAGCAGTTCTGGAGTCCACATTATACGAAGGATGTGATTACACTCGGGAGAGTGCAGAGGAGATTTATCAGGATGCCTGGGCTGGGGAGCTTTAGTTATGAGGAGGGATTGAATAGACTGGGGTTATTTTCCTTGGAGCAGAGGAGATTGAGTTAGAAGGAAGATTGAGTAAACAACAAGCCTGTTGTGGCTGCAGTTACTGCCAGACTGGGGTGCATTGGGTAAGAAAGGGTATCAGTACAGTCATCATGATGACAGGCGGGATCCATGGGTCCCTCCCGAAGGCTGTGAGTGTGGTTGTCGAGATTCAAAACTTAAATCTAATAGGGATCAGGTAACTTCCAGAGACAGGAGCCAGGATTTTCTGTGCCTGCCGGTGTTGGGCGTGTTCAGTGGCATGAGAGGTCAATATGGTGCGATCGGTTTCCTCAATGGTGTGAAACCATTCACGATCGTCCACTCAGCCCGCCAATGGCGGGCCGTGTTTCCTGCCATCGGGAACCTCATTGTCACTGTAATACATCCGCATACCATTATTAGGCCAACCCACCGAAATTGTCCTCCTATACCCCGCTGGATCGTCCATCCACTTCGGCAGGAAAGCACGCCGACCTGTTTCACATCAGCATATAAAAGGCGTGCACTTGGAAGGCTGCACTTTGAGGGGAACTCAGAGGTGAGTGCACAGCAATGATGTGCAGTGCTTGCCAGGGTCGCCTGCCAGTCTTCAAGCTTGAGGAGCATTGGAGAGGGGCAGTCATGGGCAGCCGTGCCTTTGAGGCGACTTGTGGGGGAGGGCGCCGTGCTGTTGAATATAGCGTACAAGCATTCGGGATGGGGGGGTAGGGTGGGTGAGGGAAGCGGCCACGCATTAGGGACACCTTATATAAAGTGACCATTCCTCTGCAACTGAGACAGTCCAGGCGCAGCCATTGATATGACTGAAGTTGGGCTTCTAGCTTATCTGCCCACTCAAGCAACGCAGGAGCATCGAAGTGCCACCAAGTGCTCCAGACCTTTTCACCTACCCCCTGCACAGACTGCAAAGTCATGAGCATTTTAGTCGACAGCAGAACAGTTGGACGACTGCAGAACAGTTAGACAACTGCACACATTGTACAATCTCCTCGCTAAAGCTGGCCATGGAACAGTCACTGCTGGAGGTGCTCACAGACCCTTGCAATGTTAGCATCCGGTTTGGACCAGTCTCACCGATAGTTCAAGTTAACAGTGCAGCCTTGCAGTGCGAGTTAGAAGAATGCCTGCACCTCAGCTGAGAGCACAGCATGCAGTGCAAAGGGCAAAGCTGCTGCCAATCGGTCAGGTGGAGTGGGGCGGAGGTGGGTGGGTTTTCAGGCAACCATGCAGCACACTAATCTCTGGCCATCCAAGTGGTGGCCAGCACTCTCCGGGAAGCATTAAGGGGCCTTCACACTTAGCCAGGATATGTTCTTAGTACACCCATGCTAACCCATGTGTCCCTTTCTTTCATCCTGTAGGAGTATAACATCAGGATCATGGAGCCTGGTGAACTAACTGTATGCCTGATGGCCTACAGAGAACGAAGACAATGGAGGAGAGAGCGACTGAGGCACCTGGCTGCTCAGAGGGAAGAGCAGCAGCCTCAGGAAGAAGAGGCGACTGGGGCTCCCGTTCATGCTGCTGAAGAGCCACAACGATCCAACACTGGTCGGCACCTAGTGACACCCAGGGTTTATAGACATTTCCTTTCATTCCTGCAGATGACTGAGAACCAGTGCCACCGAAGACTGCGCATGTCTAGGGACTGATTGGTCATATGTACCAGTTGCTGCAGGATTTAGCGGCATGGGGACATGGAGGGCATCCACCGCCTGCGGCTGTGAAAGTGACCGCGACACTCAATTTCTATGCCAGTTGCTCCTTTCAGGGCTCCACAGGTGACATCTATTCAGCATCTGTGACCAGTAGCGCTGTGCTCCATGAGGTTACGGATGCCATCTTTGCAAGGGCACACAACTTCGGGCATTTCGCCTGGGACCAGGACAACCAGGATGTAAGAGCAATTGAATTCGCCCAGATCTTGGGTTTCTCATAGATGCAGGGTGCACTCACGTGGTGCTCAGATCTCCTCCGTAACACACAATGAACTACGTCAACCGAAAGGGGTTCCACTCGCTGAATGTTCCAAGGACTGTGCACGGCTCCTATATCCTCAGTCGGTCATAGAGCCCTGAAGTCTTCCAGGGCTACCCGCAGAGGCCGTGACTGATGACACCCGTGTAGCAGCCTCAGACTGCAGCAAAGCGATGGTATAATGAGGCTCATGCTGCAACTCGCAATTTGGTGGAGCAGACCATTGGGATGCTGAAGATGAGGTTCTGGTGCCTGGGCCAGTCTGGTGGAGCCCTGTGGTACCGTCCGCAGAGAATGTCACGCACTGTCGTCGACTGATGCACCCTTTACAACCTGTCGCTGCAATGGGGAGACGAGCTGGCTGAGGAGGAGACGGAGAAGCTGGAGGTCTCCTCCAATGAGGAGGACATCGACAGGGATGAGGGTGAGGGGGTCCTCGAAGGTGGCGATGCCAGGGATGAGGCCCTCGCACTGGCTAGACAAGGCAGGATCGCTTGGGAGGCCTCATAGCTGCTCGAATTATGGAGGATGATGACAACATGCAGTGAGGTGACCCCATAGATCCTCACATTGCATCTGTGAATGTTTGACTCCAGTCTGGCTTATGGTAGTGCGAATACGCTCTGTGAAAATGCTCCTATCATGGAGACGCAATGGAGGTCCTAATACTCGCTCGATTGGAGAAGGATGACGACAACATGCAGTGAGGACATTCCATAGATCTTCACACAGCCTCTTAGAATGTCCGACTGCTGTCTGGCCGAGGGCAGCTCACTTGCGCTCTGTGATCAGAGTCACATCATAAAGATGTGAAACTTTAGAGGCATCTGGTCCTTTGTCTGCCTTCAGTGCCTGAGCCCTTCAAGAGCACAGCGTCACTGGTCACAGATGCTGAAGAGATGGGAGCCAGCCCCGCCTTATAGGTGCTGAAAGCACACAGAGAGAATGACGGAACTCTGTGGCGCCTGCCCACTTCATTCTGGCAGCAATGACAAGCACCGTCAAGGTGCAGGCATCAGTAATGTGTACAGGGAGTGTGAGGCCGCACAGAGCACAGGGAAGAGGCCCTGGACTGAGACACCTGCCTTTATCTTGTGCAGAAAGGTTTCACATCTCAATGACAAAAATAACTGCTCATCAGAACAAGGAGCCATAGGCAGGGAGACATTCTTGGGACTTTAATGACAACAGTGAACAGCATGTACAAGTGATTAACACCCATTCCCAAGCTGTGCAACTAATTTTTCTTAACTTTCCTAACCCTGCCGTTACGTCTTGGTGTTCCCCGGACATCCACAGGCAGCCTGTTGACTGCAATGTGCAGTCTGTGATGACCTAGGCGGGCATACTCTGGAAGGCCGAGACCTGGTGGGCCCTGGCCTGCTTCCAGGATCCTGTTGTGTGGTAGTGGCACCCTCCTCGGCCTGTAGAGCTGGAGCTGCTGAGGTCACAGGAAGAGGGGAGTCGGATGGGCTGCGCACTCACGGAGTCACCTGAGTGGATGGCCTCGGTGTGTGCATTTGCTGATTCTCCTCCCTATGAGTGCCCGAGGGCCCCTGGCTGACTCACTGAGGAGAAGGGGAAGCTGAAATGAGATTGAGCTGCCCAGCATCCCTCTCGTGTACACACTGTTGGAGGCCAACTATGGCATCAGCAATGGACTTCAGCCCACACAGCAGTGCAGGAGTGATGACCTGGACCAAGGTCTCCATGAGAGCCACATCCTACTAGTGTTGACCTCAGTGCGTTGGCATTCCGGCACTATCACCTTAGCCTGAAGGTGGACGGACTCCACCATTGTGCCTTGCAATCTGAGAAATGCAGTGGACATCCCTTCCTGATGTTCCCGAGCTTGCCTTTGCAGCTCCAGCAACTGTGACATGACCGAGTCCAGAGGCTCGTCATCTGACTCAGACTCAGCAAATTTCTGGCATCCAGCAATCTTCCAAGTGTTGGACACCAGGGAAGTCCCTGCACCGCCTGCTGTGGATCAGACAGCATGATGTGCTCACCAGGTTGTGGTCCGGAGGCTATTCTAGGTCCCACTGAGGTGTGTGTCTTTTTTTTTGTTATTCATTCACGTGATGTGGGCATTGCTGGCTACGCTAGCATTTATTGCCCATCCCGAGTTGCCATTGAGAGGGAGGTGATGAGCTGCCTTCTTGATCTGCTGCAGTCCATGTGGCGTAGGTACACCTACAGTGCTGTTAGGAAGGTAGTTCCAGAATTTTGACCCAGCGACAGTGAAGGAACGGCGATATATTTCCAAGTTAGGATGGTGAGTGACTTAGTGGGGAACTTCCAGATGGTGGTGTTCCCATGTGTCTGCTGCCCTCGTCCTTCTAGATGGTAGTGGTCGTGGATTTGGAAAGCGCTGTTAAAGGAGTCTTGGTGAATTCCTGCAGTGCATCTTGTAGATGATACACACTACTGCTACTGTGCATCAGTGGTGGAGGGAGTGAATGTTTGTGGATGTGGTGCCAATCAAGCGGGCTGAATGGTGTCAAGCTTCTTGAGTGTTGTGGGAGTACTCCATCATACTCCTGACTTGTACCTTGTGGATGGTGGACAGGCTTTGGGGAATCAGAAGGTGAGTTACTCATTGCAGGATTCCTAGTCTCTGACTTGCTGTTGTGGCCACAGTATTTATATGGCTAGTCCAGTTCAGTTGCTGGTCAATGGTAATCCCCAGGATGTTGATAGCGGGTGATTCAGTGATGGTAATATTACCGAACGTCAAGGGGCGATGGTTTGATTCTCTCTTGCTGGAGATGGTCATTGCCTAGCACTTGTGTGGCATGAATGTTACTTGCCACTTGTCAGCCCAAGTCTGGATATTGTCCAGGTCTTGCTGCTTTTGGACATGGACTGCTTCAGTACCTGAGGAGTCGCGAATATGCCGATCATTGTGCAATTATCAGGGAACATCCCCACTTCTGACCTTATGATGGAAGGAAGGTCATTGATGAAGCAGCTGAAGATGGTCGGGCCTAGGACACTACCCTGAGGAACTCCTGCAGTGATGTCCTGGAGCTAAGATGACTGACCTCCAATAACCACAACCACCTTCCTTTGTGCTAGTGGAGGTTGTGGGTCAGCGCTGTGATGGTGGGTCTTCAAGGAGGGTGCCTCCACATTCCTCTTCAGAGTTTTCTTTGGGGTTTATTAGAGGCCCTGGGTCATGGACTCCATTGGCTGTTTCCCAGATGTGCCTGCGGAAGCAAGGATAATAAATGCATGGCAGTGGCCTGTGAAACAGGACACATCACTCACAGCATGGTTGTCTGATGGATGTTGCATTGCTGGACCCTCACATGGTAGAGCACTGCTGACCTCACCATCAGCTCAGGACCAGTTCAGATCGTAGCCAGCCAGCTGGATGGCTCTGTTTTCAAAGTCTGTGAGGACCTTTATTTCAAGGTTTCTCTGCAGGTCAACGACCTTTCCTTCTTATAAAAGCAAAATACTACAGATGATGGAAATCTGAAATAAAAACACAAAATGCTGGAAAAACTCAGCAGGCCTGGCAGCATCTGTGGAGAAAGAAACAGAGTCAACTTTTCAAGTCGTATGACCATTCTTCAGAGCTGACCCTTCTTCAGACCTCTCCCTCTTGTTTTGTGCCAGTTTGTCCTGCATGAATAGAGATGGAGATAGTGTAAGCGGGATGCCTGCCAGACCAGATGATAAGTATGCCTGGCATGTGTGGGTGGTGAATGATCCCATGGACGGGATGAGGACAATGACGGTGAGTGTGAGTGAGTGTGATGTCCCTTGAACCGGCAGTGAGGACCCTGTGGATGTATGATGGGTTTGTGAGTGTGTGAGTTGAGAGTGATGAGAAGAGTGACTTACCCTGGTGGAACGGAGGAGATCATTCATCCCCTTGCGGCACTGGGTGGCTGACCACTGTTGCCACCGCCTCTGAAGCCTGGTTAGTGACGCCGCTGCCCATCCTTCAGCCAGAGCGGGGATAGAGGACATCACGGCGGGCCTCCAAAGCATCCAAAAGGCATTCCAGTGATGCATCACTAAATCTGGGGGCTGCAGTCTTCTTGCCTTTCGTGGACATCTTCCCTGCAGCAGTTGTGGGCTGGAAGCACTGAGTTGTGGTGTGCGAGGCTGGACTTTAAATATGGTGCCCGGCGTGATGAAGCGGCGAGGTGATGGTGGGTGGATGAATGAGAGCGCACCTGCCATGGAAACGGAAATAATGTGGCAGGTTTGGGACGATATGGCGTGAAAACGCGCTATTGCGACCCATGGGTAAAACGTTGTTTTACCCACCTGCTACTGCACTTAGTGCAAATCTGGTGTGATTCCGCCCAGCCACTCCGTCCCTCTTAACTCTACTGAATTGCAAGTGTGTGTGTTAATGAACTAGGTCTCATAATCCCCTCTGACTGCCCCATTGACGTGATGATTTAGCGGAATACCTGGAAACAGTGCCGTGCAGAATTAGAGGATGCAGATTTAAAGTGTGTCCTCTTGGTAGCCACCAACCTGATTGCTGTAATGGATTCAAAATGCCTGAAGTCTGTGTCATATTATTATTTCCGAGCCCAAAGAACACGAGGTTTCAACCAATTCACTTGACACAGGTTCCTCACAAGAATGTACACATGTATAAATAAAACAAGTAATAGGCTCAAGCTTTCAACATTCACAGAATTTTAACGGCACATCAACCCATCATGTCTGCACTGGCTCTCCAAATGATCATTATGACCTAATGCCATTGCCCTGCCTTTTCCCCGTACCCTTGCACATTGTTCCAATAATCATCTAATGCCCTCTTGAATGCCTCGATTGAACCTGCCTCCACCACACTTCCAGGTAGTGCATTCCAGACCTGAATCACTCGTTGTGTGAAAAAAGAAAAACAATAAAGCAATAAAGGGTTAGAACATGAAATCCTCTCCCACAGCAGGTCGCTGTGGACTTATAACTTATTTCCTTTCCTGACGTTTTCCAATCATCACAATCTAAAAAGGATTTTCTCAGAAGAGAGGCTGACAGCATTTGCTATCAGCCTAAGTGAAGGTTTCCACTCGAGTTTTTTTTGCTTTTTGAACTGTAAAATAAAACGCAGTCGCCATTCTCATAAAAACGCACAATGACACATTTCTTTTTTCTCGCAGAAATTCTTGACATTGTAGACGATTCAAGAGCTGCTTTTTAATGGCTTGTGGTCTTTCCCTGCCTTTTCACCCTCAAGCTGGACTCCTTGACAGTGTACAGCCTCTCACTATGTACAGTAGATCATCGACAGAGCCTTGGACATTTTGATAGGACATTTTAACCATGTCCATGTTATTACTACCTAACTGATCCTGGGTACTTTCCATTAACTGAATTGGAGTAGTGCCTGGTCAAAAGCAATGATGGAAAGAATTTGCCCAAAAGAATTTGCTCATAATTTACGGGCAAGTTGTTTGGAATTAAGGAAGTATGAATGTGACTGTTAAGTCTGTTCATTTCACTTTAAGATCATGCATCCACAATCAGGAAAATATAAAAGTCAATTATATTTTAGATTAAGGTTACTTGGTGTGTGTTGATTTTCTAATTTATACATGAAGTTTTGTAAAAGCACCGAGCAGAAATAAGCTTCAGTCTCACAGTCAGTTTGAACCATTAAGGGACTGCGGGGTTGTGGTGTTCGCTCTTTAAGAAGCTGGTGTTAAGCGTTTTGCTGTAAGAATGTTGAAGATTTTATTTAACTGTGAATGCTAACATTTTCTTTCGTTTTATTAGTCATTTGGAAAGGCAGCTGAGGAAAGAACAACACAAGTGACATAATTTAGCTTTTTTAAAAAAAATAAGCATATGCTATTTTGTTGTGTGTGTGGCTAATAAGTATTAGTCTGAATTAAGTTCAAGCTATTAAGGTTAACAAGCCTGTTAAGTTGGGGAAACTGGAATTTAATTTGTGGCCACAATGAACTTTCAAGTTATCATGTCAAGGTATGAGAGTGTCTTTAATTCTGGATATGAGGCCTGCTCATATAACATTGACAGTTTTGAATGTTAAATATTTATTGGTACGAACTGGAATTTGAAATCATTCTGGTTGTACAATAAAAAAAGTAATAGTCTTGGGCTAGAAACCTTTTTTTTAAACAAAGCTAAATTTAAAACGAAAAAGGTATAGGAAACAATTGGAGTTTAGTCTAAAATGCTGGCTTTTCTGTTGAGAATATTCGTCCTTTGAAATTTGGCCATAGTCAAAGAAAACCATAGAGCCATAGAAAAGTTATGGCACAGAAAGAGGACATCCAGCCCATCATGTCTGAGCCAGCCAGGAAAAGATGAAAAAGAAGCTAGCCGCTCATCTTAATCCCACTTTCCAGCACCTGGAAGCTACAGCGTTTCAGATGCAGATCCAAGTACCTTTCAAATGAGTTGACCGTTTTAGCCTCAACCACTGATTTAGGCAGTGAATTCCAAATGCCTACCACCCTCTAAGTGAAAAAGTTTTTCCTCATATCCCCTCTAATCCTTCTACCAATCACCTTAAATCTATGTCCCCTGGTAATCAGCTTGGGGAAACAAGTATTTCCTGTCTGCCGTATCTAGGCCCCTCATAATTTTGTATACCTCAATTAGGTCACCCCTCAGCCTCCTCTGTTCTAAGGGAAACAGCCCTTATATCCAATCTCTCCTCACAGCTGCAATTTTCAAGCCCTGGCAGCATTCTTGTAAATCTTCTCTGTAGTCTCTGCAGAGCAATTATGTCCTTCCTGTAATGTGGTGACCAGAACTGTACACGAAATTCCAGCTGTGGCCTAACCAGTGTTTTATACAGTGCCATCATTACATCCCTGCTTTTATATTCAATGCCTCATCCAATAAAGGAAAGCATTCCATATGCTTTCTTGACCAACTTGTCTACCTGTCCTGTCACCTTCAGGAGCCTGTGGACATGCACTCCAAGGTCCCTCACTTCCCCAACCTCTCTCAATATCTTCCCATTTATTGAGTATTCCCTTGCTTTGTTTGCCCTCCCCAAATGCATTACCTCACACTTTACCAGATTGAATTCCATTTGCCACTTTTCCACCCACTCAGCCAAACCATCGATATAGTTCTGGAGACAACAGCTATCCTCTTCACTATCAACTACATGGCCAATTTTTGTGTCACCTGCGAATTTCCCAATCATATTTCCCACATTTATGTCCAAGTCATCTTCCTGTGTATCCCATGGAATCTCATTTTTCTGACCAGTCTGCCATGTGGGGCCTTGTCAAATGCCTTACTAAAATCCATATAGACAACAACTACTGCACTACCCTCATCAATCCTCCTTGTTACTTCCTCAAAATTCTATTAAGTTAGTAAGACACGATCTTCCCCAAACAAAACCATGCTGACTATCCCTGATCAACCCGTGCCAATTTAAATGACAGTTCATCCTGTCTCTCAAAATGATTCCAATAATTTGCCCACCACTGAAGTCAGACTGAGCAGTCTATAATTTTCTGGCCTATCCCTTGAACGCTTTTTAAATAATGGTACAACATTTGCAGACCTCTAATCTTCTGGTACCTCACCTGTATTTAGTGAGGAATGGAAAATGATCCTCAGAGCATCTGCTATTTCCTCCCTGGCTTCCTATAACAGCCTGGGATACAATCCATCTGGCCCTGCTGACTTATCCTCCTTCAAGGATGTCAGTCGCTCCAGTACTTCCTCTCTCAAAATGCTTATTGTATCTAATGTTTCACACTCTTTCTCATCAACTAGAATGTCTGCATCATCCCTCTTCTTAGTGAAGACAGAGACAAAGTACTCATTGAGAATCCTGCCCACATCTTCAGCATGAACATACAAGTTACCATGTACAACTCTGATAGGCCCTAACCTTTCTTTCGTTATTCTCTTGCTCTTAATGTACTTGTAAAACAGCTCTAGGTTTTCTTTGACTTCACCTGCTAATACAGCTTTTATTGTTAGTTCAGTACTACTTTTAGATGCTTGAACAAAAATATTGAGCATTATGAAATGTTATGTTTCTAAAATGGCAGAAATGTTTAGACAAATTAACCCATTGGGCCCTTGGGCAGGGTTTGGCTGGGTTTTCATGCTGGAGGTGAGTAGGGGGAGTCAGGAAAAATTCCCGGCTTAGCCCACCCGCCTTGGGAGAAAGTGCCCACAAAGGTGGGATCTTCACTGCTGGGGCTTGGTGTGAAGTGGAGTCAAGCTAGTTGACCCGGGAAGAAGTGCGGAGGCAGTGACAGGGACTGCTGAGTGCAGAGGCGAGCTGTTTAAAAGGCTCACCTTGGTGCTGTGGGACTTAGCCCCAGTGAGAAAAAAAACAAAGGTCCTCCAGCCCTCACCCTTCACACCCCATTCAACCTTGAAATTCTCCATGCCCTATCCTTGCCACATTATGACCCCCACACAACTCCTATGTCCTCTAATGCCCCCTATGCCAAGCTTTGCCCTTCCACCCACCCCCGTGCCCCTCATTCCCTATGCTAAGTTCTGCCCTTCCGCCAATTCCCTATGTCCCTTTATGCATTATATGCTAAGCTCTGGCACTTCCATACTCATTGATCCACTGTACACTTTCTGGAACCGATGAACACCATAGTGTATAGTGGTATGTTTAAAAAAGCTTTGAAAAAATGTAATCCATTGGTAACTTGAGAAAAAAGGTCGGGAGCAAGCTAATAAGAGTGTCAATCATCCAGGCCCTTTGAAGTTTCAAGAACACAAACCACAAACCCTTGAAAACACTTAACTTGTGTCAACAAACATTGTGAAATTGACAGCAGAGATCAGAGAGCCTGAGTTGTCAATCAAACAATGTTTCCTCTGGCGAGCAGCTATTCTAGTACTTTAATAGCTGTCTGGGGTCTCAGCATACATAATTGAGACTTGACTGAGAAATCAGAGTATTACATTGCAAGAACACTAATGCCCCAGTGGAAACATTGTTTGATTAACAGCTCAGGATCTCTGATGTGAACAGTCAATTTCACAATTCCTGTTGACACAAAAATAGGTGAGAAGGCAAGTGGTGAGGATGACACAAAGAGTCTACAGAGGGGTATGGACAGGTTAAGTGAGTGGTCAAAAACCTGGCAGATGGAATATAATGTGGGAAGATGTTAGGTTATGCCTTTTGGCAGGAAGAATAGAAGTGCTGAATATTATTTAAATGGAGGAAGACTGCAGAAAGCTGCATCACAGAGGGATTTGGGAATCCTTGTGCATGAATCCAAAAAGCTAACACATAAATTCAGCAGGCAATAGGGAAGGCAAATGGAATTGGCCTTTATTTCAAAGGGAATGGAGTATAAACATAGGGAAGTCTTGCTAAAACTGTAGAAGGCACTAGTTAGACCACACCTAGAATATTGTGAACAGTTTTGGTCCCCTTATCTAAGGAAAGGTACACTGGCATTGGAGGCAGTCCAGAGAAGGTTCACTAGGTTGATCCCGGGTTTGGAGGGATTTTCTTATGAGGAGAAGTTGAGTAGGCTGGGCCTGTACTCATTGGAGTTTAGAAGAACAAGAGACGACCTTATTGAAACATATAAGATTCTTATGGGGCTTGACAGCATAGATGCTGAGAGGTTGTTTCCCTTTGTGGGAGAGTCTAGGATCAGAGGGCATAATCTTAGAGTAAGGGGTCGCCCATTCAAGACAGAGATGAGGGGGAATTTCTTCTCTCAAAGGGTAGTAAATTTGTGGAATTCTTTACCACAGAGCACTGTAGAGGCTAGGCCGTTAAGTAGATTGAAGGCTGAGATAGAGAGATCTTTAATCAGTAAGTGAATCAAGGGTTATGGGGAAAAGGCAGGAAAGTGGAGTTGAGGATTATCAGATCAGCCATGATCTCATTGAACGGCGGAGCAGACTAAGTGGGCCGAATGGCCTACTTCTGCTCCTACGTCTTATGTTGTTATGGAGGTGGGCTCCTCCATCGTTGAGGGTGGGGATATTTGTGGAGCCTCCTCCTCCATTGAGTTGTTTAATTGTCCACCACCGTTCACGACTGGATGTGGCAGGACTGCAGAACTTAGATCTGATCCATTGGTTGTGGGATCGCTTAGCTCTGTCTATCATTTACTGCTTATGCTGTTTGGCATGCAAGTAGTTCTATGTTATAGCTTCACCTCATTTTTAGGTATGCCTGGTGCTGCTCCTGCCATGCCCTCCTGTACTCTTCATTGAACCATGGTTGATCCCCTAGATTGATGGAAATGGTAGAAAGGGGGATATGTCGGGCCATGAGGTTACAGACTGTGTTCGAGTACAATTCTGCTGCTGCTGATAGCCCACAGCACCTCATAGATGCCCAGTCTTGAGTTGCTAGATCTGTTCGAAATCTATCCCATTTAGCACGGTGGTAGTGTCACACAACACGATGGAGGGAATCCTCAATGTGAAGACAGGACTTCGTTTCCACAACAACTGTGCAGTGGTCACTCTTACCAATACTGTCATGGACAGATGCAGCTGCGGCAGGCAGGTAGGTGAGGATGAGGTCGAGTATGATTGTCCCTCTTGTTGGTTCCCTCACACCTGCCGCAGGTCCAGTCTAGCAGCTATGTCATTTAGGACTCGGCCAGCTCAGTCAGTAGTGGTGCTACCAAGCCACTCTTGGTAGCACCACTACTTGGTGATGGACATTAAAGTCTGCCACCCAGAGTACATTCTGCACCCTTCTCACCCTCATCAACTGAGGGAGGGCGGTACATGGTAATCAGCAGGAGATTTCCTTGCCCATGTTTTATCTGGTGCCATGAGACTTCATGGGGACCAGAGCCGATGTTGAGGACTCCCAGGGCAACTCCCTCCTGACTGTATACCACTTTGTGCCACTTCTGCTGGGTCTGTCCTGCCGGTGGGACAGGATATACCCAGAGATGGTGATGGTGGTATCTGGTACATTATCTGTAAGATATGATTTCATGAGGACTATGTCATGCTGTTGTTTGACTAGTCTATGAGACAGCTCTCCCAATTTTGGCACCAGCCCCAGGTGTTAGTAAGGAGGACTTTGCAGGGTTGTTGTCATTTCCAGTGCCAAGGTTGATGCCGGGTGTTTTCCTGTTTTGTGACTTTGTGGCGGTTTGATACAACTGAGTGGCTTGCTAGGCCATTTCAGAGGGCATTTAAGAGTCAACCACATTGGTGTGGATCTGGAGTAGGCCAGACATTACAAGGAAGACAGATTTCCTTCCCTAAAGGACATTAGCAAACCAGATGGGTTTTTACAGCAATCAGCAATGGTTTCATGGTCATCATTAGACTTTTAATTCCTGATTTTTTTTTAATTCAAATTCCATCATCTGCCAATGCAGGATTCAAACCCGGATCCCCAGAGAATTACCCTGGGTTTCTGAATTACTAGTCCAGCGACAATACCACTATGCCACAACCCGAAGCATCAGGGCCACAGCAGGCCCACAGAGATCTCCAGACACCTTGATCTTGTGATAAGATCACCTCAAAGTCCAGAAATGGCTTATATCAGATGGCATGTGTGGCATGAGCCTAGGACATAGGTGTAAGTGTGCAAATGTGATGTGTTACATGTGAAGTAACTAACATGCAAAATGCATATGAAATACACCTGAAGAATGAGTCTCAGACATGCTCAGCTACTTGACAACAGCACAACAGGAAATGGTTAATATTGCCAGTAGTGTGAGACAAGAGACAACATATTCCATAAGAAAACTGACTTTACAATATTTAGGATAAATTAAATACGCTGTTAAAAATAAATCTCAAAGGGACAGTTGAGGGACTAGGCAAATAATGATACTTAGCAAGAATTACCCATAAGATGGATACAGGTAAAGAGAGAGCTGAAGAATCTTTTAAGTCCATCCATGATCAGTTGTTTGAATGTTATTGAGCAAAATGATAAGGGTTACAACATTATGGGATTAAGGGCAGAACTCTCTGTAGAATGAAGCCCTTAAAGCTCTTACACAATTCAGGCACCCTACACCACCTTTGTGCCTGAGCCTTAATTCAATGATAGAAAGAACATCCACCTCGTAGATAAATTTGACAGAGATGAAGCAGGATAATTCTAGGATAAGAGAGGAAATACAACATTTAGGAGAGGCTCCTAATTGGTGAGAAGCAACGTAAAGAGCGGAATTTTATGTCCTGCGGGCAAGCACACATCCAACCTGATCGGGTGTAAAATCGCATGAGAAGACGTCGAATAAATGTCCCAACGTCATCGCGCACTCGCGCAATATTTCACTTGGCGGGCTTCGCGCAAAAGTCAGAAGCAATTAAGAGGGCAATTAAGCCCATTAACGGCGCAATTGTCTCTGATTTTTCGTGGCCCGTCCAACTTTATGGTTGGCGGAAAGGCGGCCTTTGCATTTTTCGTCAAACCTCATCCAAGGGCGGGATGAAATTTCCGTTATGAAATAAAATAAAAATAAATACCTGTGGACAGCACTTTTATCAGCTATATTTTCAGGTGATTGATTGTGATGCAGGAACATTTTTATGCAGCTTTTTTAACCTTTATTTGATCATTTTCAGGTCTGCAGCTCCCTGAGGCAGCTGTACATTTCATCTGGCCCTGGTGATTTATCCACCTTCAAGAATACTAATCCCTTGAATACTTCCTCTCTCCCGATGTTCATCATATCCAATACTTCATACTCCTCCTCCTTAACTACAATGTCTACATTGTCCCTCTCTTTGTGAAGACAGATGCAAAGTAAGAAGCATACCCACATCCTCTGCTTCTATACATCGCTTACCTTTCTGGTCTTTTATAGGCCCTACTCTTTCCTTAGTTATCCTCTTACTCTTAGTGTATTGATTAAACATCTTTGGGTTCTCCTTGATTATGCTTGCCAATATTCTTTCAAGTCCTCTCTTTGCTTTCTTAATTTCCTTTTTGATCTCACCCCTCCACTTTCTATACTTCTCTCAGCTTTCTGTAGTATTGAGTTTTTGGTGTCTGGCATCAGCTTTCCTTTTCTGCCTTATCTTACCCTATAATCTCCTTGACATCTTGGAGGCTCCAGGTTTGGCCATCTTACCCTTTTCCTTTTTGGGAACATGTTTACTCTGAACCCCTTGAATGCCTCCCACTACCCTGACACCTTCAAGTAGCTGTTTCCAGGCAACTTTCGCTAAATCATTCCTCAGTTTAGCAAAATTAGCTTTGCCCCAATTTAGAACTTTAACTCCCATTTTATCTTTGTCCTTCTCCATAATTATGTTAAAACTAACTGAATTATCATCACCACCACCAAAATGCTCTCCCACTGTCACTCCTCCTACCTGCTCAGCTTCATTTTCTAAAACTATGTCCAGAAGCGTATCCTCTTTTGATGGACTTACTACATACTTGCCAAAAAAGTTCTCCAGAATGCACCTTAAGAATTCTGTTCGCTCCATTCCTTTTACACTGAAACTATCCCAGTTAACATTGAGGTAGTTAAAATCCCCTACTATTGCCCTACTGTTTTGCACTTCTCAGAGATTTGCCTACCTATTTGCTCTTTTATTTCTCTCTGACTGTTTGGGGGGGGTCTTTGTACACTCCCAGTAGCGTGACTGCCTCATTTTTGTTCATGAACTCAATCCATATGGCCTCAATTGATGATTCTTCTAACATATCATCCCTCCTCACAGCTGTAATTGCTTTTCTAACCAAAATTGCCAACACGCCCTCCCTTTTTATCCTCCGTCTATCTCATCTGAAAACCTTGTAATCAGGAATATTGAGCTGCCATTCATGTCCTGTTTTAAGTCATGTTTTTGTATTAGCTATGATATCATGCTGGCATGTTTTTATCTGTGCCCTCAGCTCATCTGCTTCATTTGCTATACTTCTTGCATTGAAGTATTGTCATGAAGCTATTAATATGTATATTATTATTGGAAAATATATATTTTTTAAATAGAGGTTTAGTCTGTGGGTGTGTCTTAAATTGGATTAAAACCAGCTAGTCTGGGTGCTTTGACGTGTACTAGTTTTGATATGTAAGAGATAGCGTGTATTTGCATTTTTTTGAAAAGAGCATTCAAGAAGTGGGGTGAAAACTACTGCCTAGCTAGCAGATACCAAGCAATATGTTTATATTACTAATAAAATTGGTACTATGAAAGGAGTTTTATTGTTAAAAGGTGGAATTCAAAGAGGCTGGTGATACAATGCGAATTTACATTCAAAAAGCAGTGATAGGTATAACTCCAACAGTTTTGTGTGTGCAGAGCAGAGGCAATGTGAGATCAAAAGCAGCTGTAAGCCTCCATCTGTCTCCACAGGAACCAAAGTGAAACGGACCTCATTTTGAATTCATACGGTGAAAATGCTTTGCCTGGTGTCTGGTTAAGTCTATGGGTTGCTGTTGCCTTAATGGAGATTAGTTTGAGAATTTGTTAAAAGTTATGATAGTAGTAATTTGTAGCCATGTGTATATATATTTAACTTGTGTAAATTAATAAAATGTTTCATTTAGCTTAATATAAAACCTCTCAAGAACTGGTGGTATGATTCCTGAATTTAGAGTTGCATCGCAAATATAACACTTAAAATTATAGGTTACAGTTGTTTAAAGTTTCCCCGTGGGGTTTTTTTTAAATGACTCAGCTTTACCAATTGCTTAGTCATAACAAGTATATACTCCAAACTCTCTCTTTTATTTTCTATCTTTTGGTTCCTATCTTCCAGACTCACTCACTGATTTTCTGCTTTCCATTACCATTTCTGATTTTGCCCCATCTGAGTCTACCCTCAGGTTCCCACCCTCCAGCCAAACTAGTTTAAACCTACCCCAACAGTACTAGCAAACCTCCCAGCAAGGATATTGGTCCGAGCCCCATTGAGGTTTGTGGGGAGACTGCTAGATGCTTCATGGCGGCCTAGCGGCAGCTTCGCAACAGGAAGCCTTCCTTTCTGGCTGCTCCATGGCCCATGGAGGACCCGCCCGGCAGCAATGGCCAGCCCTGTGGCTCCAACAACGCCACTGGAAAGTTCACCCCTCTGATCATCAGGACGTGCCTGCCTGCCTAGCCTCAGTACACTGAAACATCTCTTACCCACCCTTTGAGGGTGCCTCAACATCGACTCTCTCAGTTGTCCTCTGACTGGGCCGCAGCTCTGAGAGGTAGATTCCTGTCTTTAATTGGGCAGTGGCCCAGATGGTGGATTCTTAATCAGCCACTGCCAGTAAAATTGGCCCTGCCATCTCGACATCCATCCGGACAGACACGCCATCTGTTTTCGGTTCCAGCTGTGGAATTTGCTTCCTTTGGGTAAAATTCCAGCCTATGATTCTATATGCTTTTGCAAAAGCCATCTGAACTTGTCCTACCACTTTCAAAGACTTTTGTATGTACATCCACATTACAATTGTGCCGTTCCGTTTATATTCTTCCTATGAATATGTCACACTTCATACTTCTCTGCATTAAATTTAAACCTGTCATATGTTTGCTCATTTCACCAATCTGTTTATGTCCTCTTGAAGTCTGTTACTATCCTCCTCAATGTTTTAGAGTTTTGTGTCATCTTAAAATTTTCAAATAATGTCCTGTATAGCCAAATTGAGGTCAAAAGAGCAGGGTCCTAACACTGATCTCTGGGAAACATCACTGTATACTTCCCTCTAGTCTGAAAGACAATTTCATATCCACTCTGCCACGCTTTCTTTAACCTCACAGGCTTCAATTTTACTAACAAGTCTATTATGTGATACTTTATCAGATGCCATTTGGAAACAACATCAACCCTGTCTGGTACTTCATCAAAAAACTCAGTCAAGTTAGTCAAACATGATTTGTCTTTAGCCAAATGCATGCTGACTTGCATCTGTAAACCCAGATTTTTCCAAATGACAATTAATTTTATTTCAGACCATTGCTTCTAAAAGTTTCCCCACCATTGTCATTAGACTGACTGGGTTGTATTTGTGTGGTTGGCTCAGTGGTAGCCTTCCCACCTCTGAGTTAGAAGGTTGAATGAAGACCCAATCTAGAGACTTGAACTTCTATTCCAGGCTGAACAAAGTGCAGTACTGAAGGAGTGTTGCATTGTCCCACATGCCCTTTTTTCCAGTTCTGTTCTGGTGAACATTCATCCTTCAATTGACACTACTGAAACATATTAACTTATTATTTGTGGTTTATGTGGACTTTCTGTTTGCAAATTACCTGCTGTATTTGTCTATATAATAAGTATTTAAACTACAAAAGTAGTTCATTACCTGTACAGTGCTTTGGGACAATTGTAGGACAAGGCATGGAGCCATACAAAAGCTCTATCTTTCATTTTCTATCCTTATTTCTATCTTTCTCATATCTGATTTTTCCTAACTGTGTAATGAAGGATAAAGTATAGAGCAATAATGGTAACTAACACAGCTTGGAAAAGCAAAATGTGGAAAATCTACAAAAAATTCCTTTAAATAATAATTGCCTAGATTTTGTGCTCAGCAGCAAAACAACAGTACTCGCCATTGACTTAGATCTGGCTTTTCCCAATATTTATTTGAACCTGGCACAAGTCAAGGAAACCTCCAAGCACCCAGCAACAGTGATGACATCAAACAGGATACAACTTCATTGAGGAATTCACATTGATAGAATTCAGAAATCTTCAACATTTTGCTGACTTGGTTTCTAGTGCAACACACTGCGAAGAAAATGTCTCTTACAAAGGTATTAGCCACTTCATTATCATTTCTTTTAGAGTATCATATTAGTAGTAACAAAAAGCAACAAAAAATTGCAGATGCTGGAAATCTCAGACAAAAACAGATTTGCCGGAAACAGTTAATAAATCAGGTAGTGTCTGAGGATGGACAGAGGAGTCAATAGCTCTGATATTTACTGGAGTGAGTCTGGGAGCAGAGGAGAGGAAATATATCGAGAAAACTCGAGTTTTTAACTATGTGCTGGGCATGGTCTTTTTTGGTACAGATTGCCTGCCTGGAACTGTACTGCATTTTTCAAAATACTGCCATAGAATCCTTTATGTTCACTGAGAGGGCCAGGTTTTAACATCTCATCTAACAAACTGCACCTCCTACAGTGCAGCACTTCCTTTAGTATTGCAGTGAATGTAAAACACTTGAAGCCAATAGAAGAAGACTTTCACTCATTAGACTGGCTCGGATCAAATAACCAAGTCCTAAAAGTGAAATGGAAGTGTGCCAACCCAAACCCTAAAGGACACATGTGGAGAAACTGAAAACTTACGACAACGTGGAACATTGCAGAATGCCCATCGATTTTTGGAGTCAGTTGTGAAACACCATGGCCTGGGTTCTCCATCTGGATTCCGACAGTAGTTCTCCTCGAGATATTTATCTGGAAAACTGAAGGTCATTAGTTTTACTTCTGGCCAAAAAATTTTGCTATTGAGTATTGATGTGTCCGTGAGGCTTGCAGAGTGTGATTGGGAAAATGCTGTTTACAGAAACATGTCCATTTTTAAGTATAGCTCTGGGACAACAACCACAATTTGTATTTATACAGGGCCCTTAACATAGTAAAATGTCCTACTTCTGCTTCACAGAAGTGTTTTCAGATAAGAATTGACACTGAGCCACAAAAAGATACACTATCAGGGCATGTGACCAAAAGCTTGGTCTAAATGGTAGGATTAATGGGGTATCATAAAGGAAGACAGAGAGGTAAAGAGGCGAAGAAATTTAGGGTGGGAATTCCAGAGATTAAAGCCCAAAGGCATGGCTGCCAATGAAAGATGGAGTCAGGATTATGCAAGAGGCCAGAATTGGATGAGCACACAGATCTTGAAGAGTTGTAAGGCTGGATGATGCAACAGGGAAAGGGGGAGGTTAGAACATGGAAGGATTTGAATGCAAGGATGAGGATTTTAAAACGTTACCAGGTAATGAAACAGTATTGACACAAGTAGTGTAAGGCAATGCCCAGCATCTGCATTTATAGACAGGATGGACTAATTTGCAATTGTAGCCATGCTTTCGAGTAAAGACCTCACACAATAGTATTTCTGACCATTAAAAACTAATTGAATAAGCATTCCTTTTTTCCAAGAGTGGATATTGCAAAGAACCTTGACCCAGAAACAGGGCGGTAAGGAAAATTTGTAATTTCTTTAAAATATCTGTGGATTCTGCAATTGCTTTAAGAGTGTTTGAAAAGGACTTTTAAGAGTTTGCATCAATTGTAAAGGGATCAATTGTAATTTTCTTGTACAATAGGGAATATGGTCCATGTGACATGGTGGCCCTTGACCTGGAAGTATTACCAACAGGGAGGATGTTAAGACCTGAAGCTGTGTGGCTGGAAAACACAGAGGAAAGCTGGAGGTAGAAGGTGATCAGCACACAGATGCAGACACAAAGAATAGCTGCAGCAGGAGACAGTTACCAAACTCCTGGTGGATTTAGGAGCAAGCCAAGATCTATACAAAAGGGTCAGTTTTCTGTTTGGCAGTAAGAATAAAAATAGAATTCAAAAAGCTATTAAGGAAGTGATGTATGACCGAGCTTAAAAGGACTGATTTATAAAAGTGGTGTGAATTGCTCAGACATGCAAAAGAACTGAGAGTTTGTATCAGAGAACCAGATCGTGAACCGGGTATTGTTAGTTGGTTGATTGAAAAGGAACTCTGTAAAGCCTCGTCATCAGATTTATGTGATCCAAGTGAGAGAGGGTTCATAGATGTGTTCCTTGTTGTTGTTCATTGCATCCGGGGATGGAATACAGTTGTCAGTGAACACAGCTCGAGGGCTGAATCAATGAGTTGGGAAGACTGTGAGATCACACATGGTGCAACATTTGTGTGGGGAGTGATGTGGGTGCTTCTAGTTACATAAAACATATCTGCTGTATTGGCTTTTTGAAGTGAAATTCACCTTTCTATTTGAAGTATTATTTGTCTGTTAATTCATGTGTAACTGGCATTGGTTTTAATCTGTGTTAAAGTAAAAGCTACAAAAAGTGGAATCTTGTTGGTGATTTCTTCATTTGATGGTCAAATAAGTAATGTAGTTATTTTGGTTTACAGTTCCCCCACAGGGATCATAACAAAATTGGGGGATTGAGTCCAGGATCTGACCCAGAGACTGTAACAAAGGTTTACTGGAACTTTCTAGCTTTTAATTCAATAAGATTTCATGTTCTCTTTTGCTATATCAGAATGGTATCTTTGAGGCTCAAGCCTTTGTTGAGAGAGATGATCTGACTCTCAGAGACTTGAAACAGTTGTGAAAAGATGTTTTATAGGCTGTAGCAGAGCACGTGGGGATTAGTGTAAGATCAGGAGCTAAGATAGATGGAAACCTTAAAGAATCTGCTAGCCACCTGGGGCTCGGGGAAGAGAGGATCAGTTCCGTTAGCGGTTGCGACAACTTGCCAGAATTGAAAAAGGAACAAAACTAAGAAAGATTGACTTAAAAAGAGAGAAATTAGCAATAGAGGAAAGAGATAGGGAAAGAGAGAGGGAGATGAAAAAACCCGAAATGGAGCTTGAGTTCTCATTGTGTGAACTTGAGTTGACGAGGAAAAGTGAGGCTGACTAAGAGAGAGAGCTCCTCTTAATTTTGACTTGGCAAAGAATTTTAGTTTAGCACCTAAAGTTAGTGAAGGAGTAGAGATGCACTTTGTGTTGAACAGTGGGCTATGCTCCTACAAAGTATTTTGGTAGAGAAAGCTTTGGAGGTGTACTTATCTCTTTCAGCAGAAGACTCGTGTGGTTATGAGGAAGTAAAGACTGCTGTAGTCAACACTTACGGGTTGGTACCAGAGACCTACAGGTAGAGATTTAGAAATTTGAGAAAGAAAATGGTCAGACCTTTGTAGAATTTGCCAGGGAAAAGGAAGTAGCATTTGATAGGCGGTGTAGGTCAATGAAGGCAGAACAGAAATTCAAAAACCTAAGGGAGGTAATGTTGCTGGAGGAAATCTAAAATGGTGCCCCTTTGGGGTTAAGGTCTCACCTGGAACACCACAAATTTTGCAAAATAAGGGAAGCCTCAATAATGGCAGATGATTATAAGTTTAGCTCATAAGATGATTAGTAACTTTGAGAACCTCACCCCATTTTGGAACCTTCCAGAGACAGTGAAATATGAGGAAGGTTGATGATGAGAAGAAGTCAGATCCTGCTGAGAAAGGGGGAGAATGTAAAGATGCAGGCCCTTTTAGTGTTCATAGGAGTGAAAGTTCGGAGAACAGGTTTAGTTCAAAGGGACCGACATGCTACTTTTGTTAAAAGAAAGGTCACATGAAGGCTGAATGTTACAAGTTAAAAACCAAGCTTGTCACGTTTGTCCAGTTAAGGGGTGTTCCCGCAAGTGATAATGGGCAGAACTATTTCCTTGTCGGGCGGGCTTGGCGGGGGCGGGCCAGGATGGTCGGGAAGCCAGCCGCTACCCGCATTCGGGGCCGGACCACGATTTCACACGGGCAGGCAAATTAAGGCCTGCCCAGCGTGAAACGTGTACTGCAGCGCTTAGCGCTGCCTGTGCTGGGGGGGAGAGGAGGGCAAGCAGGGAACTTCGCGCATGCGCATGGGTGTGTGCTGGAAAAGCTCTCTGAGGTTCAGAGCTGCCTCAGGGAGATAAAGAGTTCTAAAAAACAAAAATAAAGAATTTTTAAATGTTAAAAATCATGTCCCCTCATGTGACTCTGTCACATGAACAGGGACATGTTATGAACGAGATGCAAAATTTTTTTTTTTATTTGTTGTTGGAAACCTCATCCTGCCCATGGATGAAGTTTCCTAGAAGGTGCAAAGGCAGCTTGGCCTTTTCACCTGTCCGCCAACTGTAAGGTTGGATGGACAGCGAAAAATTTAAGTTAATTAATACTTTAGTGGCCTTAATAGGCCTTCTAATTGTCGGCGGGCACGCTGCCGATTCCCATGCGTGCCCGCCAACTGAACTATTGCACGACTGCGCGTTGATGTCGGGACGCTCGCCTGATATCATCGTGCTTCATTTCATGCTCGAGCAGGTCAGGCATGCGCCTGCCCACCAGGGTGAAAATTCTGCCCAATGTCTTGACCGGTAAAATTCACAAAAAGCAGGCAGTCTCTCCTCTCCTTCACATTCACTGAGAGAATGCATCAGGTGATAGAAAGTTGGAGATTCTTTTCTTGAGGGTAAAGTGTCTCCTTGTTCATCTGGTCAGGCAAGCAAATCCTTAGAGATACAGGGTCAGCACAGTCACTGATGTTGGCAGGTTTTATGAAGCTCTGTCCAAAATGTTCACTGAATAAAAAGGTATTGATTCAGGCTATTGATGGAAATTGTTTACCCATTCTTTTGTATAAGGTTAATTTGAAATGTTGCTTAGTTGTTAGTTCTGTTGCTGTGGTGTCAGTCCTGTTTGATCCAATGAAGATCGATTTCTTGTTAGGAAATGACTTGGCTGAGGATAAGGTATCTAATGGTTTTGGGAAAGCCCATTGAGGCTGTTGAAACTGAAATTCCACAGTAAAAGCTGGGGTGACATAAAAGACCCAACAATTTTTTATAAGTCTGATTATAAAATTAATGTTTCAAATGAAGTGCATCCACGGAGTGAGGAACTCAGCCTGCTAATTTAATAAATGACACCGGGGCATCAGGCTGAAAAGGAAAGGTTTATGGCAATGGAGACAATGTAAAGCCATCTGAATTAAAAATGTAGAAAAAGTATGAACAAGATGAGGCAAAGCAGCTATAGCAAAAGTGCTCAAAGCTAATAATGAAAAAGGAAAACATGCTTTGAAATAAAATGGAAAAGCTGAGTCCAATGTTGAAACTGTAGAGCTGCGAAGAAGGTTCCGTGTTCTTGAATAAAAGTTCAAACTTCAAAACAGAGACAATCGCTCTTGGCAGAAAGAAATTAGTTCGAACACAATGGAAGGGTGAAAAGCAAAATGAAATTAAGATTATTTGTAAACTAAATAAAAAGGAGTATCAAACTTTCTTGGCTGAACATCGACATAACTTGAACAACGTTCTTAAAGCAGCTAAAGGGGGTTTTACTTGACAGAAGAATGAACCGTTTGAACAAATGGAGGGAGTGTTAAACTTGCCATCTGCTGGAAAAGAAAACTAAAGGATTAAATCATGGTAAAGAACTTAAAAGTTAAAAATAATCCTGAATTTAAAGCTGATGAGTTTAATTCAATTGTTATGAAGGATGATTCAGGTGTTTCGCTGGTTAAAATGTTTTTCAAACACTTGGACATTAAAAAACACACAGACACAGAAGAAAATGGAGATCAGGAGTTCAAATCTGAAGAGAGTAGTTCAGAGTCAGTTTTAAAAAGAACCCTGATGACAAGTTAGTTTCTGGTTTTAAGGGAGATCAAAGGAAATTGCTGTATCTAAAGGGTAAGAAGTGATATGAAAGGTGATTTTTTCCTTGGATTCCAATACCCAACTGCCCATAACCAGAAGCCAGACGGTTTGCCAGCAATCAGCAATGTTGTTCTTGACATCTGTACCTTCATAAAATTCTAATCCAGGGTCCTGACTGTATAAAGTCCAATACAGATGGTTTTTAAAAAATAGCAACATGAACAGTGCAAAACAAAGGTACTAGTCTATTCAAATCACAACCCTGGTGTTTCTAGAAAAGTTTTAAATCAAGAGCCAAGTACTGCTTCAGTGGTGTTTGATGCTCCAGCTATTTACATTAAAAATGTTGCAAGCTGCAGGCGGAAACATGGTGATTGCAAGGGCCCTGTCGAGTGTTTAAAGAACAAGGAACAGTGACAATATCTTAAAGCCAGGTAAACATATTAGGTTTTATAAGATTATAAAATAGCACTGTATGTTTGTAATTAACTTTGCTTTGTAAAATATGATGTATCATTGTTGCTATCTGCATAACGTGTAATGCACTAGTTGTTAAAGTGCATATGATTTTATGAACTTGCTGTATTTCGAACATAGTTGTAAAGAAAACTTTTCTATGGTAAAGCCTTCTTTTTTCCCAAGGGGGACGTGTGACCTGGAAGAAGTATAGTAAGAAGTATTTGTAATTGCTTTAAAATATCTGTGTAATCAGCGATTGTTTTTAAGAATGTTTATGAAGGATTTTTAGGAGTTTCCATCAATTATAATGGGATCAATGTAATTTTCTTGGATAAGAAGAAATATCAGCCATGTGATCTTGCAGCCCTTGACCTAGAAGCAGTACCAACAGGAAGGAAGTTAAGACCAAAAGCCATATGGTTGGCAGACACAAAGGAGAGCTGGAGGTAGAAGGCAATCAGCATACAGATGCAGCCACATATAAGTGCTGCAGCAGGACACAGTTATCCTAAAACTTTATGAATAGCTCAGGAATGTGAAAGAGCTTAGAGTTTGTCTCAGAGGGCCAGATTGTGAACTGGATATTGTTGGATGGACAGTTGAAAAGGAACTCTGGAAAACTACGTCACCAGGACTGACGTGATCAGAGTGAGGGAAGGTTAATGGATACGTGCTTTGTCAGCGTTAACCACATCCAAAGACCTCAGATGGAATACAGCAAATGGTGAAGGGCTGAATCGATTGAGTGGGAAAGTGAGAGATCCTACATACCAGAGGCCAAGCTGTTAAGACTGTGAGATTGCACATGACGCCATATTTGTGCAGGGAGTGGTGTGGGTGCCTATGGTTGCGTAAGACGAATCTTTGTCGTATCAACTATTTAAAATTGAATTCAGTTTTTTGATTTGAAGTGTCATTTCTCTTTTAATTCATGTGTAATTTGCATTTGTTCTGATCTGTGTTGAAGTAAATCCACAAAAAACAGAGTCTTATTGATAATTTCTTAGGGGGATCATTCAGTAAATTTGGTTATTTTAGTTTACAGTTCCCCCAAGGAGATCGTAACAAAATCTTGTCAGAAATTCACTTTTTTCTCTAATTTGCAATACTGAAATGCTAAATGTAGAACAGAGTAATTTAGATTGATGCAGTTATTGGGAATGGGGCTGGCCTTGGTCAAGTCAGCCAGCAATCAAAGAAAGCCCTTCCCACCATCCCCAGATCCTTTCCCGTCCTCAAATTTCCTGTGGAACCATGCTGAATTGTGGGAGGGGCTTTGGTGACACAGCTGCAGCAAAGAGCTATCAGTCTGCTCCCTCTCTCATTCTTATTGATACATTCCCACATTTGTCTCATTGCTTCCAAATCCCATCCCCAGCCTGCTCCATCCTTATCCCACTGCTGCAGCTGTCCAGTTGCACCACTCTGCCGCCACAATGGTCTCCAGGAGCACCCATATACCTACACCCCTAACTGCTCCATTGCCCCACCCTCCAGGGTGACCTTAGCAAATCTTTTGCTACTTAAGGGACAGTACTACTCCTCCTATCACTTCTACTTTTGTTTGGCAGGGAAAGCATTTAATGGGACGTCTGGTTTGGCTATCCATTCGATGGCCTGATGTGCTGAGAAATTAGGTGCCTCACACAACAGATCTTAGTGGACAGATTGATGTGATGTGTTCCACGCTCCGGGACTCATAGTCACAACTGCACTTCAGGTCATCCCTCATTTTCCATTTGTGGAGCATGTGGCCACGTGGTCCATGCCCTGAGCAGATTTGGTTGAGTGCTGTCCAGTCTTTGAGAGGTCAAGCCAGGGACCTCAAGGGTTGGGTCTGTGAAGAAGTGTTGGTTCTTTTATGTTGCATAGGATGCCGAATTGAGCTGCATGAATAGTAGCTGCTGTTCCCTTGAATATCCAGCACATTTTTAAGCACTTTCTCGGTGGGTTTTTCTAAGTTCTCGTATTGCTTATGGCCTTTTCCATCTTGTGGAGCACAACAGCTCTGGTTAAGAAACATTACATCGAGTTTACAGCGCCGAAACAGGCGATTTGGCCCAACTGCTCTAAGCCAGCATTTATGCTGCACGCAAACATTCTCCAACACTTTTCCATCTAACCCTATCAGTATACCCTTCTATTTCTTTCTCCTTTATTTTATCTAGCTTCCTCTTAAATGCATTTATGGTATTCGCCTCAACTACTCCTTGTGGTTGTGCGTTTTGCATTCTTACCACTCTTTAGGTAAACAAGATCTCTTCTGAATTCCTATTGGATTTATTACTTAATATTTTATATTTATGACATAATTGTTCTGGTCTGCTCCACAAGTGGAAACATTTTCTCTACATCTATCCATGCCAAACCCTTTAATAATCTTAAAGACATCAATCAGGTCATCCCTCAGCCATTTCCTTTCTAGAGAAAAGAATCCCAGCCAGTTCATCCTTTTCTGAGGGGTATGACCTCTCTGCTCTGGTATCATCCTTGTGAATTTTTTTGCCACCTCCTCCAGCGTCTCTATGGGCAGGATTTTTCAGTCGGCATGTGGGGGCGGGCCCAACACACTGACACGTAAAATGACACGCGATGACGTCAGGCATGCGTCCTGACGTCATCGCATTGTCTCGCGATGTTTCGTTCCGCAGGCGCACACCAGATTCGGCTGCGCGCCCGCCGATATTTAAAGGGCCTATTAAGGCCATTAAGGAAGTAACTAATGTAATTGTTAATGCTGCCTGTCCAACCTTAATGTTGGCGGGCAAGCATTAAGACCAAGCGGCCTTCACTTTTTTTAGGAAACCTCATCCACAGCAAGATGAGGTTTCCTAAAGCTTTTATTAATTAAATTACAAAAAATTTCCTAAAAATAAAAACATGTCCCATCTTATGTGACATTGTCACATGAGGGGATATGCTTAATTAAATTTTTAATCTATTTATTTAATAATTTCAATACCGATTCAATCTCCGTGCCTCAGGGAGATTGAAGCGCGAAAGTGCGCTGGCCCTGATTCTCTCTCCTCCCCCCACCCGCACAGGTAGCAATAAGCGTTACGGCTCATGTCTTATGCTGGTTGGGCCTTAAACGCCCGCCCACATAAAATGGCGGTGTGGAGCCAACTGCGGGCGGTGATTGGCTCCGCGGCGACCACTGCCCACTTCTGCCGAGCCCGCCCGACGACTGAAAAATTCAGGCCTATATCTTTTCTATAATATAGAGACCAGGATTGTTTACAGTTTGCCATGTGTAGCCTAACCAAGGTTCTATAGAAGTTTAGCATGACTTCCCTGCTTTTCAATTCAATCCCTCTGGAGCTGAACACCAGTGCTGGGTTTGATTTTTTGGTCTGGCCTTATTAACCTGCGTCACTACTTTAAGTGATCTGTATATCTGCACACTTAGCTAACTTTGTTCCTCTATTCCCATTTAGGTTCTTACTTTCCAAGCAAGTCTATTGCCTCCTACTTCTTTTACCAAAATGCACCATGTCACATATCACAGAATCACAGAATCTTTACAGTGCGAAAGGAGGCCATTACATCCATCGAATCTGCACTGGCTCACTGAAAGAGCAATCTACCTAATCCCACTCCCCTGCCTTATCCCCGTAACCTTGCACATTCTTTCTTTTCAGGTAGCAATCCAATTCCCTTTTGGATACCACAATCAAACCTGCCTCCACCACCCTTTCAGGAAGTTTGTTCCAGACTCCAACCAACCTCTGGTGAAAAATTTTTTTCCTCACATCACTTCTACTCCTTTAGCCCATCATTTTGAATCTGTGTCCTCTAGTTCTTGTTGTACTCTTGAGAGAGAACAGCTTCTCACTATTTACCCTGTTCATGCTCCTCAGGATCTTGAATACCTCTATCAAGTGTCCGCTCAGCCTTCTTTTCTCCAAGGAAAACAGACCCAACCTCTCCAATCTATCCTCATATCTACAACTGTTTATCTCTGGAATCATTCTTGTGAACCTCCTATGTACTCTCTCCAACGCCTTCACAATGCCTTCAATTATGGCACCCAGAACTGGACGCAGTACTCTAAATGAGGCCTAACTAGTGTCTTATACAAGTTCAACATGACCTCCTTACTCTTGGACTCAATGCCCCTATTAATAAAACCTAGGATATCATATGCTTTATTAACTGCTCTCCCAACATGCCCTGCCACCTTCAATGACTTATGTACATATACACCGAGGTTCCTTTGTTCCTGCACCTCCTTTAGAGTTTCTCCCTTTATTTTATACTGTCTTTCCACATTCTTCCTGCAAAAGAATCACCCATCTTGAAATTCACTTGCCAATTATAAGCCCTTTCTGTAAGTTTATTAAAATCTTGATGGAATTTATTGCATTGCTCCTTTGGATTAACTATACCAAACAACTTGGTGTTATCCAAAAATTTAGAATTTGTACTCAGACTCCCAAGTCCATATTGTCTACGTGAGCAGCAGTAACTTCAGCACCGATCCTTGTGGAATACAACTTCCTGTGTTTTGCCAATCTGAGTAGCTACTCTTAACTATGCTTTCTGTTTTGTAATGTGATTGTGATTCATTTCCACCCACAGCTTGTTCTGTGAAAAGCTTATCAGGAAAGTGAGGTAAGTATTAGGAAAGAGAAAGACAAAGAGGAGAAGAAAGAAGGGATAGAGAGGAGGCAGAAGAGAAAGGGGGCTGAGCAAACAAGAAAAGGAGAGGAGAGACAGAATGAAAACCAGATTATGAGAGAAAAATGGAGTGAGCAATTGGTTTCAGAATGGGACCGTTGAAATTTTGACCACTATGAACTTTTGGGAAGTGGAACCAGTCAACTAGGTTGCTAGGCCCAAGAAGCCCCTCACATTTTTGTTAAATCAACCTTACCTACCCACAGTTTCACCATACTCTTCAATCGCTTCTCTCTCAAGTATTGACACTGCCAAACATTATATATGCCTAATGTCATAGTTCATATGTTTTAGAGGTAATGTTTTTTAGTTTTAGATATCAAATTTTAAATGTTAGTTCAGTGGGAAAAAAAAACTGGTAAACATCCAGGGGCTGGCAAACCACGGATTTAAGATAATTACAATTCAAAAGGTAACTTGTGTTTACTGGATAAAGTCAGAGTAAGAGGATAAGAATGATGAAACGGCAGATCGCACTTAGCCAAAGAACTGGAGACTTGATGTCTGCAGTTATTCCAGTAAAATAGATGTTATTCATGTGGCTTCCCAGAATTAAGGAAAGCTTTGGAATTAAAAGGTAGTTAATTTGCTTTTCTACCTGGGACAGGCTGTTTGTATCACATTGCCATGGAGATGGGTGGAGCTTAAGGGAATTCTTTGTTTTGCATTTATCTTTGTGAATTCAGTTGAGGCATAGCCAGCAGGCAGTACTGGTTAATATTTGGAAAAGCAGCTAAGAGACTGTGTCAGCTTGGGTCTTGTGTAGCTTGTAGCTCCTTGGAAGTCAAGGAATAAGGCCAGACCTACACCTGAAATAGAGTAAATGATAGCTCTGTCATCCATGCACAGCCAGCAATTGGGAGCTGGTATTCAGAATAAGACAAAGTTGGAAAAAGGAAAACAGCTCGATGATTTGTTTATCTAGAAGCTAAAGGAAGAAATCTGTAGTAATCCTCTCAATAAAAAGGCAATTAACATTGTTGCAGTTGGGGTTCTGGAAGTAATCGTTTATTTGCAGCCTGAAACCATACCAGTGAGCTATTGGAAACCAAGGTGTTTTCTGAAGTTTTAGGCCACTGCACAGGAGTCGCAGGGAGGCCCATGCTGGAGCTGTGAAAGCTAGAGGAGTGAGGTCGGTAAAAAAATTGGAGGGTCACTTAGCCAAAAGATAACGGATGGGTCCCCATTAAATCTTGTACCTTGGTGAATAACTGGAACACTGAAAAGAAATCAACGTGAATTCTGGAGAGCAGTGATATACCTTTTGAGTTGGTTCCAGGAAAAGTGAATGAACCTTAGAGATTTCATAAAATAATGGAACTTTGATGGGGGAAATAGAAAGTAGAACTGAGTTTATAGCATAAGTCTTTACAAGCTTTAGTGTTAAGTTAACAGTGCTGATATCTGATATTGGTTAAATCTTTTTTATATACAATAAAATTGTTCTTTTTTATCTAAAAATGTGAAATCTTGTGGCATAGTTCTATTGGTTAAAACGAGGTTCAGATTTCTCTTTAAATGTTAATGGTCCCTAACAGGATTGTGACACAATCAAAGTTTGATTAATTAGCAGGCCCGGACTTCGTATTCAACAAATATTTATGTCCTTCATTCAAACTGAGGTAAGGAGATTTACTCCAAATGATGGTACCAAATAATCAAAGAACAAGAAATGAAAATACAGATAATGAATTAGCTGCCTCATTCTCTTACTTACAAGGTTTGGTTGTATTCATGAAAGTGAGGTGTTTGTGAATCCCAGCGCTGACATGTGACACCATCCTCCGTTTGGGAAATTTTCCCACGATAATTCTCACCACTGCAGTACATGCATCCATCTGTAATCAAAATGCAAAACTGACACATGGTACTACTGTAATACGGCAAAAGAGTACATTTGAGCAAAAGCGGAATTCAATTAGAATCGGATCATGGCAGGTCTGTATCTTGATTCGATTGACCTGCCTTGGTTCCACATCCCTTGCATGACACAATCTATTAATCTATTTTGAATATTTCAATTAACCCAGTGTCCACAGCTTTTTCGCGGAAGAGAGATCCAGATTTCTATGACCTTGAAACCAACCCTTTGGTTTTAGTGACCCAATTTTCTATTAATAAACCCACAGCAAATGAGAGATCGGGTAAACTCAGAAGGTTAGTTTATTTACATGCACTCAAATACATGAGGAGGACAGCAATGTGGCCTCCATTTCACTCTTACAATAAAAAGGGGAGAGAGAAAGAAAGGTTTACAGGGCAAAGACCACAGAGTAAAGAATTATTGTTTCATGTGTGTCCAGAGTCCAGAATCAAAATCCAATGGTGTATTCCTTCACAGAGGTCAGCAGGCTGAACTGATGCGAGATCATTTACTTTCCCAGCAGAATTGACTTCCACGATGAGATAGGCACGCAGAGATGAATTAGTCTTGAAGACGATGGTACAGAGGTTCAGAAGTTCCAGTGGAAGCAGTGTGGATTGGGCCAGGCATTCAAACCTGGACAGAGCCCCTTTTCTGTGCCGCTTGGCAAATGGAAAGATGGCAAACTGAGCTTTGCAGCTCCACAAGGCAATATTACAGGTTCTACCAGCTAGGTGGGGGGAGGGGTGGGGGGGTCATGCCATATGACTCCCAGCTCTCCACTTTGGCTTTGACAAAGAGTGTATATCCTTTTGTCTGGGTTCCTGAGATTGTTAATGTTCCAACCATTAAGCCTAAATGGGAGGTTGCAGGGTCCTTTGTCCTAGCACCCAAATTGGCCCCTGTTGGCCAGGCCTGGCTTGTGAAATGTAGATGGCCTTTGTATAATTCCCTTTGAATTTGGTCTCTGCAGCCCACAGTGGTTGTTAGTACCTCTTCGGAGATAACAAGGTGCAACTTTCTGCGGTACTGCCAGATAGCTCTTATTGTTCGAAGTTCACAGCCAGACACAGTTTCGACCATTTTAAAAAATCATTGTCTAGTTTTAAAATTTTAGAAATTGGCCATGAGGATATACATATATACTTTACAAAAATAGAGAGTGTGGGGTCTTAGCCCTGCTACACAAAAAAAGGGGGAAAAAAAGTTTGTAATTGTTTTTTCATAGAGGTGATGTCCATTAAAAAATTTCAATTTTGACTTGGTAGTGTGAAGGTCTGCTGAGCCTCAGCCATGGGAAATAATAGTCTGTCATTCTGGCTTAAAATCTAATCCACGTTGCTGCAAGTTATGCACTAAAAAATTAGCACAATTGTATTTGTTTTAAGAGGACTACACTCCATCTCACTCATCTTGATCATAAATATACCTCTCAATGTTGACAATCCTGGTGAAGAATGTGGTCAGGTCAATTTTCTGCTCCCACCTGTCAAAGGAAATGCTAAACTTTTGGAGACTGACCTCTGACCTGCACTTCCTTCCAGCACCACTCCCAAGTAGGAGCATGGGATCGATAGTTATTTAGAATCATAGGCCCGGATTTTCATGATTCTTTGCATGTCGGAGAGGAGTTTGGTGGGATTAAAAATATGGGAAGGATCTTATTCCAGGATTCCTGGCCCCATTCCAGTCATGTGGGATTTTTATATATCTGGGATAAGGATGCTGTTAGTGAGCCTGCACACAGCAATCATGCCCCGGCCTCCTCCATTGCAGGGGTGGGCATTTTAGGCCCCGGGCTTTTGCATGGAGTCAGGCCCATTTTGATAGGGGAGATGGCTCATGGCACTTCAGAGGTCTCATGAACAATGGGGAAAGCTTAGACTGGAGTCAGAAACCTTTTATAAGAAGTTCAAAAGATGGTGACAACTTCACAGGTCATAATGCAATTGTGTATAAATATGTGTTTTTAATTACAATCTCAAGATTACCGACAGTATAGGGAACAGCCTGTGACTCTAGGCTGCCCCTTTACTATTGGTAATATTGCAATCTGTCCTGATGAGTGCAAGACATTGAGCTTAGACAGCATGACTCTTTTTTCAGCAATACTCAAGTTCTGTACTACCAGGAGACTTCCAAATGTTATTATAGGGCTCATGAATTCTGTTCAAAGTGGTTACTGGGAGAGTAGGAATAGAGGTGGTGGTGGTGTGGAGGGGCCAAGGGAAGAAATGAGGGAGAATTAGGAGATATGAGGGGGTATATGAGAGGGAATGGGGGGCTGATGGGGTATGGAGTGGGCCTGGGGTATGGGTGATATGAGGGGACATGGTGTGGGAGGGGTTGGGTGGGACTGAGGGCTAGGGTGCTTAACACTCATCTACAGAACTGGGCTGATGTCCCAATGAATGGAGGCAAGCCTTCCACCTGGACCAACTTGGCATCCAGCTGCCTCTATTCCCACCTCAGGCCTGCTTCTGGAGGTGGCAACTCTGCCTCTACCACCCCATTATGAAAATAGCGCGGCCGTATACTGCCGGGCAGAGGCAGAACTGCAAGAAAATGGCCTGACTCATGACTCCCACCTCAAAGATGGAAATCTGGGCCATAGAAACATCTGGACACAGAAGGAGACCATCTGGCCCCTGGATTTCATGCCGGCTATGCATAACTTTTACAATCCTCCTCATCGACAGTAGTCCTGTGCTGAGTAGGTAAAACCATACTGCTTTTCCAATATGTTGGATAGAACTGGGATTATCTGTTAATTTTTAAAAAAAATTTTCACAGGATGTGTGCATCACTGGCTAGGCCAGCATTTTTTTTTAATTACCCTTGAGAAGGTGGTGGTGAGCCACTTTCTTGAACCGCTGTAGTCCATGTGGTGTAGGTACACCCATAGTGTTGTTAGGAAGGGAATTCCAGGATTTTGACCCAGCAACAATGAAGGAACAGCGAAATAGTTCCAAGTCAGGATGGTGTGTTGGTTGGAGGGTAACATGCAGGTTGTGGCAGTCTAATTCATCTACTGCCCTTGCCATGTAAAAGAGGTTGCGGATTTGGAATTTGCTGTTGAATGAGCCTTGGTGAGTTGCTGCAGTACATCTTGTAGACGATACACACTGCTGCCACTGTACGTTGGTGGTGGAGGAAGTGGATTTTGAAGATGGTGGATGGGGTGCCAATCAAGCATGCTACTTTGTCCTGAATGGTCTAGAGGGTTGTTGGAGATGCATTCATCTAAGCAAGGGGCGAGTATTCCATCACATTCTTGACTCATGCCTTGTATATGGCGGACAGGCTTTGGGGAATCAGGAGGTGAGTTACTTGCGTTATGACCACAGCAGATGTTAATTGCTAAGCAAACCAAATCCCAGAGGGAAATTTGGCTTACAGGCCATACCCTTTTTGTATTCTGAAAACGAAGCGAAAGTGGACTGATCTCAGCAGCAAGAAGTCCACTGACACTTTTGGGATTTTAAAAATTAAAAGTAAAAGTTTAATTAACAAGAGGAAAAGAAAACTTAGGCACACAAGATTACAGTAACACAGTTAAAATTAGTCTAACAAAACATCCCCCCAAAAAACTCCCCACTTGTCAGACACGCAAGTAAACACCTTCCAAGCAACACTCGCTTATAGACGTTTAACTATAAAAGTCCAGTAATATTACCCAAGGAAAACTGCTGTAGCTCTAATAAAGGTATACCACATGACTTCCTAAACTCTCTTCCAGTCTGCTGTGGAAATCCAGGACTTCAGAACAAGACTGCTTTTTGCAGCCCAAGACTTTTCTGGCTTGACTGGATGGCGGATTCAAACTGCATCTTTTCCCAGTTTAGAGTTGTTTCCAGGAAATCATCCTCACATAGCCAACAGCTGAGCTCTCCATAGTAACTCTAAAATACCTTATCCCCACTTTCATCTCAGGTTCCATTGTTCCCACACTTCTTCGAAGAACCTCAAATCATTCCAAATATAAAATTGTTCATGTTTCTATTTTGTCTCTGCTTTTGGGTCAATAAAATGCAATGTTCCCTCTTCTGTTTACCCATGGAACTTGTGTAAGATGCAAAAATGTTTCTTGTCACCTCTGACTTTCCTTTGATATCAAACGCACTCTCAACTTATCTAGAAATGAAAATGTTAGATCCAACCTATTTACTTGTACCTCAAACCCACCATAATACCTTATTGAAATTGCACAACCTAACGCATCTATCTTTTCATGTCTTAAACCTCCCAATCTGTCTGTCATAATCTTTCCCCAGCTTAATTAAATCATTTAAACACACATGCAGACACACAACCTTCTTCACAGAATAGCATATTCCCCAAAAATATTTTTAAAAATAACATCCATTCTCACACTTGCCACAGAATTCCCAGCCTCTGAACAGCTCTTGTAGTCACAGTATTTACATGGCTGGTCCAGTTGAATTTCTGATCAATGGTGGCCCCCAGGATGTTGATAGTGGAGGATTCGGCGATCATAATACCATTGAATATCAAGAGGAGATGGTTGGATTGTCTCTTGTTGGGCATGGTCATTGCCTGGCACTTATGTTACTTGCCACATATCAGCCCTAGCCTGAATGTTGTCCAGGTCTTGCTGCATATGGGCACGGACTGCTTCAATATCTGAAGGGTTGCGAATGGTGCTGAACATTGTGCAAACATCAGCGAACATTCTCACTTCTGACCTTATGATGGAGGAAAGGTCATTGATGAAGCAGCTGAAGATGGTTGGGCCTAGGGCACTGCTCTGAGGAACTCATGAAATGATGTCCTGGGACTGAGATGATTGATCTCCAACAATCACAACCATCTTCCCTTGTTCAAGGTACAACTCCAAACAGTAGAGAGTTTTTCCCTGATTCTATTGAATCCAGTTTTGCTAGGGCTCCTTGTTGCCACATTTGGTCAAATGCTACCTTGATTCCAAGGGCAGTCACTCTCACCTCACTTCTTGAGTCCATCTCTTTTGTCCATGGACAGAATCATCCCAGATTTGCACTAAGTGAGGTAGCAGGCGGATAAAATGAGGTTTTGCCCATCAGCTGCGATGGCAGCTTTTCATGCCATATCATCCCAATCCCAACATACTATTTATGCATTCCCAGGAAACACGCCACTTCGATGGCAAGCAGGCTCTCATACACCCGCCCGCCATTACTTCGCCACTTTATCACGCCAGGCACCATATTTAAACTCCAACCGCGCACACAAATCTCAGAGCTTCCAGGCCACAACTACTGCAGGGAAGAAGTCCACGAAAGGCAAAAAGACTACAGCTCCCAGGTTTAATGATGCGTCACTCAAATGCCTTTTGGATGCCATGGAGGTCTGCCACGATGTCCTCTACCCCCACTCTGGCCACAGGATGGGCAGTGGTGTTACCAACCATGCTTGGGAGGCGGCAGTTGGCGCCAATGCCCTGCAAAAGAGGGCAGCCACCCAGTGCCACAACAGGATGAATGGTCTCATCTGTACCGTCAGGTTATCTCACTCTTCTCATTACTCTCAACTCACACTCACAAACCCATCACACATCCACAGGGATCTTATACCTCAAGGGACACCACCACTAACTCTCACACACACCCTCACATCTCCATCAGGCTCATAACCTCTGGAGCTCACATCCTCATCCTGTCCATGGCACCGCTCACTACACAAACATTCCTGCAGTGCCATGTGTCCTGCTCATACTCTCTCCATGTTTTCATACAGGCAAAGCCTGCTCAAATCAGCAGGGAGAGGTCCCAGACCTGGGGTAGAGTGGCCCACATTAGGCCCATCACTCACTCTGGTGAGCACGTCATCTTGCTGACTGGTAAGGAAGTGGACCCTGCCTGCAGCTACGGTGACAAATACCCATGAGGATTCTGCACCAGGTCATCCTTCCCTCAACGCAACTGTGAGTGCTCTCTCTCCTGCTTTTGACTCGGCTGCCATGCACTAATTATCTCTACTTTGGTTCACAGAGAGCTCTGCCAAGGGACCAACACCCTCAGCCAGCCAGTCCATCAGCTTCATCCACGTCCTCGTCGGCAGCCAAGAGGACTCCTCCTTCAGTGAAGAGGTGGGAATAAGCAGCCTGGAAGACCCGTTACCGCAGAGGGAGCAGCCTGCCCGCGAGTGATGCGGGAGGGAAGAATGTGTGTGTGGCAGGGCCTTTTGGAGACTCGTGTAAGCACTCTCACATGCACACAGATCCTTCACATTTCAGACTTATCTCAATGTCCTGAGCACTTTCAATGCTGCCTGCTGGGATTCACTTTCAGTTGTACATTTGAGCTGACCCGTATCTCCGTCCACCCAATGATCATAACCCCATGCAGCACCTGATCTTGCCCACTACGACTTTTGTTTCACTTTCGATTTGGACAGCATGGTGCTAATTTGGTTTTACTATCACTTCCCCGTCCTTTACCCACCCCAGTCACCCATATCTGCTCCCCGATCAGAGTTGACCCCGACCCTTGCATCACCTTCCAACTTCCACCTCCCCTCAGATACCTACGAGGCACACCCCTTTGCTTTCGGGGATGTCCAGGTGAACGTGCACATTCCCTTCCTTCCTGAAAATCCCACGCCCATCCACATTCACCTCCCTGGCCTTCTCCTTCCCACCCCTAGGGCAGAACTTCCCCCCATCGGGGAGGGTTGTACGGGGCCGGGCGCAACCCGGTCAGCGCCCCCGATCGGGTCTGCGCCGCCATTTTACGTGTGCGGGCCAATTAAGGCCCGCCCAGCATGATGCGCACCCGGAAGCACTGACCACTCCCTGTGCGGGCCGGGGCGGGGGGGATTCCCTGAGTCGGGGCCTGCACTCTTTCGCGCATGCGCGTGAAAGAGCACAGAAATCTCCCTGAGGCACCTCTGTTAAGGTTGGACGGGCAGCTCATTTAACTATTTTAAGAGGCCTTTGACAGTTTGGCGGGTGTGCTGAAAATCTAAATGAAGCGTGGTGACGCTGAGACACCCGCCTGACGGCACCGCGCTTCATTTTACACGTCAGTGAGTGGGCCCCACCCCGATCGCCAACCAGAAAATTCTTCCCCAAGGGTCCATGTTTGCCTCTGGGTCCCCACCAACCACCCCACCATCCCTTCTGTTGCTACCATCGAACACTCACCCTACCACCTCACTCTGCCCTCGGTCATTCTCACCCTTCCTCCATACCAAGCCCACCTCAGCTCGCTCACCAGGAGGCAGACATGGGCCCATCAGATCCCTCCAGTGCACGTTCACCTGCACATGCCCCCCTCCACGCCCCTTCTCACCCCAGAACCCCTTGCCCCCACAGAACTCAAAATTTTAAAACTTTAAAATTAAAATCAAACAATAAAGATAAAAAAGCAATAAAAATAAAGTAATTTAAACAAACATCTAAAACACATACCTTGGAGTTAAGAAGCATATAACCTTTTGTTGTCAGTGGTACGAGCATTCAATAAACAGAGTAAATTGTAGCATACATTGGGAGAAAAGTAATTAAAGCAAATTAACTAAATAACATAAGTTAAAATGGCGGAACAGGTGTTATGTTGCAGCTGTGAGATGTGGGTACTTTTGGATGCCAAGGCAATCCATGACAAACACATCTGCAGGAAGTGTAAGCAGCTTGAGGAATTCCAGATCAGGATTATTGATCTGGAAGCCGAAATACAGACACTGCACAACATAAGGGAGGGGGAGAAATAACTGGATACTTTGTTCCAGAAGACAGTCACACCTCTTAGAAGAGGGTCATCTGTTTTGGTCAGCAGTGAGGGACAGGAGGATGTGACTGTCAGTGAGGCAGGTAATGGGACCGAGCAGACCGTAGGGGAGGAGTCTCAGGCTTTGCAATTGTCAAACAGGTTTGAGGTGCTCACAACCTGTGTGGATTAAAGCGAAGTCTGCAAGGTGGATGAGCTGGCTCGCCATGGCACTGTGGTACAGGAAGCCGTTCAAGTGGGGGAAGCAAAAAGGAATGTAGTTGTAGTAGGGGATAGTATAGGGAGGGGGATTGATACCATTCTCTCCAGCAAAGAGCGAGAGTCCAGACAGCTATGCTACCTGCCCAGTGCCAGGGTTTGGGACATCTGCTCAGGGCTGGAGAGGACGTTGTCGTGGTCCATATAATACCAATGGCATTGGTAGAACTAGGGAAGAGGTTCTACAAAGTCAGTATGGGGAGTTAAGTACCAAATTAAGAAGCAGAACCTCAAAAGGTAATACTCTCTGATTATTATCTGAGCCATGTGCAAATTGGCATAGGGCAAATAAGATTAGAGACGAATGCATGGCTAAAAGACGGTTGAGGGAGAGGTGGGTTCCGGTTTGTGGGGCGCTGGCATCAGTACAGGGGAAAATGGCGGCTGTACCATTGGGACAGTTTACACCTAAGCCGTGCTGGGACGACTGTCCTCACAAATCACATAACTAGGGAAGTAGAGAGGGCTTTAAATTAAACAAGAGGGGTAGAGGTAGCAATTCAAGGTGTAGAGTCAAGACAAGAGAGCAAAATAGTAATATGAGAAAGGAGAGTCAGAGAATGGCAGGAAGGGACAGAGAGAAAAAAACCTAAGAATACATCAACAGTCAAGACTAGATGTTACAAAGGTAACAAAAAGACAAAACTGAATGTATGTAGCATTCATAACAAAGTAAATGAATTGATGGCCCACATTGAAGTAAGTAAATATGGTCTGACAGTAATTACGGAGACGTGGCTGCAGGATGACAAAGATTGGGCCCTTAATATTGAAGGGTACATGACATTCAAGAAGAACAGGGAGCTAGATAAAGGTGGAGGGGTAGCACTGTTAATCATTGGTGCAGTGTGAGTTGACCTGGTTCAGGAGATCTGGATGTAGAATCGGTTTGGGTGGAGATGAGGAATAGCAGGGGAAAAAAGACATTAGTGGGAGTGGTCTTTAGGCCTCCCAACAATAACCACAGTGTAGGACAAAACATTCAAGAGAAAATATTGTGTGCTTGTGATAAATGGACGGCAATAATCATGGGTGATTTTAATCTACATATAAACTGGAAAAATCAGATTAGCAGTAGTAGCTCGAATGAGGAGTTCTTAGAATGCTTTCGAGATAGTTTCTTAGAGCAGCATGTTCTGGAACCAACCAGAGAGCAGGTTATATTAATTTGGTATTGTGTAACATGACAGGATTAATTAATGACCTCAGAGTAAAGGTACCCCTAGGTAGCAGCGACCACAATATGATTGAATTTTACATCCAGTTTGAAAGGGAGAATAATGGGTCCAAGATTAGTATCTTAAATTTAAATAAGGGCAACTATGTGGGGATGAAAGCTGAGCTAGCTCAAGTGAACTGGGAAACTAGGCTAGAGGATAGATCAATAGAGAAGCAGTGGCAGACATTTAAGGGGATATTTCAGAGTATTCAGAATAAGTACATTCCTACTGTAAAGAAAAATTCTAAGGGGAGGACCCACCAACCGTGGTTAACTGAGATGTTAAGGAAAGCATCAAACTTAAGGAAAAAGCATACAACTCCACAAAGATGTGTGTCAGGATAAATGATTGGACAGAATATAAAGAACGGCAGAGAATGACTAAAAGGAGAAAGAAATTAGAGTATGAGAGGAAGCAAGCTAGAAATGTAAAAACGGATAGCAAGAGTTTCTACAGATGCTTAAAAAGGAAAAGAGTAAGTACAGTGAGTGTTGGTCCTCTACAGAACGACAGTGGGGAGTTAAAAGTAGATTAATAAGGAAATGGAGGAAGAAATGAAAAATATTTTGCTTGTGTTCACTATACAGGATACAAAAAACATTCCAGTAATAGCTGCAAATCAGGAGGTGAACGGGAGAAAGGAACTTGGTGGAATTGAAATCACTAGGGAAACGGTATTGAGCAAATTGATGGAGCAGCAGGCTGGCAAGTCTCCGGGTCCCAAGGGACTACATCCTAGGGTCTTAAAAGAGGTGGCTAATGAGGTAGTTGATATGCTGGTGTTAATTTTCCAAAATTCGCTAGATTCTGGAAAAGTTCCATCAGCTTGGAAAGTAGCAAATATTACCCCTCCATTCAACAATGGCGGGGGACAGAAAACAGGAAACTATAGGCCAGTTAGCTTGATGTCTGTCCTGGGGAAGGTATTAAAATCAATCATTAAGGAGGTTATAGTTGGGCATTCAGAAGAGCTCAAGGCAACTGGGAAGAATCAGCATGGTTTTGTGAAAGGAAAATCATATTTAACCAATTTATTGGAGTTTTTTGAAGAGGTAACATGTGCTGTGGATAAAGGGGAGCCTGTAGACATGCTGTACTTGGATTTCCAGAAGGCATTTGATAAGGTACCACATCAAACATTGTTACAGAAAATAAAAGTGCACAGTGTAGGGGGTAATATATTAACATGAATAGAAGCTTGTCTGGCTGGCTGGCAGGCAGAAAGTAGAGTATGCATAAATGGGTCTTTTTCTGATTGGCAGGATGTGATGAGTAGCGTCCCATAGGGGTCAATATTGGGGCCTCAACTTTTTACGATTTACATCAATGACTTAGATTAGGGGAGTGAAGATATGGTAGCTAAATTTGCAGATGACACAAAGATAGGTAGAAAAGTATGTTGTGAAGGGGACATGAGGAGGTTGCAAATGGATATAGATAGGTTGAGTGAGTGGGCAAATATCAGGCAAATGGAGTTTAATGTGGGAAAATGTGAAGTTGTTCACTTTGGCAGGAAGAACAAAAAAGCAGAGTACTACTTAAATGGAGAACAGCTGCAAAATTCTGAGGTGCAGAGATTTCTAGGTGTTCCTAGTACAAGTCACAAAAAATTAGTATGCAGGTACAGCAAGTAATTAATAAGGCTAATGGAATGCTAATCTTTATTACAGGAGGGATTGAACATAAAAGTAAGGATGTTATGCTTCAGTTATAAAGGGCTTTGGTGAGACCGCAATCAAATACCGTGTGCAGTTTTGGTTTCCTTATTTAAGGAAGGATGTAATGCATTGGAGGCAGTTCAAAGGAGGTTTACTAGATTGATACCTGGAATGAGTGGGTTGTCTATGAGGAAAGGTCGGACAGACTGGGCTTGATTCCAAGAGGATTGAGGGGTGATTTGATTGAAATATACAAGATCCTGAACGGCCTTGACAAGGTGAACGTCGAAAGGATGTTTCCTCTTTTGGGTGAGTCCAGAACTAGGGGCAGTGTTTTAAAATTAGGGGTCATCCTTTTAGGACAGAGATGAGGAGAAATTTTTTCTCTGAGGGTTGTGCAACTTTGGAATTCTCTGCCTCAGAAGGTGGTGGTGGTGGAGGCAGGGTCATTAAATATTTTTAAGGCAGAGGTAGATAGATTCTTGTTAGGCAAGGGAATCAAACGTTATCGGGGTTAGATGGCAACGTGGAACTTGAAACACAAAATGATCAGCTATGATCTTATTGAATGGCGGAGCAGGCTTGGGGGGCCGAATGGTCTACTCCTGTTCCTGTTTCTTATGTTCTCAACCCCATCCCCCCTCCATACCCCATTTCCCGGAACCCCGGTACACTTATCCCCTTAGTCCACCCAACCTCCCAGACTCGCCCCCACTTAGTCACTCCCCCTTCTTATCTCCTTTCTCCAGCCTTACACATTCCTCCAGCCTCACACCTACCCCCTTCCTGATTCCTTCCTCCACTCTTACTTCTTCCTTAACACTAACACCCTCCCCTCTCCATGCCCTTACCTCCCCCTGGACACCCTCCCCTCTCTGTGCCCTTAACCTCCCCCCGGACACTCTCCCCTCCCCTCTCTGTGCACATTCCTTCCCCCCCCCCGACACCCTCCCCTCTCCGTACCCCTTCCTCCCTCCAGACACCCTCTCCTCTCCGCACTCTTTCCCTTGCACCTTCCACCCCCCTTATACCTACCTCCCCAGTTGCAGTCTTTTCCTCCGTTAACCCCTCCTCCCCCCAGTTCTCTCCCTCCGCCCACTCCCAACCTCCCCCTGACAGCTTAACCCCCTCAACATCCCCCCCATCCTGACACCTTCATTCCCCCACCCCAACCGACACCTTCAATCCCCCACCCCAACCTCACCCCCCCGACACCATCATTCCCCCCTCTCAACCTCAGCCCCCCGACACCTTCGGTCCATTCCCCCCCCTCCCAACCTCACCCCAACCGACACCTTCATTCCCCCCTCCCAACCTCACCTCCCCGACACCTTCAATCCCCCCTCTCAACCTCAACCCCAACACCTTCAATCCCCCCTCAACCTCACCCCGACACCTTCATTCACCCCTTTCTACCTTACCCCCGACACCTTCGTTCACCCCTTCTCAACCTTCCCCCACCGACACCTTCATTTACCCCTCCCAACCTCCCCCCAACACCTTCATTCCCCCCCCTCAACCTCCCCCCATCCTGACACTTTCATTCCCCTCCTCTCAACCTTGCCCCCCCCCGGACACCTCTTCCTCTCCCAGCCATTCCTCTCCCACCCCGTCAACCATCACCCGTTGTGAGAATCAACAGTGATTATCCAACTTCCGTGAGCTATTTCTCAGCAGAACCATGTTCATAAAAATCAACCCAGCATGCCATGGATGCGCCTCCAGTGTGCCGTTGCTGTTGGGCTCCAGCATCTTCTGCTCTTTGGATGTCCATGACGTGAGCAAAGCCATGACGGGTAAGTCCCGACTTCTGCACGTCACACTTGTCAAGACGTGTTCTACACCGGCATGCTTTCCCACTGATGTGGGCGGACGATCCAGCAGCGGGGCGGACGATTCTGCCGGGCATGTCTAATAATGATATGCTGATGTATTACAATGAGGTTCCCAATGTCCGATGGCAGGCTGAGCAGACGATCGCAAACTGACTTCACACTGTTGTGAAACTGATCATGCCATGTTGTCCACTCACGCCACCGAACACACCTGAAGCCAGCAGGCATGGAAAATCCCGTCCCATGTTTCGACCAAAACTGTAATGAAGTCAGGAACTGAGTGGCCCTAGCGGAACCCGAACTGAGCAGGTTATTGTTGAGTAAGTACCATTTGCTAGCACTGTAGATGACCCCTTCCATCACTTTGCTGATAATCAAATGTACACCAATGGGACGGTAATTGGCCGGTTCGATTTGTCCTACTTTTTGTGGACAGGACATACCTGGGCGATTTTACACATTGCCGGGTAGATGCCAGTGTTGTAGCTGTACTGGAGCAGCTTAGCTAAGGGTACAGCTAGTTCTGGAGCACAAGTCTTCGGTGCTATTTATGGAATGTTGTCAGGGCCCATAGTCTTTGCAGTATCCAATGCCTTCAACCATCTCTCGATATCGCATGGTGTAAATCGAATTGGCTGAAGATTGGCATCTGTGATGCTGGGAACTGCAGGAGGTGGCCGAGATGGATCATCCACTCAACATTTCTGGCTGAAGACTGTTGCAAATGCTTCAGCCTTGTCTTTTTCACTGAAGAGCTGGGCTCCCCCATCATTGAGGACGGGGTTAATGGACTACTCACATGCTGCTTTTGCTGTTTAGCATACGAGTAGTCCAGTCTTGTAGCTTCACCAGGTTGACACCTTATTTTTAGGTAGCCTGGTGCTGCTCCTGACATGCCCTTCTGCACTCTTCATTGAACCAGAGTTGATCCCCTGGGTTGATGTTAATGGTAGAGTGGGGGATATGCCAGGTAGGGCCAGGGAGAGCAATCATGGACCCGGGTGTTTCTCCTCTTTCCAGTCCCCTTATTCCCCACACCCTCCCCACTTAACCTTCCCTCTCAATCATATATGATACCTTTCCCCCTTTCAAGATTCAACAAACAATTCACCAATCACAGAAAGGTCCTAGTAAAATGTTAACACCCATTGTTGGCATTTGCTTAAAATATCGCTTGCTATATATGCAGCATGGGTCATTAATATTACAATGATATAATGTAGTGTTAGTTTGTGTGCATCCTATAGTTGATCCCACAACCACTATTAAACAAACGAGAGAGTACAAACTTTACTTTGCCAGCATCATGCAATATTGTTAACTTCACAGGAAAATATCCTCTTAGTTATTTATAACACTGTACAGATGATAACAGTGATTTCGTTGACTGCCTCAGCCCTCATTAACAAGTTCTGCACATTGCACCATATGAACACGTTGACAGTAAATTCATATTTGGAGGTAAAATTCAATATTTGCAGCCCAGATAAACTGCACAAGATCCTTTCCATTCTGTAGAAGAACTAGAATATTTTCTCCTGCCTGCTGCATGATATAATTCAACATAATTACTTCATGGAAGGGGTATAATTGGATTCTATTTTACCAGTAATCTCACAGGGTAGAAAGATGAATTGACTCCTGAGCAACAAAGTGGAGTGATTGAACAACATAGGTCTTCACTGTCAGTGAGAAGCATTGGAGTCCTTAGATGTCTGTATGACACAGCTTTTAAAAGGCTAAGCAACAATGACTGAATGGTTCACAATTAGATGTGTTTTCTTGATCAGCAAGTCTGCCGATTGCTGCTTTTCATTGCAATACATTTCCAATATCTACTAAGCAACACATCTTTATCATGATATTTCAAGACCTCAAAAATCACATAAAAACACCAAGATAGAGTGGGATAATAGTTAAGTAGATAAAAGGACACGATTGAGGTCAATGGAAAAGACTCTTGAGAATCATTTGCAGCATAAAACAAGCTACTGATTTACGCACTCCTGCTCTTGCAATTACACACTCCTGTCCTGGCAATTTCACCCCACAAAGCCCGCTCACAGTAAACTTTCATTAACAACAAAATAAACAGAACTCTAGCCATGATTTCACCCTGTGTTCGCAAAATAATTATGGGTGACAAAGGCCATCTAGCCCAGCTCTACTCATCGATCCAGAATGACATCCAAACATAAGTATTGTGAGCAGAAATAAGCCATTCAGCCCCTTGAGCTTGCTCCATTTGATAACATTGCCTACAGTATACCATGTGACTACAACACAAAAGTATTTCATTGGCTGCCAAGTGATTTGAGACATCATGAAAGGTGCTGCATAAATGTAGGTTTTGTCTTTCTTTCATTATATTTACATGCAGTAGGCAGCATGACTGTAGCAATGGTGAAATTGGAGGCCCAATGCTGATTGATTCTCTAAGGATAATTACTCACAGAGCAATCAACTGATGTTACGGAAGTGGCTACAAAGAAATCACCACCTTTACAAAACAATTCAATGCTGTGGCTAATACAGCCTTACCATTCCAACTTCTCTGGCGCCAGCCCACAATATACCACAAATGGCATCTGCTCCGTTTACACATTTTAGCCCACACCTAGAATACTGTGAACAGTTTTGGGCCCCTTATCTAAGGAAGGATATACTGCCATTGGAGGCAGTCCAGAGAAGGTTCACTAGGTTGATCCCAGGTATGGAGGGATTTTCTTATGAGGAGAGGTTGAGTAAGTTGTGCTTGTACTCATTGGAGTTTAGAAGAATTAGAGGCAACCTTATTGAAATATATAAGATTCTCAGGGGGCTTGACAAGGTAGATGCTGAGAGGTTGTTTTCCCTTGTGGGAGAGTCTAGGACCAGAGGGCATAAAGCCCATTTAAGACAGAGATGAGGAGGAATTTCTTCTCTCAGAGTGTAGTGAATCTGTGGAATTTTACCACAGAGGGCTGTAGAGGCTGGGTGGTTAATTATATTCAAGGCTGAGATAGACAGATTTTTAATCAATGAGGGAATCAAGGATTATGGGCAAAAGGCAGGAAAGTGGGATGGAGGATTATCAGATCAGCCATGATTTTATTGAATGCCAGAGCAGACTCGATGGGCCGAATGGCCTATGTCTTATGGTCACTAATGACACTATCCCCAGGATTTGTGAATCAGACACCTACCAGCAGCTTAAGAAAATGTAGACTGAATTATTGATCTGAATTTTTCAGAGAAGAATGATACATAAATTCAGTACGGCCTTAACTCAAGAACTGGATTGTTTTCCCTTCCCCCAGAAACTGTTATACAAATTGTATTGTACACTGTGAACTTACAGCCTAAAATGGAAAAATGTCATTTATAAATAAAAAGCTCCAACAACAAACAAAGGACCGGGAATGACGGTTCCAATTTTTGATCTGCAGCTCTGCCTCTGGCAGCTCAGGCTGGGAGACAGCAAGAAACTCCTTTTAGGGCGATGGTCCTGGGCCTCGGTGTTTGACACCGTCTGCACCCACTCTCCCGGACCCTCATGCTGGGCCATGAGGTTACAGATTGTATGCAATTCTGCTACTGCTGATGGCCCACAGTGCCTCATGAATGCCCAGTTTTGAGTTGCTGGATTTGTTCAAAATCTCTCACATTGCGCACAGTGGTAGTGCCACACACGATGGAAGGTATCCCCAACGTGAAGACGGGACTTTGTCTCCACAAGTGTGCTGTGGTCACTCCTACCAATACTATCATGGACAGATGCATCTGCGACAGGTAGATTGGTGAGGATAAGGTCAATTAGGTTTTTCCCTTTTGTTTATTTGCTCACCACCTGTCACAAACCCAATCTAGCAGCTATGTCCTTTAGGACCCGGCCAGCTCAGTCAGTAGTGGTGCGACTGAGCCACTATTGGTGAGAGGCATTGATGCCCCCACCCAAAGTACATTCTGTGCCCTAGCCACCCTCAGTGCTTCCTCCAAGTGGTGTTCAATATGGAGGAGTACTGATTCATCAGCTGAGGGGGTGGGGGGGTGGGGGGTGGTAGTAGGTGGTAACCAGCAGGAGGTTTCCATGTTCATGTTTGACCTGGTGCCATGAGACTTCATGGGGCCCAGAGTTGATGTTGAGAACACCTATGGCAACTCCCTCCCGACTGTATTGTGCTGCCACCACCTCTGGTAGGTCTGTCTTGATGGGCCAGATCATACCCAGGGAAAGTAATGGTAGTGTCTGGGACATTGTCTGTAAGGTGTGATTCTGTGAGTATGACGATGTCAGGCTATTGCTTCAATAGTCTATGGGACAGCTCTTCCAATTTTGGGCCAAGCTCCCAGATGTTAGTAAGGAGGACTTTGCTGTTTGCCATTGTTGTTTCTGGTGTCTAGGTCAATACTGGGTGATCCATCGATTTCATTCCTTTTTGTAGGCTTTGTAGCGGTTTGATGCAACTGTGTTACTTGCTAGGCCATTTCAGAGGGCAGTTAAAAGTTAACTACATTGCTGTGGATCTGGAGTCACATGTAGGCCAGGCCAGTTAAGGATGGCAGATTTCCTTCCCTAAAGGGCATTCGTGAACCAGATAGGTTTTTAACGGCAATTATTTCATGGTTGCTATTACAAGACTAGATTTTAATTCCAGATTGATTAATTGAATTTAAATTCCACCAGCTGCCATGGTGGGATTCAAGCCTGTGTCCCCAGATCATTAGCCTGGGCCTCTGGATTACTAGTCCGGTGACATTATCACCGCCACTGCCTCTGACCCCCTCACCCTCTGTTAAATGGAAATCAATGGATAACTAAAGAGTGTCAACTGGAATTTAGTAGGAGTGGGAAATCGGTGTAGTGGGAAAGCAAGTACTAAATACTATAATGCAAGGGGCAACTCAAGGTAATATTAAAGGCCATATCATCTTCAGCTGCATCATAAATGGCCTTCCCCCCATTGTAAGTGGGATATTCACTGATGATTGCACAGCGTTCGGTACGATGTGCGACTCCTCAGTTACTGAAGCTGTCCATCTCCATATGCAGCATGACCTGGACAATATCCAGGTTTGGGCTGATAACTGGCAAGTAACATTCGTGCCACACAAGTGTCAGGCAATGACCATCTCCAACAAGAGAGAATCTAACCATTCGACGTCCCTTCGACGTCCAACAGAATTACCATCATTGAATTCCCCCATCATCATCATCCTCTGGGTAACCATTTACCAGAAATTTAACTGGGCCAGCCAAATAAATACTGTGGCTAGAAGAGCAAGTCAGAGGCTGGGAATTCTGCAGCGAGTAACTCACCTCGTAACTCCCCAACACCTCTCCACAATCTGCAAGGCACAATTCAGGTGTGTAATAGAATACTCTCCAATTGACTGGATGAGTGCGGCTCCAACAACAATTAAGAAGCTCAACACCAAACAGGACAAAGCCATCTGCTTGATTGGCACCCTATTGACTGCCTTATGAGGGGCACAGGCAGGGTGGATAGGGAGCAGCTGTTCCCCTTAGTTGAAGGGTCAGTCACGAGGGACATAAGTTCAAGGTGAGGGGCAGGAGGTTTAGGGGGGATATGAGGAAAATTTTACCCAGAGGGTGATGATGGTCTGGAATGCGCTGCCTGGGAGGGTGGTGGAGGCGGGTTGCCTCACATCCTTTAAAAAGTACCTGGATGAGCACTTGGCACGTCATAACATTCAAGGCTGGGCCAAGTGCTGGTAAATGGGATTAGGTAGGTCAGGTATTTCTCACATGTCGGTGCAGACTCGATAGGCCGAAGGGCCTCTTCTGCACAGTGATTCTGTGATTAAGCATTCACTCCCTCTATCACCGCTATGCGTACTATATACAAGATGCAGTGCAGCAACTCAGCAAGCCATCTTCAGCAGCACCTTCCAAACCTGCAACTTCCACCACTGAGAAGGACAAGGGCAACAGACACATAGGAACAAGACCACTTGCATGTTCCCCTCCAAGCCATAGTGACTTGGAACAATATATCTGTTCCTTCGCTATCACTGGATCAAAATCCTGGAACTCCCTTCTAACTGCATTGTGGGTGCATCTGCACCAGATGGGTTGCAGCAGTTCATGAAGGCAGCTCACCACCACTTCTTCAAGGACAATTAGGGATGGGCAACAAATGCTTGCTCAATTAACACAGTAATTTATTTAGCATCAAGCTAAATCCACCTATTTGATAAATCTAGACCTCAAGTGACTAAATAGTTCAAGAATTCAACCAAATATAACTAACAAATAAATTAATTAATAAAGACATAGCTGTGGCGAAAGTGTATCTCGGAGTTTATCTGCATTAGATTTAATCAATTAAACATTACTCTATTCTCCTATCATTAAGTTTTATATTAAATATCACTCCAATTAAATTTCCCTAAAAGGGCTCTAAAAGAGGTACCTGCGGAGAGAGTGGATCCTCTGGTTATGAAATTCCAAAATTCCTTAGATTCTGGGGTGATTCTAGAATTCACAAATGTAATACCACTATTCAAAAAAGGAAGGAGAGAAGAAACAGGGAACTGACAGGCCAGCTATTCTAATCTCAGTCAACAGTAAAATGCTGGGATCCATTATTAAGGAATTATTAACAGAGATACAGAATATGATTTTATGAAAGGGAAATTCTGTTTGACAAATTTCTTATATGGAGCTTTTGAGGGTAACAAGCATGGTAGATAAAGGGGAATCAGTGGATATAGTATATTTAGATTTTCAAAGGTATTAGATATGGTGCCACATGAAAGTTTGTTGGATAAGATGAGGGCTCACAGGGCTGGTGGTAATGTATTAGCCTGGACAAAGGATCGACTGAAGGACGGAATACAGTAGGAACAAACGGGTCATTTTCAGGCTGGCAGGCTGTAACAAACGGGGTGGCTGAAGGATCAGTGCAGGGGCTCCGCTATTTAAAAACACTTGGACTGAGAGTAATGTATCTAAATTTGTTAATGATACAAGCTAGGTGGGAAAGTGAGGAGGGCAAAGGGGTAGAATTTTCCCAGCCCCATGAAGGCAGCTTTGGAGGCTGGATTAGTGGGACGGAGGTGAGGAAATTGCACTAACAGCATCAGACCGGCACCCTGATATGCTCCTGCCCCTTGCGCTTTTCCTAGAGATGAACACACAGCGGTGACAGCAGCCCGACAGCAATGGCAGGAATGCCATATAACCCATTAAGGAGCCACTTAACAGCAATTATTGCAGAAGCACAATAATTTTCCTGCATTGCACGGACCCCTGATGTTTCCACACCTCAAGTGAGAGGAGGCAGCTGGACAAGAGGTTGAAGATGCGATACAACTGAAGGAGATCTAAATGTTTCTGGAAGAAAATGGCAAGGCTCCTGCTTTCCCATGCCATAGCCTTGTCATTCGGCGTGGAATTCCTGGAGAGTGCCATCCCCGATTGTCATGGGCCTAATCAGCTGCTTCCCTGTAATTGATGGCAGCTCCAGTGAAACGTACAAGATTCTGAGAGGGTTTGATAGAATAAATGCTGAGAGCTTCATTTCATTGGCTTGAGAATCTAGAACTCAAAGGGCGGGATTTTCCAGTCCCGCCCGCTGCCGGTATCCTCCGGTCCTGCTGAAAGTCAATGGACTTTTGGCTGGCCTGCTGCACACCCCACGGCGAGGTACGTCACAACGGAGCCAGAAAATCCCAGCCATGGTCTCAGGATAAGGGGTCAGCCATTTTGGACTGAAATGAGAAATTTCTTCACTCCAAGAGGGTTGTGGATCTTTGGAATTCTCTACCCCATAGGGCCATGGATGTTCAGTTGTTAAGGATGTTCAAAGCTGAGATCGATATAATTTTGGAATCTCAGGGAATCGAAGGCTATGGCAATTGGGTAGGAACAGGATGACTAACCATTCCAGATTTTCAGGGATTATCCCGGAATTTGGCTTGATGTCCTACATCGCGGGGGTGGGCTTCCTGCCACGCTATTTGTCCTGGAATTCTCCAGGCAGCGAGAGAGGAAACTGCTCAAGGGCTCCTCTTGCCACAGCCTGGTCACTGTTGGTGGCTGCGTTTGTGTGCTGTGCTGATGCACGCACACAATCCAGAGCTGACACAGTGCGCATCTGCAGACACACAGGAAGTGCAGCAGTAGTGGCCAGTACCACTCTCCTATCGACTTTGTCAGGTAGGTGACTGCAGTTGGGCCTGGCGCATCCAGCGAGGGGCGGGCGGGGGGTCCAGTCCCCAGTGGCAGCACTCAGGCTCCACTCAGGGCAGGGGGGGGGGGGGGGGGGGGGGGTAGTAGTCCAACGTTGGGTCTGGCAGCATCGGCAACCCTCTCAGGCCCAAGTCTGGGGGCTTGAGACAGCACAACCCAGGGAGGTATCTGGCAGGCCTGAAGAGGATTGGTTGTCAGGAAAGGCCCAAAGGCAAGGTAGTGGGGGGAGGTGTTCTGGGAATCCTGAGGGGAAAGGGAGATTCCAGGGAAGGGAAGAAAGGTCCGGGCAGGAGAAGGTGGGTCCAGGGCAGCCTGAGGGGAAAGGGGGGCAGCGAGGGGAAAGAGGACATTGAGGTTTGGGGTCATCCGAGCACACTCCCCCAGCTCTACCAGCAGCCCTCTCTCTCACTCTCTAGTGAATTGTCCCGTATTTGTTTGCCAAGAGTTGGTCTCCCTTGGCAGGAAAATAGAGTTAAAGCCGAGGATTGGCATCGATCTTAATAAATGGAGTAACAGGCTCAAAGGTCATATGACCTATTCCTGTTCCTATTCCTTATGTTCTTATAAGCATATGAGGGAGAAGGGAATGGCAAATTATGCCGATACGAGTTAGATGATAGGAGGCTTTAGTGGAGCATAAATGTGGGCATGATAGGCTGGGCCGAATGGCCTGTTTCTCTGCTGTATATTCTAATTCTCTGGATGTTATATGGATTTTCAAAAGGCTTTTGATAAAGTACCACACCGTAGGCTCATTGGGGAGAAATATGTGAATTTATAGCAAACTGGTGAAAAGATAGAAAACAGGGAAATAGGAAATAGTTATTCAGATTGGAGGGAGGTAGAAAGAAATATTCCACTGGGGACAGTTCTGGGATGTCTGTTATTCATAATTTTCATTCATGATTTGGACTGGAGATCAGGTAACTCAATATCAGAATTTGCAGATGAATCAAACTGGGGGTATAGCTAATACTGAGCAAGGATGCACTATGATACAAGACGACATTAGGAAACTTACAGCATAGACAGTTAAGTGGCAAATGAACCTTAACATAGATAAATGTGAGGTGATGCACTTTGTTAGGTAAAATAGAAATAGAAAACCTTAGAAAATAAGAAACAGAATAGGGTAGAAGAGTAAATGAATCCAGGAATACAGGTGAAGAAATCATTAAAAACAGCATCACAGGCTAGCAAATCAATTAAGAAATGTTAACAAAGCACTGGCTTTATTTCTGAAGGTATAGAATTCAAAAGTAGTGAAATTATGTTAAACCTGAATAGGACCCTGGTTAGGGTGCACTTAGAGTACTCTGCACAGTTCTGATCACCATACTATAGAAAGGACAATGAAGCACTGGAGTTAACTTGTGAAAAAGATGAAGTCCAGAAAGATTAAAAAGGTTTGGTCCTTTTCCTTTACAAAAGAGAAGATTTAGAAGTCTTTAACATTATGAGTGGATTGGTCAGGGGAGATGTGGAGAGAATATTTACACTTGTGGGAGAATCCAATATTACGGATCATAAATACAAGACAATTACTAAAAAGTCCAATAGAGAAATAAGGAGAAAGTCCTTTACTCAGAATGGGGAAATCACTACCCCAGAAAGTGATTGAAGCAAATAGCTTAGATGTTTTCAAAGGTAAGTATTTGAGAGAAAAGAGAATGGTCATGGTGTATGGCTGAGATAAGGTAGATGGAATGGGAAGAGACTTGTCTGGAGTACAAACACCAGGACAGACTAGTTGGGCTGAATGCTCTATATCTTAAATAATTCTATTGTCTTTCATGTAACATCAAATATGCCCCTTCTGCTCTCTCAGTAGGACACGAACAATCTAATGGTGCTATTTTGAAGAATAGCAGAGGCTACCTCTATGGTATACAGGATCAATAATTATTCCCTCAACTAAAATTAGTGAAACAGAATTCTGCTGGTCGGACCTGGCTGTGCATAATTTAGCAGCCATGTTTCCTACCTTACAACAGTGACTATACTTCAAGAGTACTTCATTGGCAGTAGACCACTTTGCAATGTCCTGAAGGATTGAAAATTGCTGTATAAATGCAAGTATTTATTTCAAATCTTTCAAGCCCTTCCGTCTTCAAATATTCTGGTGGGAGTGGTGGAAAATCCAACCCATAGTGTTACATATTCTACACAGGCACACAGTAATGTCACCTCCTCCACATTTCCTCCAAGTTCCACACTATCCTGAAATGGAAATGTATCGTTGTTCCTTCATCATTGCTGGGTCAAAATCCTGGAAGTCCCTACTTAGCTGGTGAGTACCTTCACCACACAGATTGCAGCCGTTTACGAAGTCAGCTTACCATCATCTCAAAGGGCAATTAGGGATGGGCAATAAACACTGGCCATGCAAGCAACGACAAAATTCCAAGAACAGAAACAGGGCATTCAGCCCAACTGGTCTATGCCAGTGTTTATATTCCACATAAGCCTCCTGCCACCCACTTCATCTAATCCTATCAGTATATTCTTCAATTCCTTTCTCCACCATGTATTTGTCTAGCTTCCCCTTAAATGTACCTATACGATTTGCTTCAACAATTCCATGTGGCAGCGAGTTCCATGTTCTCACCGCTCTTTGAGCAAAGAGGTATTTCCTGAATTCCCTATTTATTTGTCACTATGTTATACTTATGACCAGATAATGCTGGAAATACTCAAAAGGCCATGCAGCAGTTGTGGAGATAGAAACAGAGTCAATGGGAAGTACTCCTACCCAATTGACCTGATCACTGTGCCGGGGGTTGGGATGGGGTGGTGGTGAAGATGTTTTGGTGCAGGCAGCAGTGGGTTGGGGACCCAATAGTTCTAGGAGCATGCTTTGCCATGGCTTTTTGGTTCAGCCATGATATTACCATCACATTTCTGGGCAAGAGTTTACAGACTCTCAAACGAGAGAGCATGGGAACACCTACCTATGCACCTCCCTCCCCATCATCCATGGCCTCAAGTACTCTTTCCTTCCTTGGGTTATTTCAATTTAGTATACTGCATTCACTGCTCACACTGTAGTTTGCAGTATACTATGGAGACCAAACACAGATTAGATGATCACATTGCTGAACATCTCTGTTCAGTCCGCAAGTGTGACCCTGAGCTTCTGGTCCTGTCATTTAATTCTCTGTCCCACTTCCATTCTGGCTCCTACAATGTTTTAATGAAGCTCAACAGAAGCTCGAAGAACACTTTAGGCACTTTATAGCCTTCCAAACTCTACATCAAATTCAACAATTGCAGATCATAACCACAGAAGTGCGAGTAATGATTCTGCTGTTTCTTAAATTGCCTTATTATAAATCTTTCCTTTCATTCTTCTCCCACTCCTTTCCCCGTGCCTGTGTTTTTTTTAAAAAACATGTTACATGTACAAAGTTCCAGTTCTAGTAAATAACTAGAGACCTGAAACCTTAATAGCTTTGTTTCTCTTTCCACAGATACTGCCTGACCTGCTGAGTATTCACAGCATTTTTTGTTTAGATTTCAGATTTCCAGTTTCCACAGTATTTTGTCTCTTACCTTTATGACCTCTAGTTTTGATCTTCCTCACAAGTGGAAACATTTTCTCAATATTCACCCTATAAAATTTAATCATTATCTTGATGGCCTCTATCAACTCGCCGCTCAGCAAAAGTCCTGAGTCTATTCAGTCTTCCCTAATTAGTATAACCTCTCTGTTTTGGTATCAAGTTTCTGAATATTTTATGCACCTTCTCCAGTTCTTTGTTCCTTCTTATCTTTTCAATAAGATGGAGAACAGCACTGTTCACAGTACTCCAAGTGTAGTCTAACCAAGGTTCCATACAAGTGTGACATAACCTCACTGCTTTTCAATATTATCCCTGTGGAAATAAACTCCAGTATTCAGTTTAATAGAGTTCTGAAAAAGAGTCATATTGGACTCAAAACACGTTAACTGTTTCTCTCTCCACAGATGCTGCCAGACCTCGGAGTTCTTCCTGCACTTTCTATTTTTATTTCAGATCTCCAGCATCCACAGTATTTTGCTTTTATCCCAGTATTCAGTTTACTCTGTATATAGCTTTATTAAACTGTGTCACTACTTTTAGTGATTTGTGCATCTATATCCCTTGGTCCTCTATCCCATTTGGACTTTAAATACCCAGTGTGTGGCCTCTTGATTCTTCTCAGCAAAATGCATTACCTCACACAGATCTATATTGAAATTAATTTGCCAAATACATGTCCATTCTGCAAGTTTATTAGTCTCTTCCTGTAATTTGTCATATTCTTCCTCAACATTTACCATTCTTAAATTTGGTGCCATCTGCAAAGTTAGAAATTGTACTTCGGTTCCCAAGTCCGCATTGTTAATGGAAATGGTGAACAACTGATGCACGTGCAACATCACTTCTCAACTTCTGCCACTCTGTGTAGCCTTAACCCTGTTAACCCTGAAAACTCTGTTTTCTTTTGTTTAGTCATAGCTGAGCCTTTAGACATTCATTCAATTGTTGTGTTCCACAAGACAATACCTTCACAATTTTGTATCTGACAGTATTCCCATCGTTTGTTTGCATCTCGAGTGTAGCACCAGGGCCCTGTGGTATCATTATCGGGATTTCTGCAATAGTTTTCTTCCAGGTCAGCATGTGGGCTACTTTCCGGTGTGTAACTGCTCAAAACATAACATGTTAATTCACTAAACATTCACTTTAGAAGGATATGTTCATTTGAAGACAATATATATTTGGCAATATACAACTGGAGTGTTGAAAATTTGAACAAAAAGCAAGAAAGAACTTGTGCATTTATATAGCACCTTTCACAACTGTAGTATGTGCCAAAATGATTTACATCCAATCAAGTCCTTTTGAAGTGTAGTCATAGCTATGATATATGAAACACAGGGGCCAATTTGTGCATAGTAAGCTCCCACAAACAGTAATGAAGTAAATGGTCAGATAATCCTTTTTTAAGTTAAAAGCAAAATACTGCAGATGCTGGAAATCTGAAATAAAAATAGAAAATGCTGGAAAAACTCAGCAAGTCTGGCAGCATCTGGTGGAGAGAGAAACAGAGTTAATGTTGAATACAGAGTAATCTGTTTTAAATGTTGGTTGAGGGATACATATTGGTTACGACAGCAGAAGAACTTCCCTCCTCTTTTTTAAAAAAGTGCCATTGGGTCTTTTACATCTACCTGAGAGGGGAAATAGGGCCTTCAATTAAAAGTTTTTCTGAAAGCCAGTACCTCTTGACAGTGCAGCGTTCCTTTAGTACTGAAAGGGAGTGTCAGCCTGGATTATATGCTCAAATTGCTGGAGTGCTTCAACCTACAACCTTCTGATTCAGAGGAGAGGGTACTACCACTGAGCTGAGGCTAATACTTTGCTGTGCAATATAAATGTTCCTATGAAGTTAATTCAACACACTACATGAATGGAGGTGTTAACCTGCTGACTTTTACAGCACCAAGTACCCTTACCTTGACAGTAAACAGCATAATTTCACCCCATTGGTTTGAATTTTTTCTCGTAAGCATGACAGCATGGAACATTTGGATTTATCGGCATTTCCAGTTAGGAGTCAGCTTTGGATGATCAGTGATTCAAAATCCCTGAGGCTGAACTACAAACTGAAGTACATTGAGCTAAAATGGCTTGTTATCCCTACCCCTTGACCTGGATTGTAACCGGAGGTGGATTCTATGCCAGGGAAATAGGGGCCGTTCTGAATCGAGTTCAGGAAATCCCGAAAAACAGGTTTCCTGAATATCCTGCAGAATTTAACTGCAGGGTTCTTTAATTTTCTCCCCCCTTTGGGTACCCAACACAAGCAGCCTGATTGACAGTCACTCATTTGAGCTATATGTCGGTCAATGGGTGATGAATGCCAGACCTTTCACTTTTGAGCCATGGACCAGGTGTGTTTATTAACAAGAGTTCATGTTCCTCTTAGACTGAAAAGGAACTGGAGGAGGTCTGTTACCATTTCAATACCTCTTCCCCAACCTCCCCCTCCAGGCCCAAGAGCTATTTCCTACTTCAGTTGTATCAAAGGTTGGGCATAGAAATTTATAACAATAATCAGAAACTAAAAGTCCCCCCATCAATGCTGCAGTATTCAACTGTTCTCTGTTTCATTACGTGTGTCTGTTGCCTCTTCATTGTGTGCTTTAGCCTAACCTGCATGTGTGTAGTTACAGAGTGAAACGGGAACTAAACTGAAGAAAGAAGCAGTAAGTACCAGAGCAGACATTTTAAAAGCAATGTAAAGAAAGCTCCTGTTTAGACATAGAAGCTAGTGAGTCATCCCTCTGTGTATCTCCAACACGACAAATATCTCTCGTGTTCCAATCCGCCTAGCCCCTCCTTAATTTCATAACCTAATACATATGATCTAGTCTTTGCTGTTTGTGGGAGCCTGTTGAGTTTGAGTTGGCTGCTATGTTTCCTAAATTACAAGTGACTAATGTCAGAAGCTATTCATTGGCTATCAAGTGCTTTTGAATATGCTGAGGTCATGAAAGGTGATGTATAAATTCAAGTTTGCTTTCTCTATAATTAGTTCTGCACATTCCCAGTTATGACAGCAGTGCCATATTGAGGGCATTATGATGCCTTTAAAGTCACAACTGTGACATTTCTATCTACAATGACTGGCAGGAACCACACTCCCTGTTTTGCCCTCCTTGTATACATGCACTTTAGTTTCAGCACTCTGTTAAGACTGATGCAGTTGGTAAAGCGGAGTTATTTAAAAGTCCCAGAGGGAAACTTTAAAAAACTGTCATAACCTATAATTTTAAGTGTTATGTTTGAGATGTGACTCTAAATTCAGGAATCAGACCACCAGTTCTCGAGGTTTTACATTAAACTAAATGAAACATTTTATTAAATGACACAGGTTAAAATATATGTACACATGGCTACAAATTACTACTATCATAACTTTTAACAAATTCCCAAACTAAACTCCATTAAGGCAACAGCAACCTATAAACTTAACCAGACAAAGCATTTTCACCGTACGAATTCAAAATGAGGTTCTTTTCACTTTGGTTCCTGTGGAGACAGTTGGAGGCTTACAGCTGCCTTTTGATTTCACATTGCCTCTGCTCTGCACACCAAAAACTGCTGAAGTTATACCTACCACCACCCACTGAATGTAAATTCTCATTGTATCGCCAACTTCTGAACTAAACCTTTCTAACAATAAAACCCCTTTCATAGTACCAATTTTATTGGTAATATAAACATATTGCTTGGTATCTGCTAGATGGGCGAAAGTTTTCATGCTCTATTCAAAAAATGCAAATGCACGCTATCTCTCTTACATATCAAAACTAGTACACGTCAAAGCACCCAGACTAGCTTCTTTAATCCAATTAAGACACCCCCACAGACTAAACCTCTAATTTAAAAGAAAAATATTTTCCAATAATATTATACATTCATAGCTTCATGACAACTCCCTCAATGCAGTAAGTATTTGGGGCCATAACTGGTTTGTGATTTCAGTATTTCTTGCTGCTCTGTTGTCCCAGGGGGCTCATCGTGTTTATGGGAAAGCATAGTATCATACAGCACAGAAAAAGGCCATTTGGTTCATCGTATTAGTGCTGGTCCTTTGAAAGGGTTATCCAATGAGTGACATTCCCCTGCTCCTTTTCCCATGGCCCTGCAAACTTTTCCTTTTCAAATGTATATCCAATTCCTATTTGAAAACGATTGAGTACTTCCACCACTCTTTCGCGTGGTGCATACAGATTATAGCAACTCACTGCATAAAAACATTTCTTCCTATCTCCCCTCTGGTTCTTTTGCCAATTATCTTAAATCTTTGTCTTCTGGTTACTGACCATCCCACCAATGAAATCATTTTCTTTCTTTTTATTCTATCAAAACACTTAATACTTTGAACACCTCTATTAAATTACCCCTTAATCTTCTCTGCCTCTAACAATCCTAGCTTCTCCAGTCTCTCCACATAATTGAATGTCCTCACTCAGGTACCATTTGAGTGAATCCTCGCTTCACCTGCTCCAAGACATTGGTATCCTTTCTAAAGTGTGATGCCAAGAATTCAAAGTGTGAGGCAGTTTACCTTAAATTCATGAAGGTTAGCAAATGTACCTTCAACTGACATTTTTATTTAGTTTACTATTAATAAGTAATATTTTCCAATTTCTATATAGGTGGAAAGAATACGTTATTTCCAATCATTGTTTAAAATGTATAGTCAATGACAGGCAAGAGTGAAAATATATCTGTTTCTAATGCTAATTTTAGAATTATATAAGACTGCGGATGTTATAGTGGCATTATTTTGTCACTAAACAGTGCCATTTCACTGCATACGTAGTTGCCAAACAAAACAGGAGGAGCTTAACTGATCCTCTTAGTTCTCAAAGTACTTGGTGCTTTTTTTTATTCACTCACGGGATATGGGCTTTGCTGGCTGGGCCAGCATTTATTGCCCATCCCTAGCTGCAGGTGGTGAGCTGCTGCCTTGAACTGCTACAGTCCATGTGGTGTAAGTACACCCACAGTGTTGTTAGGAATGGAGTTCCAGGATTTTGACCCAGCGACAGTGAAGGAACGGCGGTATATTTCCAAGTCAGGATAATGAGTGACTTGGAGGGGAACTTGCAGGTGGTGGTGTTCCCATCTATCTGCTGCCCTTGTCCTTCTAGATGGTAGTGACTGTATGTTTGGAAGGTGCTGCCTAAGTGAATTCCTGCAGTGCATCTTGTAAATGGTACACACTGCTGCTACTGTGTGTCGGTGGTGGAGGGAGTGAATGTTTGTGGATGTGGTGCCAATCCAGCGGGCTGCTTTGTCCTGGGCGGTGTCAAGCTTCTTGAGTGTTTTGGGAGCTGCACTCATCCAGGCAAGTGGGGAGTATTCCATCACACTCCTGACTTGTGCCTTGTAGATGTTGGACAGGCCTTGGGGAGTCAGGAGGTGAGTTGCTCATCACAAAATTCCTAGCATCTGACCTGCTCTTGTAGCCACAGTACTTATATGGCTTGTCCAGTTCAGTTTCTGGTCAATGGTAACCCCCAGAATGTTCATAGTGCAGGATTCAGTGATGGTAATGCCATTGAACGGCATGGGGTGATGGTTAGATTCTCTCTTGCTGGAGATGGTCATTGCCAGGCACTTGTGCGGCACAAATGTTACTTGCCACTTGTCAGCCCAAGTCTGGATATTGTCCAGGTCTTGCTGCATTTGGACATGGACTACTTCAGTATCTGAGTCGTCGCGAATGGTGCTGAACATTGTGCAATCATCAGCAAACATGCCGACTTCTGACTTAATGATGGAAAGAAGGTGATTGATGAAGCAGCTGAAGATGGTTGGGTCGAGGACACTACCCTGAGTAACTCCTGCAGTGATGTCCTTGGAGCTGAGATGACTGACCTCCAACGACAACAACCATCTTCCATTATGCTAGGTATGACTCCAACCAGTGGAGTTTTCCCCCTGCTCCCAGTGACTCCAGTTTTTCTAGGGCTCCTTGATGCCACACTCTGTCAAATGCAGCCTTGATGTCAAGGGCAGTTACTCTCACCTCACCTCAGGAATTCAGCTCTTTTGCCCATGTTTGAACTAAGGCTGTAATGAGGTCAGGAGCTGACTGGCCCTTGCGGAACCCAAACTGGGCATCAGTGAGCAGGTTATTGCTAAGCAAGTGCTGCTTGATAGCACTGTTGATGATCCTTTCCATCACTTTACTAATGATCAAGAGTAGACTGATGGGGCAGTAATTGGCTGGGTTGGATTTGCCCTGCTTTTAGTACAGGACATACCTGGGCAATTATCCACATAGCCAGGTAGATGCCAGTGTTGTAGCTGGACTGGAACAACTTGGCTAAGGGCATGGCAAGTTCTGGAGCACAAGTCTTCAGTACTATTGCTGGAATATTGTCAGGGCCCATAGCCTTTGCACTATACAGTGTCTTCAGCCGTTTCTTAATATCACGTGGAGTGAATCGAATTGGCTGAAGACTGGCATCTGTGGTGCTGGGGACCTCTGGAGGAGGCAGAGATGGATCATCCACTCGGCACCTTGGCTGAAGATTGTAGCAAATGCTTCAGCCTTATCAACTGCACTGATGTGCTGGGCTCCCCTATCATTGAGGATGGGGATATTTGTGGAGCCTCCTCCAGTGAGTTGTTTAATTGTCCACCACCATTCACAGCTGGATGTGTCAGGACTGCAGAGCTTAGATCTGATCCACTGGTTGTGGGATCACTTAGCTGTGTCTATCACTTGCTGCTAATGCTGTTTGGCATGCCAGTAGTCCAGTGTTATAACTTCACCAGGTTGACACCTCATTTTTAGGTATGCCAGGTGCTGCTCCTGCCATGCCCTCCTGCACTCTTACTTGAACCAGGATTGATCCCCTTGCTTGATGGTAATGGTAGTGGGAGATATGCCAGGCCACGAGGTTACAGATTGTGTTCAAATACAGTTCTGCTGCTGCTGCTGATGGCCCACAGCACCTCATGGATGCCCAGTCTTGAGTTGCTAGATCTGTTTGAAATCTATCCCATTTAGCACGGTGGTAGTGCCACACAACACAATGGAGGGTATCCTCAATGTGAAGGCAGGACTTCATCTTCATAACAACTGTGCAGTGGTCACTCCTACTGATACAGTCATAGGCAGATGCATCTGCGACAGGCAAGTTGGTGAGGATGAGGTAAAGTATGTTTTTCCCTCTTGTTGGTTCCCTCACCACCTGCCGCAGACCCAGTCTAGCAGCTATATCCTTTAGGACTCAGCCAGCTCGGTCACTACTGAGCCACTCTTGGTGATGGACATTGAATTCCCCCACCCAGAATACATTTTGTGCCCTTGCCACCCTCAGTATTTCCTCCAAATGGTGTTCAACATGGAGGAGCACTGAATCATCAGCTGAGGGAGGACAGTATATGGTGATTAGCAAGAGGTTTCCTTGCCCAAGTTAGACCTGATGCCATGAGACTTCACGGGGCCCAGAATCGATGTTAGTGACTCCCAGGGCAATTCCCTCCTGACAGTATACCACTGTGCTGCCGCCTCTGCTCGGTCTGTCCTGCCAGTGGGACAGGACATACCCAGGGATGGTGGTGTCTGGGACATTATCTGTAAGATATGATTCCGTGAGGATGACTATGCCAGCCTGTGGCTTGACTAGTTTATGAGACAGCTCTTCCAATTTTGGCACTAGCCCCCAGACGTTAGTAAGGAGGACTTTGCAGGGTCGACAGGGCTGAGTTTGCTGATGTCGTTTCCGGCGCTGAGATCACTGCCGGGTGGTCCTTCCGGTTTCATTCCTTTTTTGAGACTTTGTAGCGGTTTGTAGTGGCTTGCTAGGCCATTTCAGGGGGTATTTAAGAGTCAACTGCCTTGCTGTGGGTCTGGAGTCACATGTAGGCCAGACCAAGTAAGGACAACAGATTTCCTTCCCTTAAGGGCATTAGTGACCCAGATGGATTTTTACAACAATTGACAATGGTTTCATGGTTATCATTAGACTTTTAATTCCAAGGGTAGAATTTTTTGTCCTGCAGGCAGGTGCAGGCCCGACTCGAATGGGAGTGAAATAGTGCGTAATGATATCGGGTGAGCGTCTCGATGTCATCATGCACTCCCGCGATATTTCGCTCGGTCTGCGCGCTGCCGCCTCTCACGCGCGCCCACCAACAATTAAGGGGCCTATTAAGGCCCTTAATCAATTAATTAAATTGAATTTTTCGCTGCCCATTCAACCGTTCGGTTGGTGGGTGGGCGAATAGGCCAGGTGGCCTTTGCATTTTTAACGAAACCTCATCCATAGGCGGGAATAGGTTTCGGACAGTAAATTAAAAAACAATAAAAATGTTAAAACTCATTTATAACATATCCCTACTCATGTGACAGAGTCACATGAGGGGAAACGGTTTCCTCATTTATGAAATCTCTTTTTAATGGTAAAAATCTTCATCTCCCTGAGGCAGTTCTGTGCCTTCAGGGAGTTCTCAGTGCTCACCCCTCCCGCACATGCGCATGCTTCAGCACTCACGCTCCTCCCGCCCCCACTCCCGCAGCGCTGAGGCTCTGAGCGCACCTTTCACGCTGGCTGGTTGTTAATTAGTCAAATAAGTCAAATAGTCGGCCCACCCGCCGAGGTAAAAATCCTGCCCCAGATTTTTATTGAATTCAAATTCCACCATCTGCCATGGTGGGATTCGAACCTGGGTCCCCAGAGCATTACCCTAGGTCTCTGGATTACTAGTCCGGTGACAATATCATTACGCCACTGCTTCCCTCCCCGCAACCTGTTAATATAAACGATCTTTAAAATAAGTTGTAATAACCAAAAACTGACCACCTCAGCTCTTTTCAGTCATTGAAAATAACATTGGTCACTGAGTAGCTTTCCTTGGTTGTGTTCGACTATTCCTATATGAAGCTTTGCGTTTTCCCCATCTTTATCATTTAGAACAGTGGTAATACTGCTTTCCATTGACAGAGCTGTGAAAGTAGAACCAAATGTTTAATGCACTAAAAGTGCCATACAAAATGATTGGTGCCATTCTAGATTCAGATCCCTTGCCAGAAGTTTAGCTTAAGAAGTTTGTTTACTGGGCCACAAAGGATTATAAAAACGAGTGCTTAGGCTTGAGTTTGCACACAAAGCCAAAAACAAAATGATTATTTGGACCTTAATTATCATGCATTGTGTCTGTACAGTAATGGGTTGGATTAGGGTGGCCGGGATTTTCTGCTCTGGACCTAATACCCATGGTGGGGGTGGGAAGGGGGAATATTTCCCTCTGCGGAGCCCAGCGGGAAATCATGCCGAATCACACGATGCTGGTGTCATTAATTGTGCAGCCAGACATTTCCTGACCTTGTTAGCGGCGGGGCAGGCTGGAAGTCACACGTTCTGCCATCATATCTGGGTGCTATATTTAAAAGGTGCCCAGACAGCTGCAGCTTTATCCAACTCTGAACTGCGGTCCAGAAAATGGCTCGGCAACCCCAAGCAACACTGGCTCCAAGATTCAGTGACGCATCCTGGATGCAGTGGAGGACAGCAGGGACGTCCTCTACCCCAGGGATGGAAGGAGGCGGCCCATCCAACTCACTAAGCCGCATGGGAGGCAGTCGCCAGGGTGGTGAGTGCGAACAGTACCAACCAGAGGACAGCCTGCAGTGCAGGAAAAGAATGAATGATCTCATCCATACCAGAATAAGTGAACCCTCTTACTGCTCAAACTCACCTACAGAGTGGGAACTGGGACAAGGGCCTCAGTGACCAGGCCACCATCTGTGCAGCCCATACATAGAGGGTTTCTCAACATGATGCGTTGATGCCTCATAGTCATACTGTAGTCCATGTAGTCTGCAGGTAGAGAGGCTACTGCGGGTCATTGACCCTGCCACACAGACAGCTCATATTGTGGAAGCGGTGGGTGTTGGGTATAGAGGACACCAGCAAGCACAGCTGATGCCTCCGCGTCCCTTATCCTTTTATCTAAATATATGTTCACTTGCTCTTTTAGAAGGTTTGATGTCTTTTCATTGCATTTCCTAGTCATTAGGCCTGTGCACACCCGCTATATTCAGGTGGACAACCCAGGTTGCGTCTATGTCCGCTGGAAGCATGCATGCGCAGGGATGCATTGATCTTTGCCATGGCATCACCAGCCATCTGCAAGAAGCCTCCCGCACATGCTGCTCCTTTGCCATTCACACCCTCCTTGATTCCCAAGTCTTTGCTTCGGCAGAACTACATGCTGGGCTTCCCATTCAGTTGTCCAGTTGAGCTGACCCACCCAATGACCCAACTCCCACCCAGTATCTCAACATCTCCACCACGAGGCACCAGATAGTTGTGAGCGGCCATGGTGCAGGTGACTTTTGAGGTGCAGTCCAATGCCTTTCACCCTGCCCCTGTTACCCACACCCTTCCCACCATAACCATTGACTTTCCTGGTGATACCTTTGGCCTCCCCACAGTCACCCTAGAAACCCCTCCATCACCCTTCGAATAGTGCAGGTTAACGTTATCATCCCCTTTCTTCCCGAGGAGCCCACCCAAGTAACTGTTGAGATGCCCCCTCATCCTGTCGACCCCCCAGAGTCAGCGTCTATTCCTGTCTGCCCTCCAGCAACCCTTAGCGCCCCTTCATCCGCCATCGCAGGAGCCTCACCTTCCCACCCTACAGGATCCCGCTGCCCCTTTTAACACTTACCATCCCTTCATATCATCAATTCCCCAGTTTGCGCCCCGCCCCTCGGACTCAGCAGTGGACAGCATAGACCCCTCCCTCTGAGCCTCTTCATCCCGCCCCCCACCCCCCTGTTCACACCGGTTCACCTCCCCCATCTTCCCCGCCCCCCACCCCCCACTGCCCGTTCACACCTGCACACCCTAACCCCGATGCCCATCCCTCCATCAGGGCCCTTCCCACACTCCCATTCCATAAACCAGCTCACCCATCCCGGACCCCCACTGCTTTTCATTCTTTCCCCCAATTACAACACCCAACGTTCCCCGCCCCACCTCTTCTTCCCTCTCCTCTCATCTTCTTGCCCCCACAACAGGAAGACCATCGCCACCCCACACAACCTCTTGTTGCCGCTCACCTGTTAGTAGGGTCGACCCGGCCGGTGCGAGTGCCACTGGCGAGTCTAATCGAGGCGCCGCGTGGTACTCAGGAAACCACCAGCTTCAGCGTTCACCATCTTTTCCAGCGTCCGCGGGCTCTTCCTTGGCTTCCATCCATATGAGTCTCAACAAGTGTCGGTCTGGACATGTTCCAGACCAGCGCCATTTCACACCGAGGGGGTGGGGGGGTGGAATTCCAGTCGGGGGCTAAGTTGAATCCCGTCAAGGGGGATGTAGAGGGGCTTCCCAATGCGCACGCGCCTTTATCCCGCCACGACGGTTGGGACCGCAAGTTCCCGCCATTGGGAAACCGATTTTCATATCCCCCCACGAGGCTTGTCTGCTCCCACAAGTGGCAGGGTAAGATTCCGCCATGTGTGTCTTGATTTATCATAATTAATATAATAATAATTAATGTTCGGGGTGTCATTACTACATCTTTATCAAGAAACAATCTGCAGTTGAATGGAGGCAAGTTCTACGTCCTAACGAAGTGTTTTCATTTGACCATCTTAAGTTTTTTTAACATAATCTATTGACTGTGGCTTGTTAGTATATTGGCCTGATTTAAATACTTTTGTGGCAGTTTACACATTGTGAAAATGTAGATTAAGTATTGCAAAAAACCCTGGTAACCAACAATCTACAGGACAAGCACCTAATACACATAGCAGAAAAATCTGACAATCTGGTTCAAGCTATATTTATCATTCATTTGTGTTGTTTTTACTTTTATCCTGCAAGAAGTTAGATATTTTTAACAAAGAATATTAAAGACTAACTTAGGTTTGTGTGGGGTGTTGCTGGCCCATCTTTGACAGGTTCTTCCAGAAGCTGTTTTTGTTGCTGTTCCTCTGTAGCTGACACCATTGCCTGACTTGCATTGGAGAAGGAAAGCTATGCAAGCAGAAAATAAAGGTATTGGTGAATTTTGCAGCTGTTAAATAATGTTATACATTGGAAATAAAGCAGCAACAATGACCTGGAACAATTCTATTTTTTCCACTATCCTTTGTTTCCTCTCCCTTCAGTGTTACTACCTCCATTCATGGAGCTACATAGCTCATATCTGACTAAAAGGACCTCGTCCAAGTGTTAACCTAGGTTTTGCTTTGATTGCTGGATTCCCCTAAATGCAGGACATTATCGATTGCACCCATGTGAACATTAAGGCACTCAGCATCCACCCAATCACATTCATCAAAGGAAAAGTATTCTACTCCCTCAATGTTCAACTGGTCTGCAACCCCAGGAGCTTCCTTGATGTTTGCACTTGCCTTCCTGGAACCTCCCATGATTCCTTCATCCTCAGCCGGTCCAGGGTGCTTCAGATCTTCACACCAACCCCCAAAGTGTTTGGATGGATAAAAAGGGACAAGGGATAGCCCTTGAGGACTTGACTACTCACCCCTCTGTGGAAGTACAGAGGCAATATAGCTAATTCCATTTATTCATTAGAAGAACCATTGAGCAGGCTATTGAGATTCTGAAGATACGATTCTGATACATGCACCAGTTGGGCAGCATCCTCCAATACCCTTCTGCAAGAGTCGCAGTCATTCTGGTGATCTACTGCCCTCTCCATAACATGGCCCTCCAGAAAAGTGTGGACCTTGAGAGCGGTGAGGTCCTAAAAGGGGACAGCTTATCAGGGGAGGAGAAGGTTGAGGTAAGAGAGGAGGTGGTGGGGGGACATGACGCTGAACAGAGGGTGCACCTGATGCACGACGAGGTGGCTTTCTCCTGCTACTCTCCAGGAAGAGGATCTCCATCCTCTCTTTCATAACCTGAACCATTAGCTCCTTGATGAAGTAAGGTGCAGCCCTGCCCTGGGTGCAGGCTGCCTGCTCCTCTGTGACATCTCACTTCCCTCTGGTAATGTGGAAAGCTTTGGCAAAAAAACTGCAGATCTCTCCTTTAGGACAGCCAGCAGCCTCAGTGATGGCTGCTGTGGGGTGTCCAAATGCATCCCACATTTCATCTGACCCACTCTGTTCCCACCCCCACCGGCTCTAATTGGACAGGAAGCCTGTCTCCATACCAATTAAGGGCTTCCACATGTGAAAATCTTAACCTGAATCGGTTTCCCATTGCAGGCAGGTTTCTGACTCAAAAACAGACCTGGCACCTGCCTCCCACCTCTTTGGTGAAAATTCAGCCCAACATATCATCCCAAATTCCTGGGGTAGAGCAGTGCCATGACTGACACCATGGAATGAAGAGAAATTTAAGTAAGACCTTAAAGGTTTCTCAACTCTGGTGAGTGGGGATCTGCAAGACAGGGAGGAAACAAATGTCTTCCATGATACCTCACTCTAGGTGTCTCCATCCTAACCCTTCCTAATCTTCATCATTCTGTGCCTCTTCAAAACACAGAAATAATGAGATTCCTGTTTGGAAGACCAAATCCCCAGTCTCTACTTTCTGTTGACTTTATTATTGCAGAAGAAATGTTGACATAGCACCAAAAAGCTAAAATCCATACAGAAGCACAATAAGGTAAACCTTCAGTTCCTACAGACAAAATTAACTCCTCAATGTATTGAGACGGTAACAGTTTTAATTAGGGTCAGGCTTGGAATGCTAACCAGTGCTGACCTGATCCCATTTAGACATGACAGGGCAGGCGGGTGGACATCAAAGGGCAGTGGCATATTTTTTTAGTTGCTAACTCAGTTTTTTTTTAAGCGATGGATGTAAATGGAAAAAGCTGTTCTCTGACAGCTTTATTACACTGTTAAAGTTTCCAGGCCAATGTCAACATTTCAATGATTATGTGTGTAAAATCAAGAAAACCTTACAGACATTTGAACTAGTCTTGAGTACTGTATTGAGAATTCTGACAGAACCACAATTACTGCTGCATAATGAATAGAAGAGAGAATCCAACCATGAGTCTTGGTGTCCTGTTCCATGAAAATAAAGCGTTTCAAATGCGTGGTGCTGACTAAACAATTTGTTAATTTTTACATTTCAGTTTCATCTTTGTTTAACCTTTCTTATCTTTCCGGCACTGCATGCAAATAGTCAACTTGTGGTCAAATAACAATTTTCCCCTGGTTAAAAATTTATAATCAATTGTACATTTGTGAGTAGTGGGAGGGGGCTGGGGAGAAAGGAGGGAGGAATAGGTGGGGGATGAAGAGTGCCCTCTGTATGGACTGTTTAATTTCTTTATAGGTTATTATTCCTACATGGAGCCTCGCAGAGAAATCCTCTGGATGATAACTCACAAAAAATGCTAAGACGTGTAACGGGGCTAAGACCTCACACTATATTTTTTATGAAATATATATACATATCTCATCAAGGCTAACTTCTCAAATTAAAAAAAAACTGAACGAAGACTTTAAAATGACTGAAGCCATGTCTGAGTGTGCCTTTCAAACAAAAGGAATTTTCTGGTAGTATCAGAGAAATGGACACCTTGTCATCTCTGGGGAGACACTAATGAGTCTGTGGGCGGCAGAGACCAAATTCAAAGGGAATTATACAAAGGCCATCTACATTTCATAAGCCAGGCCTGTCCACCAGAGCGGAGTAGTCTGCTAGTACAAAGGACTCTGCAACCTCCTCTCAAATTTTTAATGGTTGGAACATTAACAATCTCACGAACCCAGGCAAAAAAAATACATCCTTTGGTCAAAGCCCAATGTGGGGTCATGTGACATGACCCCCTAGCTGGGGGAACCAGTTATACTGTCTTGCTGTACTGCAAATCAGTCTGCCATCTTACATCTACCAAACAGCAGCACAAAAAAAGAGCTCTGTCCAGGTTTAAATGCCTGGCCCCATCTACACCATTTCTACTGGAACTTCAGAACTTCAGTACCATCATTTACAAGACTAATTCATCCCTGCATGCCCATCTCATTGTGGAAGTCATCTCAACTGGAAAAGTGAATTATCCAGCATCAGTCTTCAACCTGCCAACCTCTGTGAAGGAGTACACCATTGGACTTTGATTCTGGACTCAAGTAAACAATAATTCTTTATTCTGTAGTCTTTGCCCTGTAAACATTTTTTTCTTTATTCCCCTCCTTTATTGTATGAGTGAAAAGGAGGCAACATTGCTACCCTCCTATGTTTGAGTGTGTGCAAATAAACTAACACCCTGAGTTTACCATATCTCCAATTTGCTATTAATAGAGATTGGATCGCACCAAAACTAAGGGGTTGGAAAATATGCCACCGGTTATAAAGGGGGAAATCAAAATCAAAAACACCGTTCTGTTTAAGGATGGGTGGTGAGAGGAGAAATCAAGGCTGGTTTAACTTAACAGAAATTGGGAGCACAAATCCGGAATAACCCATTTGAATATGACCAGAGTCTAAGTTAAGAGACAAGTCAAATCTGATATAAAAGAGCCAATTGGAATCTAAGAGGAAAGCTCTATTGCTGAATAAATTTGATATGACAGTAACTTAACACAGCAAATTCCTTTTCCCGAACACCAAAGAAATGGCAATGTTTGGTGCCCAAATGTTTGTCCAACATGGAGATTTGAATGGTGAAACTTTGGTGGCCCTTAGCACAGAACAAATGAAAGTTGTAGCCATGGAGATACAGTTAAAATTGCCCAATAAAGTGAAGAGAAGTGAACTGATCCAGCTGTTGGTAGAACTTGTGGATCTCACTTTACTGGTAGAGCAGTTAGATGCAGAGCACAACCATGACTCCACATCCTCTCCCCTGGCCAATTTCGAGCTGGAAAAGCTCAAATTGCAGCTAGAATTTCAGGAAGGGGGAAGCAAAAGGGATAGGGAAAAAGAGAGAGAAAGCAAGGGAACAGGAGAGAGAAAGGGAGAGAGAAGAATTCCAGCTCTGAAAATTGGAAATAGAGCTATGAGCTCAAAGGGATTGAGAGACCCAACAATTGGAAGTTCCGAGGGAGAATCTCTCTGTAACCATTAGCACCCCCTATCTCCTAACCCGGAATCACTCTATAAGGCCCTCAAGTATGCTAAATTCATCCCAAATTTGAAGCAAGTAATATGGAGTCATTTTTTTCCACTTTGAGAAAATAGCAGGACAACTAAAATGGCATCAGAGATCTGGACACTTTTAATTCAGCTGTTAGGGAGAGCCCAAGAGGTCTACTCCATGCTGCCTCCTGATGTGTCCCTGAATTATGAGCAGACCAAGGCTGCCATCCTAAGTGCCTACGAGTTCGTCCCTGAGGCATATCACCAGCAATTCTGGAACGCTCGTGAGAAACCTACACAAACCAACATCGAGTTTGAACGGCTGATGAGTAAGATCCCTAAGGATCCCACACACCTATGAGGCGTTGTGTGAGTTGGTATTGCTGGAGGAATTCAAAAATTGCTTACCCTCCAACCTGCGCATGCACTTAAGAGGAACAGAGAATCCTCACAGCCAGGGATACAGTCATCACAGCAGACAATTATGATCTCACCCATAGGCCTGGAAAATCAGGTAGACCCTTTCCAAACCATTCCCATGAGCATTGGAAAGATAAGCAGGGCGATATAGATTGGAAAGGTAACCCCCCGCCCCCCGATCCAGAAACAAAAACACAAAAAAGTGTGTGAGAAGCCCTCCAGCAGCCGAAAAGGAGAATCCCCAGAGACCAGTGTGTTCCCTTTGTAATAAAATAGGCCATTCCAAGTCTGAATGCTGGAGATTGTGAGGGAAGCCGGTCAGTCTAATGGGCCTCCATATGAGGAGTCCCCTGAAGGATGCCCCAATGGGTGGTGCAGCAGAGCAAGTAGAGACTCTCGCTACAGAAACTTACCCTTTGGTGGGCATGGCACCGTGCGTGTCTGAGCCGGACAAACTCCCAGAGAGCCTCCGGAGTTTTGTTTTTTCAGGAACAGTATCTCCCTAACCATCCCAAAAATGTGAGCAAGTCCATTGTACTGCTCCTGGATACAGGGGCCATTCAATCCTTAATGTTGGAGGGAAACTTGAACCTACCCCCCCCCCCCCCCAACAACGAGGCCTCCCTGAAAACCAAAGCACTGATCAATGGAGTGGGAGGAGGATCTGTGTTGCACCCCTCCAGAAGGTCTACTGAGAGTGTGACCTTGTTTCAGGCCCTGTTACAGTAAGAATTGTCTCTGAACCTGTAGCAGGAATCGGTTTCCTCCTTGGGAATGATTTGGCTGGCAGAAAAGCAAGTTGTTAGCCAGTGAAAGAAAAGAAGCTAATGCCAACCAGCAGAAACCTGGTAGAGCAGAAAGGTGGAGAAGGCTCCAAGGCCCAAAAAAGTGAATTAGCACCCATAAGCCTTGAGTGCGGGCTGCTCAAATGTAGCAAAGCTGAAGCCAGGCCAGTAAAATTAAAAGAGGTCATGAAAGACCACCAGAATCTGAAATAGATGCACAGCATATCCCAGAATTAAATAGGGACAAGTCCCAGAGCAGGGAAAGAGATAGTGAGATGCCCACATAATTGAAGGCCCTGAAGGAAGGTAGGATGTTAAACCAGGAAAGGAAAAGGTTAAGTACGTGCCTGAAGCATGACTAGCAGAAACCTCCTTTCCAATATTAAATAGGGACAAAGGGAGTTCCCAAACTTCTGATCAGATAGGGAGTGAGACGCCTTCCCAGTCAAAAAGCCACAGGGAGTGTAGTCGGAGCTGCACCCCCACTTGAAGATAGTGGTGTTCCGGGGGACATGGAACAAGTCGGGAGAGCACCACTCCAAAGCCAAAGGCCCCAGCTGGGAAGCTATTGATTGGTCTGCTTTCTGGCAAAATTACATGGAGGTCAGGAAAGTTCCCAAATTGGCCCAGAAAGCGAGGGTGGCAGTTGAAAAGCCAGCAGGAGGTACATCAAGAGCTGACCATTCACCAGAGGGCAGTAGTGTCCCAAACAAACCCACCAACCAACTGACCAGCAGCGGAATCTCAACCAGATTGGTCCCCATATTCGCCCACCTTAATGCAGAATCACAAGGCGACCTGATTGGGTTGCCCCCTGCAGTCAAAATACTCCATAACAACCCACCAGGCTACAGCACTGTATCCCCACCTGATATAGATGCAGGAGAGGCCCCCATCTAGAAGGCCATCTTCCTATCATCCGGTCACAGAAAAGCTGGCACAAGTTCAGAAGCCCACTACTGGCCAAGTCCTAAATGACATAGCTCCTAGACTGGGTCTGCAACAGGTGGTGAGGGAACCAACAAGAGGGAATAACATACTTGACCTCATCCTGCCTCAGATGCATCTGTCCATGACAGTATCAGTAGGAGATACTGAGGAGTGACACCGCACTGTCATGAAGTCCTGCCTCCACATTGAGGATACCCTCCATTGTGTTGTGTGGCACAACCACTGTGCTAAATGGGATAGATTTCAAACAGATTTAGCAACTCAAGACTGGGCATCCATGAGGCACTGTGGGCCAGCAGCAGCAGAATTGTACTCGAACACAACCAGTAACCTCATGGCCTGGCGTGTCCCCCACTCTACCATTACCAATGAAGAGTGCAGGAGGGCATGCCAGGAGCAACACCAGGCATACCTAAAAATGAGGTGTCAACCTGGTGAAGCTATAACACGGGACTACTTGCGTGCCAAACAGCATAAGCAGCAAGCAATGAACAGGGCTAAGCGATCCCACAACCAACGGATCAGATCTAAGCTCTGCAGTCCTGCCACATCTTATGGACAATTAAACAACTCACTGGAGGAGGAGGCTCCACAACTATACCCGGACAAAGAGCCCAGCACATCAGTGCAAAAAATAGGGCTGAAGCATTTGCTACAATCTTCAGCCAGAGGTGCCGAGTGGATGATCCATCTCTGCCTCCTCTGGAGGTCCCCAGCATCACAGATGCCATTAATACAGGTTGTATTTTCAAGAAATTTGCAGCAGGATAGTCTTGTCATTATCACATTGTTGTTTGTGGGAGCTTGCTGTGCTCAGATTGGCTGCCATTTCCCAAGTTATTACAGCGACTATACTCAAAATGTTCGCTGTAAAGCACTTTGGGACATCTTGTTGTAATGTGGGGAAACATGGCAGCCAATTTGCACACAGCAAGTGCACTGGGATCTTTTACATCCACCTGAGAGGATAGACAGGGCTTTGTTTTAATGTCTCATCTGTAAGACAGCACCACCATCATTGCTTCAGTAAAGCACTAGAGTGCCAGCCTATGTTGTGTGCTTAAGATTCTGAAGTGAGACTTGAACCTATGACCTTCCAACTCAAGAGTTCAAATCAGAGTTTCATCACTGAACCATAGCTAACATTGAGCTGTGGATGTGTTTCCACCTTGAAGTGATTCAAACTACTGCAGTGCCCATTTATCGACGTGCACAGAGCACTACTGTTCACAATCTTTTTTTGAAATGTTTGCATTTCTATTGGATATAACATCCAACAAAATTGTCTGGATCATTGTCCCTATCCTTTAGTGGAAACTAATTTAAACCTTCAATTACCTTGTTTCTCATAAAGAGCGACATTTGTTCTTCTCATCACCAATTGCGTGTGACTATTATCGGCTGTAGTGAAGCACTCGTGATTCTTTTGAGTGAAGAGGAAAGCTCTGAAAAATAAAATGCACAACGAAGAATATTATTAGATAAAGTAAAACAGGAGTAATTTTCACTTTGATCAATATTGTAAAAGGGACAATATTGGATCAGCGCCCATTATACATCTCTTCTGATTTTCAGTTCAAAATGAAGAGAAATGTATAATGGGCGATTGGTCCGATAACGGCCTCAATCAATGCCGCTCCCAAGGATATAGATTAGGCTGAACTAATCTATGCCAATATCATTAACCAGGTAAAGTTGCTTTATTAAGTTTCCTTCATTAACACTGTTTTGTAGCCAAAATCAAAAATGCATGTTAAATCATTTCTACACAAAATGAGCACTTGTTAGTTCAGAGTACTGATTTCCACAAGATACGTTCAAAGACTAGATCTTCACAATCGCTTAGCATCTATTTGACAATGCATTTCCACTGTTTTAAAGTTAGTGTTAACTGGTTTGAAATGAATAGTTCAGTGGCTCCATTAAAGGACAAGGTAATGTTACACAGTTGTGGTAAGTGTTAGTCAACTTATATTGGCACGTCATTTTATCCTTTGATGCTCAGCTTTCGACCACACCACATTTCCGTGTGCTTTCTGCTGTGCTGTGCTTCTCTAACTTTGGCAGAAAACCCATTTTCATGTGATGCAGTAACAGCAACTGAAAGTCCCATGGATTTTAGGGTAATTTTGTCTTTTGTTCCGTGATAAAAATCTCTGAAAATTGGAACCAAAATAACTAAACTTTCCGATCAGCTTTTGTTTGAAGACTGCAAACACAATTAACCTATAGGCCAGGATTTCCCGGTCAGTGAGCAGGGTGGGGGGTGGGGGGGGGGGTTGCGGGGTCTGCTTGCTGACGTGGGATGACGTCGAGCGAAACTCCCGATGTCACCCCGACTCATTTCAATTTTCAGGTCGGCGGGGCTCAGCAGAATCAGCTGTGCGTCCACCGACCTGTCAATGGCCAATTGAGGCCATTGACAAAGTAGTTAAAGTAATTAATGGAACTGCCCGCCCAACCTTAAGAAGAAGCATGAAACCTCATCCACGGGTGGGATGAGGTGTCATGTAGGTTTTAAAATTTTTAATAAAATTTAATAAAAGCGATGGACCGTGTCACATGGGGGGACATGTCAGGGACATTTATTTCTTCTGTTTTTTAAATTTTGTCAGACAGGAGCCGATCTCCCCTGAGGCAGCACTTAGCCTCAGGGAGATGAGTGTGCTCTTTCGCGCACATGTGTGAAACAGCGCACTCTCAGCTCAGGGAATCCACCCCCCCCCCCCCCCCCCCCCCGGCCCACACAGGGAGCATATAGTGCACATAATTGGCCCACCCACATAAAATGGCAGCACGCCCCCAATTGGGGGCACCGATCGGAGGCAGGCCTCCACGCGCCCGCTCCTAAACTTTCCCCCCAACTGGGGTGGGGGGGGGACATTCTGCCCATAGAAGTTACCGGATGAAAACAGGTCATTGAGCAAAGGGCCTGAGTAACATTTACTCACCTGTTCCAAAGACCAATCTAAATTCCATGTGTTGTAGAACTTTTAAATCTGAGTTATCATTAGTCAAAAACTGCAAGTGTGGGAAATGCCCAGTGGACTAGTCTGCATTGTCTTAGTTCTGGCAGGGGATTTAGAATCTAATCATGAACCTGTCTTCTCCCTTAAAGAAATTATTGTATTTGTGTTGTGTCTTTCATGACATCAGACATACCAAAGTGCTTTACAGCCAATGATGTATTTTTTAAGTGTAGGTGCAGTTGCATACAACTAGCTCCTGCAAACAGCAATAAATGGCCAGATAATCCATTTTAGTGGTGTTCTTCAAGGGAATTTGCCAGGACAGTTGGGAAGAACTCTCTTGCTCCACTTCAAAATTAGTGGCAAGGAATCCTTTATCCACCCGAGAGGGATGACGGGGCCTTAGTTTAATATCTCATCAGAAAGACAACACGTCTGACAGTATAGCACTCCCTAAGTACTGCACTGGAGTTTCTGCCTAGATTTTGTGCTTAGCCCTGGAGTGAACCCAGAACAATCTGAGTCACAGCTAATATCGTTGCTATGCTATGTATTTCCAGCATTTTCTACTTTTTATTCAATAAAGTGAAAAATTTACCTGCAAAGAAATTGGGTTTCTAAGTTACATTTTGCTGCACATTTTTCAACACTGACTCCTGGGTATCTTGATTCGCGTACAGAATAAATCCAGGCTCCTTCTGTTTTTACATAACCATCTGGTATATCGTTTCTTACTGTACAAAAAATAGACATTACGTTAGTATGCTTTGTTTATAACAATGTGCTTGACACAAAACCATCAAACCAGTTATTAGTTTCACTTACCGAAACATGGCAAAATCAGAAAAAGGAGCCCTGGGTAAGCAAGCATTTTAGTCCTGGATTAAATCACTTTAGAAGCCCCTGCTTTGCCAATGGGTCTTATTTACTGATTGAGGACTTTGCATTACCAAACAAAGAAGCCTGGGCAGAAAGCGCAACTTTGCATTCGGAGATAGTAAATCATTCTCCAAAGAAAGATGACACACGCTTGCTAACATTAACCGAGAGATTCAGAAATCTTTCAGCATTTTTTAAGAGAAAATGTCAATGTTTTAGCATGATTGTTTAGTCACTTTCATTTGACTTTTATTAACCCAACAACACCTGCAGCTTTTTCACACTTTCTAGAAGCAAATACAGACAATTGGTCATAATTTTTTTTATAATTCATTCAAGGGATGTGGGCTTCGCTGGCTAGGCGAGCATTTATTGCCCATCCCTAATTGCCCTTGAAAAGGTGATAGTGAGCTGCCTTCTTGAACCATTGCAGTCCCTGTGCTGTAGGTACACCCATGGTGCTGTTAGGGAGGGAGTTCCAGGATTTTGACCCAGCGACAGGCAAACAGAGATTGGACTGGACCCAAAGTACCACCTTCCTTTCTCAAAGGAAAGAAACAAAATTGGACTCTATGTGCCACTGGTGCTGGTGCTACAGACATTCTAAAGGCCTAAAATGGCATCAGCGTGCTCTTAGCCACTTTCGACAAAGCCCATGCGGCACCCCATTCTGTGAAGTGCACTAGTGCATGGAGTGCTGCCCATGCATCAGAAGAGGTCCTATCATGACAGCACACAGCTGATTTGATGCTAATTTCCCTAACTTGGTCTGCGCATGTTCACTGAATATCAGGGCTAATCACTCGCGACTAAACATGAGTTCAGCAGCATCAAGAATCCACCAGTAGCATTATTTGTAATACAAGCCATCAACTTGTAGGCAAAGAACTTTTGACTTATGGATGCTTAGGCATATGTAATGGAAGTATTGTGCATTGCATTTGGGGTTTGTTGGTGAGCTGCTGCATACATTCAGGCGAGGCAGCAGGATTTGGTTGTCCAACTCTGCATGAGATATGGGGGCTGTAGTTGCAGCGACTCTGGATCTGCAACACAGCAATGTGCTTGACTCTTAGCTTCCCTCTCAAATTACCTAAAAGCCTCTCAGTTCAAGGGCAATTAGGGATGGGCAACAAATGCTGATCTTGCCAGTGTCACCCACATCCCATCAAAGAATAAAAAATATTAACGCCTTTATCTCACAACACTTCTAACAGAAATGAACTGGTGCATTCCCTTAGTATCTGTTTTACAGGTGCCTTTGCCTGACCTACACAGCAACATAGCTGTTGGAAGGCTGATGACTTTCACTGGGGAGACTGCAGATGGCCTTAGAGGATCCGGTACCAGTTGGGTGACTACAGTCCAAGTTGGCTGAGAGTATACAGCATTGGCACTGGCTGAGTGGCAGTGATGGGAGAATGAATGCTGTCACTCTGAGAGAGGTTTAAGCTCCATGGTGTCACTGTCACTACCACGGGACAGCACCTCACCAATCGTAGTAATCTGTTGGAGGACAGATTGCTGGACTGTAGTGAGAGTTTGCAATCCCCTTTGAACACCAAGATCTGCAACCGTGCAGTGTGAGCCTTCGCTGAATTGTTGGGTGGTTTCTGCCTGTGCTGCAGTGGAAGCTGAGACATCAGCCACCAGATTCTACATCACAGATGGGTTGCAAGTGCTGCCATGGAGTAGACCACCACTTCCACGCTAGAAAGGATGGACTCCAAGCTCTGTGCAATTCCCTGTACCACATTGAAGCCGGTTTCCTCCAGGCTCTTTGAAATTCAAAGACACTCTGCAGCAGGCCAGCCAATGCACCAATCATCACAGTGTGTACGTTAATTAATGTCCTTTAGGGAAGGAAATCTGCTGTCCTTACCTGACCTAGCCTCCATGTGACTCCAGACCCACAGCAATGTGGTTGACTCTTAACTGCCCTCTGAAATGGCCTAGCAAGCCACTCGGTTCTATCAAATCCTTACAAAGTCTATCAGGAATAAAACCGGAATGAACACCACTCAGCGTGGACTTAGGCACCGGAAACGACAACAGCAAACTTAGCCCTGTCAACCCTGCAAAGTCCTCCTTACTAACACCTGGGGGCTTGTGGCAAATTTGGAAGAGCTGTCCCCACAGACTAGCCAAGCAGCAGCCTGACATAGTAATACTCATGGAATCATATCTTACAGATAATGTCCCAGACACCATCATTGCCAGCCCTGGGTATGACCTGTCTCCCCAGCATGACAGACCCAGCAGAGGTGGAGGCACAGTGGTATACAGTAGGGAGGGAAATACCCTGGGTGTCCTCAACATCAAGTCCGGACCCCATGAAGTCTCATGGCATCAGGTCAAACATGGGCAAGGAAGCCTCCTCATTACAACATATCGTTCCCCCCTTCAGTTGATAAATCAGTACTCCTCCATGTTGAACACCACTTGGAGGAAGCACTGAGGGTGGCAAGGTTGCAGAATGTACTCTGGGTGGGGGACTTCATTGTCCATCACCAAGAGTGGCTTGGTAGGACCACTACTGACCGAGCTGGCCAAGTCCTAATGGACATAGCTGCTAGACTGGGTCTGTGTTAGGTAGTGAGGGAACCAACAAGACGGAAAAACATACATGACCTCATCCTCACTAACCTGCCACAGATGCATCTGTCCATGACAGTATTAGTAGGAGTGACCACCGCACAGTCCTCGTGGAGACGAAATCCCATCTTCACACTGAGGATACCCTCCATCGTGTTGTGTGGCACTACCATCGTGCTAAATGGAATAGATTTCAAACAGAGCTAGCAACTCAAGACTGGAAAAGTGGGCACTGTGGGCCATCAGCAGCAGCAGAACTGTACTTGAACACAATGTGTAAATCTCATGGCCTGGTATATCCTCCACTCTACCATTACCACTAAGCCAGGTAATGAACCCTGGTTCAATGAAGAGTGCAGGAGGGCATGCCAGGAGCAACACCAGGCATACCTAAAAATGAGGTGTCGACCTGGTGAAGCTACAACTCAGGACTACTTACATGCCAAACAGCATGAGATAGACAAAGCGAAGCGTTCCCATGACCAATGGATCAGAACTAAGCTCTGCAGTCCTGCCACATCCTGTCATGAATGGTGGTAGATAATTAAACAACTCACTGGAGGAGGTGACTGCACAAATATCCCGATTCTCAATGATGGGAGAGCCCAGCACGTCAGTGCAAAAAATAAGGCTGAAGTATATGCAATAATCTTCAGCCAGAAGTGCTGAGTGGATGATCCATCTCACCTCCTCTGGAGGTCCCCAGCATCACAGATGCCAGTCTTTAGCCAATTCGATTCATTCCACGTGATATCAAGAAACAGCTGAAGATACTGGACACTGAAAAGGTTATAGGCCCTGACAAAATTCCGGCAATAGTACTGAAGACTTGTGCTCCAGAATTTGCCACGCCCCCTAACCAAACTGTTCCAGCACAGCTACAACACTGGCATCTACCCGGCTATGTGGAAAATTGCCCAGGTATGTCCTGCACACAAAAAGCAGGACAAATCCAACCCAGCCAATTACTGCCCCATCAATCTACTCTCCATCATCAGTAAAGTAATGGAGGGGTCATCAACAGTGCTATCAAGTGGCACTTGCTTAGCAATAACCTGCTCACTGACATCCAGTTTGGGTTCCACCAGGGCCACTCAGCTCCTGACCTCATTACAGCTTTGGTTCAAACATGGACAAAAGAGCTGAACTCCTGAGCTGAGGTGAGAGTGACTGCCTTTGACATCAAGGCAGCATTTGATGGAGTGTGGCATCAAGAAGCCCTAGCAAAACTGGAGTCAATGGGAATCAAGGGGAAAACTCTCCACTGGTTGGAGTCATACCTAGCACAAAGGAAGATGGCTGTGGTTGTTGGAGGTCAGTCATCTCAGCTCCAGGACATCACTGCAGGAGTTCCTCAGGGTAGTGTCCTCAGCCAAATCATCTTCAGCTGCTTCATCGATGACCTTCCATCATAAAGTCAGAAGTGTTCGCTAATGGTTGCACAATGTTCAGCACCATTCGTGACTCCTCAGATACTAAAGCAGTCCATTTTCAAATGTAGGAAGACTTTGACAATATCCAGGCTTGGGCTGATAAGAGGCAAGTAACAGTCGAACTACACAAGTGCCAGGCAATGACCATCTCCAACAATAGAGAATCTAACCATCGCACTTTACATTCAAAGGCATTACCATCGCTGAATCCCCCACTATCAACAACCTGAGGGTTACCATTGACTAGAAACTGAACTGGACTAGCCATACAAATACTGTGGCTTCAAGGGCAGGTCAGATGTAGGAATCCTGTGGTGAGTAACTCACCTCATTACTCCCCAAAGCCTGACCACCATCTTCAAGGCACCATTCAGAAATGCGATGGAATCCTCTCCACTTGCCTGGATAAATGCAACTCTAACAACACTCAAGAAGCTTGACACCACCCAGGAGAAAGCAGCCCACTTGATTGTCACCCCATCCACAAACATTCAGCCCCTCCAACCAACGACGCACAGTGGCAGCAGTGTATACCATCTACAAAATTCACTGCAGCAACTCACCAAGCCTCCTTAGACAGCACCTTCCAAACCCATGACCGCTACCACCTATAAGGACAAGGGCAGCAGACATATGGGAACACCAACACCTGGAAGTTCCCCTCCAAGTCACACACCGTTCTGACATGGAAATATATAGCCTTTCCTTCATTGTCACTAGGTCAAAATCCTGGAACTCCCTCCCTAACAGCACTGTGGGTGTACCTACACCACATGGACTGCAGCAATTCAAGAAGGCAGCTCACCACCGCCTTCTCAAGGGCAATTGGAATGAGTAATAAATGCTGGCCTAGCAGCGATGCCCACATCCCATGAATGAATAAAAAAAATTAGTGTTCTCCAATATACTCCATTGAATTCCTCATCTGATTCCCCTGATGCAGAACCTGTCTGCGATCTCACCCTCCAAAGAGTCAGCAGATGAACTGTCCTTTCCCCTAACCTGGGTACGGACTATTTGTGTCTGGTGACCACACCACATACAGACCATGAATCTGTACTAGCCTCTAAAATGCATAGTGCCAATATCTAGGCTGACGGCTGCATGTGTCAAATCAAGTGATGCCACTTCTTATTCAGAGATTTGGTGCACCTTTCTCTTCTTCTTGATGCAGCAGTTCTCCTGTGTCTAAAAGCATAAAATTTGAAAGCGAGCATTGGGGTGGAAGGCAGGGAGGGTATTGTGCCATCTTGTCCTGCTCGAGAGAGGGCAGAATATAAGTGATTGTCTTGAATAGTGTTTGGCTGATATGCCTGCCAATGCTAAATAGCTGCAAGCATGTGGAGACAGTAAGAAGTGGATGACAGGCTAGCATCATTGGGAGGTGAGAGTGAGGTGGAGTATCTGTATGTTAGGTGTGAACCCTGAGTGCTAAGAGGCTGTGACTCAGTTGATGGCACTCTTGCTACTCAGCCTGAAGGTCGTGGGTTCAATTGTCACTCCAATACTTGAGCACAAAAAGTAAGGTTGACACACAAGTGCAGTACTGAGGGAATGCTGCACTGTTGGAAGTGCTATCTTTCAGATAAGATGTTAAACTGAGGCTCTCTCTGCCCTCAAAGCTGGATATACAAGATCCCATGATGTTATTTTGAAGGGATCTGTAATGACCTGGTCAATATTTATTTGTTAATCAACATCATAAAAGCAGATTTTCTTGACATTTTCACATTCTTTTTTGGGGGACTTTCTGTGCACATTGGCTGCCATGTTTCCTATATTATAGCAGTGACTATACTTCAGAAGTACTTCATTGACTGTAAAGAGCTTTGGGAGGTCCTGTGTATATGAAATGTGCTATATAAATTCAAGTCGTTTTTTCTTTTGACTGTTGCTGGGTGAATGATGGGGTTGTGATGCACTGAACAGCATGAGAGGTTGGTGGTGTAGTAGCTCTGAGATGTCATGTGATAATGCAGTCATTGACCTTGGCTTCACATGTGAGTTCCTTAAGCTTCTGGCACTGCTGTCAGGTACTTGCAGCTGGACTCTGCGCTTTAAACTCCCTGGCTCATTCCCTTCAAAGGGTGGTCTTTGAGGGTTTCCTGATTCCACGCACAAATATAACATTTCTCTTCTGTCCTCCTCCATGACTAAAGCCTTTTATAATGTTGAGTCTGTGAACCATGCAACCTAGCTCTTTGCCTTTTGCATTCTCTTGATTTTCAGCAGTAACAGTTAGCAGCAGACTCTTTTCATTCAAAACAGCTTCCCTTTAAGAGGGACAGACTGCCTTTAACAGCTGGAGGCTAGCTGGAACACATGCTAGCCTCGAATACTATTAGGCCTCCAGTATGTGTGCAGCCAGACCAGCAGTATGGTTCACACTGAAATCATGGAAATGAGCAGGCAGCACAAAGGTTGTGCTGTGCCTCAGGGAGCTTTTCTTGCATGCACCTGCATAAACTTGCGTGCTTGCCCTCCCTCCTCCACCCCACCCCAACACACTGCCAGCGTGAAATCACGGTTGGGCCTGGATTGTGGGCGGCAGTCGGCTTCCCGACCGCTCCCACTTGCCCCTGCTGAGCCCGCCCGACAAGGGCAAAACCCTGGCCCAGAAGTAATAAGTCCACCAAGACGTCTGAGATTTTTTAGACAATTAAGTTAAATATGTATTAACAAAAGAAAAGATTTCAAGCACATACATAGGTCTACAACTTACTACTATAATAACTCCTAAAGCCCCTAATTAATCTGGCTTCCAGTTACACCCCTGTGAAGGCAGTGGTAAAAAAAATAGATTTTAAACAGATCCAGGCCAGTGAACACAATACATTGGACAGTAGAATTCAAAGTGCCTTTTCTCAGCTTCAGTTTCTGTCGACAGCAGGCTTAATGCACAAATACTGTTGGCTTCTCACACCTCTGTTAGATTTTACAATGCCTTCCCTGACACACAGCCTCATTCTCCTTTACATATGTTTCTCCCTTTTAATGTAAATGCCATTATTCCCATATGTCTTTGGAACTTTACCTTTCTCATAATATAAATCTTTTCGTGGTGCTAATATTGTCATTAACCTTTGGGAAAAATAAACACACGACTTGGCTTAGCTTCGCTGGCTAGGTATGAACATCCTACCATCTCTTTGAAATTCAAACTGCCCTGATTTATCTAAAAATGCAAATTCTTCTCACCTTACATTTTAAGACTTCAGCCATCTTACGTATTTAGCATTTCAAACCTGGCTTCTTTTGATGAATCAAAGCCTCCAAACCAGCTGTCTCCAATTCAATTAAATTCCCCACACACACATACACAGAGAAACTATCCAAATCCCACTATTAACCTACTTTTACAATAAATCGCAATAATATTATGAGAATTATTATAGTGTCATGACAAGTACAGGCAGGGTAAAGAAGACAGAGACTAGACCCAGAAGCTGAGACTAAGCAAAGATATAGTTGCTGCAATTGTTTCTTTTATTTGAATATAACATTGGTGGATCTATACCATCGAGACCATTGTAAAAAGAGTTGAGGAGGTTCTGTAGATGTGTGCCATTTTCGGTGAAGATCATGCCCATGGAACCTGGGTTGGTTGTGCGCTGCTGTCGGCTTGGGATCAGACTAAATCCTAGAAGGAGAGGAGCTGAAAGTCTTTGTGAAGAAGACAGAGTTTGAAGGACTTTTGGGCTGAGATTGATAACCTGAGTGGAATGCCAAGGCAATTCATAAGATCTGTCGTTGTTGTATCTGCCATTTAATTTATAGTTTATAATTGACTGCAATTTGTCTGAGAGTTCATGTTCAACTTACGTTGGTTCTAGGTTTTAGAGTATAGGAGAGTACCTTTTTGAATACAGGAAAGTACCTAAGATAGTATTTCGTGTTTGATTTGTTTGACTCTTGTATGGTAAAAATTCTTTTGTTTTAAACTGTGGAATCTTGTGGCTTCATTCTTTTAGTAAATAGCTGGGGTTTTAGATCTTTTTTTTAGAAAAAAAGTTACTGGTCTCTATAAACATCATATCATGTGCAAAACAGTAGAAGTAACATGATACAGACATAGTTAAGTGATTTCACAACCAAAGGATCACATCAAACCTCTTCAAAGTCCTACTTCATCCAGTCATGAATGGCGATCGACAATTAAACAACTAACCAGAGGAACAGGCTCCGCAAACATCTCCATCCTCGATGATAGGGGAGCCCAGAACGTCAGTGCAAAAGACAAGGCTAAAGTATTTTCAGTCGTCTTCAGCAAGAAGTGTCAAATGAATGATCCATCTCAGCCTCCTTCTAAGGTCCCCAGCATCACAAATGCCAGTCTTTAGCCAAACCAGTTCACTCTACACGATATGAAGAAAGCACCAGATACAGGCAAGGCCCTGGGACCTGTCAATGTCCCAGCTGTAGTACTGAAGAATCCACAACTAGCTGTGTCCTTAACCAAGCTGTTCCAGTACAGCTACAACACTGGCAATGTAGAAAATTGCCCAGGTATGTTCTGTCCACAAAAAGCAGGACAATTTCAATTCAGACAATTAGCCCCACATCAGTCAACTCTCAGTCATCAGCAAAGTGATAGAAGGTGTCAATAACAGTGCTAACAAACGACACTTACTCAGCAGCAACCTACTCACAGATATTCAGTTTGAGTTTCGCCAGGGTCATTCAGCTTCAGATCTTGTTTCGACCTTGGTTCAAACAGAGAAAAAAGAGCTGATTCCTGGAGGCAACCTTTGTGCTGCCTCAGGGAGATGAAGATTTTGAAAAATAAAGAAGAAAGAATTTTAAAATGTTAAAATATGTCCCCTCATGTGATTTTGTCATATGAGCAGGGACATGTTAGAAACTAATTTGAAATTTAAAATTTTTTTAAATGACAGATCAAAACGTCACCCCGCCAGTGGATGATGTTTCGCAAAAAATCCAAAGGCCGCTTGGCCTTTTTGCCTGCCTGCCGTCCAAGGTTGGACGAGCAATGAAAAATTTAATTCAATTAGATTTTTATTGGCCTTAATAGGCCTGTTAATTGTCGACGGGTACGCTGCCGACTCCCACACGTGGCTGCCGACCGAAATATCGCGCGAGTGCACAATGACGTCAGGATGCTCACCCGATATCATCGCGCGTCATTTCCGCTTGTTTGGGTTGGGTGAGCGGAAAATTCTGCCCCTGAATTCAGGGCATGCATCTCAAAATAAATACAAATTGCAAAACCGTTGTTATAGCGTGATCGAGTTTCCCTCATGGATTTGATCTGCATGGCACACATCATCTGCCACATCATAACAGTACTGCACCACTAGAATCATCAACTGCTTGAATGGCTCTGCGTCCTTTTATATGTTTTAACCATTATCAATCTCCCCAGAAGTCTTGGTTTCCAACCTCAGTTTCATCTTTGGTTTCCTCATAAACTGGGAGTGTCAGTTTCCCTTTTAAGATTCCCTTTTCAGTGAGGATCTGCATCAAAAAATACAAGCTTTGAAACCATGGGGCAGAATTTTCTCTTCAGTGTGCGGGGGCGGGCCTCGCACGCCAACGTGTAAAATGGTGCATGGTGACGTCAGGCGTGCGTCCCAACGTCACTGCGCATCATTCCGATCTTTCATTCGGTGGGCGTGCACTGGAGCTGGCTGCCTGCCCGCCGAACCGTCAAAGGCCTGTTAATTCCATTAATAAACCAGTTAAACAAATTGATAGGGCTGCCCGTCCAACCTAAAGGTTGGTGGGCAGGCGAAGAGCTCAAGCGGCCTTTGCGTTTTGTATGAAACCTCATCCACGGGCTGGATGAGGTTTCATGAAGGTTTTATTGAATAAATAAAATTTTTTAAACATTTCATAAACATGTCCCAGCTCATGTGACACTGTCACATGAGGGGACATGTGTAAATGGTTTTCAACTTTCTTTATTTTGAACTTTAAATCTGAACTTAATCTCCCTGAGGCAGTTCCTTGCCTCAGGGAGATTTCTGCGCTTTTTTGCGCGCAGCACAGGCCCTGACTCTCCCTCCTCCCCTCACCCGCACAGGTCGCTGAGCATTACCGGGTGTGCTGGGCAGACCTTACTTGGCCCGTCCACGTAAAATGGCAGCGTGGAGCCTGCTGCCAACTGGCCCGCCCGACGGAGAAAATTCTCTCCATGGATTCCATCACACATGTCTGTAGTACTGTGTTGAGGGCAACAAAAGGAATATTTTACATCATGATCTGTCAGGCTTTCTGTCACCTGCGAATACTTCTAAATGCTACATCCAACTTCCTGTCACCCAAATTTCCAAAGCCTGCATCGAATAACAATGATGGAAGGTATAGCAACATGACAAGAAGTTCTTGTTGTAGCTTCACCAGAATGACACCTTTTTTAGGTATGCCAGGTGCTGTTCCTGGCATGCTCTCCTGCAATCCTCATTGAACCAATGTTGTTCCACTGGCGTGATGGGAATGGTAAAATGAGAGGTATGCTGGGCCATGAGGTTACAGATTGTGGTTGAATTCAACTCTGCTTTTGTTGATGTTCCACAGAGTCTCATGGATGCCTAGTTTTGAGCTGCAAGGTCTGTTCTGAATCCAACCCATTTAGCACAATGGCAATGCAGTACAACACGATGGAGAGTTTCCTCAGTGTGATGATGGGACTTTGTCCCCTACCAATACTGTCATTGACAGATGCATCTGCAACAGATAGAGGCTGAGGTCAGGTAGGTTTTTCTCTCTTGTTGATTCTTCCACCATTTACCACAGGGCCAGTCAAGCAGATCTGTCCTGCAGGACTCAGCCAGCTTGGTCAGTAATGGTGCTATCAAGGCACTCTTGGTGATGGACATTAAAGTCCCACAGCCAGAGTACATTCTGTGCCCTTGACACCCTCAATGCTTCTCTAAAGAGGTGTTCAACATGGAGGACTAGTGATCCATCAGCTGAGGGAGGATGGTAGGTGGTAATCAGCCCATGTTTGTCCTGATGCCATGAGAGACTTCATAAGGTCTGAAGTCAATGTTGAGAATTCCCAGAGCCATTCCCTCCTGACTTAATACCACTGTGCCACTACCTCTGGTGGGTCTGCCATTCGGTTAGGCACGACATACCCAGGGATAGTGATAGAGGACAAAAGAATGCTGGAAATTGGAAATAAAAACAAAAAATGCTCGATACACTCAGTAAGTCTCACAGCATCTGTGGAGACAGAAACAGAGTTAATGGCCTGGATTTTCACTCCCGAGGTAGGTGTGTCAAGTTGGGAAACTTTCAGTTCGCCACACCCACCTCAGGAAAAAATGCCCCAAATGGCGGGATCTTCGTTCCGGGTGACCAGATGTGAGTTGGACACAGGCCCATTGCCCCCAGACGCAGATCGGAGGTGGCCAAAGGGACTTTGTCCCAGTTATTTTCTTAAACATTAGGCCCTCCATCACTCAACCCTCAAACCCCCTCATTCTCCCAACCACACCCCATTTCCATACATGCCATCTCATCCCAACCCATCCCCCCCCCCCACCCCCATGATCCCTTATAGCCCCTATGCCAACTTAGTGCCAATTTGTGACCCTCACCCATCCCATGACCCCTTACAGGCCCAATACCAACTTAGCGCAAGCTCAGACCAACTCATGGCCCCCACCCCACCCACCAATATTTGCTCTTACACTCTCCATGTCAAGTCGTGCAGTTTCCACCATGGGAAGACCACAGGAGCCACACTGGGAAGAAATAAAATTAAATTCTAAGTATTTAATACAGACTTCACTATATAAAAAGGAACACTTTCATTCGCAAAAGCCATTCAATATATTTAAACCCCCTTAAGTCTTTAATCCCTTATAAAAAGAAACATTTGTATTCATAACCTCACATCAAAGATGGCTAATCCAAATCTCTTTAAGCTGCTGATCAAACTGTGAACTTACGCACCCCCACGGTGGTAAAGATAGGTTGTGAAAAGCAGTCAAGCATTGGTTTGGGTTATGTCAACAATTGGGTAATGAAACTGTTAGAACAGATATTTTTGAACTCTCAAAGACACAGGCTGGCACTTTTTTCAATTTTTAAAGGGTTGGCCATTTATAAATAACTTGACAGTTCTACGAACCTTATCTGGCCTTCAAGAGCATTTACGACTTTTCTAAATATTTGCAACTCCCACAATGCTCAATAAGGCCCTTGCTGCTGCAAAAATGGGGTCTGTTTGAACTCAGAACTGAATTTAAATGGCCCAGCTGAAAAGGGGTTTCCCACATGTGGGAGTCATGTTCCACCCCATTTTCATGGTCACTAATTTGCATGCCCGCAGAGGGCAGACGTTCCTGGGTTTGTATCCCGGCATGCTGGATCACCTGGGTACAGCAAACATTCAAGAGAGAAGCACATTCCTTTACAGGTGCCAGCCATGGCCAGTGAATTGAGCACAAGGTTTAAGCTTACACGTCAGAGCAGTATTGACAGAATGCTACACTCTCAGAGTTGCCATCGGTCAAATGAGACAGTAAACCAGGAATCACTTTCAGTTGTCAGTTGATTTCTACTGGCTCCTACTGCAAATGTAGAAGCATTGAATGGTTTCTAAAGTTGTTCAAAGTCCCTTGGGCAGAATTTTACATCCTGTGGGTGGGCACGCGCCCGACCCGATCGGGTATAAAATAGTGCACGATGACGTCGGATGAGCGTCCTGACACTTGCGCGATATTTTGATCGGCTGGTGCAAGTGGGTGCTGGAGCCGCACCTACCATTAATTAAGGCCATTGAAAAGCCAGTTGATGCATAACTTTTCATTGCCTGTGTGATTTCGCGCTCATCGCACAGGCAAAGCGGGCAAGCGGCTAGCCGACATTTTCAAAAGCCTCTTCCATGGGTGGGATAAAAGGGGTGAGCAGCATTGCCAGTGTCAGTGGTGAAGAGTTTGGTACATAGTTTACTGCTGGTGACTTATTGGTACTTGGCAGCTTCATCTCTGTTTGTGGATTAATTCTTAGAATTTCCAGGCTTCATTTCAGAGCTCCTTGGTGTCTCCAAGGCCCCTGGAGGACTCAGACCATGTGGACTCTTCCAGATATCAGACAGCCTTCCGTTACCCTGGCAGTGAGGATTGTAGTCTCCGCTGGTGGCACCTCCTCTCAGGAGGAAGAGAGAGGCAGAAAGGAGAGGAGCCAGGTGTTCCAATGCAACTTCCAAGGGAGCGAACGGTGGAAGGAGAGGCGCAGGCACATGGGGCGCAGGGCCAGCAGGAAGTCCAAGGTGGAGGGGCCAGCAGAAGACGCCACTATCCTGTTGCCAGGGTTTACAGACGCCGATGCAGCTACCTCAAAATGTCCAAGGTGCAAAGCCGAAGGAGGCTCTGCCTCCAGAGAGAGTGTGACCTCCATTTGTCAAGTGATTGGGCCTGAGATCACCTCCAATTTGTGTGTGGGCACTCCATGCCAGAGGCTCTGAAGGTCACAGAGGCCCTCAACTTCTATGCATCCGGCGCTTTCCAGGGGTCAGTGGGGGACCTGTGTGGAGTCTCCCAATCAGCTGTCCACTGTTGTGTGAAGCTGTTTACAGAAGCTCTGTTTAGTTGGGTACTGACCTTTATTCTGCACCGTACGGACAAGGCCAGCCAGGCTGAGTGAGCCAGAGGCTGTTCAGCGATTGCTGGGTTCCCCTGCGTCCAGGGTGCAATCGATTGCACATGTGTAGCCATCAAGGTGCCAGCGGGTCAGCTGGGTGCCTTCATCAAAATGAAGTGATTCCACTCTATGAACGTGCAGATAGTGTGTGACCACAGGATGCTGATTCTGCAGGTCTGTGCAAGGTACCCTGGCAGCTCCCATGACGCTTATACCCTGAGACACTCCCAGGTGCCGAGGCTGTTCAGTGCTCCAGCCCGACTGGATGGATGGTTGCTGGGCGACAAAGACTATCTGTTGAAGAGGTGATTCATGACGCCTCTCTGCCACCCAAGAACAGAGGCAGAAAAGCATTACAATATGAGTCATGCCTCCATAAGGGCGGTGGTAGAGAGGACCATAGGTCTTCTCAAGATGCGCTTCCGATACCTGGACCGTTCAGGGGGTGCACTACAATACCCCCCCAGGACGGGTGTCACTGATAGTGGTTGCATGCTGCACTCTCCACAATCTGGCATTGGCAAGGGGGACCCACTGGAGGAAGAGGATCTTGACGGAGCTACAGAGGCCACAGATGATGAGTCCAGTAGTGAGTCCGAAGAGGAGCATGGTGAAGAGAGCGCTGAGCGTGTGGAGGCAGACCTCGGTGACCTCCAGGGAGGCAGGAACACCAGGGACGCCTTGATCCAACACTCCTTCAGCTAGGCTACCAGAGATCAGCTTCCACCTCATGCCAGGACCGTATGTCTGAAAGGACCTTTTTATTTGCACCCAAAGTCCACTCAGTGCCTGTGCAATAAAGTTTAGAGCCACTCATGTCCAGCATTACATACTGGCGTACCCTGCACCAAGAAAATAAAAAGGTGAAGCATACTCAGGCCATTATGACAAAACAAAGTTTACCTCATTTTGGCAATCCAAAAAAATTTGCATAACCTTCTTTGGTCTTCATTCCCAGACCAGTAAAGATAAACCAAACATAAATGAACAGAAAATCACCCCTGGCCTGCTCTCCTTGTGCTCATGGTGCCTTTAACTTAGGTTTCTGAGTGCTATGTCTTGTTCACCACCACCACCCCCCAGCACCCCGCCCCCAACCCTCGCTGGCACTGGCATTAGAGACAGCCTGCTGACTCTGCTGTCTTGTTGGCCTTGATGACCTTGGCGCTTGTCCTCTGGCCAGTGGAGCCTGTGCTGGCCCCGCCTGGGAGGGAGCAGCCAATTTCACGGCAGGCATCTCCCCAGTCATCGCAGCCTCATCAGGCGCGACGGTCACTGGCAGAGGGCGGAGAAGCTGCTGCCGTCATCCAGAGCATCCTCAGAGACGACAAGCAGTTCGTGCGCCAATGTGAGGTTGCTCTGGACCTCCCTGCTCACCATTGATGGACGGGCACCTAGCTGGCTTACTGGGTGCCTCATCCTGAGGTCAGTCCCTGAGTGAGGACTTGCGGGTCCGAGCACAACCCTGGGAACCCCTCATTCTGTCACTGGAGCTGCCTCTCCTTGAGAGTCGCCACTCTCTTAATGGAGGAAGCAGTACGCTCAGCCATGAGGGTCAACACCGTCCTCACGCTGCGCATGGACTCCTCCACAACAGAGACCATGCCACACAGACCCTCATGGGTCTCTGCCAGACCCTCCCACACATCCTGCTGGACATCCAGCATCTGCTGCCTAATAGACGACTCCAGAGGTTCATCATCTGCCTTCGACTGAGCATCGTCCTGGTCCCCAGCAGCGCTCTGACTGCCGGCGCCCTGGGCATTCTCTGCCTCTGCCTGCACCTCAAGCGAGTGTGAAGTGCTCTCACCAATGTGCACCAACATTCTAGCCGCAGATCTAATGCCCACTGAGATGCTGATATCTGCGCTGGTGCCTGTTTCAGAGACCGGGTGTGACGCAGGTGCAAGTGAAGCCCAGTGGTCCTCCAGCATCAGGGGTGTCCCTTCGGGGTCCCCAGAGCGATTACGTGCTGGCGAACCTAAAAGGGAGAACAAGGATATGTCATTAGGTAAAGTCACCACACTGTCACTGTGCATGCCAGGCACCCTGGTGAGATAATGGAGATCTGCAACATGGTGCCATTGTCTTCCAATGATCAATGGGGACTTTAGGTTTGAGGCTCCCATTAATGAAGGGACTGCACTAGAAAGGTTGCACAATCCAAAACTCTCACCTCTGTGCACTGCATTCTTACCTTTGTCTGGCTTCCCTGGCTCTCCACGCCCGGTTGCACGGGAAACGTGCCAACTCTGGAGCTTGAGGGCGTGCTGCATGAACCTGTTGAGCAGCAGGAGGTTGGGTGGGCTTCCGCCTGTACGTGCCCTCTCTGCCGGTTATGGCTTGTCTTCTCCTGAAAGGACAGATGAGCATTGATTAGTCCACTGTCTACCTTCAGCGCCATTGTGGCCTGGCCAACCCCAGCTGAGGAACACCTCGCAGGGCACATTCAAGCTGTGGCCCTCGAGCCGCAAGGCACTCAGTCCAAGCAGCCAGGACTCAACCCCTTGGCCAGCTCCGGCATCATTGACAATTGGCACTCAGACTCCAGCACCCCTGATGTCCACAGGAGGGTGACCACCCTTAACACTTCTGCACATTGACCCATGCCAACACGGTATTCAACCATTCTGAACGCAGCAGGTCATTGAATTGCTTCTGGCACTGCACCCATGTGCACCGCACCACGTCATGGCTGCTCACCAGCGCTGCCACTTCCTCCCATGCCCTCTTGGTGAGGTGTGGTGGCCTCCTCCTCCCATCTCTGGGGACAAGGGTGTTCCTCTTGGCAGCCACCTCCTCCAGCAGGACGGCGAGGTACTCATCCGAAAAGTGGGGAGGCCGAGTGCCCACCTGACCTACCCTCCCTCCTGGCATCTCCAGCCACATTCAACTCCATAACTTGAATGTTGAAGATGCAGAGGAGATGTTCTTCCGTGGCAGCCTTCCAGTGGCTGTCTGGGCCATTTCTAAACTGGCCACTGGGTTGCCATTGGACCCAGTGGCCGACAGGCACCCGCCCCCTCACGGCCCTTCCCGACCAGTGACGAGCCGCGTTTCACGCTGGGCGTGCCTTAATTGGCCCGCCAGCATGAAATTGCGGTCGGGGGCTGATTGCAGGCGATGGACTGTTTCCCAACCGCTCCCAGGCCCGCCCACTGACCTCAAAATCCTACCCCTTAAGTCTATATGGACTGGTGTGGCATGTGCTGAAAGATTTTGTCCTGACTTCACGGATTCTGCACAAACCACTTATTCCTAGTCATGGCTGCAAGAGGATGCATCTCCCTTAGACTACAGCATGACAACAAGAATGAGCAAAGGTGACACAGAACAGGATGAGTAGTTGAAAGAGGGAGGAATGGGAGGAGGCATATATGTCCAGGGTGTTCAGGAAGCAATTCTCCTACCTGAACCTCAATGAGGAATGGTGTATCAGATGTCTCCACTTCACTAAGGAGGTGTGTACTGAAATTTGCCACATGCTGCAGCCACAACTGCAGAGCAAGGTAAGGACAGCATTGCCAGTAGTTGTGAAGGTGATGTGGCACTGACCTTTTATGCATCTGGCTCCTTCTAATCTGTAGCTGGTGATATTTATAATAATTCCCAGTTTGCTACCCAATATTGCATAAGGTATGCAAAGAGAGCTGACTATGCTTTATTTTCTCTTAGCAAAGAGAGGCAAGCAGAGTGATGTTTGCAGGGTGCCATTGACTGCACACACATTACTTTGGAGGCACTTCAGATCAACTATGAGATCTACAGAAGGGATTCCACACACTCCACGTTCATCTGGTGTGCAACCATACACAGCGAACTATACAGGTCAACGCCTGGAATTCTGGCAGCTGTAATGATGCCTTCATTGTGCAGCAATCTCCTGTACCATCTGCATTTGAGCCACTACGGAAAATCAGAGTGTGGCTACTGGGCGACAAGAACTATCCCCTGGTCACATGGCTTATGATTTCAGTGCAACCCACACGTGAGCAGCATGTATATAACAAAAACCATGTTGCCACACAAAATGTGCTTCAGCTGCCTGTATTGGTTTGGAGGAGGGCAGCAGAGCATGTATTAAGGTTTGTGGTGGCCTGCTGCTCGCTGCATAACCTCACCATCATGAGGGCACAATCCTTGCTAATAACTTTATGACAAACAGCTGAGGAGGAGAAGAGGAAAGGGGAAGAGGCAACCAAAGCAGCCCCTTTCTGGACGGTCTTTTTGTGATCAACTTATCTGACTGTGATAGGTGTAAACACAACCTCAATTCCCCATTCACCAATAGTCCCACATCTTATCTTCCTCTGTTACTGATCATCACAGTATATACCCTCTTGCCAAATTGCTAAAATAAAAGCCAGCACAAAATAAACATTCCAAAACAAATTCATAAATGAAACCATGCAATATTGCATTAAAATATCACTCTTATGCATTCCCATCATGCCTGTCTTTCATTCGTGCCTTTGTTACCTCTAGAATTGACTATTCCAATTCACTCCTTGCGCTGGCCTCCCACATGCAATCCTCGATAAACTTGAGATCATCTAAAACTCTGCTGCCCATGTCTTAGCTCACACCTTGTCCCATTCACCAATAACCCCAGGGCTCACTGACCTACTTTAGCTCCAGGTTAAGCAATATCTTGATTTTAAAATTCTCATCCTTGTTTTCAAATTCATCTATTGCCTTGCCCCTATTTTTGTAATCTCCTCCAACCCCACAAATCTCCAAGACGACTGCACTCACCTGGCCCCTTGAACATCCCTGATTTTAATTGCCCCTTGGTGAAATAGTGTAGGTCATAAGTTTCGTAGTTTGAAATCCTCATGTGGTCATTAATTGCGTCAAAGTTACTTGGGTTAGCTGGAACAATATGGCCACAGAAACTCTATCTTATTGATTGAATTTTATAATTGTTAATTGGGTTAGCTGGAATAACATGTTCATAGAAACTCTGTCTTATGATGCATAGCTTCCTCTAAGGGGAAGTATAAATGTGGCTACTGCAACCATTGATTAGAAAAGAAGGACTCTCCCTTGCATGCATGCTTAAATAAACCAGCTTAACTCTACTCCCTCTGGACTCTAGATGGTGACTGAAATAGCCCACAACAGTGGCCATGTCTTCAACTGCCTAAGACCTAAACTCGAATTCAATCCGGACACCTCTCTGCAGCTCTACCTCACTTTCCTCCTTTAAGACCCTCCTTAAAACCTATTTCTTTAACCCAGCTTTTGGTTATCTGACCTAATATTTCCTTGTGTAGCTCAAAGACATTTTTTTGTAATGCTCCTATTAAATGCCTTGAGACATTTTATTACATTAAAGGTAACATATCAATGTAAGTAGTAGTTATTGTCTTTGCCTGTCCTAGTTCTCCTAGACAGAGCTACTCTAGTGGCTGCAACATTGCTGACTTTCAGTGACTGCAGATGGCCTTGGCGGACAATTTCAAGCAACTTTGGTCCAAGAAGGCATGATATTGGACTGCATCACCTTGACATGGATGGCAGCAATTGGGGCTGGCTGGTTGACAGGCAATAGCAAGGAAACGGCTTGCAGAGATCCTGCAAGTTCCTTTGAACACTGGTATCCATTGCCATGATGGCAGCAGTTTGAACTTGCATGGCTTCAGTCTGGGTTTCCACTGTAGCACCCAGCACCAAAAAAATAGTGCAAGTTGGTTTAGGAAGTACAATTAATTTTTTGCCTGCTAGAGTTCAAATCTTTTTGTAGTTTATGATGACAATAAATTTTACAACCCATTTTCAGAGACTGCACATCAATACAATTGTTCTGAGCACCTCAGCTGTTGTGAAATGTTAACCTTTAGATTAAGCTGGTTTACTGTAATTCCCTATGAAAAAGAAGTTAATGGTTGATTAATTAACTCTCTTCTATCTAGATGCATTACGAATATATCTGTACGGACTGACCATGAAACTACAAATGGCTTTCTGTGTTACACTGTGTTTCTTTTTAACCAAGTGAGGATTCGACAATTCAACAAATTCAGTAATTATTTAGAGGTGTGCAATTGCATATTTGTGTCACATATGCGAATACATAGGAAGGCCATTCAGCCTTTGGGCCTGTTCTGTCTGTCAATTATGTCACAGCTGATCCCTATTTAACCACCTTTTCCCCATGTCCCTTGATATCCTAACCTAACAAAAATCTTTTGATCTGTCTTGAAAGCTCCAGTTGGCCCAGCATCCATAGCCTTTTGCGCAGAGAGAATTCCAGATTTCCACCACACTGACTGCAAAAGTGCTTCCTGATCTCCTTCCTAAATGGTCTAGCAATAATTTTTTATGATCAGCCACCTCAGAAATAGTTTCTCCATATATAGCCTATCAAATCCATTCAACATTTTAAACAACTCAAATATCCTTCTTAATTCTCTTTTCATGCCTAGAGAGGCATGAGGCACATTCGTACATCTGTTTCTGTAGCTAGTTTTTCCTGGAACAGGTCACTAGCCTGTCGCCAGAGGCTATAGCTTGAGGGGTGCCACTCCACATCAAGCATGGCTGACTAAGAGACTCCCCAGCTCTTACTACCTGTCATGGGAGTATTGGAAGGATTTACAGGTTGATAATCAACCTGTTTGGCCATGTTATGAATGCACCTTCCTTGGCCATCAAGTCCTAGATTCAATTTCTGGGATTCAAACCCAGAATTAGCAATGCTACCCAACACTCAATCAGATCACCCTTTAACCTACTATCTTCTTCAGGTGTCAGGTTTTGCAATGATTTCACGGTCTTTGATAATGGCCAACATCTTGGTGGTATTCTCAAATCTAGTACATGCTCTGCTTCTTAAGCTGCCAGGGTCCTTCCTCCTTTGTCTCCATCTTGCTCTGCTGTCCTCAATTTTGCCAGTCACTATAATATCTTCTAGTTTCTCTCCTAAATAAGTGTCAAGCAATTGTGGTTGCCTCTTGGTGAACATTTGTAGAAGTTTTTTTTAAAATTCATTCATGGGATGTGGGCATCACTGGCTAGCTAGGCCAGTGTTTGTTGCCCATTCTACATTTGAGAGTTAACCACATTGCTGAGGGTCACATGTAGGTAAGACCAGGTAAGGACAGCAGATTTCCTTCCCTAAAGGACATTAGTGAACCAGATGTGTTTTTACATGGTCATCATTAGACTTTTAATTCTAGATTATTGAATTGAAATTCCACCATCTGCCATGGCGGGATTCGAACCCAGGTCCACAGAGCAGTACACTGGGTCTCTGGATTACTAGTCCAGTGACAATACCACTACGCCAACACCTCCCCCCTTGTGTGCCTGCTTTTTTCAAAACTTCCTCACTAGTTGTGTGTGCTGTCCAATTAATCCTCATCATACATCTCAGAAACCACATTTCTTTTGCCTTTATCTTCCATTATCTTGATAATATCCCAACTTTGCATTCATATAGTGTAGTGATTGTAGGTAAAACCTTTCCTACTGTTTTAGGGGTTATGTGATTGTACTGACGAATCAGCCCTAAGTGCAGGTAATCTTAGGGACAGAGCTTTCTAGACATGGACCTGGTTCAAGCATGTAGCTTTTTCAAGAGCTCTGTAAATAAAGTTATCTATTTCAAGTAAGAAACCTGTCTGGTACAACAAGTTTATTATAATTGGTGACAAGGATAAATAGCTCTGACGCTGCACCTCACCTTGTGAATGTGAGTACATCAGTTCTTAAGAAAGAAAAATACACTCACCAGACATGACACTCTTCGGCAGAATCGACCCTTATGACTCATCCATGGAAGACTGGAGCCAGTACGTAGAGCACCTAGGTTTTTATTTCATGGCGAATGAAATAACAGCAGAGGAGAAGTTGAATCAATTCTTTTAAGTGTCTGTGGGAGCAAGACATATAAACTCATCTGTAATCTGATGGCCCTGAATGCGCCCAATTCTAAATCTTTTAACAAATTAGTAGACCTCATGAAGACACATTTTCAGCTGGAGCCACCGGTAATTATGCAGAAATTTAACTTCAACTCCAGAGTAAGGGCTCCGGGCAAGTCAATCGCAACTTATTTCACGAAGTTAAAACTGTTTGACGGAGCACTGCAACTTCGGAGGTACACTCAGTGACATGTTGCGAGATCCCGTTTGGTTTGTGGTGTACACGACGATGCCATTCAGCACCGTTTACTTGCAGAAGTTAATTTTGATCTGAACTGCGCCATGGAAATAGCGCTAGCAAGGGAGAGTGCTGAGAGGGACTTGCAGGCTTTGCAGGGTGTGTAACATGATGCTGTTCTTCAGTTGTGGCGGGAACCTACCACCAGGCATGGTGCAAAAACCAGAGAGACAGCCACGAAGCGGGATACAGTCTCTACTGTTCAAAAAATGAAAAGGCATACTGGAAGCATCTCACCAGGGATTCCGAAATTAACTTGTTCCTGATGTGGGTGTAACCGTGTACCGGAAACCTGTAGATTTAAAGAGGCAGAATGCCACCACTGTCACAAAAAAAGAGCATGTAATGAAGCAATGCAGGGTGAAATCAAGACAGCCAGACAGCAAGCCAAGATGATTGAAGTGCCCAATATAACTGAACCAGAAGCTGCTGATACTGATATCTATTCCCTATACAATGTTAAAGCAGTAAAAACTGAATCAGTCACCATCACCTTTCAAGTGAATGGGAAGCCTCTAGTCATGGAGGTAGACACAGGAGCATCGACCACAACGGTGGGAGAATACACATTTAAATACCTAAGCGCAGGTACCCAGCCACTGAATCTGGAGCAAACCACGGCTCAACTGAAGACGTACACTGGAGAGGCAATACAGGTAAAAGGCATTGCCACTGTACCTGTGTACTATAGGCAATAGACTGCCCATCTTCCAGTGATCATTGTAACAGGTGAAGGACCTAGTCTTTTGGGCCACGATTGGTAACAAAATATTAAGCTCAACTGGTCAGAAATTTTTCAAGTTAGAACGGGAGGAATTCGAGCTGTTAAGGAAGTACCACAGCGTATTTCGTGATGAATTTGGAAAGATAGAAGTCCTACAAACAAAAATATATGTAGATTCGGAGGCAACAGCCAGGTTCTTTAAGACCAGACCTGTGCCTTATGCCCTAAAGCAAAAGGTGGATGCAGAATTGTGCCGCTTGGAGGAGTTAGGAATAATCCAGCCAGTTCAATTTTCAGAATGGGCAGCGCCCATAGTCTGTGTAATAAAGCCAGATCAAACTATTCGCATTTGCGGAGACTATAAACTAACTGTGAACAACTGCTAAATTTGATAAATATCCTATCCCGAGGATTGAAGATTTGTGCATTAAGCTTGCTGGAGGAAAATCCTACATCAAACTGTATATGAACCATGTATACCAATAGCTAGAGCTGAACAGCACATCTATAGAGTATGTAACAAACACACACAAGGGCCTGTACCAATATACACACCTACCCTTTTGTGTATCATCTGCCTGCACAGTCTTGCAAAGGACCATGGAAAGCCTATTGCAAGGGTTTCCCCGAGTAGTAGCGTACCTGGATGATGTCCTGATCACAGGATCAACAGAAGCTGAACACTTGGCCAACCTAGAAGAGGTTTTAAGGAGATTTTTGGAAGCTGCTGTTTGATTGAGGAAAGGGAAGTGTAGTTTCCAAGTGACTGAAGTCACTTACTTGAATCATTGAGTGGATGCCCAGGGGTTGCATCCAGTAGAGAAGAAAGTCAGGGCAATCAAAGAAGTGCCCTCTCCTAACAGTGTCACTGAACTCAAGTCATTTTTGGGCATGATGAATTATTATGGTCACTTCTTGCCAAACTTGTGAAGTGTTAGCTCCTTAACACGTATTATTGAAAAAGAACCATTGATGGTCATGGAAGATGCAACAAGAAGCAGCCTTTGGAAAAATCAAGAAGCTATTACACTCATCATGCCTACTAGTACATTATGACCCATCAAAAGAATTAATATTAACAGGTGATGCATCTCCCAACAGTGTGGGAGTGGTGTTGTCACACAGATTGGAAGATGGTTCTGAAAGGCTAATAGGCTATGTCTCCAGAACCCTCTCTGCAGCTGAGAAGGGTTACTCACAACTTGAAAAAGAGGGTTTATCAGAAATACTTGGAGTAAAGAAATTCCATCAATATTTGCATGGTCGACATTCCACCATAGTGTCAGATCATAAGCCACTCCTGGGTTTATTTAATGAAGATAAAGCAATTCCGCTGTAGCCTCTGCCAGAACTCAACAATGAGCCTTGATTTTGTTGGTGTAGGAGTACACCTTTATGCACTGTCTGGGTGTGCATGTAGCAAATGCCGGTGCCCTCAGTCGTCTTCTGTTACATGCTAGTGCCATAAGACGTTGTACTTACGTTGAATTTCCTGGACTCTTCGCCGGTCTGTGCAAAGCAAATAAAGAATTGGACAAACCGGCATCCAATTTTATCAAAAGTCTAAGACCAGGTATTGCAAGGATGGTCAAATGTACCAGTCTCTGAAGAGATAAGACCATTCTATGCTCGTAAAACTGAGTTAAGTTGTCAAGATGGAATCTTGTTGTGGGGAGCAAGAGTCATCGTCCCTTTGTAAGGAAGAGAACCGCCCTTGACAGAGCTGCATAGTGCGCATCCAGGCATTTCGAAGATGAAGATGCTTGCACAGAGATATGTCTGGTGGCCAGGTATAGACATTGATGTAGAAAAAATAATTAAATACTGTCTCCAGTGTCAGCAACAACAGAAGTTTCCCATTTCAGCACCACTGCATCTGTGGGAGTGGCCTGGTCGACCCTGGGTTAGACGACATATCGACTATGTAGGTCCATTTTTAGGTACCATGTTTTTATTGACCATCGATGCGCATTCTAAGTGGATAGATGTGAAGCTAGATCACCGACATTGTGTGCAACTAATGAAAAGGTGCACCAATGTTTTAGTATACATGGCCTACCGGATGTTATTGTTTGGGATAATGGTACTGCCGTCACTAATATGGAATTGCGAAGTCCCTGCCATCTGCTGTGACTGGTCTTCAATTAGTCTACCTTCAGATTCCTCGGGGCTTGATTGGAGGCCCTGTGCCGTGAACTCCGTTGGCTGTCTTCCAGATGTGCTTGTGAAAGAAAGGAGGCATGGCAGGGGACTGCAGCACAGGGGAAGTGACTCACAGCATGGTTGCCTGATGGATGTTGCACTGCTGGATCCTCACTTGGTAGAAAACCACCAACCTCCCCGTCAGCACACAGGAATGGTCCAAATCTTCGCCGGCCAGCTGAATGACTCTGTTTCCAAAGTCCATGAAGACCTTGATTTCAGGCATTTCTTCACCAGTCAGTGACCTCTCCCTCTTGTGTGCCAGCTGTTCCTGCATGAATAGACTTGGGGAGAATGTAAGTGGGACACTTGCCAGGTCAGATGATAAGTCTGCCTGGCATGTGTGGATGGTGAGTGGTCCCACGGACGGGATCAGGACAATGAAGGTGTGTGAGAGAGTGAATGATGATGTCCCTTGCGCTGGCAGTGAGCGAAATCCCTGTGGATGTGTAATGGGTTTGAGAGTGTGCGAGTGGAGAGGGATGAGAAGAGTGACTTACCCTTGCGGAATGGAGGAGATCATTCACCCCCTTTCGGCATTAGGTGACTGTCCTCTTTTGCAGGGCATTGGCACTGACCACTGCCTCCCAAGCCAGAGTTGGTGATTGTGCTGGGCCTGCTGCAGCCAGGGTGGAGGTAGAGGACATCATGACAGGCCTTCATAGCATCCAAAAAGTACTCGAGGGACGTGTCACTGAATCGGAGGGTTGCAGTCTTCTTGCCTTTCGGTGCCATGTCTTCTGTGCAGCAGCCCTGGGCTGTAAACACAGAGGTGTGCGCACGGCTGCACTTTAAATATGGCGCCTGGCCTGATGAAGCAGAAGGTTATGGCATGGTGGATGGATGAGAGCTCGCTTGCCATCGAAATGACATGTTTCTTGGGAATGCATGATTAATGAGGCAGGTTTGGGATGATGCGACGTGAAAACCTACCATTACAACCAGTGGGAAAAACATTCTTTTTCCTGCCCACTACCGCACTTAATGCGAATCTGGGACAATTCCGCCCAATAAATCAAGCACTGATCACGTTCTGAGTTAATCTAAGGTGAAATATAATCGTCATCTACAACTAGCTCAGTATTGTCCTCATCAGAAAACTTCTTGCTAAAATAACAAATTCAGAGGTGCAAAGAGACTAAATTAATAAATTGCAAAAATTCATACACTGGAACCATGGAAAATATTTACTTTAATGATGTAGTCAAATCATGTGATTGGGAATGAAAGGTGCTACAGTTGTGACTCTTAACCAGAAGTGCTTTGTTCACATATAAGACCCTTTCTGTTGACTATCCTCATCATGTAAAATTAAGAAAGACCTGCATTATATAGCACAACATCTAGGGTTGCCAACTCTGGTTGGACTTATTCCTGGAGGTATTATATGACCTCCTACCTCGAACCGCACCTCTCCTATGCTGCTGCTCTTGGTTGCTTGGCACATCCATTATCACAGCACACTCCCTTCCCATGCTAAATAGAAAATTAAAATATTTGGGTAGCGAGGATTCTATGTTTCTTGATTTTCAGTCAAACAACCTTTTCCTTATTTCCAATATTTTTATAACTAATAAACAAAGTAAAGAGAAAAAAGCACTTTTTAAAAAAAAACCCACACGATTCTTCTCCAGAGTTGCTGGAATCTTTAATTCTTGCTAACTCCAAGGCGATTCTCGAAGTTTGGGAATCTTAATATCACCTCATCTCTCAGAAACGTTTCAGCGTTTCACGTGGACAGAATTGTCTTTTGTTGTGTCCCGCACACAGGCATTTTCCACAAAGCAGGATCCCACCCTTGTTCAATTTCTTCTGGTGAATGTTAAAGATCCCACAGCACTATTTAAAGAGTAAGGAACACTGGGAAAAGCATATTAAACTGGTCACTCATCCCATTCCTCTTTGTGGAACACACACACACAGGTTTCCTGCTGGCTTCACATCACAGCAGGCCAGTCTGAAACTGATTTACATCCCGCTAATGCGATGCAAAGTAAGGGAAAACAGTCAGGACCTACTTTTAGGCCTTGTTCAGATCGCGGACATCCGAGGAGATGCTGGAGCCCTACAGATACCAGACCCTGGAGGAACACGTGCATCACATGGTGGGTGGATCCTCATGCACAGGATTCCGCAGCGAAGCAGCTCTCAAAGGTGGGAAGTCTCCACCCAACAGCTTCAATTTCGCTGAGGCTTCGGATCTTCATGCACTTCGCTAATGCTTGGGACCTGCTTCATGGACTTTGCCATGGGCTCGTACCATCTTCCAGGGACTTCGCCATGGGCAGGTATGGATGAATGGCAAAGAAGGGTAGGGGAGAGGGAGGTCTAGTTATGAGTGGGAAAGGAAGGTTTACTGGAGGGGTGAACACAAAGGTTTAAGTTTGGGGGGTGGGGGGGAAGAAGGTACAAAGAGGGAGTAAGGTGTACCGGGGGGAGAGAAAAAAGGTGTAATGGGGGAAGAATGGCATAATTAGGGAGGAAGGTGGATGGGGGAAGGTCCAAGTGAATGTGCAAGTGAGAGGTCTGTGGAATCAATGTGAGGCTCCTGGAGAGCGAACGCAGTGTGGGTGTGATAGGATGGAACGGTGAGTGTGAGGGGGGCAGAGGGAGTCGGTAGGGTGGGAGGGTGAGGGTGTGTTGGTACCAGTAAAAGGATGAGAGTGCTTGATGGGGACACAGAAGCAAACACAGACCCAGGGATTGGGAAGAAAGAGGTCGTCGGGGAGGTCAATGTGGATGGGGGGTGGGATTTTCAAAGGTAAGGAACGTACACGTTTACCTGGACATTCCTGAAAGGGAAGGGTTTGGGTTCTATGGCAATGATGGGGAGGTGGAAAGTGATGCCGGGGTGGGGGGGTGGGGGGCGGGGGGGCGCCCACTGTGATGGTGGAAAGGACATGGGTGACTGGAGGAGGGGAAAGGATGGGGGAGCTTATCCGAAACTTGACTATGACCATTTCACAGAAATCAAAAGTAAGTGGAGATTTGTGTTGGATGGGCACAGGTGCTGCATGGAAGTGTTATCAATGGGTGGGCAGAGATGCAATTCAGCTCAGATGAAAAAGAACGCAGCATTGAAAATGCTCAGGGCAGTATGATGAGTGTGGTGGATGAAGGCTCTGCGTGCATGGGAGAATGCTTGCACGAGGCTCAGAAAGGCACTGACATGCACACGCATGTGCGCGTTACTTGCCACATGTCAGCTGAAGCCTGATTATTGTCTGGGCCTTGTGGCATTTGGACATGGACTGCTACTGTATCTGTAGATTGCTGAATGTTGTGCAATCAATAACTGACTTCCCCACTTCTGACCCACTGGTGGAAGGTCATTGACGAAGCAGAAGATGGTTGGGCCTAGGACACTACCCTGAGGAACTCCTGCAATGATGTCCTGGAACTGATTTGACTGACCAACAAACACAACCATCTTTTTGCTAGGTATGACTCCAACCAACAGAGAGGTTTCCCCTTGATTCTCATTGACTCCAGTTTTGCTAGGGCTCCTTGATGCCACACTCGGTCAAATGCTTCCTTGATGTCAAGGGCAGCCACTCTCACCTCACTTCAGGAGTTCAGCTCTTTTGACCGTGCTTGTACCAAGGCTGCAATGAGGTCAGGAGCTGAATGATCCTAGCAGAACCCAAACTGAGTGTCAGTGAGCTGGTTATTGCTAAGCAAGGTACTGGATAGCACTGCCCTTCCATCACTTTACTGATAATCAAGAGTAGACTGATGAGGCGGTAATTGGCTGTGTTGGATTTGCCCTGTTCTTTGTGTACAGGATATATCTGAGCTATTTTCCACATTGCTGGCTAGATGCCAGTGTTGTAGCTGTGCTGGAACAGGTTGGTTCCAGCATGGCAAGTTTCTGGAACAGAAATCTTCAGTGCTCTTGCTGGAATGTCATCAGCCCATAGGCATTGCAGTGTCCAGTGCCTTCAGCCATTTCTTGATATCACGGAGTGAATCAAATTGGCTGAAGACTGGCATCCATGATGCTAGGGACCGAGAGGAGTCTGGATCCACTCGACACTTCTGGAAGATTGTTGCAAATGCTTCAGCCTGGTCTTTTGCACTGATGAACTGGGCTCCCCCAACATGGAGGATGGGGATATTTGTGGAGCCTCCTCTTCCAGTGAGTTGTTAAATTGCCCACCACCATTCACGACTGGATGTGGCAGGACTGCAGAGCTTAGATCTGATCCGTTGGTTATGGGATCACTTAGCTCCTACCACATGCTGCTTAAGCTGTTTGTCACACAAGTAGTCCTATGTTCTGGCTTCACTAGGTTAACACCTCATTTTTAGGTATGACTGGTGCTGCTCCTGGCATGCCCTTCTGCATTCTTCTTTGAACCAGGCTTAATCCCCTGGCTTGATAGTAATGGCAGAATGGAGGATATGCAGGCCATGAGGTTAGATTGAGATTGTATACAATTCTGCTGCTGATGGCCCAGGGCACCTCATGGATGCTCAGTCTTGAGTTGCTAGATCTATTCAAAATTTATCCCAGTTAGCACAGTGGTAGTGCCACAACACAATGGAGGGTATCCTCAATGTGAAGACGGGACTTTGTTTCCACAAGGACTGTATGGTGGTCAGTCCTACCAATGCTGTCATAGACAGGTGCATCTCGACAGGCAGATTGGTGAGAATGAGGTCAAGTATGTTTTTCCATCTTGTTGGTTCCCTTGCCATCTGCCGCAGGCCCAAGTTTAGTAGCTTTGTCCTTTAGGACTCAGCAGCAACAGTGCTACTAAGTCACTCTTTGGCGATGGACATTGAAATCCCCACCCAGAGTACATTCAGCACTTTTGCCACCCTTAGGGTTTCTTCTAAAATGGTGTTCGACATGAAGGAGTACCGATTCATCAACTGACGGTGGTGGGAGGGTGGCTGTAGTACATGGTAATCAGGAGGTTACCTTGCCCAGGCTTGACCTGATGCCATGAGACTTAATGGGTTCCAGAGTTGTTGAAGAGGACTCCCGAGGCAACTCCCTCCTGACTATATAGCATTGTGCTGCCACCTCTGCTGGGTCTGCCCTGCCAGTGGGACAGGACATACTCAGGGATGGTGATGTCTGGGACATTAGCTATAAGATATGATTTCTATGACTATGAATATGTCAGGCTGTTGCTTGACTAGTCTGTGGGACAGCTCTCCCAATTTTGGCACAAGCACCCAGATGTTAGTAAGGAGGACTTTGCACGGTCATCAGAGCTGAGTTTGCCTTTGTCGTTTCCAGTGCCAAGGTCGACACTGGGTAGTCCATCAGTTTCATTACTTATAGACTTTGTAGAGAATGTGGGTGGCTTGCTAGGCCATTTCAGAGGGCATTTAAAAGTCAACCACATTGCTCTGGGTCTGGAGTCACATGTAGGCCAGACCAGGTAAAAAGCTTCCATTATGTGGACAGGTTGTATGAAGTAAGTTTGTATTTGCAGAGTGTTAGTTTTCACATTTACTCAGATGACACCCAGCTCTACCTCACCACCACCTCTCGACTGCACCACTGTTGCTAAGTTATCAGACTGCTTATCTGACATCCAGTACTGGATATGCAGAAATTTCCTCTGATGAAATATTAGGAAGGCTGAAGCCATTGTTTTTGGTCCCCTTTTCCAAACTCCATTCCCTAAGAACCTACTCCACTCCTCTCCCAGTCAGTGGGAGATTAAAATCAGCCTGTTCGCAACTCTGGTGTCATATCTGACCCTGAAATGATCTTTCAACCTCATACTTGTGCCATCACTAAGACCACCTATATAACATCACCCGCCTTCACCCCCATCTCAGCTCATCTTCTGCCGAAACACTCATTCATGCCTTTGTTACTTCAAGGCTCGACTATTTCAACGGACTCCTGCTGGACTCCCCCATTCTACCTTTGCAAACTTGGAGGTCATTCAAAACTCTACTGTCCATGTCTTAACTCTCAGCAAGTCCTGTTCCCATATCAACCCTGTGCTTGCTAATTGACATTGGCTCCCGGTCAAGCAACGTCTTGATTTTAAAATTCTTATCCTTGTTTTCAAACCCCTCCATGGCCTTTTCCTCCCTTTCTCTAATCTCCTCCAGCCCCACAATCCTCCGAAATATCTACACTCCACTAATTGTGGCTTATCATAAAGTCATTTACAGCACAAAGGCCATTCGGCCCATCGACTCCATGGTGGTTCTCCCTGGAGCATTCCAGTCAGTCCCATTCCCTCCCTTTATCCCTGTAGTACTGCAAGTATGTTTCCTTCAAGTGCCCATCCAATTTCTTTTTGGGCAGAATTTTCTGCTTGACATGCAGGGGGTGGGCCCTGTACATCAGCAGGTAAAATGACGTGCTGTGACGTCAGGTGAGCATCCTGTGACGTCAGGTGAGCGTCCCGACATCACTGCATGCCATCACGATATTTTGATGGGCGGGCGCACGATGAAGTTCGATGTGTGCCTGCCATTAATTAACGGGCTAGTTAAGGCCCTTAAAAAAAAAATCAGCAATCGACACTGATTTTCAGGTGCCCATGTGATCTTCGGCTCGGCACATGGGCGCAATGGGCAAGCAACTTTTTAATAAAACTCATCCATGGGTAGGAAAAGAGGGTTCAGCAGGGTTGTCAATCTGGTCTGTTGGTATTTATTGCAGAAAGTTTTTTTTTTATTAAAAAAAACTTGCCTGTGAGATCTGTAGCAGTTCAGAATGAATTCCATCAGCTTTGTGTACTTTGAACCTTCAGGTCAGCACTCTTCAGTCAGGAATCTTTATTGGGCCTGCAGCTTTCCAGAGGCCTCCCTTTAGCCTGGGTATGGGTTCTGACATGTCCACTGGAGGCAGCTCCTCTGAGGGGGAAGGAAGGGCTAGAATAAAGGAGGAGGCCAGGAGTGCACAGCCCCCAGGGAAACCAACTTTGGGAGTACAGGCACAGGGCCAAGAGGTAGTCCAAGGTGGAAGGGGCCACAGAAGTTGCCACTATCTTGCTGCCAGGGTATACAGACGGAGAAGCAGCTACCTCAATATGAAGGAGGTGCAGCGCTGAAGAAGGCTCCAACTGTTAAGGGAGACAGTCAGCTACATCTGTCAGATGATTGGCCCTGAGATCTCTCCTGTGTGGGCAGACACCCCATGCCAGCAGCTCTGAAGGTCACAGATGCCCTCAACTTCTATGCCTCTGGCTCCTTCCAGGGATTGGTGGGTGATCTTTGCAGTGTCTCCCAATCAGCTGGGCACACTTGTGTCAAGCAGGACACAAACGCTCTGTTCAGGCATGCATTGACCTTCATCCACTTGCACTGGGACCAGGCAAGCCAGAGGCTTTGCGACCATTGCTGGCTTCCCCTGCGTCCAGGGTGCAATAGACTGCACACATGTGGCCATCAAGGTGCCAGCAGGTGAGCCCAGTGCCTTTGTCAACAGGAAGGGATTCCACTCCATGAACATGCAGATAGTGTGTGATCACAGGATGCTGATTCTACAAGTCTGTACAAGATACCCAGGCAGCTCCCACGACACCTACGTCCTCAGACACGCTTCAGTGCTCTGGCTCGGCTTGATGGATGGCTACTGGGTGACAAGGGCTATCCCCCTCAGAAGGTGGCTCATGACACCTCTCCGTCATCCAAAAACAGAAGCTGAGCAGTGCTACAATAGGAACCACGGCTCCACAAGGGCTGTGGAGAGAGCCAGCAGTCTTAAGATGCACTTCTGATGCCTGGACTGTTCAAGGGGCACACTCCAGTACCCCCAAGATCATGTCTCGGTGATAGTGGTTGCATGCTGTGCTCTCCACAATCTTGCGCTTTAGGTGGTGGGGGGGGGTGGTGGGTAGATTGCAGTGGACGATGAAGATGTTGACGCAGTGGATATGGCTGCACACGATGAGTCCAGCACTGACTGAGGACGAGGAAGCACAGGGGAATGATGAGGCGCTAAACGCTGACCCGGGACTACACCAAGGAGGCAGGGACACTTTAATCCAACGAACCTTTAGCTAGCTCCACACAAATGGATCAGGAGGACCAGTCTTGCCTGGCGCTTCCATAGTCAGCAGTTAAGTGCTACATCTGCCATTTTATCAGCTGCAACTAAGGGCTTTGGACATAAACCTCAATGTCCACTCAAACGCTCATGACATATATGTAAAAGATACAAATGCAGCTCAAAGGAGCCACCCTCAGCCATGGTAACACATCTGGTTTTCTCCATCATAATGAGAAACAAAATGAAAGCAAAACTTTTTCAACTATAAAGAAATAATTCCCTAATCTAGGGCTAACACAAAAGCACCAGTGAGAAAGCAGTGGTGTGCCTAAGGTGCCTTACACTTACGTTTATGTTTATGGATGTTATGTCTTGGTGCTGCCCCATCGCTTCTGAGACAGCCTGCTGAGGTGGCCTCGATGACCTTGGCAGCCGTCCTCTGGCCCATGGAGCCTGTGCTGGCCCCACCTGGGAGGGATCTGCCAGGTCCACAGCTGGCATTTCCCCAGTTGTCACAGCCTCACCCGATGAGGTGGTCACTGGGAGAGGGGCGGAGCAGTTGTTGCCCTCATCCAGAGCGCCAAGAGAGGAGCCCACAGATACAACAGGCAGCTGCTGCGCCGACGTGAGGTCATCCTGGACCTCCCTGCTCACTGTTGATGGATGGGCAACGAGCTGGGAAGCATGAAGCCCACACCATCTCCCACATTGGCAATGACCAGCTGTGGCCATTGGCGCTGAGAGGGCTTTCAGGTCCAAGCGTATCCCCAGGAGAAGTTGCTTGTTCTCCTGGAAGCCCCTCTCCACGAGAGTTGCCACTCTCCATGGAGGAAGCATGACGCTCATTACATCACTGATGCTCCGTGTGGACGACTCCACCACAGACACCAAGCGAAGCGTACTCTCATGCAACACTCCCAGATGCTCCCGCACACCCGGCCGCATTTCCTATAGCTGCTGCGTCATGGACAACTAGAGGCACATCACACCCCAACTCAGCATGTGCCTGGTCCCCTGCAGTCCTCTGGCTGCTGGTGCCATCGGCACCGTCTCTGCCAGCTCCTCCAGCGATCGTGAAGTGCCCTCTCCACTGTGCCCTGGGACATTAGCCGATGTTGCAATTCCCACAGATGTGCTTGTATCTGCGCTGGTGCCTGCCTCGCAGAAATGGTGTGATGCTGGTGACAGTTGAGGACCCTCAGGTGTGAGGGGGGGCATCTGCAATCGTTCCTCGTCAACAGGCTGATGATGCTGAAAACAAAGACAGTGGATCAGTTAGTGTGCACAGTGACATGCTTCATCCCTTTCCCCCAGCTCATTATGCACTCAACCTTCCAGAACTTATGGAGATGAGTATTGGTGGGGTGGCAAATAGTCAGGAGGAGACCCAAACATTACAGGCAGATACAGACAAACTGGTCAGATGGCTTAGGGAATGCCAAATGAAATGTTATGTGGATAAGTGAGGTGATGCGCTTGGGCAGGAGAAACAAGGTACGGCAGTACACAAGGGATGGTAGGACCGTGGAGAGTAAGGAGGATCAGTGGGACCTTGCTGGGCATGTTGGCAGGCCCGTTAAGGTAGCAGGACAGGTACATAAGGCGTTTAAGGTGGTAAATGCCATACTTGCCTTTATTAGCCAAGGAATTGAATATAGGAACAGGGTGGTCACGTTGCAGAAAACGCTGCCTAGGCCACAGCTATAGTTCTGTGTGCTGTTGTGATGTGTGCTTCAGGGGAGGGATGTGATTGGAGTGGAGAGAGTGCAGAGGTCACTGACCAGGGTGCATGCTGGGCTGGAAAGTTGGAGTTATGAGGACACAGCATAGACTGGGGATATTTCCCCTGGAGCAGAGTGACATTGAGCTTTATAACATTATGAGGGGCATAGATAGGGTGGACAGAAAGGAACTTTTCCCCTTCGCAGAGGGATGAGTAACCTGGTGGCATTGATTTAAGGTAAGGGGCATGAGGTTGACAGGTGAGGTGATGATGAACTTTTGCACACAGTAATGTGGAACGTGCTGCCTGAAAGGGTGGTGGACACAGAAACCCTCCTAACATGTAATAAGTATTTGGATGTGCAGTTGTGATGCCATGGCTTACAAGGCCATGGGGATAGTGGTCAGAAATGAGATAAGGTGACTTTGGAAGGTGCTTGATACACGCATCTTCAAAGGGCTGAGGGACCTTTGTCTATGACCCACACCTCTGACTATCAGATTGTGAATGAGCAATGTTGCTACAATAACGATTCAAACAATCACCAGTGCTTTAGATGGTGGGAAGACAGAGTGGATGTCACCGTGGACCTCAAATACCTAGTCGTTCAACCCCAACCTCACCGATACCTGTGCACCACGGCCCATGGCTCCTTTCAAGTTCCAGGGCCTCCTGCTCAAATCGGCTCAAAATCATCAACTGGGCCTGGCCACCTCCAGTCCACAAATGTTTATAGGCATTGTGAGCATTTTTCTCCTGAAAAAAAAACCGAAGACCATTCATTGCGGCTGATCGCACATGGACTCTGCATGCACACACCACACCCTAACCACAATGGCCCATGTCAGGTCTCCAGTGCCTCCTCACCACACTACTGCTGATCAATCACAAAAATATAGTACGCCTGCTCCCAACCCCCCACACGGCCACCTTGGACACATTCGGTGTCCATCGCTTTAAGAAATACACGGTCTTAGCTCCCATGACAAAGAGGCGAAACTAGGCATGGCATCAAGAGCAGCAGATGGCTCTTGGCCACGAGACCTCGAGGCTCCCCTTCCACAATATCATCACCATGAATAGGACATGTGTTGGAGTTCTGAGTATGTGCTTAGCTGCATCTCCTGCAGGTTGCCCCCAGACTAGTCATGTGCGATTAAGAGCAACACATGGTGCAGGGGAGAACCCATCTCCTCATAAACCATTGAGGCTGATGTAAGCATGGTCACTATCTGCTTGCCCATCCAGTGTACAACAAATGCCTAACATGATTCAATGCAGTCACAAAGTCACAACAGATCGATTGTTGTGGGGGGTGGGGGGGGCGGCGGCAGGGGGAGGAGGGGTGCCTCAAAAGGCTAAGGCTACCTGCTGGATTAAATGCCCAACTCCAAAATGGTACTCACCCTTCCAAAGCACAACAAATTGTTGAAGTACTTACAGCACTGGATCCAGGTGCACCACACCATGTCACAGGAGCTCACCACCTCCTCCCAGGCACACTTTGTCATGTGGGGAGGAGGGCAGGGAGCACCACCTCCTCCCATCCTGGGGAACCAGCAACTCCCACCATGCTGCCACCTCCTCCAGAAGGGCAGCAAGGCAATCATCAGAAAATCAAGGGGCACAATGGCCCCCCACACTGGCCTACCCTGCTCCTGTGGCAAACCCTGCAGCCTGCCCTGCTCCTCTGCCCTTCCCTCCAGAGTGCTGTGCTGAGCAGACCCCCACAGTTGGATCTCCAGGTGGCCATTGCAAACAGCCTACAGGAGGCTGCCAGGCCTTCTTTTAAACAGACTGCCAGGTCACCATTGGACCTGGCAGTCTGTGCACAGCTGCCGCAGCCTGCACACTCCCGCTATCCACAGGAGTCGGAAATGCACTGGGCAGGCCTTAATTGGCCCACCCACACAAAATGGCAGCACAGCCCCAATCACAGGCACCGATTGGGCCCACACCCACCCACCCATGTCCACTCCTGTCCACCCAACAGAAGATTTTGGCCTTTGAAACCATTGATCATCTCTGCTTCCACAACCTTTGTGGGCAGTAGGTTGCAGGTCATTATTCCTCACATCCCCCTGCATCTCTTACACCCAAAATCTTAATTCTGTGCCCCAAGCTCCTGTACCATCAGCTAATGAGAATAGCTTTTCCTTATCTACCTTTTCCAAAACCTGTCATAATCTCATACACCTCTATCAAATCTCCCCTCAATCACCTTTATTCCAAGGAGAATAACCTCAGCTTTTACTAGCTAATGTTGTACCTAAAATCTCCCATCGCCTGAACCATTCTGGTAAATCTCCTTAGCACCCTCTCAAGGATCCTCACATCCTTCCTGAAGAGAGATGACCAGAACAGGACACAATACTCTAGTTGTGGCCTAACCAGAGCTTTATAAAGGTTCAGAATAAGTTATCTGCTTTTACACACAATACCTCTATTTATGAATCCATGATCACTTATGCCAATTATTCTGAATATGTTATGCCACCTTCAAAGATCTACTCATATGCACTCAGGTCCCTCTGCGCCTGCAATCTTGAGAACTGTGCCATTAAGTCAACATTGTCTTTCCCTATACCATCTGCCACTTGTTAGTCCATTCTGCTAGCCTACATCCAGTTGCAGTCAATTCATGTTATTCTCACTATTTGCCACTCCTCCAAGTTTGATATTGTCTTGTATTCCAAGATCAAAATCATCTACATATAAGCAAAAAATAAAGCCAAGATCCTATTACTAATCCTTGGAGAACATCACTGACTATCATCATCCAGTCTTAAAAATGGCTATTTATCACCACTCACTGTTTACTGTCCTCAGACCAAATTTTTATCTAAGCTGACACTTGTTACTCACAATAAGAGGTTGTAGTGGAAGAATTAATCCAGGCAGGTCTCTTGGCTAAAACTGGTTTATTTCCAAAACAACCCCTCAATACTACTAACTTCCACACAAGTGTTCCAGCTGTACCTTTTTATTCTATTTAGTTGGGATTAATTAATGCCCATCACCTGTTTAACTACCAATTGGTTTTAACAAGGTGATTGCCATATTAACAACAATGACCATCCTATTCCATGGGCCTTTTTGTTAGCCATCCTTTTGTTTGGTACTTTGTCAAATAATTTCTTAAAAGCGATATGAACAACATCCACTGCACCCCCTTCATTAACCTTCTCTGTTACTTTGTCAAAATGTTCAATTAGGTTAGTCAAACATAATTTGTCTTTTACAAATCCATGCTGACTCTCCTTAATTAACTCAAGTCTCTCCAAGTGCCTGGTGATTTTTTTCCCTGATTATTGTTTCTAAATCCTTTCCCACCACTGATGTTAAACTGACAAGTTTGTGGTTGCTAGGACTGTCCTTCACATCCTTTCTTGAATAAGGGTTGCACGTTAGCCACATTCCCAATCCTCTAGCACCTCTCCTGTATCTAGGGAAGATTCTGACAAGGCCGTCCACGATCTCCACCTCCCCAATTCCTTTAGTAACTTGGGATATAACTTAGGATCCAGATCAGGTAACATGTCCACTCTAAGCGTAGCCAGCCATTCCAGTACCTTACTTGCTCTCAATTTTCACCCTATCTATTACATCTATTATCTTTGCTTCTAGCAATATTTTGTCAGACTCCTCTTCCCTAGGAAACACCTATACAAAATACTTAATAGGTATTCTAGGCATCTCCTGCACCTCTACTCATATATCACCCTCTTTTTGGACCACACATTGTCTGGCACGCCCCCCCTGACCTTGCCGCCATTGGTGGCCATACCTGGAGCAAAGAGCTCCTGACAGCATCGCTCAAGGGATCATCAGAGCACACAGACATCTCCACCACATCAAGGTGGCGATCCATGGAGGGGGTGTCTTTAATTTATAGGATTGGGGCGTTCTGGCAGTGCATCCAAGATCCTATTCCAGATGGCAAAACCAACTCTGTGCACACAATGGTTGTCTGGAACAGGATCTTGGATGCACTGCCAGAACTCCCCAATTGTATAAATGAAAGACTGATGACACTTCACCTACAGCTTAGCCATGACCAATATGCCACCATCATCAGCCTTTATGCCCCAACCTCTGACTCCCATGAAGATGTTAAGGAAAAGTTCTATTCTGATCTTGATGAAGTTGTCATTGCCATCCAAAAAGTAGAAAAGATTATCCTTCAGTGGACTTTAATACCAGGTTTGGCTGTGACTCCGATGTCTGGAATGGAACCATTGGGAAAACAGGGTGGGGAAAGCCACTGCAAATGGCATCTTCCTGTTGACAAAGTGTGCTCAGCCTCTTAACAAGCATCCTCTTTTGCCAGAAAGACAAATATAAAACCACATGGAGGCATCCTAGATCAATGCATTGGCACCTTATGGATTATGTCATTGCCCTGGTCAAAGATATAAGTACTGTCTGTATCACTCAATCCATGAGGGGAACTGATGCCTGCTGGACAGATAATAGACTTTTCGATTGGCAATGAACATCCACCTAGCACCAAGACATCACAAGAGGAAGATGATCAAAGCCTCAGTCCTAAATCAGCCTGCCCAGAGAGAGAAATTCCATGTTCAGCTCATGACCAGTCTGGAAAATCTTCACACATGCAACTCAATTCCAGAACAGTGGGATGAAATAAAGTTAGCTATACTAAACTCCTGTGCCCAGACCACTGGGTTTGAGCATTGTCATCACCAGGACAGGCTCAATGAAAACGATGGTGAAATATGTGACCGCCTAGAACAAAACTGAATAGCCATCATTGCCTAGTAGAGCAACCCGTGGTCGCAAATCAAGAAGGCGGCATTCCAATAGCCCAAGGTTGACGCCCAAAGACAAATCCAGAATATGAAGAACATGTGACAAGAAGAGAAAGTCCAAGAGGTCCAACAATACGCTGACCATCATGACATGTGAAGCTTTTTTGAAGCCACCAGGGCCATCTTTAGACCAAGGTAAAATGGACAAAATCCCCTTCTTCCACAGGATAGTGTTTCTCTTCTTAAGGATGACAATACCATCCGTCAATGCTGGAAAGAGCATTTTCAACAATTCCTCAACTATGAATCCACAGTGGAAGCTGATACTCTCCAGGCTGTCACCCTGTACCCTGTGGTAGAATCCATGGGTGAAACACCATCGATGGGAGAGCTGCAGCAGGCAATCAAACAGATGAAAAATTCCGAAGGTGTTCCAGCTGAGGTCTTCAAAACTTTTGCTCACATCAAGACTGCATGCTCTCATCCTATGGATTTTGGAGGAAAAAAAACTCCTCCGATGTCAGGGATGCAACAATTGTAACTATCTTCAAGAAGAGAGATAAATCATAAAACTATTACGGTATTTCCGTAATCTCTTGTCCATAGCAGAAAAAATCCTGACATGCATTCTCCTGAATTGCCAACTTTCTGAGGCTGAGGAAATCCTTACTTTTTACTTTAACATTATCCCAATTGATATTTTGGTTCTTAAAATACCCCAATATCACCATTCTAACACAAAGAAAGATGATTGTTGTTGTGGAAGGTCAATCATCTCAGTTCCAGGACATCACTGCAGGAGTGCTTCAGAAAAGTGTCCTAGGCCTGACCATCTTCATCAATGACTTTCCTTCCACCATAACGTCAGAAGTGGGAATATTTGCTGATGATTGCACAATATCCAGTACCATTTGCGACTCCTCAGATACTGAAGCAGTCTTTGTCCAAATGCAACAAGACCTGGACAATATCCAGGCTTGGGCTGACAAGAGGCAAGTAACATTCATACCACACAAGCACCTGACAATGACTATTTTCAACAAGAGAGAATCTAACCATCGCCCCTTGACATTCAATGGTATTACCATCGCTAAATCCCTCTCTATCAACATCCTGGGGGTTACCATTGATCGGAAACTGAACTGGACTAGCCATATAAATATTGTGGCTACAAGAGCAGGTCAGAGGCTAGGAATCCTGTGGCAAGTAACTCACCTCCTAACTCCCCAAAGCCTGTCCACCATATACAAGGCACAAGTCAGCTGTGTGATGGTATACTCTCCACTTGCCTGGATGAGTGCTGTGCAAACAATACGCAAGAAGCTTGACACCATCCAGGACAAAGCAGCCAACTTAATTGGCACCCCACCCATAAACATTCACTCCCTCCACCACTGACGCACTATCTACAAGATGCACTGCAGGAACTCACCAAGCCTGCTTGGACAGCACCTTCCAAAACCACAACCACCACCATCTAGAAGGACAAGGGCGGCAGACAGATGGGAACACCACCATCTGGAAGTTCCCCTCCAAGCCACAAACCATCCTGACTTGGAAATATATTGCCGTTCCTTCACTGTCGCTGGGACAAAATCCTGGAACTCCCTCCCTTACAGCACTGTGGGCATATCTAGACTACATGGACTGCAGCAGTTCAAGAAGGCAGCTCACCACCACCTTCTCACGGGCAATTAGGGATGGGTAATAAATGCTGGCCCAGTCAGCGATACCCACATCCCGTGAACGAATGAAAAAAACATATCTGCAATTTCCCTGTAGATTTCCTCCTCTATCGCTATCTCACTATTTGGAGGCCTATGGAATACCTCCAGTAGTGTGATCATACCCTTTTTGTTTCTCAACTTAAAAAATGGATCTGCCCTTTGCTGCTTAAACACATCTAGCATTTCCAACACTCTAGGGCTGATTAATATGACACATCTTGGTGGGCCGGACTCACACTGTAAGTGCGTGGATTGCAGATTCCTGCTGTCGCTGCCACAGCACGCCATATAAAACGGCAGTTACCCAATTAATGGTTGCAAGGCGGGTTTTAAGCCCGCGATGTTGCTGTATTGTCATTCCCCCACCCAATCCGAGCAGGAGGCCAGGATGTCCGGTGCCCGTAATTGCTGCTCGTGACCTGGAAGAAAGTCACAACAACTCATTTAAAGGAACACCTGGCACAGGACTGTGTCAGGTGACCCTGTGATTCTCTAAGGGACAAAGCCAGCAGCAGGTGTTCTTTTTTTCGGCAAGATTATAAGGCATTGTTTGAGGTAACTTATTATTATGAAATATGGTCAAGATCTGCAGAGACTTAAAGTTAAGTATTTCCGCCAGTAAATACAGATGGCATGAAATCTGATCATCCACATGACGTTAAGATCTGAAAATTGAGCAGCTGCTTAGCTATGGCATGTTTTCCTCCATGGGTGTTCGAGAAAAGGGAGCAAGGGGAGAGGCAGGGAAGAAGGATAGAACCGCCCCACACTTTGATGATGACTCCCTCTGAGCCCTCCTTCAGGCTGTGTCCACCAGTCATGAGATCCTGATGCCAGCTGACAGGATGAGGAAACCTCCCTCAATACCCCAATCTGCTTTGATGGAGATGGCCGCAGAGGTCAGGAGCATTGGGGTCGTGCCTCAAAGCTGGAGGCAATGCAGGAAGAGGTTGAATGACCTCTTGAGATCCGCAAGAGTGAGTAAGTCTTCACTCTGTATATTAGTGCAAAAGGAAACTACCGCGAAGGCTTGAAAATTCTCGAGCTTTGAGAGAACCTATGAAGTCCAAGGCAGTATTATGCGCCATTGTCACTGCTCTTGGCCCCAATGCCTCTGTGGAGGTGCTGTTGTGATTCAGGGTTGGGGAGGGGTGAAGGCCTTAGACTTGAGGAAGATACACAGCATTATGGCTGCCAACCACTGTGCTGAATATGCATTCCTCTTGGAGCTTGGGCATGTGCTGAATTTATATTGCCGGAAAATAATCTTCATTGCAATGTGGCACCTCATTTCAGGCGAAGTGGACCCACAATGCCCATGAAAGAAACAGGACTGGAGGTAACGCGCCTGAGCAGGGAATCCTAACATTGCTTAAGCAGGAGGTTCTGCTGCTGTCCTCGGTGGAAGTGACCCGCTCCATTGGCAGAAGCAAAATTGGAGGGAGGCCTGGGGCTGGTCAGATTGCAAAGGTAGCTTTAACCAGATATGGGACATAGAGGGGGAGAAGGCTAGGGGGAGGGTGAATGAGGCCTGGCATGCTTACATGAATAGTACATGTGCAATTGATGCGTTCAAATGCTGGGAAGTTTCCTGGTATAAACATTGTGTGTTTGCTACAAGTGTGGTTTAATGCTGGTAGATGTCACATCTCATAATCCACATGTTGCTAATGGCATTTAATATTGTGGCCTTGCATACCCCATTAAGGCTGTGAAAGGCCAATTAATGCTCTTCCTTCTATGCATCCTACGTAGGTGAACCTTCTTCTGCTAACCCTACCAGGCCTGAGGGACTGACAGCCGCCTCCGAGGAGGGAGAAGAGGCCTTGAAGGGTGCAGTACTACATCCTCTCCCTGCGCCAAGCACCAGTGCAGATACTGGCACCATGGCAGGGATTAGCACATCGGGACGAGGGCAAGTGTGACCTGGTGAGGGCATTTCACATTTGCATCTGCAGCTGCCAGAAAGTGTGGTGGAGCAAGCTTCAGGCAATCAGAGGAGTGTCTGAGGTGATCCAGAGACTGATTCCGGGTCAGACGATAAGCCTCTAGAGTCATCCGTGAGGCAGCAGATGCTGGATGTCCAGCGTGAGATGTGTGGAGATTTGGCGGATATACCAGAGGGATTGCATGCTTTGGCCAGGACTGTGCAGGTGTCCATCCAGACCATGTGTAGTGCAATCGCCCACTCTTCAGAGTGCCGAGCTTCATCCATGGACAGACTGGCGACTGTCCTGGAGGAGCAAACCCACTGTATTGCAGACGCAATCATAGGTATGCGCTCTGACCTGCACGCCATTACCCTGGCTCTGAGCTCAAGGACCCAGAGTCAGGGCAACAGGGGGACTGGAAGCCTGGACACTGATCCAGCTCCTCAGACCTCACAGGAAGGCAGGGAGGACCAATCAATCCTCATGGCGGAGGATAAGCAGCACCTATCCTGCTGCTGCCATCCGGAAGGAACTCTCAGGGCACCTGATGGGAGCAGCCTTTCCTCTGCCATTGGCACAGTTATCCTCAGTTGCCACGGGGACAGAAGCTACTCCTGCTACTCCAATGTGGCAAGGCCGTCAAGGTCTCAGCTGCTCAAAGGATGCCCACCAAAGTCATGCAGAGCAAGGGGACAAACAGATCAGCAGCCTCTCTCCAGCGCAGCAACACGCGATAGGGGAGCACTGTGCCAGAGCACATGGTAAAGAATCAAGAAAATTCCACACTAGCCACTAATCGGGTCACATGGGTGCCATCATTCTGCTTATTAATGAAATGTCTCATAATGATTATGTAAATTAACCCTGACCTCACTGTCCCTCATGCAGAGGTTATTTAAATGTGTTACTACTGTTCAACCTCTTTGGGGAGATAGGCATCAGCTTTAATGGTTCAAGGCAGGACAGAGGATGCATCAAATGCCAATGATTGGACACGGTAAGTGTGTTGACAGAATGGTGATATGAATTGCACGTTCCACATGGAATAACGTTTGGACACTTGCTATTCACACATCTCTGAGGCCGGGATTTCATTATCCATTCGAACCTTTGCCTTATCAAGGCATCCCTTGCGTCTTGGCCAGCCATTCGATCGCGTTCTTCTTCCTGAACGTTGGGGTGTTCCCTCACCTTGTATTCACCCTCATCCTCAGATGAATCCACAAGGGCATCCCCTCTCTGAATAGCAAGGTTATGGAGGGCACAGCATACTATTGCCATGAGGGACACAAATGATGGAGCATACTGCAATGCCCCTCCAGATCTGTCAAGGCTCTGAACTTCATTTTCAATAGCCCAATTGTCTGTTCAACAATGGCCTTGGTGCTTCCATGGCTGTCATTGTAGCTCCTCTCTATGTGTGTCCTCGCTGGAGTCAGGAGCCATCTCTTCAATAGGTAACCCTTGTCAGCCAGAAGCCATCCATCCAGGCCATTGGGGCCACTGAATAGATCTGGCAACTGGGAGTTACACAGAATGAAGGAGTTCTGGCTGCTGCCTGAGTACCTCACACAAACCTGTATTATCCATTCGATACTTCGTCACAGACCAGATGGACATTCAACAAGTGGCATCCCTTCCTGACGAAGTGTAGGGTTGACCAGCTGGAGGCTTTATGGCGACATGCGTGCAGTCAATGGCTCCTTGTACCCGGGGGAAATCTGCAATCACTGCAAACCCTCTAGCTCTTTCGAGTTGATTCTGGCAGTTCATTGTGAAAGAGATGTAACTTCCTGCCCTTCTGAACATTGCATCAGTGAAGACTTTGATGCAGTGGTGTGTAGCAGGTCTTCACATGCTGCCTGAAAAGATTTGGTACAAAGAAGTTGAGTAGAACAGTAACCTTGACAGCTAAAGGCATTGAGTGATCCCCAACGCAGTTGGACAAGATCTCCCCCACCAGAATGTCACAAAGAGATGTGACGGTGGCTCTTGAGAGCCTAAGCCTCCTCTGGCATTGTATCTCAGATATCTGAAGATACTCACACTCTGCCTATATACCCGAGAGGCTGCATAAGTCCTGCTGCTCCTCCTTTGTGGATTCATGACGGCCTCATCATCTTCTGGGTCTGGTGCAGCTCTGCCATCCTCATGGACCACCAGTGTACCCCAGACCTCTCGATGTGCCCTTCTTCATCTCACTCTCGTCCTCCTCCTCTTCATTAGAGAATGTGTCTCCAACAGAGACCATTATTCCCATGTGTGGCCTAGTTAGATCGCTAACTAGGTGGTGTTCAGGGTCTAAATGGATCTCTCTACAGGAGGAAGAAGTCCTCTACATAAGGTTAAGTTTGAAATTCAAACTCTGTTTCTTGTATGAAGCACTTCCAGCAGGCACGGAACCATAAACTGCTAAGCTGAGCCTCAGGGCTCAGATGGAGCCTTTAAATCCTCTCTAACAAGCATCAGGGAGGGGGAAAGTTACCTGAATGTTTTGTACCAAAAACCATCACGCCTCTTAGGATAGGGTCTTCTGATTTGGTCAGTGGTCAGGGACAGGAGGGTGTGACTGCAAGTGAGGCAGGTAAAGAGACCTAGAAGGCAGAAGTGCAGGAGCCTCAGCCTTTGCAATTGTCCAACAGGTCTGAGGGTCTCTCAGCTTGTTTGGGTGAGAGTGGGGGCTGCAGGGTGGATGAGCAAACTGACCATGGTACAGGAAGCCATTAAAATGGGGGGAGCAAAAAGGAATGCATTGGTAATAGGGGACAGTATAGTGAAGGGGATTGACACTGTTCTCTGCGGAAAAGGACGAAAGTTCAGAATTCTGTGTTGTCTTTCTGGTGCCAGGGTAGGGGCATCTGCTTAGGGCTGAAGAGGAACTTGCAGTGGAAAGGGGAGGATCCAGTTGTCATGGTCCATCTAGGTACCAACAACATAAGTAGAACTAGGAAAAAGGTTCTGTATGAGGAGCTAAGTACTAAATTAAAAAGCAGAAGAATACATGGCTCAAAGACTAGTGTGGTAGAAATGGGTTCCAGTTCGTGGGGCACTGGTGACAGTATTGGGGAAAGTGGGATCTGTACTGTTGGGACAGTGTACACCTGAACCATGCTGTGACTGATGTTCTAGCAATCCTCAACTAGCCAAGTAGAGAAGGTTTTAAACTAACTAGTGAGACAAGGGATCAAATTTGGGAAGATGTGGTAAACCAAAGAGTAAAGACAAGGCAAGAGAGAAAGGTATTAGTATGGGAAATAATAAACAGAAGGTGACAGGAAGTGTTAGAGAGTACAAATTTAAGAATAAAACAGCAATCAAAGCTAGAGGTTAAAAAAATAATAAAAGGGCAAAACTAAAGACTGTGTTTGAATTTCATTTGAATAGCAAGCCAGCACCCCCTTTCAGGCAACAGTCTAAAATAGGTTTTTAATTTGAATAGCAAGCCAGCACGTTAGCACAGCACCCACTCGACAGAAGGCTTTTCTTCAACTTCAGTTCTGGACACGGCAGACTTTTGCAAACATGGCTGAAGGCTTCCACGAGGCTGTTTTATGCACTCCTTTTAGTTCCTATATGCCCCCATAACATCACCTTCCTTCCTTCTTTATATATGTTTCTCTCTCTTTAATTTGTAAATTCCATTGATCTATATGTCTTTGGAAATGTACTTTACCAATGATATAACAATCTTTCATGTTGCCAATATGGGCAGTATCTTTTGGGAAATATAAACATAGTAACCTTGCCCTATTTATCTTGTTAGTTGTAAACATTCCATCACCCCTTTGAAACCCAAATAACTCATTCAATTATCTAAAAATGCACATTTCCTTCACACCCTGCATGCTAAGAACTCATCCATGTTTAATCATTAGCATTTCAAATGCAAATAGAAATTAATAAGTACAATCTGATAGCCATTACAGAGACATGGCTCCAGGATGACATGGGACTGGATTTTACGGGTGTGTGCCAACAGCGGGTCCCATATCCGGAAGTCGGCAGTGTTCCAACTTCCAGGTTGGCCGTGTGAGTGCGTGCTATAATGTGCTAATTTCCACCAATTAGCGGCAAGGAGGTTTCCCTGAGACTGGTTTACACACTCATTTTAGCTATTACATGGCCCCACAACATCACCTTCCTTCCTTCTTTATATATGTTTCTCTCAAATCTGTAAATTCCAATGTTCTATATGTCTTTGGAAATGTACTTTTCCCATAATATAAAAATCTTTCATGTTGCCAATGTGGGAAAAATAAACATAATAACCTTGCCCTAGTTATCTCGTTAGTTGTAAATATCCTACCATCCCTTTGAAACCCAAACAATTCCTTCACTTATCTAAAAATGCAAATTTCTGTCACACCCTACATGCTGAGACTTCATCCATGTTTACTCATTAGCATTTCAAATGACTTTTACCTCTAACTTCTTTTGATAATTTCAAGTTTGCAGCCTATCTGATTCTAATTTAATTAAATTACACAGACAGAACCATCACACCCATGAACCTGCTTTACAGTAAACCACAATAATATTATGAAACTTATTATAGGTTCATGACAACTTATGTTATCTTTCCATTCATAGATGTCTGCCCCATCGGAGCAAGGGGAGAGCAGCTCCAAAAGGAGCAAAGATGCCCCCAGATTCCCCTCCTTGCAGTAGAGGCTCGAGCTGATCGCCTCATCCCAAGATGGGGCAAGAGGAGGGACCACAGGCAGACATGAGCTGCGTGGGAGGAGGTGGCTGAGCATGAACTTGAGTGTGGACATGGTCAGATGGAGCTGGAGTCAGTGCCAGAAGAGATCAATGATCTCGTGAGGTCAGCAAGGGTGAGCATGCCATCGTCAGTATGGACAACATGCTTCCAGTGTGTGCCTTGCATAAAAAGCAAATCCAGCGGGTGTACCAGGTACTCAGCTCATCCACAGTTACATGTTTGCATAGGTGCACAGCTTTCTTTAATCATGCCATGGATCATTCCAACCAGTTATGAATCAGGCAGCCCAAAAACTGCACAAGCAGAAAAGCCGGAACAAAAAGCAGAGAATGCTGGTAGAAGTCAACAGTTCTGGCATCTTGTGTGAAGAGAGAAACATAGGGAGCTGTTTGTGGTGATGATCAATTCCTCTGAGCTTTAAAGAGGAGCCATGCTTACTGGAAAGTTTCACTCAGCCTCATCCACAGATGATGTCAGACCTGATGACATCTACCAGCATTCCTTGTGTGTAAATCTTTTCTTCTATTTTGGATGGTGGTTGGTTGGCACGATGACATTCACCCGACAGAGGACAGTCTTCAGCCGGCCATGTGTTCATCTCATATTGTTGCTGAGACATTTGAGTTCTTGAGAGTGTTAACGCCAACTCTATATCTAATGTTTTCAGGAGAAGGGAGCTAAGAATCCCAGTGTGCGCTGCTGCACCAGTGGCGGATTTGCAAGGCTTGAGATCCTCAGCACATTTGAGGTACAAGTGCTGTCCTTCGTAGACATGCAGTGGTTAAAGGCTTATAGGTTTTGGTGAGGTTGGAGTCCAACCTGGTTCCGGTGAGGTGACAGAGACATCATACTGGATGATAGGATGAAATGATCACTTTGGCCTGAATTTTCAGTCGGCAGGTGGGCTCGGCAGGAGCGGACGGGGGCAGTAAGGAACCTGACTGCCACCCACGATCAGGTGCGCACCACCATGTTACGCGGGCGGGACAATTAAGGCCCGCCCAGCGTTATGCGCCTCTTCCGAGATCAGCGGGAAGGGGCGGGCAGGGGCGGGAGGCCAATGTCCACCGGGTCCAATGGGGACCCGGTGGCCTATTCAAAAACGGCACAGGCAGCCGTCCTAAGGCTGCCATTGACTTCGCAGATCAGCAATGGAAAACATCGCCAGCCAACAGGGCAGGCGGGAGGGCAGGTCGGCGGGGCAGTCAGCCCCAAGGTTTTACGACAAGTGCCTCACTGCCCTCCTGGAGGAGATGGCAGCACGCTGGGATATCCTTGTCCCAAGGGATGGGAGAAGGAGGCCCCCCCCACCTAACCAAACATGCCTGGGAGGAGGCAGCATCAGGGGTCAGCTCCCATGATGTAGTGAGGCACACATAGGTGCAGTGCCGCAAGTGGTTTAATGACCTCCTGCAGTCGGAAAGGGTGAGTACCGTGTTGGTATGGGTCACTTAGCACAGCAATTAGGTGTCCATCCCCCCATCGCACCTCCAAGTTCTTGGAGTGTGAGTGGCAAATGTCATGGAGGCAACATCTGGGCAAGGGGGTGAGTGTTTTGCGTCTCCAGGGTCACAAATCAGCTGAGCCCTGCAAGGTTTTCCTCAGGTGGGGGTGGCAAGGCTGCAATGGCTAATCAATGCTCCTCTTTCCTTTCAGGAGAAGACAGCCCACAATAATGCAGAGAGGCTGCACACTGGTGGAGGGCTGTCCCACCTTCTAATCCTTACCAGATATGAGCAGGAGGCACTGGAGCTGGAGAGTCACCATGTGCCTAGAGCCTCCGGCCGCGGTGAGGTTGGGGTGTCACAGGGAGGTAAGAGGGCAGTGCACTGAAGTCAGAATATCTGTCATTGCAACCATTCCACTGTTGACTGTATATTGATTTCAGCCTCCAACATGGAAACCCCATTGATAATGGAAAGACGAGGGCACCCTCATCCGGGTGTCGGGCATGCACATTAATAATGTAACTACTTCAATTAATCACATGTCCTTGTTCTTCCTTTCAGGCTCACCAGAACACCCTTGGTCTCAGGAGCCTGAAGGACCACCGCTCACCCCTGAGGGCACGGATGATCTGAACGCACCAGCGTCACACCCTCTCAGCCAGGCAGGCACCAGTGCAGATACCAGCACCTCGGTGTGAATAAGATCGTCGGCTAGTATCTCGGTGCACAGTGGTGAGGGCACTTCAGACTCGCTTGAGGTGCAGGCAGAGGCAGAGAGTGCCCAGGTGATGACAGTCGGAGGACTGCTGGGGACCAGGAGCATGCTCAGCCAGTGGCTGATGATGTGCCTCTGGAGTAGTCCCTGAGGCAGCAGATGCTGGAAGTCCAGCAGGTTGTGCAGGAGGATCTGGCGGAGATACATGAGGGAATGCGTGCCATGGTCTCCGTGATGGAGGAGTCCATGCGGAGCATGAGCAATGCAATGACCGTCATGGCCGAGCGCACTGCCTCCTCCATGGAGAGAGTGGCGACTCTCATGGATAGGCTCCTCCAGGAGCTCAATCAGGGCTTCCAGGGGATGCATTCGGACCAGCAAGCCATCACACTGGCAATGATCTCAGGTGGTCAGTGTCAGTGTGGGAGATGGGGTTGGGCCCCAGTATCCCAGCTAGGTGCCCATCCATCAATGGTGAGCAGGGAGGTTCAAAGCGACCTGACGTTGGTGCACGAGCTGCTTGTCGTCTCTGTAGGCTCCTCTCAGGGCGCTCCGGATGATGGCAGCAGCTCCTCCGTCCCTCTGCCAGTGACCATGGCATCCGATGAGGCTGTGGCGACTGGGGAGATGCCAGCTGTGCCACTGGCCACTCCCTCCCAGGCGGGGCCAGCACAGGCTCCATGGGCCAGAGGACGCCCGCAAAGGTCATCAAGGCCAACAGGAGAGAGAGTGAGCAGGCTGTCTCCAATGCCGGTGCCAGTGAGGAGGAGCACTTAGACATAGCATCCGCAAATGTAAATGTAAATCACCTTAGGCACAACACGAGTTATCACTAGTGTTTTTTTTTTGCCCCACTTTTAAGTTATTTTTAAGTTGATGTGATGTTGAACGCCTTTTAATTTAGTTTGATTTCTGTATGCCAGGCTGCAAAGTAGTAAATGTGTTTGTTCTCAATGAGCCTCTGGGTGCTTCATTAGTTTTGCAGGTGAAGGGGAACCCATGATGTTATGAGTGATTTGTTTGTCATTGAGCTTTATTGAAATGGCAGATAGTGCATGTTGTTGACCAAGCAAATGTTGCTCTCAGGTATCGAGAATGGAGCCAGCAGCCCTGGTATGTGGTAGTGGTTCATCTTTGGCAGGCTAGCTGAAGGAGCGTTGGATCAAAGAATCCCAGGTGTCCCTCCCTCCCTGGAGTTTGCCCAGGTCAGCATCTATCCCCTCAGCGTTCTGCTGAGCATGCTCGTTCTCGGACTCACTACTGGACTCATACATCTTCCTCCACTGCGTTCCCCCTTTCCAGTGCCAGATTGTGGAGAGCGCAGCATGCAACCACTATCAGTGACACACGATCTGGAGGGTATTGCAGTGCGCCCCCTCAACGGCCCAGGCATCGGAAGCGCATCTTGAGAAGACCAATGGTTCTCTCTACCATAGCCCTTATGGAGGCGTGGCTCCTACTGTACCGCTGCTCAGCCTCTGTTCTTGGATGGCAGAGAGGCGTCGTGAGCCAACTTTTGAGGGGATAGCCCTTGTCACCCAGCAGCCATCCATCCAGCCGGGCTGGAGCACTGAAGAGCCTCGGCACCTGGGAGTGTCTCAGGATGTAAGCGTCATGGGATCTGGGTACCTTGCACAGACTTGCAGAATCAGCATCCTGTGATCACACACTATCTGCAAGTTCATGGAGTGGAAGCCCTTCCTGTTGACGAAGGCACCGGGCTCACCTACTGGCGCCTTGATGGCCACATGTGTGCAGTCTATAGCACCCTGGACGCGGGGGAAGCCAGCAATGGCCAGGAAACCTCTGGCTCGCTCTGCCTGGCTGGCCTCGTCCGTGCAGTAGTGAATGAAAGTCAATGCATGCCTGAACAGAGGGTCTGTCACTAGCTTGACATAACTGTGGACAGCTGACTGGGAGACTCCACGAAGATCACCCACCGACCCCTGGAAAGAGCCGGAGGTGTAGAAGCTGAGGGCTACTGTGACCTTCAGCGCCACTGGCATGGGGTGTCCACCCACACAGTTGGAGCTGATCTCAGGGCCGATCATCTGACAGATGGAGGTCACAGTTTTCCTTGAGAGACGGAGCCTACTTCGGCACTGCACCTCAGACATATTGAGGTAGCTGCATCACCGCCTGTAAACCCTGGCAGCAGGACAGTGGCGTCTTCTGCGGCCCCTTCCGCCTTGGACTTCCTGTTGGCCCTGCGCCCCTTATGCCTGCACCTGTCCTCCCACAAGTGGCTCCTTTGGAGGCTGAACAGGGACACCTGGCCTCCTCCCTCTTCTGGCCCTCTCTTCCTCAGAGGAGGAGGTGCCTCCAGTGGAGAGCACAATCCCCATTCCCAGGGTAATGGAAGGCAGTCTGATACCTGGAATGCCCCAAGTGTTCTGACTCCTCCGGAGTCCTGAACTGAAGCCTGTTATTTCTGTCAAAGCGGCTCTGAAGCTGTCCCATTCATACAAGCAAGAAGCAGTAAGTAATAATCTAAAGTTCTAACAACTCACATTAGCGAGCCCACTCACCCCTCTTATCCCGCCCGTGGATGAGGCGTTTGAAAATGTGGCCTACCCGCCTGCCCATTGTGCCCATGTGACGCCCTGAAAATCACACGGGCTGCGCAAAATCGATTTCAATTGCTGCCTCAAGGGCCTTAACTGGCCCGTTAATTAATGGCGGGCGCGCCTCCGAACTCATAGCACCCGCCTTCCGAAATATCGCAATGGCGCGCGGTGATGTCGGGACACAAGCCTGACGTCATTGCGCATCATTTTACGCGCATGTGGGTCAGGCCCACTCTAAAACCCTGGCCTGCGATTTGAAGGTGCATTGGTGAAATGCACAGTGTTTGTTGCTGGGGTTGCACACTCGTGACCGTTGGCATCATCAGAAGGTAAAAGTCTTTTGTTCATGGGATCATAGCTTCTGCATACTTAATTAATGCATGTTTGGCCAGGTGAAAGTGTATCTGAGTTAAGATTTAGATGTGATGCTTTTAGTAATGTGATAACCGATGACCCTTCTCAATTAATACTGTTCCTTATAGGAGAAGCCTCTTCAGCGCAGCCTCCATTGATAATGTTGAAGAACCTCTACCCTCCTCTGAGGATCAACCCTCAGAAGGTGCACTGTCACACCCTCTCTAAGCATCCAGCACCATCGCAGATACTGACACTTCGGCAGGGATCAGCACGTCCGACACTTCACAGTTGCAAGTGCAGCTACTGGAGAGTGTGGAGGAACAGTCCCCAGGTAGTCAGAGGAGTGCCTAGGGTGAGCTAAAGTCTGAATACGAGTCGGATGGTGAACCTCTGGTGTCGTCTGTAAGGCAGCGATGCTGGATGTGCTGTGCGAGATCTGTGAAGATATGGCTGGTATAGTAGAGGGGTTGCCTGGCCCAGACTGTGGAGGTGTCCACCCAGGCCATGTGCACTGCGATCACCCACTCTACAGTGCGCCAAGCCTCCATCATGGGCAGATTGGTGAGTGTCCTGGAGAGGCAAACCAACGCATTGCAGGTGCGATTGTTGGGATGCGCTCTGAACTGCACACCATGCCCTGGCTCTGAGCTCAGGGGCTCAGGCCCAGGGCGACTGGGGAACTGGGAGCTTGGTCGCCCACCCAGCTCCTGGAACCTCACCGTTTGGCAGGGAGGACCAACCAGTCCTAGTGGCGGGGGATGAGCAGCAGCTACCACCATCTATGAATTCCTCTCTTGGCATCTGTGAGGAGGGTAGCACCTCCTCCATCCAGCAGCCATTGACACAGAGCTCGACCAGTGCTGCGGCCACTGAAAGACTCACAATGAGGGGCTCAGGGGTGAGATCTCTCATCGTCAATGTTTTTTGTTTGTTAATTGTTCACATTAAACTGTAAAGTCATATTTCCTCATCCATGTGTGCTTTTTCATAGCTGGGAGATGTGTGACTCATTTCTGTGCGTGAGGGTAGGATTTCCAAATTTGAAGGAGGGCTGAAGAAAATGTCTCTTCCTGTGGGTCACTGGAGAAGTGTGGCTTGTGAGGGCTTCAGGAGCTTCTCATTGTAATTGTGAGATGGGGGGATCTGTCTCCTCATTTACGTGACATTGGTGTTCTGCAGGACTCTACACAAACTGTTGCTGTATTAAGGCTTCCCTAGTCTCGCGACTATCTGCTTGCGGCCAGGCACGTGCACTGCATCATTGCTGTGTTCCCCTGCCACATCCTCTCCTTTGTCCTCAGATGACTACTCCCATTCTGGCCTCTCATCATCCTCTTTGAATAGCTATGTTGTGGAGGACACAGCAGACCACAACCATCAAGGAGACACATGAGAGGGAGTACTACAAAGTACCTCCTGATCTGTCAAGGCATCTGAAATGCATTTTCAGAAGGCCAACAGTCTGCTCCACAATGGCCCTGGTGCTGGCATAACTGTCATTAAACCGTCACTCTCCCTCAGTTCTTGGGGTCCTCACAGGTGTCATAAGCCATCTCTTCAAAGGATAACCCTGATTTCCCAGAAGCCAAACTTCCAATGCATTGGTAAAAACAAAAAACTGCGGATGCTGGAAATCCAGAACAAAAACAGAAATACCTGGAAAAACTCAGCAGGTCTGGCAGCATCGGCGGAGAAGAGCAGAGTTGACGTTTCGAGTCCTCATGACCCTTCAACAGAACAGTTCTGTTGCAGGGTCATGAGGACTTGAAACGTCAACTTTGCTCTTCTCCGCCGATGCTGCCAGACCTGCTGAGTTTTTCCAGGTATTTCTGTTTTTGTTCCAATGCATTGGGCCTGGTGAAAAGAGCTGTTATTTGCGAATTCCTAAGGATGTACGCATTATAGCTGCTGCCTGGAAACCTGTATCACATACTGTTTGTGGTCACACGCAAGCTGAACCTTGATTGAGTGGAAGCCCTTTCTGTTGAATGCACAGGGTTGTCCTGCAGGAGCTTTGATGGCTACATGGGTGCAATCAATGGCTCTCTGCACCTTGGAGAAACGAGCAAATGCTACAAAGCCTTGGGCCCTCTCCATCTGGCTTTGGGCATTAGTGGTGAAAGCTATGTAATTTCTGGCCCTCCGGAACGTTGCATGAGTGATGACCTTGATGCAGTGGTGTGCAGCTGGCTGGGTTATCCCTGCGAGGTCCTTGGATACTGCTTGAAAAGATTGAGCAGCAAAAAAGTTGAGCACTATTGTCACCTTCAGGGTAACAGGCATTGGGTGGCTCCCAAGGCAGTTTGATGCAATCTCTCCAGAAAACATCTCACAAAGGGACGTGACAGTTTCCCAAGAGAGCCTCAGCCTTCCTCAGCACTGGGTTTCTAACATCCAGAGGTAGCTGGAGCGCTGCCTGTACAACCTCGGTGCTGTGTAATATCTTTGTTCCCTGCGAGGAGCCTCTCCAGGCTCTGCCTGACCTTCGGGACCTAGTGTTAGTCTGTCTCCACCCAGAGGAGCCACTGCCTCGCAGCTCCTCTCACCCTTCTCCTCTTTCTATTCCCCCTAATCCTCCCCTCCTCCTCACTGGAGGATGTGCCTTTTACGGACACCATAATCTCCATCCGTGCAGGAGCGATTACAACACTCACCCCGGGTTGAAGGAGAGAATGGGGTTTTCTGGAGACCCTTCCCAATGAGAGGACAAGCCTTCTAAAGAAATGTAATCCTAAATTCTGCAAGGCCCAGTTAAATGAGAACTTCCTGCAGCCAGAGCTTTTGGAACTGCAAGGCTGAGACTCTGCTCTCAGCTGCAGTGTAAAAACCCGTCCTAACAAGCCTGCTCTTAAAAAAACGAGTTTCACATCTGACGTGATTCAGACCTTCAAGGAGTTTTATTGCCTTCAGCCTGTATTATTGCACTCTGCGAGCTTATTAATTGCCTCAATAGGCATTTAAATGGACATTTAAATAACACAGGCAGGTTCCTAACCTTTTGACCCAGCCGTGCATGGTATTATCTAAAACGAGCGTGATGACCTTCGGAATGCCACTCAACATCATCACGCCCAATATTATGCTCTGCGAAGCGGGAAATGCTCCCGTTCACGGAGCATAAAATATAACAGATAGATTGGGACCTGAATATTGATGGTACGTTACCTTTAGCAAGGATGAGAAGTTAGGAAAAGGTGGAGGGGTAGGTCTGCTAATTAATGATGGTATTAGCGGAGTAGAGAGGGTGACCTAATTCAGGAAACCAGGATGTAGAAGCGGTGTGGGTCAAGTTGAGAAATTATAAAAGCAAGAAGTCACTTGTGGGAGTGGTGTATAGACCCCCTAATTGTAACTACATGGTAGGACAGAGTATAAAGGAAGAGATATGGGAGCTTGTCAGGAAGGTATGGCAATAACCATGGGTGATTTTAATCTACATATAGAGTGGAAAATTCAGATGGGCATAGGTAGCCTAGATGTATAGTTCATAGAATGGTTTTGGGATAGTTTCTTAGAACAACATGTTCTGGGGCCAACCAGGGAGCAGGCTATACTAGACCTGGTATTGTGCAATGAGACATGATAAATTGATAACCTCATAGTGAAGGTACCCCTGGGTAGCGGTGATCATAATATGATTGAATTTTACATTCAGTTTGAGGGAGAGAGGAGTGGGTCTGATACTAAGTGTTTAAACTTAAATAAGGGCAATTATGAGGTCATGAAAGCTGAGCTGGCTAAAGTGAATTGGAAAATTAGGTTAAGGGATAGGTCAATAGAGATGTAATAGCTAATATTTAAGGGGATATTTCAGAATGCACAAATAGATACATTTCAACAAGTAAGAAAAAGTCCAAGGGATGGACACACCATCCATGGTTATCTAGAAAGGTTAAAGATTGTATCAAACTTAAAGAAAAAGCAAATAATTGTGCAAAGATAGGTGGAAGGCCAGAAGATTGGACAGAATATAATGAAGAGCAAAGAATGACTAAACGACTAATAAAGAGGAAAAAAATACAGCATGAGAGAAAGCTAGCCAGAAATATAAAGGCAGATAGTAAGAGTTTTTATAAATATTTTAAAAAGAAAAGAGTTAACAAAGTGAGCATTGGTCCTATAGAAAGTGAGTCTGGAGAATTGATGATGGAAAACAAGGAGATGGCAGATGAATTGAACTGGTATTTTGCATCAGTTTTCACTATAGAGGATACTAGTAGCATCCAACAAGCAACTATAAATGAGGAAATGGAAGTGGGGAAGGAAGTCAGGAAAATTACAGTCACCAGAGAAGTGGTGCAGAGTAAATTCTTGGAACTGCAGGCTGACAAGAACCTGGATCCTGATGGAAATTCATTCTAGTGTTATGACCCAGCAGTTGGTAAAACTGAGTTATTTAAAAATCCCAGTGGAAAACTTTGAACAACTATCATAACCTATATTTTTAAGTGGTATGTTTGAGATGCAACTCTAAATTCAGGAATCAGACCACCAGTTCTTGAGAGGTTTTATATTAAACTAAATGAAAGATTTTATTAAGTCACAACACATTAAACACATATACATGGTTACAAATTACTACTATCATAACTTAAATTCCCAAACTAATCTCCATTAAGGCAACAGCACCCATAGACTTAACCAGACACCAGGCAAAGCATTTTCACCATATGAATTCAAAATGAGGTTCCTCTCACTTTGGTTCCTGTGGAGACAGTTGTAAGCTTACAGCTCCTTTAATCTTACATTGCTTCTGCCCTGCACACATGAAAACTGCTATCGGTTATATGCAGCACATCTCATTGAATGTAAATTCGCATTTTGAATTCCACCTCTTCTAATAATAAAATCCCTTTTATAGTACCAATTTTATTAGTAATATAAACATATTGTTTGGTCTCTGCTAGCTAGGTGCCAAATTTCACCCCACTTCTTGAATGCTTTATTCAAAAAATGCAAATGCACTCTACTTCTCTTACATTTCAAAACTAGTACACATCAAAGCACCCAGACTAGCTGGCTTTAATCCAATTAAGACACACTCACAGACTAAACCTCTATTTTAAAAGAAAAATATTTTCCAATAATATATACATTAATAGCTTCATGACACTAGGGTCTTTAAAGAAGTGTCTGGTGAGATAGTTGATGCATTGGTTTTAATTTTCCGAAACTCCCTAGATTTGGGGAAGGTCCCATTAGGTTAGAAGATAGCAAATGTAACTCCATTATTCAAAAAGGGAGGGAGACAGAAAGTGGGAAACTACAGGCCAGTTAGCTTAACATCTGTCGTAGGGAAAATGTTAGAAGCTATTATTAAAGAAGTTATAGTAGGGCACTTGGATAAGCTCAAGGTCATCAGGCAGAGTCAACATGGCTTTGTGCAAGGGAAATTGTGTTTAACCAACTTATTGGAGTTCTTTGAGGAAGTGACATGTGGCATGTGGATAAAGGGGAACCAGTGCATGTACTGTACTTAGATTTCCAGAAGGCATTTGATTAAGTGCAACATCAAAGGTTATTGCGGAAAATAAATGTTCACGGTATAGGGGGTAACGTATTGATATAGATAAAAGATTGGCTGGCTAACAGGAAGCGGAGAGTAGGCATAAATGGGTCTCTTTCAGGTTGGCAGGATGTAACGAGTGGCATGCCACAGGGACCAGCGCTGGGACCTCAACTGTTTACAATTTATATGAATGACTTGGATGAAGGGATTGAAGGGATGGTTGACAAATTTGCTGATGACACAAAGATAGGTAGGAAAGTAAGTTATGAGGGGGACATAAGGAGGCTACAAACAATATAGATAGGTTAAGTGAATGGGCAAAGATCTGGCAGATGGAGTATAATATGGGAACATGTGAAATTGTCCATTTTGGCAGGAAGAATAAAAGAGAAGCATATTATCTAAATGGTGAGAGACTGCAGAGTTCTGAGGTGCAGAGGGATCTGGGTGTCCTAGTGCATGAATCACAAAAGGCTATTATGCAAGTACAGCAAGTAATTAGGAAAGCTAATAGAATGTTATCATTTATTGCAAGGGGAATTGAATACAAAAATAGGGAGGTTATGCTTCAGTTGTGCAGGGCACTAGTGAGACCACATTTTGAGTACTATGTACGGTATTGGTCACCTTATTTAAGGAAGAATGTAAATGCATTGGAGGCAGTTCACAGAAGGTTTACCAGACTAGATCTGGAGTAGGTGGGTTGTCTTATGAGGAAAGATTGCACAGAGTAGGCTTGTATCTGCTGGAGTTTAGAAGAGTAAGAGGCGGCTTGATTGAAATCTATAAGATCCTGAGGGCTCTTGACAGCATGGATGTTGCGAGGGATGTTTCCTCTTGTGGAAGAATCTAGAACTAGGGGCCACTGTTTAAAAATAAGGATCGCCCATTTAAAACAGAGAGGAGGTGAAATTTTTTCACTCAGGGGGTTTTGAGTATTTGGAACTCTCTTCCTGAAAAGGTGGTGGAAGCAGAGTCTTTGAATATTTTTAAGGTGGTTAGATTCTCGATAAGCAAGGGGGTGATAGGTTATCGGCGGTAGGTGCAATGCAGATTTCAGATTACTGTCAGATCAGCTATGATCTTATTGAATGGTGGAGCAGGCTCAAGGGGCTGAATGGCCTACTGCTCCTTGTTCGCATGTTCGTGAGTGAACTGGGAAATGAGGTTAAGAGATCGGTCAATAGAGATGCGATGGCAGACATTTATATGGATATTTCAGAATACACAGAATAGATACATTCAAACAAGAAAGAAAAATTCCAAGGGGAGAACCCACCATCCATGGTTAACTAAAAAGGTTAAAATAGTATCAAACTTAAAGAAAAAGCATTGCACAAAGATGAGTGGCAGGTCAGAAGATTAGACAGAATATAAAGAACAGCAAAGTATGTCAAAAAGATTAATAAGGAGGTAAAAATTAGAGTATGAGAGAAAGCTAGCTAGAAATATAAAGGCGGAAAGTAAGAGTTTCTGTAGATACTTAAATAAGAATTAACAAAGTGAGTGTTGGTCCTATAGAAAGTGAATCTAGGGAATTAATAATGGAAAAAAAAGGAGATGGCAGATGTATTGAACAGGTATTTTGCATCAGTCTTCACTTTAGAGGATACAAGTAATATCCCAGAAATAGGTGTAAATCAGGAATTGGAAGGGGGGGGAAGAAAATTACATTCACCAGGGAAGCGGTACTGAGCAAACTGTTGGAGCCGTAGGCTGACAATTCCCCAGGTCCTGATGGACTTCATCCAAGGGTCTTAAAATAAGTGGCTAGTGAGATAGTTAATGCATTGGTTTAATTTTCCAAGATTTTCTGGATTCGGGGAAGGTGCCATTAGATTGGAAAATAGCAAATGTAACTCTTTTACTCAAAAATGGAGAGAGACAGAAAATAGGAAACTACAGGCTAGTTAGCTTAACATCTGTCATCGGGAAAATGTTGGAAGCTATTATTAAAGATGTTATAGCAGGGCACTCAGAAAAATTCAAGGCAATCAGGCAGAGTCAACATGATTTTGTGAAAGGGAAAACATGTTTAACCAATTTATTCGAGTTCTTTGAAAGAGTCACATGTCCTCTGGATAAAGGGGAACCAGTGGATGTACTGTACTTAGATTTCCAGAAGGCATTTGATAAGGTGCTACATCAAAGGTTATTGTACGAGGTAACTTATTGACATTGATAGAAGATTGGTTAGCTAACAGGAAACAGAGGGTAGCCATAAATGGGTCACTGTCTGTTTGGTGGGATGTGACTAGTGGGTTGCCACAGGGATCAGCGCTGGAACCTCAACTGTTTACAATTCATATAAATGACTTGGGTGAAGAGATCGAAGGTATGATTGCTAAATTTGTTGATGATACATAGATAGGTAGGAAAGTAAGTTGTAAAGAGAACATAAGGAGGCTACGAGGGTACAGATAGGTTAAGTGAGTGGGCAAAGATCTGACAAATGGAGTATAATGTGGGAAAATGTGAAATTCTCCATTTTGGCAGATGGATTAAAAAAGAAGCATATTATCTAAATTGTGAGAGATTGCAGAACTCCAAGATAGAGAAGGATCTGGGTGTCATAGTGCATGAATCACAAAAGGCTAGTATGCAGGTCCAGCAAGTAATTAGGAAGGCTAATAGAATGTTATTGCTTATTGCAAGGGGAATTGAATATAAAAGGAGGGAGGTTATGCTTCAGTTATACAGGGCACTGATGAGACCACATCTGGAATACTGAGTACAGTATTAGTCTCCTTATTTAAGGAGGGATGTAAATGCATTAGAAGCAGTTCAGAGAAGATTTACCAGACTAGACCTGGAATGGGTGGGTTGTCTTATGAGGAGAGGTTGGACAGGCTAGGCTTGTATCCGCTGGAGTTTAGAAGAGTAAGAGGCGACTTGATTGAAACATATAAGATCCTGAGTGGTCTTGACAGGGCGGATGTGGAGACGATATTTCCTCTTGTGGGAGAATCTAGAAGTAGGGAATCACTGTTTAAAAATAAGAGGTTGCCCATTTAAGACAAAGATGAGAAGAATTTTTTTCTCTCAGAGGGTAGTGAGTCTTTGGAACTCCTTTCCTCTAAAGGCAGTGGAAGCAGAATCTTTGAATGTATTCAAGGCAGAGGTAGATAGATGCTTGATAGACAATGAGGTGAAAGGTTACCAGGGGTTGGGTGGGAGGTTACAGTGAGATGATTTAATTGAATGGCAGAGCAGGCTCGAAGGGCCAAGTGGCCTACTCCTGCTCCTAATTCCTATGTTCATAAGTTGCCTCATTAAAAAATGAGTAATCCACCTGGCATGAAATGCAAGCATTTTATTGCTCATACGACATATTATTGCAGTCAATTGGGAGATTAATGAGCTTAACTACACCATTGCATGAAATTTGAATGACGCAGGTGGGCTCCCGAATTCTAGCCCTGCCTGGCTGCCTAATTATCCTGATCGGATGTGATGATATTGGGAACGTGACCCAATGTCATTGCACCCGAAGATACGTTGGCGTAGGCACGCAACACTCCCATTTTATGAGCATATTATTCAGCCTCTAATGTCTTCCCTAGTCAGTACTGCCACCCCACCTTCCTTTTTCCTTCCCTAACTTTTCTGAACACTTTATATCCTTGAATATTAAGTGCCCAGTTCCCACAACTTTTCAGCCACTTTTCCATTATTGCCACTACATCATATTCCCACATGGCTGTCTATTTGTGCTTGTAGCTCACATTCCTAAACAAAAGATTAGTGCAGTATTGAGTATTTCCACTAGATGTCAGTATGCATTTAGTAATATGGCATACTAAGCCTGATTTGAAAACGATGCTAAAGATATCTAGATATCACTTGCTTTGAAACCTTACAAAAGCTGACATCTGAGGCATTGAACATGAGAGTCTGTAGGAATAGATCAGTTGGCCTCTCTTATGGAATGACCATCTGCTTATTTTGTGAAGTTGCAAATTAGACTGGAAATTATTGAGCCAAGAAAAATATACTTTTTTTAAATACCATATGAAAGAAATAACACCAAAAGTTCCTCATCAATACAGCCACAATAACATAAAACAGAACTCATATTCAAACTACAAGTGTTTCAAGAGAACAGTATTGGTTGACTGGAAGTCAACAATTGTTCCGATAACTTCAAAGAAAAGCGCTATTTTGTTAAGCCCATCAACATGGCTTTTCTATTTTTGGAGAGATGACTTAGCCCAGATTCTAAATCTACCTCCGCTCCACCATGTAATCTTCCCTGTGGCACGACAGCCAGAATCCTAGCTATATTTATGGCATATAACAAGTCACAAATCTGACCGGTCTCTTCAGCGTCCTATGGAGTCTGTTTGCTCAAACCAGCTGCAAAGTTTGTCAAAGTTGCATCCTTGGTCCCTCCAGTTCAAAGACTTTCTCAAACATAAATCTGAGACTTAAGGCCCGATTTTAACTCCCTATGGGAATTGGGCAAGCAGCAAACCAACTTGCCCTTGGAAGCATGAACCTCCAGGAGATTTTAATTCCCAGGCCTCATCCTCATGCTCCCTCCTCCTTTCACCTTGTTACTTGCCCACCCAAAATAAATGATAGCTGGCCACCAGGCAATATACTGATGCCGCATGGCAGTAGGCCACCAGGGAGGGAAAGAATGGCCCCTGGCACTCATCTTAGCACAAAGAGGATTTAAGAATAGCATTAACATCAATGCACTTGCTCTAGGCAGTGCGGACTGCACTGCAATAATGAGATAAACACATCACATGTAAGTAATGATTTTTAAAAATTTGTCCATGGGATGTGAACATCGCTGGCAAGACCAGCATTTTTTGCCCATCCCTAATTGATTCTGAGAGCCGTCTTCTTGAAATACTGTAGTCCATGTGATGTAGGTACAACCACAGTGCTGATAAAGAGGGAGTTCCAGGACTTTGACTGAGCGATAGTGAAGGAAGAATCTAATTACAGCTAGGCTGGCTATGTTACCATTACAAGCACTTACAAGCATTAAGCCACTATTTCAAAGTTCAGTTTTGTTCTCTCCAGTCTAATACATGTCCTCAGAGCTTAGGAAAGTATGCTGTTCCATAAACTCAAAAGCTGGGGGAAAGGTAATGGCAACCACCCCCCCGCTCCGCCCCTCTTCTTTGAACAAGCAATTTTTAGATGTCACATGACATGTGAAATTAGATTTAGAATCAATCAATGCTTACGATGTGCCGTGTTGGAATATAAAATCAAGTGGCTTTCAATGTGAGTGCAGAGGTGACACTCTGTAATAGACACTCCACAGATAGTAGTAGTCATGTATTCTAAAATTAACAAATGCAGTGAATTGAATTTGTAATCCTGGTCATCCAAATACCTACTTTGGAACGTTTTGGAAAATTAGGATTGGTAAATTTCAGTCAAAATGAGCTTCTCGCACTACTTTGTGTGCAAGTCCCATTGCAACACCTACTTATCTGCTAGAAATGAACAGTAATATGTGATCAATGAATCGTATAAGTAGAGACAGGCAATTTTTAAAATATTCGTTCATGGAATGTGGGCGTCGCTGGCTAGCCCAGCATTTATTGCCCATCCCTAATTACCCTTGAGAAGATGGTGGTGAACTGCTTTCTTGAACCGCTGCAGTCTATCTGCTGTAGGAACACCTGCAGTGCTGTTAGGGAGGGAGACCTGCCATCCAGGATTTTGATCCAGCAACAGTGAAAGAACGGCGATATAGTTCTAATTCAGGTATCATGGGGTCATCCATTGTTTTTAATTAGTATTTAATTAGTATGATGATGCAAATCTTGTCTGATGTCTGGACTTTGTGATGTCTAGGGGACAAATTGACTAAACCATGGAAACGTGTGGAGATCGCGGTACATGGTTAACTCACCCTCACTAATTGCATTGCAGGCACAGCAGTAATTTTGTGCTGTCTGCACTTTTAAATGATTGCTGCATGCAGCCAGGGCTACCTATACTGTTTATTAGCAGAAGCATTAGCAGCGGACTTGATATCTTGTGAGGTTACCTTACTTAAAGACAGCCTGCACCTCCTAAAAGGGGAGGTGCATTTTAGCTGCGAGAAGTTTTTTCAACAGCAATCTGGACAATGAAATTTTGTGGAATGGCTAAACATATGAGAAAGCTAGTACCAAGGTCTTCTGGCAACATAACTGGAGATCTTGGTGAAAGGTGAGAGCAAAGGGAGAGCAAGCAAGAGGCTCTCGAGGCATATCCTCAGGAGGCAGTAGGGAGGAGTATCAGGACAGACTTATGCCCAGAGTTTTGCTCCAAGAGCACAGCGTTACTCCCCCGTGGAGACCGATAACTTTCAAAGAGATATTTGAATTCCCAGAGACCAAGGGCAGAATTGTCCCAGATTTGCATTAAGTGTGGTAGCGAGTGGGAAAAAAGTTGTTTTACCTGCTGGCTGCAATGGTGGGTTTTCATACCATATCGGTACATGCCTGGCGTGTCCCGCCTAATTAATAATGCATTCCCAGGAAACACGCTGGATCGCTGGTGGGGTGGCCTCTGATGCATCCGCCTCGCCATCACCTCAGGCCTTCAGTAATCCGGGTACCATATTTAAAGGGTGCCCTACACAGAGTAAGCACTCTCTAAGGGATCGAAAGCTGCTGAAAAATCATGGCAGTCAAAGGGAGAAAACATACTGCCTCCAAATTTAATGACGCCTCCCTCATGGGCCTGCTGGATGCAGTGGAGGCCCGCCATGAAGCCCTCTACCCCTGCTCTGGGCGAAGACCGGCAAGCAAGGTCACCAATCCAGCATGGGAGGCGGTGGTCAGCGCCAACCTCCTGCAAAAGAGGACAGCCACCCAGTGCCGAAAGAGGATGAATGATCTCCTCCTTTCTGCCAGTGTAAGTCACTCCTCTCATCACTCTCAGCTCACACACTCACAAACCCATCACACATCCACAGGGATCTCATTCACTGCCAGTTCAAGGGACATCACCATTCACTCTCTCACACACACCTTCATCTGTCTGCGGAACGTGTTCTCATCCCATCCATGGCACCACTCACCACCCACAGATGCCAGGCATCCTTCTCATCTGGCCTGGCAGGTGTCCTGCTTACATTCTCTCCATCTGTATTCATGCAGGACAAGCTGGCACACAATTAAAGAGAGAGGTTGCAGACTGGTGGAGGAATGCCCAACATCAGGGTCCTCACAGACTTTGAGAATGAAGTTATGCAGCTGTCCCACGAAGATATGAACAATTTCTGTGCTGACAGTGAGGTTGGCAGTGCTCAACCAAGTGAGGATCCAGCAGTGCAACATCCATCAGACAACCATGCTGTGAGTGAGTTCTCTGTTCTGCAGTCTTCTGCCATTCACTAATTATCACTCCTTGCTTTCTCAGGCACATCTGGGAAGCAGCCGAGGTAGCCCACAAGCCAGGTACTTGACTCAAGCCCCGAAGACACCTCAGAAAAAGAATCTGATCCACAACAGAAGGAGGCAGGGACTTCCCAGGTTTCCGATACTCGGAGGACTGCTGGAGGCCAGAAATCTGCTGAGTCAGATGAGGAGCCTCTGCACTTGGTCATAACTCAGTTGCTGGAGCTGCAAAGGTAAGCTTGGAAACATCAGGAAGGGATATCCACTGCACTCTTCAAATTGCAAGGCTGAATAGAGGATTCTGTCCGTCTTCAGTCTGAGGTGATAGCGCTGACATGCCAACACATTGAGGTCAACACTGGTAGGATGGCGGCTGCCATGGAGACCTTGGTCCAGGATATTGGTCCGGCATTGCTGAGCAGCTGAACTCCATCACTGATTCCACAGTTGGCATCCAGCAGTGTCAATACGAGAGGGGTGCGGGCAGCTCGATCTCACTTCAGCATCTGCTTCTCCTCAAGGAGCAAATCAGGGGCCCTCAGGCTCCGACAGGGAGAAGGATCAGCAGATGCACACCCTGGGGTCATCCACCCAAGTGACTCCAGAAGTATCCGGCTCAGCCGAATCCCCTCTTCCTGTGACCCTAGCAGTTCCAGCTCCATAGGCCAAGGAGGGTGCCACTGCCACAGAGCAGGTTCCCAAAAGCAGGCCGAGGCCTTCCAGGTCTCGGCCCTCCAGAGGACATCCACCAAGGTAATCACAGACAGTCAGCAGGTTGCCTTTACCTCTGCTGTGGTTGTTGGGGGAACACCAAGACGTAGTGACGGAGTTAGGAGGTTAAGAAGATGCAGCTGCACAGTCTGGGCATGGGTATTAATCACTTATACATAATGTTCACTATTGTAAATAAACTCCAAAGAATGTCTCCTTGCCTATAGCTCCTTGTTATGATGAACAGTGCTCATGCCACTCAGATGTGAAACCTTGGTTCCTGCACAAGATAAAGGTAGGTGTCTCAGTCCAGGGCCTCATCCCTTTGCAGTGTGTAACCCTCAGACCAAAGTGATGGTGTGGCTTCACACTCACTGGATTCATTAGTGATTGCCTGCACCTCGACGGTGCTTTTCATTGCTGCCAGAATGTCATGGGCAGGCGTTACAGAGCTCTGTCATTCTCTCAGCACCTCTGACATGGGGCTGACCCTACCCCCATCTCTTCAGCATCTGTGATCGGTGATAGTGTGGTCCTGAAGGACACAGGTGCTGAAAGCTGAGAAAGGATCGGGTGCATTTAAAGTGTCGCAGCTGTGTCTCCATGATATGACCCTGATCACAGAGCGCACACAAGCTGCCCTCAGCCAGACAGGAGTCAGACATTCTCAGAGGCAATGTGAAGATCTATGGAGTGCCCTCACTGCATGTCGTCATCATCCTCCTGGAATCTATTGACTATTCGGGCCTCCGCTGTGTCTCCATGATATAAGCCTGAGCATTGACCGTATGTACGCTGCCATCTGCAACACAGGAGTCAAACGTTCACTGATGCAAGGTGAGGATATCAGGACTGTCCTCACTGCATCTTGTGATCATTCTCCACAAACCTTGCGGCTATGAGGGCCTGCCGACCGTGCCTACCTCATCTGGCCAGTCCGATGGCCTCATCGCCAAGATCCTCGCCTTCGATGACCTCATCACCACCATCGACTTCAACGTCCCCCTCATTGGAGGAAATGTGCAGCTCCTCCATCTCCTCCTCAGCTAGGTCGTGTGCGCAGCAGGCCCTGCCGCCTCTTCATCTTGACGGAGGTGCTCCTCCCTTTGCTGAGCCCGGCGCCTCTGCCACTTTGTTCTTCTTCTTCTCTGCTCTCTGTAAGCCATGAGGCATACCGCTAAATCACCAGGCTCCACGGTCCTAATTTTCTCCTCCTGCAGGATCAAAGAGAGAGATGCATGGGTTAGCATATGTGTCCTAAGAACCTCTCTTGGTTAAGCCTGAAGGCCCCTTCACGCATGCAGGAGAGTGCTGGCCACCACTTGAATGGCCAGTGTGTAGTGCACTCATTGGCTCTCCAGAACCCCACCCACCTCCGTCCCACTCCACTTGACCGATTGGTAGCAGCTTCGGCCACTAGGCTGCATGCTATGCTCTCAGCTCAGGTGCAGGCATTCTCCTAACTCGCACTGCGAGGCTGCGCTGTTAGCTTGAACCGTGATGGATACTGGTCCAAACCTTAATAAAGGCATTGCAAGGAGCTGTGAGCACCTCCACCAGTGACTGCGCCATGGCTACCTTTCACAAGGGGATTCTACAACTTGCCCAGTCCAATTGTTCTGCTGCCCTCTAAAACGCACATTAATTTGCATTCTTCGCCTGAGGGGTGAAAAGCTTTGGAGCATTTGGTGGCACATTCATGCTTTATTTTCCTTAAATGAGCAGAAAAACTTTTGAGGCCCAACTCCAAGTGTGTCAATGGAACTGCAGCTGAACGGTCTCAGCTACAGAAGAATGTTCACTTTTGACAAGTTTTCCAAGTGCGCGGCTGTTTCCCTCATGCTCCCCCCACCACCAGGGGAAATGTGGCCCGCCATTGATGGGTAGAGCAGATGATTGCAAACAGGCTTCACAACGGCATAAGATGAATTTTTGTCCTTCTTGCCATTTTGTTGCCCTCCCCACCCACCATGATGCCCAACACCAACGGGGCTGGAAAATTCCAGCCCAAATTAAAGGATTTGCACAACAAGATTTCAAGTTTTAACACTTTCAATGTAACAAATAAACTCAAAGCAACATCGACTAAACATGATTTAGTCAGTAACTAACTGAAAATAAACTACAAACAATGTATTGCTTCTTAACTATTAACACAACCAAAAACCCCATGCTATGGTTATACATTACACTGTACCCTAAGTGGACACATCATTCTTCAGGAACCAGTCTAAAGTTATTCTTTTCTTCTCAGCCAGGCAACTTCTAATCCCTGAATTGATTTTGAGGTACACACTAGAAATTCCTTCCTCTAGTTAATCTCAGAAAATCTTCCAGCCTCCTTTAAATGCTCACGAACTTGGTCTCTCCAATCTGAGCACGAACTTGGTGACTAACAGAAACAATATTTTCTCTGCTTCATTGTAGAACTGGCTGTTTCTGCCTCTGCTTTCTCTATCCCTCAGACTGTGAAAGACCACTCATGTCTGTCTGTGAATTTCTGTGATATCCTAACAGCTGCAAGCCAATACCACAATGACTTCCTAATGACTTCTCCTTTCCCAAAGCCCATCTCCATGGTAGCGTGAATCACATGGGCCTGGTATCCCAATAGAAAAGTTAATTAGCTATCTCCTAGACCCCAACTCTATTCTATCTTGGAATTAAATATACACCTTAAAGTATAACCACTTAATATTGCTGAAAAGAGAAACATGTTGAAGCTTTTTGTCTTGCAGTCATCAGGACAAATACAATAATTCCAACTTTCAAATAATCACAACAATTTACACTACAGAAGAAAATGGTGCTTATTGGTTGGCAGTTGACTCTGATTGGCCGAGGTGTTGTCATGGAGAAAGTAACGAGGAACCACAGGCCCCCCAAGCTACCTGGTAATCCATAAAATGCACACGGTTTGCACATATTCCTTTTGTTTGCAGGGAATGGGTCCCTGCATATGAATGTATTTCACTTCTAGCAAAAGTAAATGAACCACATTACGAGCTTGACTGATTATCTTAAATTGATTGTTATTGTAGCTATTGGCATTCTCACATGCTGTCTAATTGCAGAATCACACTTAACAGTAGACATTTTGTTTTGGGTTTTGCAAGCATGGGCTGATTGAGTACAGCCTGCACTCTGCCTATTATCAACTGAAGGCCTTTGATTCGATCAGCCAATCGCTGGGATGTACCGCCTAGGTACCTGGCATTGGACCGGTACTGAAATTCAGCCATGATGTTGCTCAATTCTGTGGCAGGCAAAACATCTTTTTGGACTGATAGCATCCTGTTTGTGGAAAATGCCACCCACAGAGTCACTGCATAGTAGCAGAATGAAACGGCTTCCTTAACCTGTTGTTCAAAATTAGAGCCAGGCTTTTTAGGAATGAAATAAGGAAACACATCTTCACACAAGAGGTGGCAGTTTGGAACTCTGTTCCGCAAACAGTAATTGATGCCAGGTTAATTGTTAATTGAAAATCTGGGATTGATAGACTTGTGTTAACCAAATGTATTACAAGATATGGGGTAAAGGAGGATACGTAGCATAAGGTCACCAATTAGTCATGATCTCATTGAATGGAGGTGCAGGCTCAAGTAGCTAAATGGGCCTACTCCTGTTCCTATGCTCTGATGTTCCTCAGCATCTTTGGGTTGTGCAAGGTGTTGGAATTGCGTTCCTGTTCTATTTTGTTTTGTTACTTTAAACACCAGAGTATGCAGACATCAGTTATAGCAACAATAAAATCAGGTCTTTAACAAGCTCATATTGCATGATGCATCATGAGTACTCAGATATACTACATAATTCCAATATGGTTACACAATTCTTTACTGAGCTCACGATTCATTATGGGAATTCAGGTATATCACACTCCACAATCCTCTGCAACTACAGCATACACTGGTGTACCCAAAACTCTTATAAACAATTCTACCTTTGATCTCTACATTTCATGCATACTGCCGTTAAAATCACAATACATCAACAGACACACAATGTGACATTGAATGAACCAGTGTGAAACCAAGATGATGCACTTTGCCTATCTCAATCTTAATCATTTGTTACCATAGTTATATGGCCCATTTAAGCTCTTCAATCACTTTATTACTATAAACATAGGAACCAGACCAACTTCTCTTAAACTATGGAGACATGGATGAATGACCATCACACACTCCTTCAACTCCTCATACTTGCCTTAGGCCTGCTTCACAAGGCTTCCTTGTTCTATTAAAAAATTGTTTTAACTCATCATGTGCTGATTACTCATGATGTACATGGGTTTTAAACCCACATTCTCACACAAGACTCCTTCACTATGGTCAAAGCAGCAAAAATTTATTTCAGGACACTGATGGTGTGATCTATAATGTGTCCACATTCTCCACTCTGGTCTTAGATTCTTGACTAACAAGTGAGTTAAAAGTTATCGGGGGTAGGTGGAATGTGGCGTTGAGGCCACAGTCAGATCAGCCATGATATTATGGAATGGTGGAGCAAGCTCAATGGGCTGAATTACCTACTCCTGCTCCTAATTCATATGTTCGTATGTTCCTTGTGGCAGCTTGACTCTCGCTGTAGGCTGCCATGCACATGTGCATTGTTTCCAACTGAATTCATGAGCCATGTCATGAGTGGATAGCTCTTGTAGCCAGTAGCCAGTCTTTTACTTGGTCAAGTACAGGTGGCACAGGGGAATGCTGCAGAATGAAGGTACTGTGACTTTTGCCAGGATAATGGGCATTTACCTCTGTGTTCAGACACAAGATGCATGTTGAGGGAGTGGAATCCATTTAGGTCCAAGAAAATGGTTAAGTTCACATGAGGCTCATAGAAGGCACACACAAATACAAGAATATGAGAGATAGGAGCAGGAGTAGACCATATGGCTCATCAAACCAGCTCCACCATTCAATAAGATCATGAATAATCTGCTGCTTCAAATCTATTTTCCCACCCGTTCCCCATATCCCTTTGTTTCCTGAGAGGCCAAAGATCTGTCTATCCCAGCTTTCAACATAGTCAACGATGGAGTATCCACAACCTTCTGTGGAGAGAATTCCAAAGATTCAGAACCCTTTGAGTTAAGAAATTTTTCCTCATGTCGGCCCTAAATGATTGACCTCTTATCTTGAGGCTGTGCCCCCGTGATCTAGATTCCCCAGCCAGTGGAAACCATCTCTCAGTGTCTACCCTGTCAAACCCCTTCAAAATCTTGTATGTTTCAATACGATCACCTTTTATTCTTCTAAACCGCAGAGACTATAGGCCCAATTTACTTAGCCTCTCATCATAGGACAACTCTCTCTTCCCAGGGATCAACCTAGTGAACCATTGCTGTACGGTCTCTAATGCAAGTATATCCTTCCTTAAGTATGGAGACCAAAACTGCAGACAGTACTCCAGGTGTGGTCTCACCAAAGCCCTATACAAATGTAGCAAGACTTATTTATTCTTGTACTCCAATCCCCTTGCAATAAAGGCCAACATGCCACCTGCTTTCCTAATTGCTTGCTGTACCTGCATACTAACTTTCTGAGTTCCTTGTACGAGCACGCCCAAGTCTCTCTGAACATCAACATTTACAAGTTACATGCCTTTTAAAAAATATTCTGCTTTTCTATTCTTACGACATAAGTGAATAACCTCATGTTTCCCCACATTATTCTCCTGCCATCTTGTTACCCACTCACTTGACCACTCTATTTCTCTTTGCAGCCTCTCTGTATTCGTCACAACTTAACTTTCCGCTCAGCTTTGTATTGTTGGCAGAATTAGATACATTACCCTCTGTGTCTTTGTCTAAGTCATTAATACAGATTGTAAATAGCTGAGGCCCCAGCACTGATACTTGCGGCACACAACTAGTCACGGGCTGCCAACTTGGAAATGCCTCATTTGCTCTTTACTCCCTGCTCACTAATCAATCCCGTATGCATGCTAATATATTACTGCCAACTCGTTATTTTGCATATTAACCTTTTGTGTGGCACCTTATCGAAAGCCATTTGGAAATCCTAGTATACTACAGCTATCGGTTCCCCTTTATCCACCCTACCAGTTACACCCTCAAAAAACTCTAATAAATTTGTCAAACATGATTTCTCGTAAAACCATGTTGACTTTCTGATCACACAATGCTTTTTAAGTGCATTGTTAAGACTTCCTTAATAATAGATTCCTGCACTTTCCTGATGACTGATGTCAGGTGAACTGACCTGTTTTCTCTCTCCCTCCTTTCTTCAATAGCTATGGTCCAGTTGCTAACTTCCAATCTACTAGGACTGTTCTAGAATTTGGGGCAGGATTTTCCATTCATCGGGCAGGCTTGGTGGGTGGGCCCCGATTAATGGCCAACCAGTGTGAAAGGCACGCTGAAATGCTCAGTGCTGCCAGTTTGGGGGCGGGAGGAGGGCGAGCGCAGAAGTCTGCGCATGCACGGGGGAGCATGCGCTGAAACCTCCCTGAGGGCACAAGCTGCCTCAGGGAGCTGAAGAATTTGAGAAATGAAAATTAAGATTTTAAAGATGATATAAACATGTCCCCACATGTGACTCAGTCACATGAAGAGGGACATGTTTAAAATGATAGTGAAAAATGTTTAGTGGATTTTTATTTACCATTGGAAATCTCATCCCGCCCATGGTTGAGGTTTTGTTAAAAATGCAAAGGCCGCCTGGCCTATTTGCCTGCCCGCCAACCGTAAGGTTGGATGGGCATCAAAAAATACAAATTAATTAATTGCTTAGGGGCCTTAATAGGTTTCTTAATTGTTGGCGGGTGCCTGCCGACTGAAAGATCGCGAATGTGCACAATGACATCGGGACGCTCGCCAAATCAGGTTGGGCACGCGCCCGCCTGACAAACGTAAAATCCTGCCCTAGCGAATTTTGGAAAATCATAGCCAGCTCATCAGCTAACTCTGCAGCTATCTCGTTTAGAACTGTATGGTTTGTAAGCCATCAAGTCCTGGCCCAGGAGGAAAAAACAGTTTGGACCAGCATTCTTATTTCCCAGTTTTTATTGTTTTTTCATTCTGGAGAGGGGGATTTGTTGGATTTCAGGCCCTTAAGTTTCTCTAGTGCTTTTTCTCTGCTAATATTAATTACCTTAATTTCCTCACCTTTTGTGGCCTTAGGTTACCCTGTATTAATGGTTTGTAACTTGAGTCTTCTACTGTGAACTGACACAAAATATTTGTTCAATGTCTCTGTCTTATTTCCCAAGATAATTTCTCCTGTCTCTGATTCTAAGGGATCAACATTTACTTTAGTTACTCTCTTTTTTATATACTTGGAAAAGTTCTGACAACCTGTTTTTATATTCGTGGCTAGTTTATTCTCACATTCCACTTTTTTCCTTTTTATCATTTTTTTTGGCCCTTTGCTGGTTTCTAAAACACCCCCAAACCTCAAACTTACTACAATTCTTTGCAATGTTATAAACCTCTTTTGCCTCTGTTGATATGGCTGGTCCAGAACAGCTTCCAATCAATGGTATCCAGAAGATGTTGATAGTGGGGCATTCAGGTACTTTTTAAAAATCCGTTTATGGGATGCGGGCATCACTGGCTAGACCAGTATTTATTGTCTATCCCTAACTGCCCTTGAGAAGGTGGTGGTGAGCTGTCTTCTTAAACCGCTGCAGTCCATGTGTTGTAGGAACACTCAGTGCTGTTAGGAAGGGAATTCCAGGATTTTGACCCAGCGACAATGAAGGATTGGTGATATAGTTCAAGATGGTGTGTGATTTGGAGGGGAAATTGAAGGTGGTCATGTTCCCATGCATCTGCAGCCCTTGTCCTTCTCGGTAATAGTGGCTATGAGTTTGGAAGGTGCTGTCTAAGAAGCCTCGGTGAGTTGCTGCAGTGCATCTCGTAGTTGGCACACACTGCTGCCAAAGTGCACTGGTGATGGAGGGAGTGAATTTTGAAGGTGCTGACTGGGATGCCAATCAAGTGAGCTGCTTTGTCCTGGATAGTGTCGAGCTTCTTGAATGTTGTTGAAGTTGCACCCATCCAGGCAAGTGGAAAGTATTCCATCACACTCCTGAATTGTGCCTTGTACATGGTGGATAGGCTTTGGGGAGTCAGGAGGTGAGTTATTTGCCACTGACCAGCTTTTGTAGCCACAGTATATATATATATATGCCTAATCAAGTTCAGCTTCTGATCAATGGTAACCCCCAGGATGTTGATAGTGGGGGATTCAGCGATGGTAATGTCATTGAATGTCAAAGGCAATGGTTAGATTCTCTCTTTTTGGAAATGGTCATTGCCTGCCATTTATGTGACGTGAACATTACTTGTGATATATCAGCCCAAGCTTGAATGTTGTCCAGGTCTTGCTGCATATGGAGACAGACTGCTTCATTTTCTGAGGAGTCGCAAATGATGCTGAACATTATGCAATCATCAGTGAACATCCCCACTTCTCACCTTATGATGGCGGGAAACTCATTGATGAAGAAGCTGAAGATGGTTGGGCCTAGGACACTCCCCTGAGGAACTCCTGCAGTAATGTCCCAGGGCTGAGATGATTGACCTCCAACAACCACAATCATCTTCCTTTGTGCTGAGTATTACTGCAACCAGTGGAGAGTTTTTCCCCTGATTCCCATTGACTTCAGTTTTTCTGGGGCTCCTTGATGCCACACTCGGTCAAATGCGGCCTTGATGTCAAGGGCACTCACCCTGATCTCACCCCCTTGAGTTCAGCTCTTCTGTCTGTTTGGACCAAGGCTGTAATGAGTTCAGGAGCTGAGAGGCCTTGGCGGAACCCAAACTCAGTGTTAGTTACTGTTGAAGGTTAGTGGGAGATGGCTACGTTTCATTTTGTTCAAATGGTCAATATCTGTCACATATCCGGCCTGAATGTTACGTAAGATTACATTGAATTGACAGCACATGAATAGGCCATTCGGCCCAACTGGTTTAAGCTACTGTTTATCTTCCACATGAGCCTTCTCTCAGCCTGTCACCTTATCAACATATGTTTCCATTCCTTTCTCACTCAATCACTTACCTAAATTCATAAACCTTAAATTAATCTGTGCTATTTACCTTATCCACTCTACGTTATAATGAGTTCCATATTCTCACCAGTCTCTAAGTAAAGAAGTTTCTCTTGAATTTCCTGTTGGATTTAATAGAGACTAACGTATATTTATGGCTCCTCATTCTGCACTCCCCACAAGTGGAAACAGCTTCTCTATGTCTACCCTGTTGAAGTCCTGAATAATTTTAAACTCTATAAAGTCACCTCCCAATCTCCCCTTTTCTAGAAAAAGACCATCAGCCTGTTCAATCCTTCCTGATAGTTATAACCTCTCAGTTCTTGTATCATCGGTGTAAATCTTGTTTTACCCCTTCTGCAGTGCCTCAATATGCTTTATGTAATGTGGAAACCAAGAATGTACATAGTACTCCAAGTGTAATCCAACCAAGGTAATATATAGGTTTACCAAAACTTCTCTACTTTTCAGTTCTGTTCCTCTAGAAATGAGCTCAAAGGCTTCATTTGCATTTGTTTGGCCTTGTTAACAACCTGCATTGCTGCTTTTAGCAATTTGTGAAACTGTACTCTGAGAAACCTTTGCACTTCTACCTCCCTTAGACCCCAGGGCAGAATTTTCCCAGCCCCATGATGGACGGCTGGGAGGCAGGTGTGGCTGGGAAATTGTGTAGTCACCTGCCGCCAGGGGACTTCCCTGGAGGCACCCTGGTAGGCGGATCGGCTGCCTGCTACACACCACTAACCACCCTACTAAGGAAGACTGTGATAAAATTCAACAAAATATTAATGAACTTACAGAATGAGCAAATTACTTTCAATATAGATAAGTGTGAGGTGGTGCATTTTGATAGAAGGAATAAGGAGGCTACCTACACCTTGGAAAGAAAGAGCTGGATTTTTGCCGCAGGCTTCAGGACTCTGACGTCAGGACCAAGTGGAGGTCCCGTACTCGCACTTGCCTGCAGCGAGACTGGCGGAGCAATCTTTCTGGGGACAGTCTCTTAACTGGCCTCTTCCAAGGTTGCCATCCTATTAAGGATGGTGGGTGGGGTGCCAATGCTGCCGGCCCAATCAGAGGGCCACCAGCTCTAGCGTCTTGGCAGCCCCACTCGAAGAGGTAGGCGCTGCTGAGGCAGGTGGATGACCCTAAGGGCGTTTCAACAAGAAGGTGCTCTCAGTGGCCTGTGTATCAATCAACAAATAGCTGGCATCTTAACAGGTGAATCGTCTGGAGGCGGAACTCCTCCACTGGCTCAGTGTCTCAGCCCACTCCTTGGAGCATGGAGCCTCTGGCTCTGATGGCGGTCAGCCTGCACTAGGGAGACTGCCTGCATTGAGTTGATGGTCTCTGTATGTAGTGGGGTGATTGCACCGCCACTGGCAAAATACTGGCGAGACCACAAAATTACCCCTTATTGAGGCCTTAGTTATGTTAAGACCTGCTCTGCTGAATCTTAATAAGCAGGTTTGTGGCGATTAGGTGTTTCTGGTAAATGTTAGCATCCTATTTTGACAAAGGGAGCAGCTAACTCTGGTCCACAGGCCTTTAACACTATAACCATGAAGTTGTTAGGATCCAAAGCCTTTGCTGCATCCAGTGCACTCAGCTGTTTCCTAATGTCAGAATGAACCAAATTGGCTGGACAGTAACATTGATGAGGGTGGGGACCTTGGTAGGAGGCCCAGTAAGATTATCTATTTGTTATTTTTTCTTGAAGATGCTTGCAAAAGATCTCTTCCATTCATATGCTGGGCACCACTAAGATTTAACATGATGTTCATTAAGCCTCCTCTTGCTCCTCCTGTTAGGTGGTCCATTATCATTCTCACATGAATGTGGTAGGACAATAGATTGTTTAGCACAGCCTATACTCTGCTCCTTTAGATGTGTGGCATGCCATTATCTCTGTATTGTAGCTTCACTAGGTAGAGATCTCTTTCTGTTTCAGGAAGAATAGAAAAGTTGTATACTACTTAAATGGAGAGAGATCGCAAAACTCAATGGTACAGAGGGATCTGGGTGTCCTGGTACATGAACCTCAAAAGTTAGTATGCAGGTACAGCAGATGATTAGAAAGGCAAATGGAATGTTGGCGTTTATTGCAAGGGGAATCAAGTATAAAAGTAGGTAAATGTTGCTACAGCTGTACAGGGCCTTAATGAGACCACATCTGGAATACTGTGTACAGCTTTGGTCTCCTAATCAGAAAAAAGATATAATCATATTAGAATCAGTTTAGATAAGGTACACTTGACTCATTCCTGGGATGAGGGGCTTATCTTATGAAGAAAGATTGAACAGTTTGGGCCTATACACATTGGAGTTTGGATCTTATTGAAATATATAAGATCCTGAGGGGAATTGATACCAGAGTAGATACCAAGAGGATGTTTCCATTTGTGGGGGAGACTAGAACCAGGGGACACAGTTTAAGAATAAGAGGTCTCCTTTCTAATATTGAGATGAGGAGATTTTTTTTTCTCTCAGAGGGTCATTAGTATGTTGAATTCTCTTCCCCAGAAAGCAGTGGAGGCTGGGTCATTAAATTTATTCAACGCAGGGTTAGACAGATTTTTGATAGACAAGGGAGTCAGCAGTTATTGGGGGCAGACAGGAAAATGGAATTGAGATCACAACCAGATCAGCCATGATCTTATTGAATGGTGGAACAGGCTCGAAGGGCTGAATGACCTACTCACGCTCCTAAGTCCTATGTTCTTATGTAAATATATGTCTATCGCTGTCCCTGACATATCCTTCCATAACTGCCCCTTGAACCTGATAGTCTTCCCACTTTATGGTGTTTAAGTGGTGAGGGATTTGCCAAGTCATGAGATTAATGATGGTGCGATTACACAGTTCTCTTGTTGATTGCCCATAGGGCCTTTCGAATGCCCAGTTTGGGCTGTTACATCCATCTCCAGTCTATTCCACTTAGTGTGACAATAATGCCAACAATGTGAGATGTCTTCAATATTGAGATGAGACTTTGACTTCGCAAGGACTCTGTGATGGTCACTCCTACCATTGCTATCATGGACAGAAAGGTCAGAGAGGTAGGTGAGTCCAAGACCAAATAGTTTACTCCCTCATTTTAGATCCCAGATCATCTGATGCAACTCCAGTCTCGTAACTATGTCCTTCAGGACTTGACCAGTTCGATCAGTGTTGATACTGATAAGCCACTTATCATATTGATTTGTCAATTGAGGGAGCGTGGTAGACAGTGATCAGCAGAAGATTTCCTTGACAATATTTGACCTGAAGGCTTGTGAATGATCATGACATACATGACAAAGCTATCACATTCACGGGACAACAACTCACACTGGGAACATGGATGACAGATGTTCTAGAAAGGATTAATGAATAGAGAATTGCAACGATTGTGGGGCATGCAGAAAAAAGCCACTGGTAAGTTTAAATTCTGGTTGAATGTTCTGGTTGATGGCCAAGAAGTGAGGTTCATAGAATGGCAGAATGGAGTGAAAGTAAGAAAGCGCAGCATAAGGAGTGATAGCAAATCCGGAAGTGATGCTTGTGGCAGAAAATGATCACAAACTAGAGAAAGAGCGTCTGATTGTGGAAGAGGGAGCTGTCGTGTTAGTAATCCCGACAGATATAAAAGTATAAGTGGAGATGTGGCTTGAAGACCAGACAATGAAATAAAGGCCACAGGGCAGTTCGCAGAACTAGAAATAGAAGTCCTCATGATTGTGAAGTTTTGGTGGCTGCCAATAAACTTCAGGACAAACAGGTAAGAGGCAGAACAAAGGGAGTCAGATAGTGAGTGAGAATTAGGAGTTTATTTTGAGATACTTGATAAGGTTAAAACAACTTTGTTGCATAGTGGATTTGTGCTGAAAATGTCCTTACAGATGGGGCTTATAATGCTAAAGCAAGTTTAGTAGCTTGGGGCTTTGAAGAGCTACTTGGTGTTACAGATGTTAGAGTGAACTCCCCCACTGCAGGAAACATTTTTAGCTCTTTTGCCCACATATTCATGGAAGTGTAGATCAATTGACATAAAAACCACATTTCTGTAGGACAATACTTTTCAGAGAGAAGTGTTTGTCAAACTCCCTAAAGAGGCAGCAGATGGAGAAAGAAAATACAGTAACTAAACAAATACACCTATGAGCTGAATGACATTTCCAGGGTGTGGTATTTTTTGGGTAGGACTGTTTTGCTGAAGATAGGTCATGTTCAACTGAAAGCAGATTCCATAAAGTTTTAATGGTATCAAAAAGGAAAACCTTCATCATCTTTATGGTACATGTTGATGATTTCTCATGGGATAGTATAGCGGCATTTGAGAAAAGTGTTATTAATAAGATTAGAATAGAATTTGAAATTGGAAGTCAGGCTTGTGAGGCTTTTAAATATATTGGCTAATTATTAAACAAAATCTGTCTAGTATAACTTTCAACATCAATCCTACTTAGTGAGTGTTGCACCCATCCTGATTAATCGTACTAGGTCATCATAGAAATGTAATCTTATATCTAAAGAAGAGACTGAGCATTTGTGAAGTTTGATTGATCAATTGAACTGTTTGTGCACTTGGACTAGGCCAGATGCTAGTTTTGATGTGTTGGAATGAATACTTTGATGAAACACCCAAAAGCAGCGAATGTTTTAAGAACAATTAAAACATTACGTACGTGAAATCTGGATAAAAGCATAATTAAGTTCCCATTCCAAGATGACCCAAAGAACATGAAGCTAATTACCTATAGTGATGGCTTCACATGCTAATCTTTTTGATAGGTATTCTAGTGCAGCTGGTTTCATGGTAATTCTTTTGGGTGAGAATGGGGAATGCTTGTAAAGCCATCTAAAAGGGCTCTTAAAAGCACTTTGGCTTCTGAAACACTGGCTCTTTTGGAGGCATTGGATATGGGATTCCACTTGGCAAACATTTTAAGTGATATTCAGTACAATGGGGACACAAGGTAGTATACCCATTGAAAGTGGAATAATGAACACTCTACGAAAGTATGAGAGTGAAAGATTATGGATTGACATTGATAGAAATGCTGGAGATAAAGGAAATCTCTAAAATTAAATGGGCAGATTCAAAACATCAACTGTTGGGTTGTTTCACTAAATGAAGCACACGTACAAAGACATTTTTAGGGGGCCTGTAGGAGGGCCACCTCAAAGTGGATTGGTTTGTACAGAGTATGGAAGCTTTGAATTATTTTTTAAAATTTGGTTGTACATAAAAAGTCTAATTTTAAAAATGGTATTTAAGCTTTTAACTGTATATCACTTGGACGTAATTTATATTCAGGTGGTGGGCATTAATTGGGGACTTTGTATATCATAATAGGCTGAAAGAGAGATTTTGCTGGGGCATGCAATGTGTGTCTCTGCAAATAAAAGCTTGTAAGTGAATAAAGACTAGGCTCCAGTATTTTATCCTTCACCACATAGCTATGAGTTTTCACAAAATGGACAACTCCAACCCTTCTTTCTGATCACACATTTGCAATGTGTGAGATACCTATCCACAGATATGGACCTTTTCAGTCAAAGTATACAACATCTTGATCCTTTAGTAAACAATCAATTCAACGGGCTTCAACCATGAGCACCATTAGGGTATTTTGTGTGCTAGCATTAGAACAGGAAACACATTGGTACTTAGAATGCCAGCAATAACACGATGAATGTTTGCATTGTTGCTTTGCACAGAAGTCACTTATACAGCATGGTACTCTTGAAATTGTTGCCCTGTTACCCTCGATATATGGAACATTTGTAGTGCCTGGGGCCAGCATGTGTGCGGGAAGTGTCTCCAGCTGCAGCTCCTGGAATCCCGGGTTTCTGAGCAGGAGTGGTGGCTGGGGACACTGTGGAGCATCCGCAAGGCGGAGAGTATCGTGGATAGCACGTATAGAGAGGTGGTCACACCGCAGGCTAAGAGTCCACAGGCAGGAAGGGAATCGGTGACCACCAGGCAGAGCAAGAGGACTAGGCAGGCAGTGCAGGAATCTCCTATGGCTATTCCCCTGCATAACAGATATACCGCTTTGGATACTGTTGAGGGGAATGGCCTCTCAGGGGAAAGCAGCAACAGCCAAATTCTTTGCACGGTTGGCTCTGCTGCACAGGGGAGGAGTAAAAAGGTGTGGGAATGCAATAGTTATAGCAGATTCAATTGTAAGGGGAGTGGATAGGCGTTTCTGTGGCCGCAAACGAGACCCCAGGATGGTATGTTGCCTCCCTGGTGCTAGGGTCAATGATGTCTCAGAGCGGCTGCAGGACATTGTGAAGGAAGAGGGTGAACAGCCAGTGGTCATGGTACACATTGGTACAAACAACATAGGTTAAAAAAAAAGGGTTGAGGTCCTAAAAGCAGAATATAGGGAGTTAGGAAGTAAGTTGAAAAGTAGGACCTCAAAGGTACTGATCTCAGGATTACCACCAGTGCCACGTGCTAGTCAGAGGAGAAATAGGACATATCGGATGAATACATGGCTGAAGAGATGGTGTGATGGGGAAGGTTTCAGATTATTGGGACCGGTTCTGGGGGAGGTGGGACCAGTACAAGCTGGACGGGTTACACCTGGGGGAATGTCCTAGGGGGAATATTTGCCAGAGTGGTTGGGGAGGGTTTAAACTAAAGTGGCAGAGGGATGGGAACCTATGCAAGGAGTCAGAGGAAGGGGAATCAAGGACAAGAACAAAAGACAGAAAGGGCAATAAGAAAAGTGACAGGCAGAGAAATCAAGGACAAGAATCAAACAGGGCCTCAGTGAAAAATAGTGGGAAAGGGACAAGTAATGTTAAAAAGACAAGCCTTAAGACTTTGTGCCTTAACGTGAGGAACATTCGCAATAAAATGGATGAATTAACCACACAAACAGATGTAAACAGGTATGATATTGTGGGGATTACGGAGACATGGCTGCAGAGTGACCAGGGATGGTAACTGAACATCCAGGGGTATTCAGTATTTAGGAAGGACAGACAAAAAGGAAAAGGCAGTGAAGTTGCATTGCTGGTTAAAGAGGAAATTAACACAATAGTGAGGAAAGATATTAGCTCCAATGATGTGGAGTCTGTATGGGTAGAGCTGAGAAACACTAAGGGGCAAAAAACGTTAGTGGGGGTTGTATATAGACCCCCAAACTGTAGTGGTGATGTTGGCAATGGCATTAGAAAGGAAATTAGAGATGCAAGCAATAAAGGAACATCTGTAATTATGGGTGACTTTAATCTGCATATAGATTGGGCAAATCAAATTAGTAACAATACCAAAGAGGAGGAATTCCTGGAGTGTATACGGGATGGTTTTCTGGACCAATACGTTGAGGAACCAACTGGAGAACAGGCCATCCCGGGCTGGGTATTGTGTAATGAGAAAGGAATAATTGGCAATCTAGTTGTGCGAGGCCCCTTGGGGATGAGCGACCATAATATGATGGAATTCTTCATCAAGATGGAGAGTGACATTGTTGATTCTGAGACTAGGGTCCTGAATCTTAATAAAGGAAAATACAATGGTATGAGGTGCGAGTTGGCAATGATGGATTGGGAAACGTTACTTAAAGGGATGACGGTGGATAGGCAATGGCAAACATTCAAAGAGCGCATGGGTGAACTGCAACAATTGTTTATTCCTGTCTGGCGCAAAAGTAAAACAGGAAAGGTGGCCAAACCATGGCTTACAAGGGAAATTAGAGATAGTATTAGATCCAAGGAAGAGGTATAGAAATTGGCCAGAAAAAACAACAGACCTGAGGATTGGGAGCAGTTTAGAATTCAGCAAAGGAGGACCAAGGAAATGATTAAGCAGGGGAAAATAGAGTACGAGAGTAAGCTTGCGGGGAACATAAAAACTGACTGTAAAAGTTTCTATAGGTATGTGAAGAGAAAAAGATTGGTGAAGACAAATGTAGGTCCCTTACAGTCAGAAACAAGGGAATTTATAATGGGGAACAAAGAAATGGCTGACCAACTAAATACATACTTTGGTTCTGTCTTCACAAAGGAGGACACAAATAACATACCAGAAATGTTGGGGAACACAGGGTTTGGTGAGAGGAACTGAAAGAAATCAGTATTAGTAGGGAAATGGTGTTGGGGACATTGATGGGATTGAAGGCCGATAAATCCCCAGGGCCTGATAATCTACATCCCAGAGTACTTAAGGAAGCGGCCCTAGAAATAGTGGATGCATTGGTGGTCATCTTCCCGAGATTCTATAGACTCTGGAACAGTTCTTACAGATTGGAAGGTAGCTAAAAACCCCACTATTTAAAAAGGGAGGGAGAGAACACAGGGAATTATAGACTAGTCAGCCTGACGTCGGTAGTGGGGAAAATTCTAGAGTCCATCATAAAAGATTTAATAGCTGAGCAGTTAGAAAACAGTGGCAGAATCGGACAAAGTCAGCATGGATTTACAAAAGGGAAATCATGCTTGACAAATCTACTGGAATTTTTCGAGGATGTAACTAATAGAGTTGATGAGGGGGAGCCAGTGGATGTGGTTTATTTGGATTTTCAGAAGGCTTTTGACAAAGTTCCACATAAGAGATTAGTGTGTAAAATTAAAGCACATGGGTTTGGGGGTAGTGTATTGAGATGGATAGAAAACTGGTTGGCATACAGTAGGAATAAATGGGTCTTTTTCCGAATGGCAGGCAGTGACTAGTGGGGTACCGCAGGGATCGGTGCTGGGACCCCAGCTATTAACAATATATATTAATGATTTAAATGAGGGAACTAAATGTAATATCTCCAAATTTGCAGATGACACAAAGCTGGGTGGGAGGGTGAGCTGTGAGGAGGATGCAGAGATGCTTCAGTGTGATTTGGACAAGCTGAGTGAGTGGGCAAATGCAAGGCAGATGCAGTATAATGTGGATAAATGTGAGGTTATCCACTTTGGTAGCAAAAACAAGAGGCAGATTATTATCTGAATGGCTATAAATTGAGAGAGGGGAATGTGCAACGAGACCTGGGTGTCCTCGTACATCAGTCGCTGAAGGTAAGCATGCAAGTGCAGCAGGCGGTAAAGAAGGCAAATGGTATGTTGGCCTTCATAGCCAGAGGATTCGAATACAGGAGCAGGGATGTCTTGCTGCAATTATACAGGGCCTTGGTAAGACCACACCTAAAATATAATGTGCAGTTTTGGTCTCCTTATCTGAGGAAGGATGTTCTTGCTACAGAGGGAGTGCAGCGAAGATTTACCAGACTGATCCCTGGGATGGTGGGACTGACATATGAGGAGAGATTGAGTCGGTTAGGATTATATTCATTAGAGTTAAGAAGAATGAGGGGGGATCTCATAGAAACCTATAAAATTCTAACAGGACTAGACAGGGTAGATGCAGGAAGGATGTTCCCGAGGGTGGGGGAGTCCAGAACCAGGGGTCACAGTCTGAGGATACGGGGTAGACCATTTAGGACTGCAATGAGGAGAAATTTCTTCACCCAGAGAGTGGTGAGCCTGTGGAATTCACTACCACAGAAAGTAGTTGAAGCCAAAACATTGTATGTTTTCAAGAAGGAGTTAGATGTAGCTCTTGGGGGGGAAAGGGATCAAAAGGTATGGGGAGAAAGCGGGAGCAGGCTATTGAGCTGAGTGATCAGCTATGATCATAATGAATGGCGGAGCAGGCTCGAAGGGCCGAATGGCTTGCTCCTATTTTCTATGTATATTTCTATGTATGAATTCTCAAGAACCAGAGGAAATGTCACCATTATTTCCAAGGTTCTAGACTTGGGCCTAATAAAGTGGAAACCTCCACATTTAAAACAAAATCCAATTTTCTGCTTCCCTTTATTGAAGTGGGGTGGGGAGTAGAATTCCACTGCAACTTAAACAGCACTGTGCTCGAATGGATTAGGCTATTATGTCCTTAGCAAGCATTAGTCCATTGAGCCACTGATAGAGCCAGAAACCTTCTCTTCTTTGTGGTAGAAACCTTTCCCATGAAGGTTGTGTGGTTACTTTCACCAGTCCTGCAATCCTCTGAGAACTCTGTGTTCCTCCAATTCTGACCTTTTGTGCATCCCCAACTTCCTTTATCCTACCAGTGGCAGCCATGCTTTCAACCAACTAAGCCTGGAATTCCCTCCCTAAACCTTTACATCTGTCTGACTCTCTCTCCTCATTGATATTGCTCCTTAAAATTCTCCCTGTTTGACCATGCTTTTGGTCACCTGTCCTAAAATCTTTTTTGGCTCCATGTCAATTTAAGTCTTTTGACGCTCTTGTGAAGCGCCTTGGGAAGTTAAAGGAACTATATAAATGCAAGTTATTGCTGTTATTGGTTGTGGATAAGCCACTTACACAGGCTTTCCTGCGGTAATTTTTGTTTAATTATATCTGTCTCTTTCTCCTCTCTCTGTTCTCATGCTCCCAATCACGTAATGGAGAAGGTGGTCCACAACAGGTGGGAGAGGCAAGTGAAGGGCAATGACCACCAAGTATCCATCTGCTCAGCAGTCTTGAACAGATGATCATGGGTACCACTGCAAAGGAGCCAGTGGCACCCAGTGCTCCAAGGTCATCCTGAATGGTGATAAGTCATTGCCTTATGCACCTCCTTCACTAACTCATCAACTTCCTCATGAAAGATGGAAAATGCCCATGGAGTGAAAGCTTCTGCTTTCTTCCCCACTTGCCCTTCAACCATCCCTACCTTCCTAATACTTTTGCACTTTTTGATAGTCAAGAGATGCTGGCTGCTTAGGTCTGACAGCCTCACATGGAAGAGCTAAAGAGCTCTGAGAATGAAGCACCATCACTTTATCTAACACTCACTGCTACCAGCTTAGATACTGTCACTGAGCAAATATGAGAAGCTCTTTTAGAGTAGGATCGGTATGAGATGAGTCACCGGGCATGAGCAGGCTGCATCCAGGACAGCAGGATAGATCAGTTCATGTGCAAACTACCTAGAGGCAAGGTCGCACATCAGTTCTCCTGCAGGGGACTCAGATGAGACCTTCATTGGAGTTGACTGCAGGAAAACGCTGAGGAACATGCATATTGAGAAGTTTGGTGCCAGATAATCTCCATTCACTGACTAGGAACATGAAGGAAGCTGATTCCACCATGGCAAAGAGTGTCGTGCAGAACTTGGAGGCCATCCTTTACACAATGCAAGTAGTGGGCATATTTGTGGCAGCACAGCCAGACTGATGCATGCTGCAGTGTCTGCTTATCAGTGTTTCAACTTCCAATGCAGCATTGGTGGAGGCCTACTGATATCTCATTGTTGCAGTGGAAGCTCAGGTGGAGGTCATGAAATGCCTGGCAGCTGTCACCCAGTCTCAGGCTACTACCAATCAGACAGAGACTGCTGACATCAGAGGGCCTTCACTGTGAGCCCTGGAGCCACACGCAGCACTGTGGAACAAACCAAGAGGATCCTAAGGATCTCTCAGGGGTGGACCTCCACTCAAGAAGGTGTCCATGTTTCTGATGGTGGGTTGCATCCTCCATACCCTCACAATAATGAGAGCCCAACAAATATCTCCTGGGATCTGGAGCCTGAGGCATACAGACAGAAACTTAGGAATATAAGGAAACAGCCTGGTCATAAATATTGAGTTTGAGAGAGTAAAACAAAGTAATTTTGAGTGGTAGATAGGGGCATTAAAGGTAGAGACAACATATGCAGCTCTTAGAGAAGTGATTCTTTTGGAAGACTATAAAAATTCAATTCCTTCAGTAGTGAGAACTCATGTGGAGGAACTGAGGGTTAAAACGGTAAGACTAGCAGCAGAGATAGCTGATGATTATGAGTTAGTTCATAGATCTAAACCTTTTTCTTGCCATGCTTTTAAATCAGAGTAGGATCGAAAGTGGGAATGTGAAAGAAGGTAGGTAGTCATGGAAGAGAAGGAGTAGTTGGAAATTCCCAGGAAGTTTTTTCTTAGACGAAAAAGGAAGGTGCTGAGGGTAGAAGTGACACTTGAAAATTGAGGTGTTTCCATTGTAATAAGGTTGATCATGCAAATCAATGCGTTGGAAGTTACAGGAAAAATCTGTTGCAACAATTGGAATGCAGAAAAGTTCTGGAAGTAAAAGTACTGTGTGTTCTGAGGTCCAAGCACAGGAAAAACCAGTGGTTTGTGTACAGGTAAAGCAGGAAGAATCAGTGATAGGTAAAGAAGTAGGAATGTGTTCACAATTTACCCAAGGGAATTCTGAAGAGCAGGTTGCAGAAATGTTTAAAGATTTTGTATGTGGCGGGGAAGTCTTTCCATGTGTACAGGATAGAGCAGGTAAAGATATTAAAATATTAAGAGACACAGGGGCTAGTCAATCCTTAATGTTATGGGATAGTGATATTTGTGTAGAGGGAGCATTGCAGGAACAGGTCATAATAAGTGGAGATGCTAAACCTTTTCCATTGTGGAAGGTAAATTTAAAGTGGAAAACAGGTGAGGTGATTGTTGGCGCCATGGAAAAATTGCCCATTGTAGGGGTTAAATTTATTTTAGGTAATTATATAGCTGGGTCACAGATGTGGGTGATGACTATGGTAGTTGAGCAGCCTGTAGAGGTGCATTCAACAGAAGTGTTGCAGAAAGAGCATCTTGGATTGTTTCCAGATTGTGTAGTAACGAGATCACAAGCTGACAGATTGAAACAGGAAGAAGAGGAAGTTAAATGGCAGGGAAAAGGTGTTGAAGTTCAATTAGCTGATACTATCTTTGATAAGATTGATCAGGAAGGGAGAATGGAAGAGAATGAAGCTGAAGTGTTTAGCTCAAGGCAGTTGGTAGAGCTACGACAAAAGGATCCACAAACAAAGCAGTTATATCAGACAGCTTATTCAGAAACAGAAGCCGAATGTATTCCAGAATGTTATTACCTTAAGGATAATGTGCTAATGGGGAAGTGGTAACTGTATTAAGTTTCAGGGGATGAAAAATGGATCGAAGTGCATCAGATTGTTGTACCATCTGGATATAAAAATGAGATATTGAGAATAGCTCATGAAATTTCAATAGGGGGACATTTAGGAATTAGAAAGACATGGGCAAAATTACAAAAACGTTTTTATTGGCCTGGATTGCATAGCGATGTAGTTAAATTCTGCAGAACATGTCACACATGTCAGGTGATAGGGAAACCACAAGCAGTGATTAAGCTTTACTTTTAATTGCAATTCAAACATTTGAGGAACCTTTTACTAGGGTCATGATTGATTGTGTAGGACCCCTACCTAAAACTAAAAGTGGAAATCAGTACTTGCTGACAATAATGGATGTGTCTACAAGGTTTCTGGAAGTGTTACCTTTGTGAAATATTGCAGCAAAATGTATTGTGGAAGAGTTGACTAATTTTTTTACAAGATACAAGAAATGCAATCAGATCAGAGTTCAAATTTCATGTCACAGCTGTGTAAGGTGTAATGAACAGCTTGGGGATAAAAGAGTTTAAGTCAACAGCTTACCATCCTGAATCACAAGGGGTTTTGGAAAGATGGCATCAAACTTTAAAAACCATGATGAGGGCTTATAGTCAAGACTATCCACAGGATTGGGATAGGGGTATTCCATTCTTGCTATTTGCTATTAGGGATGCTCCTATTGCATTGACTGGATTTAGTCCTTCTGAATTAGTCTATGGTCATGAAGTAAGGGGACTACTTAAGTTAATTCATGAGAAATTGGTGGGTCAAAATTCGGAAACTACTCACCTGGATTATGTATCAAACTTCAGAGAAAGATTGAACAGAGCATATGAGTTAGCTAGGGAACATTTAAAGATATCACAGCAGGTGATGAAAGTGAAGGCAAATAGGAGAACCACAACTAGTAGTTTTATTGCTCGGGAAAAAGTGTTAGTTTTGTTACCAGTACTGGGTGAATCATTAAAGGCAAGGTTCAGTGGGCCTAACAGGATTGAAAAGAAACTAAATAAAGTGAATTATTTAATAAATGCTCCAGATAGAAGAAAGAAACAGAGGTTGTGTCATGTAAATATACTTAAAAATATCTTGACAGGGAAGAGGACCAAAAGAAGGTATTAGCGGTGGTAGATAAGGAAAAAGATGTAGAAATGAAGGATTATGAAATGGATTTTCCTCTAATCAAATTGGATAATGCGGGGGTACTTAAAAATTTAAATGTGATATTGAGTTATCTTCCAGACAAGTGTCAAAGTGATTTGGAGAAGCTAATGCAGTCACATAGCTATTTGTGGAAATAAGCTGGGGAGGGCAAATTTAACTACACATGATGTAAGTGCAGGGCATTCATTTTCAGTAAGGAAACATCCTTATAGATTAAGTCCAGCAAAATTATCACAAGTACAGAAAGATATTGAATTCATGCTTCAAAATGACATAATTGAGTCTAGTTGCAGAAACTGGAGTTCGCGTATTGTGATGGTACCAAAACCGGATGGAACACAAAGACTGTGTGTGGATTATCAAAAGGTGAATGCAGTGACAAAAGCAGATTCATATCATATACCACGGTTGGAAGATTGCATTGAGAAAGTGGGACAATCAAAGTTTATCACATAGATTGACTTGGTGAGAGGATATTGGCAAGTACCATTTGGTATGAAAAATGCACCAACAACATTTCAAACAAACAAAGTAATTGCAGGACTGAGCAATTGTGCTGTTTATATTGACGACTTGATGGTTTTCAGTCAAACATGGACGGAGCATTTACAACATCTAGAAGAATTATTTAATCTACTGCAAGAAACTAATTTGTTGATGAACTTGGCTAAAAGTGAATTTTCAAAAGCGCAAGTTACATATCTAAGCCATACCATTGGACATGGTAAAGTGACTCCAAGATGTGAAAGTCAAAGCCCGTTTTCCCCGTGCCTACTACAAAATGAAAAGTTTTGAGATTTCTGTGCATGAATGGGTTTTACTGGAAATTTGTACCAAATTTTAGCAGTGTGGTTGCTCCATTAACTGAACTATTAAAAAAGAACAATAAGTTTCCATGGACACAGGAGTGATAATTTAAAAACTATTGACTGCAACACCAGTTTTGGCAGTACCTAATTATGCCAAGCAATTTAAGTTGGCCATTGATGCAAGTGATGTAGGCATTGGAGCTGTAACTGTTGCAAGAAGATGAAACTGGAATTGAAAAACAGATAGGGTATTTTTCATGAAAGCTGAATGTACAACTGAGAAAATATTCAACAATCGAAAAGGAGACTTTGGGTCTGGTGTTAGCATTGCAGCATTTCAAGGTTTATGTTGCAAACAATTCATCAGAAACAATTGTTTGTACAGACCACAATCCTTTAAAATTTCTGGACAGATTTCGAGACCGAAGTGCAAGGCTGTTCAGATGGAGTTTATTACTACAACCATTTAATTTACAGATTATATATGTGGCTTGACAGGAAAATCTAATTGCAGATGCATTGTCGAGAGTTTGAAACTTAAAGGGGAAATTGGACATTTAGAACCTGGACACTGGACTGAAATGACATCTGTTGATGCAATGGATTTGTATATATATTATGTTAATACATGCATCTGATAATGAAATAGTTTGGATATATAGATTATTATAGTGGGTAGTGTAAAATGGGTTAAGAAAATCAAGCCACCTTTTAAAATTATGATGATTCATTTTCTCATAAGGATGGAGGTGTGATGAAAGTATAATAATTTTCATAATATTTTTCTAGTTTATTGTGAAGTAGATTTATGGGGGTAAGTATAGTTGGGTCTGTGTGTGATGCAATTACATTTGGAGTCAAGTGGACTGCAAGTTCAAAATCATCACAGGAAGCTAGGTGCTTTACATGCTAATGATGGATGCTGGCTTACCATGTAAGGTGGGAAGGGAATTTGCATTTTTAGATAAATGAAGAGATTTGGATTTCAAAGGGACCTTAGTCTGTTTACAACTATCCAGATAAGTAAGGCTAAGGAATGTTTATTTTCCCCAAAGGTTACTGACAATATATATCGGCAACATGAAAGTTTTTATATTATGTGGAAGATACAGTTTCAAAGACATATGGAACAATAGAGTTTACATATTGAAGGAGAGAAACATACAAAAAGGAGAACAAAAGGCTATATGGCAGAAGGCCATGTAAGATCTAACAGGAGTGTGCGAAATAGCCTTAATGAAGCCTCCAGCATTTGTGCATTAGTCTGCTATATAATGAAACTGAAGTTGAGGAAAAGCCATTTGGAATTCCACTGTCAAGTGGGTATTGTGTTAATTTGCTGGTTCTGTTTTAAACTTAAATCTATTTTGGAACGTTGCCTTAAAGGGGGTATACCCGGGAGTCAGGTTAATTAGGAATTTTAGGAGTTTTTATAGTAGTAAGTAATTGTAGTCTTATGTATGAGCTTGAAATCTTTTATATTTTGTTAATAAATATTTTAATTTATGTTTTTAAAATCTCTAAAGGTCTTGGTGGACTTATTATTTCTGAATTCAGTGCACAAGTCTCATAATAAATACAAATTGCAAAACCGTTGTGATAGCGTGACCAAGTTTCCCTGTGGATTTGGTTCGATTGGAATATCATCTGCCACATCATAACACTCTCCATGACAAAACCCCCTTGGCCCAGATTTGTCAATAAAGTACAACAGCAAAACGTTCACACTTTATTCAGCAATACATCAAAAATACAAAAAAACAATCACCCTTGCGCATCTCCTTAGAACCTGTATTGCAAGTGCCCTTGCCTGGTCTAATGTTCCTACACAGTGCTACCCTAGTAGCTGCAGCAGGGCTGGTGGAAGGCAGCTGACAGTCACTAGTGGATACTGCAGATGGTCTTTCTGGTGGCCTCAAACAGCTCTGGACCTTGAGGGCCTAGCTTCAGACTACCACTTTGGCATGAGCAACAACAATCTGGTTTCACTCACTGAGAGGCAACAGGAAGGGCACTGGCAGAGTGGCAATGGTGGGAAGATAAATGCTGTCATCCTGAGAGAGGGCAGCAGGTTTGTGCTCCACAGTCCCACTGCCACTCCCATTGAGTGGTGCTTCAGCAATCCTCGTAATCTGATGGAGATGAGTCATATGGACTGTCAGGAAGATATAATGTTATTGGAATTTATTGTGAAATAGTGGTATATGTGTTTCTACGTCCAGAATCTTCAGTTCGGCGTGCGAGGGCGGGCCCCGCACGCCGACACGTTAAATGATGTGCGGTGACATCAGGCATGTGTCCTGACATCATTGCACGTCGTTTAGATTGTCAGTTCGGCGGGCGTGCAGCGGACTCGGCTGCGCGCCCACCGAACTGTCAAAGGCCTATTAAGGTCATTAAGAAAGTAATTAAAGTTGTTGAGAATGCTGCCTGTCCAACCTTAAGGTTGGTGGGCAGGCGAAGACCCCAGGCGGCCTTCACACTTTTCATAAAACCTCATCCATGGGCAGGATGAGATTTCATGAAGGGTTAATTAATTAAATGAAAGTTATTGAAAAAATTAATGGACATGTGCCAGCTCATGTGACAGTTTCACATGCGGGGTGATGTCCTTAATTTTTTTTTTCCTTTATTAAATTTTTCTGAACTTAAACTAATCTCCCTGAGGCACTTCCGTGCCTTAGGGAGATTTTTGCGCTCTTTCTCATTTTTAATCAACTTTTCATTCTAGCTCCCCCATCCACCCCCCACCCAACACTGTCAACCTGTCAACACCCCAGTGCTGCTCATCACCTGGCATCCCTGGTCCTCTTTCCTGCATCCCTGATACCACTAAACCCCCTTCACCCTACACACCACTGGTGCTGTTCACCCCCACCTTGCATCCGACTTAATCCCCCACTCACACCCCCGGCTCACTCTCTCCTCCCTGACACCATGGCTCCTTAGTCGAAGTCGTGCCAGAGCTGGTGGTGCCGTTTGGGGTTGAACAATGACGGGGGATGGAGGGAGAGGGTGTGAGCATCAGCAGAGGTGCAAGGATTGGGGATCGTGAACGGCACCAGCGATACTGGTGAGGTTGGCGAGGGTGCAAGTATGATGAGCCAGGGCTATGATTGGAGGGATGAGTCAGGGGTGTGCTGAAGTGTCAAGATACTTATTCTAATTTAAAGGCTCTATGCCTGTTCAGAACAGTACTAAATATATCAGGGTAAGTCCCAGGCAACAGCCCAAGTTTACATGCTGACTGGTCCTCATTGGACCATCAGTGGTCTCCCATGGAACCATTCCTGGTGAACCAGAAGCTCCAAATCCCAGCGTAAGTCAGCTCCCCTGCTCCAATTCCATGGCAGCCCTCAGTGGCAGCGAATGTCTCAGCATTTGCTGCTGTTGGGACTGTAAGATCTGGGCAAATGTTATCCTAACAGCACCATCAACATACACAGTTCCATTAGAAAGCTGCATCTGCTCAGCATTTTAAATATATAACAGATGTAGATAGATATTTGTGATTATCTAGTGTGTGTAATCAAGGATTCTAGTACTAAGGGAATAGATTTTCCGTAATTGGGTAAAGAAAAAGTGATAGGAAGGAGCTGGATTACTTTTGGTCTGCAGTAAGTTGAAAGGAGATAGGAAAAGGATAAAAGGAGGCTAAAACCGAAGAACAGTAACAACTAGGGTGTGATTCCATGAGTTATTAAACAGTGGGGCAGCTTTGTTTAGACTAATAGGAAACCAATAAGAGAAAAATGCTAACCAGTGTTTTTGCACATTAATCTGCAATGAACTTGTGAAAGAAAATGAGTTTTTAAAGTAAACCAGCAGGCAAAGCAATACAATATCATAGAGGCACTAGGTCCACAGCACCAGAGCAGGCCTGACTCAAGTATTATTCACTAAATTGTATTGTTTACATTTCATATTATAAGTAAGCAAATATCAACCGTGAGGCTGTCCTGGTTTGACCAAGAATCAATTGGATGCAAAAACTCACGTTTGATCAATGTGATTGTGCTAAAGGAGGAATGTGCTGCTGAACTAAGTTATAAGTGGCCTGTGAGGCACTGACATCAAGCAAACAGTCAACAGTTCTGAGAAATCTGTATCAAGGATTAAAGAAAGCGAAGGTGATAGTGACAAGTCAAATTTAATTAACCAGCCAATTGATTCAACTTGCAGGTAGATTGCTTATGTAATATGTAACAAGTTAATTAGTTGTTGTTATGTGAGCAGATTTGGTACATGATTGAAAAGGTATGAGGAGAGCATTGAATTTTGATTGGGATATGAACTTTTGAAAAGATTAGAGAACATTCAAAAGCAGCAGAACCCAATTTGATGAATCCTGAACAAGTTAAAGAGTTAAGTGATGAAGGTTTACTCGGCAAGGTGATGTTTGTTGGGTGTTCAATTTATTACGGATGTGGGTTCCATAGGGGTCCAATACTGAGGATTAAGTCACTTCTGGCCAGATCAGCGAGTAATGTTTTACTTGGCTCTTGCCGGAGTACTGCAAACCACAACCAAGTAAACAGGTAACAAAGAATGTGTCAGCACAGAAAGAAATAAATAAGGAAAGAATCTACATTTATCTAGTCAAATAGTAAAACACTGCAGATCCTAGAAATCTGAAATAAAAAGAGAAAATGCTGGAAAAACTCAGCAGGTCTGGCAGCATCTGTGGAGAGAGAAACAGAGTTAACGTTTCAAGTCCTGTTATGGCACAGCCAATGGTAAATGCTGAGTTGCTCAAATCCCAGAGGGAAACTTGAGACAACTGCCACAACTATTTTTGCAATTTGTATGTTTTGAGATGCAGGCTTTGAATTCAGTAGTAATAAGACCACTGAGCCTTATAGGTTTTTATAAAACTAGATTAAACATTTAAGAACATAGAACATAAGAACTAGGAGCAGGAGTAGGAAATTCAGCCCCTCGAGCATGCCCCGCCATTCAATACAATCATGGCTGATTTCATTTCAGCCTCAACTCTAATTTCCCGCCCTCTCCCCATAACCTTTCAACCTGTTACTAATTAAAAATCTGTCTATCTCTTCCTTAACTTAATTCAGCGTCCCGGAATTCACTGCACTCTGAGGTAGTGAATTCCATAGATTCATGACCCCTTGAGAAAAGTAATTTATTAATAAGAGGAATGATCTTAAACACATATATATGCCTACAAATTGCTACTACAATAACTTCTAAATCCCCTAATTAATCTGACTCCCAGTTACACCTCCGTTAAGGCAATGGTAAGACACATAGACCAGAATATAACGCTCACTGGGCGGGCGCGTGCCTGACCCGACTGAGCGTAAAATAACGCACGATGACCTTGGGCAAGAGTCCTGACATTATTTAGGTTGGTGGGCGCGCACGGGAGTCAGCAGCATGCCCACCGACAATTAAGAGGCCATTTAAAAGGTAACTGAATGAAATTTTTCGCTGCCTGTCCAACCTTGTGGTTGGCGGGCAAGCTGAAAGGCCAAGTGGCCTTTGCACTTTTTAGGAAACATGTGGTCTCACCAAGGCCCTGTACAGCTGCTGTAAAACATCCTTGCTTCTGTACTCAAGTCCTCTCGCAATGAAAGCCTCTGAACTGCTTGCTGCACCTGCTTGCTTGCTTTTAGTGATTGGTGTACAAGGACACCCAGATCCCTTTGTACATCAACATTTCCTAATCTATCATCATTTAAATAATACTCTGTCATTCTGTTTTTCCTACCAAAGTAGATAACTTCACATTTATCCACGTTATAGTGCATCTGCCATGTATTTTCCCACTCACTCAACCTGTCTAAATCACCTTGAAGCCTGTTAACACCCTCCTCATTGCTCACATTCCCCCCCAAGTTTTGTGTCATCAGCAAACTTGGAAATATTACATTTGTTTCCCTCATCCAAATCATTGGTATATATTGTGAATAGCTGGGGCCAAAGCACTGATCCCTGTGGTACCCCACTAGTCACCACCTGCCACTCCAAAAAAGACCCATTTATTCCTACTCTCTGTTTCCTGTCTGCTAATCAATTCTCAATCCATGCCAATATATTACCCCCAGTCCCAAGTGCTTTAATTTTACACACTAACCTCTTATGTAGGACTTTATCAAAAGCTTTCTGAAAATCCAAATTCACCACATCCAATGGTTCTCCCTTATCCTGCTAGTTACATCCTCAAAGAACTCCAGTAGGTTTGTCAAACATAATTTCCCTTTCATAGATCCACGTTGACTTTGTCTAATCCCGTTGGTACTTTCTAAATGTCCTGTTATCACATCCTTTGTAATAGACTCTAGCATTTTTCCTACTACTGAGGTTAGCCTAACTGGTCTGTAATTCACTGTTTTCTCCCTCCCTACTTTCTTAAGTAGTGAAATTACATTTGCCACCCTCCAATCTACCAGGACTGTTCCAGAATCTACAGAATTTTGGAAAATGACACATCCATGACCACCTCCTTTAATACCTTGGAATGTGGATTATCAGGACCTGAGGATTTATTGGCTTTCAGTTCCATTAATTTCTCCAGCACTATTGTTTTAGTAATACTAACTTACTTCAATTCTTCCTTCTCACTAGACCCTTGGCTCCCTAATATTTCTGTGAAGTTATTTGTGTCTTCCTCCATGAAGACAGAACTAAAGTAGTTGTTTAATTGCTCTGCCATTTCCTTGTTTTCTATTATAAATTCTCCCATTTCAGACTGTAAGGGACTTACATTTGTCTTCATTAATCTTTTTCTTTTTATATACTTAAAGAGCTTTTACAGTCTGCTTTTATGTTCCTTGCAAGTTTACTCCCATACTCCATTTTCCTCCTCTTAATCAATCTCTTGGTCCTCCTTTGCTGAATTCTAAACTGCTCCCAAGCCTAAGGCTTGCTACTTTTCCTAGCAACTTTATATGACTCCTCTTTGGATCTAATACTATTCTTAATTTATTTTGTTAGCCATGGTTGGGCCACTTTTCCTGTTGTGTTTTTGTGCCAGAAAGGAATGTATAACTGTTGCAATGCATTCATTCATTTCTTAAATATTAGCCATTGCCTATCTGCCTTTTAATGAAGTTCCCCGATCTATCTTAGCCAACTCATGCCTCATACCTTCGTAGTTTCCTTTGTTAAGATTTAGGACCCTAGTTTCAGATTGGACTACTTCACTTTCCATCCTAATGAAGAATTCCATCATGTTATGGTCACTGGTCTCTAAAGGACTCCGCACAACAAGATTATTAATTAAGCCCTTTTCATTGCACAATACCAAATCCTGTTCCCTTGTTGGTTCCTTGACATGCTGGTCTAAAAAAAAACATCTTTTACACACTCCAGGAATTCACTTGCCACAATATTATTGCTAATTTGGTTTGCCCAGTCTATATGTAGATTAAAAGCCACGGCTTCACCACTGACAGGAAGACCCGGGTCATTATGTTACAATTACACTAAGCTAACTCCACTGTAGGTGTCCCTTCATCACGTGGACTACAGCAGTGTCATGAAGGTATAATAATTTTCATAATATTTTTCTGGTTTATTGTAAAGTAGATTTATGGGAGTAAGTATAGTTAGGTCTGTCTGTGTGTGATTTAATTATATTTGGAGTCAAGTAGACTACATGCTTTGACTCATCAAAAGAAGCTAAGTGCTTGATATACTAACTAGTAGACATGGATGTTAGCATAGCGTATAAGGTATGAAGGGAATTTGCATTTTTAGATAGATGAAGGGAGATTTAGATTTCAAAGGGTTCTCAGTCAGTTTACAAATAGCCAGATAACCAAGACTAAGGAATGTGTTTATTTTTCCCAGGTGTTACTGACAATACATAGTGACAACATGAAAGTTTTTATGTTATGAGGGAGATACAGTTTCAAAGACTTATGAAACAATAGAATTTACATATTAAGAGAGAAACATATATAAAGGGAATGAGGCTATATGTCAGGAGAAGGCATTGTGAGATCTAACAGAAGTGTTTCAAGTAGCCTTAATTAAGTCTTCAGTATTTGTGCATAAGTCTGCTGTCTACTGAAACTGAAGCTGGAGAAAGCCATTTAGAATTCCACTGTCCAGGGTATTGTTTGAATTTGCTGGATCTGTTTAAAATCTAAAATCTATTTGCGGACCATTGCCTTAAAGAGGGTGTAACTGGGAGTCAGGTTAATTAAGAATTTTGGGAGTTACCATAGTGGTAATTTGTAGTCCTATGTATGTGCTTGAAATCTTTTCTTTTGCTAATAAATATCTTTTTAGTTTTTTTTTAAATCTCTAAAACTCTTGGCGGACTTATTATTTCTGAATTCAGTGCACACATCTCAAAATAAATGTAAATTACAAAACCATTGTGATAGTGTGATGAAGCTTCCCTTGTGGATTTGGTCCAACAGGCACACATCATCTGCTGCATCATAACAAGCAGTATAAGAAGGTCCACCACTGTCTTCTCAAGGGCCACAAGGTGAAGGACAGTAAATCCTGGCTCTGCCAGCAATACCCACATTCCTAATGAAAAAAGTAATAAAAACATTGAAATGGCACAATAACATTGGCTGGGATTTTCCGTGCCCTCCGGTGTCGAGTGTGTTCGGTGGCATGAGGGGACAATATGGTGCGATTGGTTTCACGATGGCATGAAACCAGTTTGTGATCGTCCACTCAGCCTGGCAATAGTGAGCCACGTTCTCCACCATCGGACGTTAGGAACCTCATTGTAATACATCAGCATATTATTATTAGGCCTGCCCACAGAAATCATTTCCCCACCCCCCACCGCTGGCTCGACCACCCATATCGGCAGCGTGCCGACGTGTTTCACAACAGCACATAAGTGATGTGCAACTGGCAGGCTGTACTTTGCTCAGGACTTCAAGGTTTGTTTGCCTACCTTGCTTCTGTCAGCTCTCACAGTCATCACCGCCAGGCTTCACAGGCAGTACCACATCACTTTTAGGGAGACTCACACAGGTCTCTACCTACCAGACCAGCCATATGTGGATAGCTTTTCAATGGCTGCAGGGCTAGGGCTTGCTTGGCGAAGAGGGAGAAGTGGCCTCAGGCAAGGGAAGAGGCTGCAGGATGACAGCTGTACTGGGGAAGGAGGGTGACCCGAGGTGTGTGTGTGGGGGAGGGGGGGTGCCATGTTGATCTGTGCAAGTGGCCTCAAGATGGAGAGGGCTGTGGAGGCAGTCTCCAGAGGAGATGAGGCTAGATGGAATTGTGAGGGTATATGTGTGAGAATGGGTGGTGATGTCCCTTGAGCTGGCAGTGAGTGAGATGCCAGTGAATGTGTGATGGATTTGAGTGTGTGAGTTTAGAGTGATGAGATGGTTGCCATGCCCTGGCTGCACGGATGAGATAATTCATCCTCTATCTGCATTGGATGGCGAACCCCTTCTGTGCAGTATTGGCACTGATCATCACCGCTTCCCAAGCCCGGTTGGTCATGCCGCTGTCCATCCTGTGGCCAGGCCATGGTAGAGGACATTGTGGCAGGCCTCCACGGCATCCAAAAGGCGTTCCAGTGATGCGTCACTAAACCTGGGGGCTGTAGTCTTTTTGCCTTTCATGGACATCTTCCCTGCAGTAGTTACGGGCTGGAAGCACTGAGATGCGTGCGCGTGGCTAGACTTTAAATATGGCGCCTGGCTTGATGAAGCGGCAAGATGATGGTGTGGCAGGCGAATGAGAGCCCTCCCACCATGGAAATGGCATATTTCCCAGGAATGCATAAGTAATGCAATGGGTTTGAGATAATATGGCGTAAAAACCCGCCATCACGGCTGGTGGGTAAAACGTCATTTTACCCACCCGCTACCTCACTTAGTGCAAACCTGGGATAATTCTGCCCATTGTCTCTAGCATCAAGTAATGTTTCTTTCTCATCTGCTTCAACATCTCTGGAAAGCCTATGATATGACTTGATGTGTACTGGCTCTGACATGAGTAAGTTTGATGGATCAAATAGTCTTTTCTCATCCAAGTTTCCTTATGGATCTTTTTACCACTCTGAGATAACCATCCAGTAATTTTATTTTGTACCTCTGACATATTTATTTGAATTATTGAGTCATTATGAACACTCAGAAATGACTGACTCAGAACATTGATGCTTTTGTTTTCAAAATTTCTTCCACTACTGTGAATAACAAATAATAACAGTGAATAGCAGTGCCCCGGGACACTAGCCGATGATCCAATTCCCACCAAGGTGCTAGCATCTGCGCTGGTGCCTGCCTGGCAGAGATGATGTGGCGCTGGTGAGTCTAATTGTTCAGGGCCCTCAGGTGTCAGAGATGGCCCCTCTGCCTCCTCCTCCCGGCCCTGCTCCGGTGGTGCTGAAAGGAAGAACAAGGACATTTGATTAGTTAAAGTGGAGATAATGTCAATGTGCACGCCTGTCCCCCAAATCAGTATGTGCTCATCCTTCCATAATCATTGGTAAACCCATGTTGCAAGCTTCAGTCACTGAACATTCAGCAGTGCCATGACTGCTGGGACACACATGGTGACTTCAGTGCTCGGCAATCTTACCTCCCCATGACACCCCAGTCTCACCGCCACCGGTGGACCTGGGTGCATGGCGCCTCTCCAGAACCATCGCCTCCTGCTCGTATCTGGTGATGATGGCCAACTGGGCCTGGCCTCTGCCAGTCCGCATCCGCTCGGCAGCATTGTATGCAGTCTTCTCCTGAAAAGGAGAGAGGAGCATTGATTAGTCCACCCTGTACCTGGATTCCCATCGCATCCCTGCCACCCCAACCAGAGTGGGACATTGCAGGGCTCCAGTGATTCATCACCCCACAGTTGCCGCACATTCACACCAAGAAGCCCAGGCTGATCCCCACCTTGCCCACATGCTGCCTCCATCACATTTGGTACCACGCAGTCTAACCTTGCAAAGCAAGGAGGCACAAGCATGCGGAACGCCAAGGGCAGCAGATGTATTGGTGCCCCGCCACTTGGAAGCTCTCATCCCAGCATGTCAGCAGCCTGACTTTGACATGTTTCGCAGTTCCAGCACTGCGTCTAAGTGCAGATCCTTGAGGTTGCCCCCAAACAGTACTCTGGGTGTCAGTCTAACACATGCTGTTGGTGCAGAACCCATCTCAGCACTACCCTCTCAGGGTGAACAAGGCATGGGCAATATCTGCTGGCCCACCCAGCGAGGGAAACATGCCATGAAGGATTCAATGCTGTAACTGCACTCAGAGTGGGGGAAGGGGGGGTTGGTGGGGGGGCTGGGGGGGAAAACCTACTTGCTATATTAAGTGACCTCTGCCAACATGGTACTCACCCTTCATGAGCGCAAGAGGTCGTTGAATTGCTTGCGGCGGTGGACCCACATGCGTCGCACCATGTCATGGGAGCTGACTATGTCTGCCACTTCCTCTCAGGCACATTTGGTCAGGTGGGAGGGCCTCCTCCTCCTGTCCCTTGGAAAGAGGACCTCCCGCCGTGCTGTCACCTCCTCCAGGAGGGCAGCTAGGCACTCATCAGAAAACCGAGGGGCACACTGCCCCGCTGCCCTACCCTCCTGCCTGGCCTGCTCTCCAGCAGCGTTCTGGGGAGCCCTTCTGTTGGCCATGATGAACAGCCTTTGCAAGGCTACCAGCGGTCTACTTGAACAGGCCACTGGGTTGCCATTGAACCTGGCGGTCATTGCACTCCTGCCACCGCCCACCCACTCCCATTGTCCTCGGGAGCCGCTCTTCACGCTAGGTGGACCTTAATTGGCCCGCCCACATAAAATGGCAGTGCTAGGGAATTTTGGAAAACCACAACCAGCACATCCACTGTCTCTGTACTATCTCGTTTAGGACCCTGAGATGTGGGCCACCCGGCCCTGAGGATTTGTCAGATTTTAGTCCCTTAAGTTTCTCCAATACTTTTCTTTTAATATTAATTAACTTAAGCTGCTCACCCTTATTGCCCCCTTGGTTAGCCTCTATTTCCAGTATGAAATTTGTGCCTTCTACTGTGAAGACAGACATAAAATATTTGTTGAATATCTCAGCCATCTCCTCATTCTCAATGATAATTTCTCCTGTTTCTGCCTCTAAGGACCAAAGTTTAATTTGGCTACTCTCCTTTTTGTATACATGTGAAAGCTCTGGCAATGTGCTTATATTGTTATGGACAAGAGAGAGATAGGCAAACTGCACTGATTTCTTCTGACCACCTGTCCATACGCAGAAGGTGTTTTGAATTACTTTTAAAGTATGCGGTGGCATGGTTTCACAATCCTTCAGTTTGTGTGACCCAATTTACAAATAATCCACAGAAAACTTGTGTGCTTACAACTTGAAATTCTGTCTTTAATCTTATGAATTACTCATAAGGTTAGTTTATTTCGCATTCAGGCTAGGAGTGCTCGCAAATTCCCACTCCACTACTTAGATAGACACATACACGTGCACACACGAACCCCCCTCCCCCACAAAGAGACGGGATAGAAAATGGAGTTTTACAGTATAAGAACCACAGAAATTAATATTAGTCCATGAGATTTTCAGTGTCCAAAGTCAGAGTCCAAGCAGGAATTCTTTCACATAGGATTTTGAGGTTAGCTGGCTGAAGACAGGAGTTCACTTCACAGTTGGTGTGGATATTGCAAATGAAGAAGGTGCACAGAGACTGGGGGGGGTTCTGCAGGCGATGGTGGGAAATTGTTGGATCCAGTGCTAAAGAATCTGGATTGCATGCTTGTTTTGGGGTGACTGAGATGGTACCAAGACAGAGAAGATCAGTAGACCATTCTTAGAAGAAACACATTCTGTTTACTTACTAAAGGAATTTAGCAGCTACACTTGTGTGCTTACAACTCAAAACTCTGTCTTTACTCTTCAGACTCTAACTCAAGACTGACTACAGAGGTAGCCCGCGCTACTCTGCTATTGGGTACCAAGATCATGTGACATACATTACAACATTTCTCTTAAAGGTATATTACACATCAGATTACTACATCCCTCCCCCTTTACTCAGAAATTGATTCAGTCACAAATACTGGTGGAATCATTTATGGGTATTTTGTTTCTCCTCTTCTTATATGATCCACATCTCTCCGTCTGACTCGATCTTCCACTTTCACATGGTAGGAAAGAGGTCCTGTTACTGCACTTATTTCAGCAAACAACCATGTTGGTCCTTCTCTAAAATTCTTCACAAATACTTTCCTACGTTAAACGTCCTGTTATGACTGTTGATAGTCATGTCCAATTTTCTGACTTCCCTGACTCCTTTCCCCCTTCCCCCCATCCCAGATTTGGCATAATTAGGCTCAATCTCGATCTATATATGGAAAATAAAATGTGCTAATTTAGTTGCTATAGAATCTCCACACAATTTCTTCATACCAGATTTGAACATCTGAACTGCTCTCTCGGCCAGTCCATTTGAAGAAGGGTGGTATGGTGAAGTTTTCACATGAACAATACCATTGAGGCTGATAAATGGTTGAAATTCAGCACTCATAAATACTGTTCCATTGCCTGATATGACCACTTCAGGTAGTCCATTGATTGTGAAACTCTGCCATAGCTTCTCTATTGTAGCAGAAGATGTCAGCGACCTTACTTCATATGTGTCCATCCATTTTGAATATGCACCGACGATAAGTAGAAACACTTCCTACAATAGGTCCCACATAGTCGATGTGTACTTGCACCCATGGTCTTCCTGGCTACTCCCAGGGGTGTAACGGAGCCGTTGAAGGTAATTTCTGTACTTGCTGACACTGCATACAACTTCTCACTAAGTTTTCTATTTCTCCATCCATTCCAGGCCACCATAAGTAGCTGCGTGCTATTGCCTACATTCAGGAAATTCCGGGATGTGCACTGTGAAGTTCAAATAACAATGGCTTTCGTCCTTTTGGAGGAACAATCATTAATGCCCCCCACAATAAGATACCTTCCTGGCTGGTTATTTCGTATCTACTCTGGAAATATTGTTTCTTTTCATCAGATCCTTGTTCTTGTGACCAAACATGAGGAACTTGATCTCACACTTTGATAAGACTGGGTCTCGATTTGTCTGATCTGTAATCTGTCTAGCACATATCGATGACGAGTCCAGGAAGTTCAATAATAAAATTAATTCTTGAGGAATTGGAACATGCTCATCTTTTACTTGCATGGGCAAACAACTGAGTGCGACTGTATTTGCAATTTGACTTCCGAATCTATGAATGAAAGTATACTCATACGCTGCCAAGATCAAGGCCTAACTTTGCACTCTTGCTGAGGCTAGAGGGGATATAGCCTTGTCTTTGCTGAACAATCCCAATAATGGCTTGTGCTCCGATATGATAGTAAAATGACAACCGTGTTGGTGACATATTGGTGAAACTTCTTAACACCAAAAATGATTGGCAGGCCTTCTTTTTCTATTTGAGAGTACTCTTTTTCTGCTGTATTGAGTGTTCTCAATACATATCCTATTGGTTGTTCTGATCCATCATCCATTCAATGGGAAAGCACTGCTCTCACTCCATAGGGAGATGCGTCACACATTAATACCAACTCTTTTTGGTTCAAAATGTGCTAGAAGTGTAGATGATTGTAACAACTGTTTCACTTTTGTGAAAGCTTCTTCCTGTGGTGTTTGCCAAGACCATTGCTGGTTTTTCTTGAGCAAGTAATACAGTGGTGCCTGTTCTATTAACAAATTAGGTAAGAAGTGTCAATATTAATTGATCATCCCCAAGAATGATTTCAGTTCGGATGTATTCTTTGGTGCTGGCGCTTCTCTAATGGCTTTCACTTTTTCTTCAACTGGATGTACGCCTTGTGAATCTACCTCGTGACCTATGTAAGTTACCTCTTTTGCTTGTAATGTGCACTTTTTTTTTCAACCGCACTCCAACCTGCGAAAAACATTTCAAAACTTCTTCCAAGTTCATCAGAAGTTCCTTTTCAGTGAGTCCAGTCATGAAAACGTCATCCAAATAAACTACAATGTGGGGCAGTGCCTGTAGTAAACCTTCCATGGTTCTTTGGAATATGGCGCAAGCTGAAGATATGCCAAAAGGTAAATGGGTGTATTGGTCCAACCCTTTGTGTCTATTAATGGTGACAAACTTCCGGGAGGCCTCCTCTAATTCCAATTGTTGATAGGCCTGAATCGTATCAAGCTTCGTGTAGGCAGTTTCACCTGCCAGCTTGGCGTGCAAGTCTTCAATTTTTGGTATGGGTTGTCTGTTCAATTTAGCCACTTTGTTGACTGTTAATTTGTAGTCCCCACAAATTCGAATGCTTTGGTCTTCAGGTTTGAGAACAGGTACAATTGGTGCTGCCCACTCTGAAAACTGCATTGGTTGTATCACTCCCAGTTTTTCTAATCTGTCTAGTTCGGCATCTACCTTTTCTCGTATTGCATAAGGTACTGGTCTTGCTTTCATGAATCTTGGTGTTGCCTCTGGATCTACATGAATTTTTGCTAGTAGCCGTTCAATCTTTCCAAGTTCATCCTTGAAAACTGAGGCATATTTTTATAGTAGCTCTGATAGCCCATTAATTCTCAGTTGGAAGATTTCAGTCCATTCCACTTTAATCTCTTTCAGCCAGTTTTGTCCAAGGAGACTAGGTCCCTCACCTGCTACCACCATTAAGGGTAATTTCGCTGTTTGACCTCCATAGTGTACCGTGACTTTACATATGCCCTTGACTTATATGTCGTCTCCCAGGTAAATTTTCAATTTGACTTCAGTTTCTTCCAAATTTAATTTACGTTCCCCATGATTCAGGTAATTAAAAGTATGCTCACCTGTCACCATAGTGGCTGCTCCAGCATCCACCTCCATTCTAATGGGCCTCTCATTCACTTTTATGGTTACATAGATAGGTTCTGTTCTTCTTACCTTTAAATTATACTATGAATAAATATCTGAATCTATTACTTCAGGCTTTTCAACGCTGTTAATCTCATTGAGTTTTTGCTTTTGGCTGAAAGTTTGCCTGATTCTATCTTTACAATGTCTCATGAGGTGTCCATTTTGATGACAGAAAAAACATTTGATCTTTTTAAACTGTGATCAGGATTTTTCAGTCAGTGTGTGGGGAGGGCCCAACACACTGACACGTAAAATGACGTGCATCCCGACGTCATCGCGCAGTCCCGCGACATTTCGTTCAGCGGGCACCTGCCAGAGTCGGCTGCACGCCCGCCGAAATGTAAAAGGCCTATTAAGTCCATTAACAAAGTAATTGATGTAATTGTTAACACTCCCTGTCCAACCTTAAAGATGGCAGGCAGGTGAAAAGGCCAAGCGGCTTTCGCGTTTTTTAGGAAATCTCATCCACGTGCAGGATGAGGTTTCCTAAAGCTTTAATAAATAAATAAATAAAAATTCTTAAATATAAAAACATGTCCCATCTCATGTGACACCGTCACATGAGGGGACATGTTTAACGATATTTTTAATACTTTATTTTAATTATTTCAATGTCAATTCAATCTCCCTGAGGCAGCTTCGTGCCTCAGGGAGATTGAAGCGCTCTTTTGTGCGCGTGCGCAAAAGAGCGCTGGCCCTGACTCTCTCTCTTCCCACTGCTGCACAGCTATTGCTGAGCGCTACAGCTCGCGTATTATGCTGGGTGGACCTTAATTGGCCCACCCGTGTAAAATGGCGGTGCGGAGCCGGTGGTGATTGGCTCCGCTACCACCCCCACCCGTTCCTGCCGAGCCCATCTGCGGCCTGAAAAATTCTGGCCTGTGATTCATTACAAGGCAGTCTACTTCCACCTCTGTATGCCATGATTTGCTGCCAGGTTATCTCTTTTAATTTGTCTACTAGCAGTGGCTGCTTCCCACTTCTGAGTAAAGCTTTGCACTTTCGCACTCTTTTTGGCTGAGGCTCCCCACTGAATGTGGAGGATGGCGCCATTTTGTGCTCCCTGTAAGGCTTTCTAGTCTTGCACTGCACCTTCCAGTGCCAGAGTGATTTCCAATGTCTTCATAAAATCTAAATTTATTTCAGACAGTAATCTCTTCTGAATTGCATCTTCATTTATACCGCACACCAAACGATGTCTAAGCATATCATGGATTGATGTACCAAACTCACAACATTCAGTTAATTGTTTCAGACTTGCCACATAACAAGCAACTATCTCCCCTGCGGCTCTATTCCTTGAGTTAAATTTGAACCGTTGCATCATCACCGACGGCTTGGGCTGATAATGATTTTTTACGAGGTTCACTAAGTCATCAAAACTTTTCCAATCTGGGGCACTGGGTGCCAACAACTTTGAATTAATCCATATGTCTTACTCCCACATGTGGATAAGAGGATCGCGCACCTCTTCTCCTCCCCCACAATGTTGTTCGCCTGGAAGAAGAACGTGAGGCAGTCTTCCAAGGTTGGATCGAAAGGCTCATCTCTACCAAATTGAGACATGCTCTGAGGGGACTGCTTTGACATCAGGAAATTTTTCTTTACTTACAACTGCCGTGCAAGGTTCTTCTGATTTCCTTCATTCTTTCTTGCTTTTTACCTCATTCTTTCATGTCTTTTCTTGCTTTTTATTCTCATTGCCCGTTTATTGGATCCAGTAAGATAAAAGCAAAAAACTGCGGATGCTGGAAATCCAAAACAAAAACAAAAATACCTGGAAAAACTCAGCAGGTCTGACAGCATCTGTGTCATACAGACTCGAAACGTTAACTCTATTCCTCTCTGCAGATGCTGTCAGACCTGCTGAGTTTTTCCAGGTATCTTTGTTTTTGTATTGGATCCAGTGTCCTGGTTTGTTGGGGCTAACGGATCCGGGTTGCATGCTTGTTTTGGGGTGACCGAGTTGGTACCAAGACAGAGAAGATCAGTAGACCATTCTTAGAAGAAGCACATTCTGTTTATTTGCAAAAAGAACTTAGCAGCTACATTTGTGTGCTTACAACTCAAATCTCTTGTCTTTACTCTTCAGAGTCTAACTCAAGACGATTGACTTCAGAGGTAGCCTGTGCTATTCTGCTATTGGGTATCATGATCATGTGATCTTACATTACAACATTTGTCTTAAAGGTATATTACACATCAGATTACCACAGAAATCTTCCAGTAGACAGGCTTGGAGGAGCTGAGGGATGGTAACCGACTTCTTGCTCAGCTGGGCGGCTGGAGCCCTTTCCAGTTGACAGCAGGCTGAGGATTTCTCAGTTCTCAAAGGCAAAAAGAGATTTCAAAATGGTTACTCGAGTCATATTGCGTCTTTCTCCACAATTACTTCAAAGGGATGTTTATCCAGTGTCTGGAACTGGCTTTGATTTCAGGACTGTCATTAGCTGTTGCAAGAGTTACCCCCCATATTGAGGGTCTGGTGTCGCAAAACCATTGCCTAGGCAGATCCTCTGACTCTACTGGAAGGGTAAGCTTATCAGATGCAAATAACGGCCCTTGGTCCCCTTTTGAAATGGGTTTGGACAGCCCCAGGTATGATATGAGTCTGTTAGCAACTCTGCAAGCATAAGGAATTTCGATGTGTGAATCTCCTGGTTTCATGATTACAAGGGGTCTAAACAATGAGATGTGAGATTCCACCGAATGAGAAAAGAATTTTTTGTTTTTGTACGTCCTGGTGGTAGCTCACAGAACAAAGGGCCAACCCTGTGGTCATGTGACTTATAATAACCATGGGCAACATTTTCCCCCGTCAGGAGGGGAAGTGTGGGAGCGGGCGCGGGCACGGGCAGGCGGGCTTCTGATCGGTGCCCCCGGTTGGGGGTGCTGCCAATTTACATGGGCGGGCCAATTAAGACCCACCCAGCGTGATGTCCACCAGGAAAAGCTATGCACTCCCTGTGTGGATGGGGGGATTCCCTTAGCCGGGAGTGCGGTCTTTCATGCGAAAGAGCGCACACATCTCCCTGAGGCAAAGTGCTGCTTCAGGGAGATCGGCTCCAATTTAAAACTTTCAATAAAGGTGATTAAAAAATTTCCCTGCCATGTCCCCACATGTGACACTGTCACATGAATTGGGACATGTCCATAACTTTTATTTAAATATTTAATAAAAAATTTAAATACCCTCATGAAACCTCATTCTGCCCGTGGATGAGGTTTCATGTTTTTTCCGACGCCTGTCTAGGCTCCCGGCACGCCCGCCAACCTTAAGGTTGGACGGGCAGGTCCATCACTCATGTTAATTAGTTTTTTAATGGCCTTAATAGGCCATTGACAGTTCAGCAGGTGCACAGCCAATGCGGCTGCGTGCCCGCCGAACTGAAAATCTAAATGACGTGGGGTGACGTCGGGACGCATGCCCGACGTATCCCTGCGTCATTTTACACGCTGGCGAGCGGGCGCTGACCAGAAAAATCTGCCCCATCTTTTTTGGTTCAGCAGAAAGTCAATTTTTTTTAAATGGCAAAAGAATAAAGTTCTGGATTCCTTTTCATGTCCCAGGGATCCAATAATATATTCCTGACCCGTTTGATCTTATTTTTATATTTTTTCCCCTTTTTATCAGGTTTTTGGTTGCCCCTTGCTGATTTCTAAAACCCTCCCAACCACAGGATTACTGCTATTCTTTGCCACATTTTAAATCTCCTTTTTTAATCCAATATTGTCCTTAACTTCCTTAGTAAGCCAGGGATGGATCTTTCTTGCTGAGCGTCTTTTTGAATAGAATGTATTTTTGTTGTACATTTTAAATTGTCTCTTTAAATGTTTCCCACTCTTTATTTACCGCCATACTTTTTAGCCTATTTACCTGATAAACCTTAGCCAGTGCTCCTCTTGTACCGACATAATTGGCTTTGTTGAGTTTAAGATTCTTGTTTGGGTTTGGAGTATGTCACTTTCAAACTTAATATGGAATTCAATTGCATTATGATCACTTCTGTCCAGCATATGTTTTACTATGAGATTACTAATTAACCCTGCCTCATTGCACAATGCTAGATCAAAAGTAGCTTTATCCCTACCATATTACCTGTCAACTAAGCACGCTACAAACTTATCTTCCAGACCGCCTTTGTCAATTTGATTGGTCCAGTCTATATGAAGATTAAAGTCCACCAAGATTATTACATTGGTTTTATTATAAGCTCCAATTACTTCATGATTAATGCTCTGTTCAATGGTATAACCACTGTTAGAGGGCCTACTCTACTTCTACCAGCATTCTCTGACCCTCGTTATTCCTAATCTCCGCCCATAATAATTCTACTTGGTGATCTTCTGAACCAAGATCCTTTCTCAGTACTGCCTTTATGTCGTCCTTTTTTATCAGGCTACTTCTCTTCCTTTTCTATTCTGTCTGTCTTTTCAAAATTTTGTGTACCCCAGAATATTTATTTCCAACCTTCGTCACTTAGTGACCATGTCTCTGTAAAGGTGATTCGAAGTAAACCATTTATCGATATTTCTGCCACTTGTTCATCTGTCTTATTGCGAATGCTTTAAGCAGATAAAGAGCCTTTAGTTTTATTTTCTTACTACTATTATTTGCATGGGCTTTATTTGCTGATGCAATATTGCAAAGATGCTGTTCATTCAGAGATATATTGGCGTAAAAACAGGTTGGAGTCTAAATGGTGAGTGGATATGATCCTTAAAATGTTGAGGATAAATCTGGATAATGCAGATGGAAGCAGGTCATTTAACTCAGAGTATAAATAGACCCGCTCAATACAAAAAATTATAACATTCGAACTAGAATGGTAACTAGTAGAATTTTCTTCCCCACAGAGCAATGAGTATATGGAATGGACTTTATTTCAAAGCTATTGTTGCTATCACAATCAACTTTTTTCACAATTAAAAGTTGGATAAATATTCAATTTATACCATCATCATCACTTTCTCCTTAAAAAGCCTCCCTAACTCCATGTACCCTCCCAAATCCATCCCCATCGTTAAGTCTCTTTCTCTCCAAGATCCTTGAGCATGTTGTTGCCTGCTGACATGTCTCATCTCTCCCTGCAAAAGTTCCTCCAGTTTGCCCTGGAAGAACTGTCTTTATTCATTTAGAAAGCTTGAGGGTGAAATTTTCCTGTTGGCATCAGCACAAAATAATCAAAAACAAATCAGCAGCTGGTTTCATACCCTGCCCCATTTTCTTTCTCATTGGATTTAACTTGGTTTCAATTTCTACCTGCCTTATTTCCAAAAGTAAGGTGCTTAGTTTCTAACATAGGAAGCTCACAAAGGATTGCCCAAGGTTTATTACCCTTTTCATGCCTTTTCTCAATTGGATAATCTAGAATTTGCAATGGTCTTATTCTGACATAGGAACAACAGTAGGTCATTCAGCCTCTCGTGCCTGCTCTACCATTCAATTGGATCACGGCTGGTCTGCATCTTAACTCCTTCTATCTACCTTGATTCCATATTCCTCAGTATCCTTGCTTAATAAAAGTCTGCCAATCACAGTTTTGAAGTTTTCAACAGATAACCAACTCTTTGGGTGGCTGAGTTCCATATTTCCACAACCCTTTGTGTGAAGAAGAGTTTCCTGACATCATCCCTGAATGGCCTAGATTTAACTTTAAGGTAGTGCTCCTTGTTTTGGACAGGTGTGTGCATTTCAGCACCACTGGAGCAGCTGCCCTGCGATAGGATCCTCTCTGCAATTGTTTGTTACTAACATCTGATACTTCACTCCAGGCCCACAGACAGACAGTACTCCAAATGTACCAGGATGGCTTTTGTCCTTTCCCCTCTCAGTGGTGACAGTAATGAACTAGGCGTTCCTTTTGTTGTTTGGAGTCAACAGATGTCAAGCAGATAAAGCGCCTTTGAAGCTTAGCTCTGTGTTTTTACAAGCATTTTAATCTGTGACTATTTCACTGTGCATCAGGCTAGATGATCCTATATCTCAGGAATGAGTGATTGCGGTTTATGGGTTTGGGAGTTAATTGCTTCTTGAGAGAATGATGAACAATTTCTGGGGGTTTGGTAGAATTTGCCATTACAACATCTATTCCACCAGATCATCAAGCAATCTCTCGATCTTTTTCTGATCCTATTTAAAACTAACAGAGGATACCCAAACAACAATGGCATCAGCAAACCATGATGGTGATTGATTGCTGCCATCTTGACACCAACTGAACACTTTGCTGAAAATTTAATATTCGCTGAATTATGATGAGCTGGAAGAAAGCGCACCACAGATCATTGCAGCAGACCTTGTCAAAGCCTTTTCCATATCTAGGAACACTGCCAATGTTTAGAATTGTTTTAAGTGGCTGTCTTTGAAATTCTATTCTAATTGCTACATGTTGATTGGGATGTACCACACCTCTTTAAGCATGAATTATTGCTTTTTTATGAATGTAAAAGTTGAAACAATTAAATTCCGTAAATTTATGTGTGAGTGCACTGTCTTCAAAGTAAGCTGCCTAAGGTTTTGTTAACACAACATGTACTTGACACATTGATTTACCACATTTTTGCTTATGGACAAAATGGGTAGATTTCTAATCAAAGATCTTGTTGTAAGTTAATAAATTGAAACAAAAGCGTTACTACTTATGTTAGCTAGAGATAAGTATAATAAATAAGGTTAACAACGCCAATTTTTAAGTGTAATGGAAACTGTTACAAGAAAATAAGTGTGACACATGCTGGAAATATGTGCTATGGATGAGATTTTAATATGATGGATACACAAGTTAGGGATTTAGCGTAAATAGAGAAGGGCAATAAATTCTAGCAAGACTCACATCCCATGAGTCAATTAAAAAATAATGACAAATTTAATACAATTGCTCCTTGTCACACAGGCTTGGTTTGCATCTGTTTTATTTTGCCACCCTTGATAATGTTGTTTTCATTGATTATACATAAACTTACAACCCAGGAACAGGTTGTTTGGTCCACCATGCTCATGTCATTGTTTATGCTCTCACACAAGTAATAGTCTTTGATCCCTTCATCCCTCTCTCGTTCCATTACCCACCTAAGTTATTCTTGGATATTGATTTGAGCTCTGCTTCAATAACTAACACTAGCAATGCATTCTGCAGTATCACAAACCTTTTGTAATAAAACTATCTCTTGCCCTCTGTCCTAAGAATCTTATATTTAATTTTTCTTTTATGATGCTGGCTTCTAGAAAGTGAGTCTGACATCCAGATCATTGAGGTGCACATTGTGTGTGCAACAGGTTGTTGTGATGTGTTTAGCGTGTGGGTGAAGAGAGTTAGCATGTTTTCTGCTTTTGTATGCTAGTTTGCTTTTCTTTTTCAGTCTACACTGCTGGCTAGCAGCAATGTGAAAAAGAAAGCCAAATGTGTAACTCCCTTCTTGACAGTATACAGCCTCTCCATTAGCAAGTTCTCAGCTGTGCCTTCTCACAGCAACACATGGAAACTGGGTATCTTGCTAAAGCTTCAGAGGAACTTAGAGGAGGTTTGACCCTGAGACATGCAGTACACAAGCCCACCAGCATGTGGACAAGCCCTGGCACTTATAAATCAAACTCCCAGCTTTAGGTGAATAGCCCCACTGCCTTTGGATACCTTGGGAGGGTTGAAGACTAAAGGGGTAAAACTCTGACAAAAAATCTGAAATGGAGCCTAAAGGCGGACTGACGTGTAAATGTGTCATCTTCCTGGCAACTCCTGCAACCAATCAGGCACTGGATTTAGTGCCTTGCATTCTTTTCAACTCAACTGGGAAGGTCAAGAGGGGAACTTTGATGTTTGGGCAGCCAGGGTCTCCACAAATTTTGCCCAGACTTGTGTCTCTTTGTAGAGACATGACACAGGGGACTGCAGTTATGAGTGATAGGTCCAACTCGATTGGCGCAGTGAGTGGGTGCTACAGGCTGTCTCCGATGGTGGAAGGGACCATTAGGTTCTACTGGTCAGCCACTGACCACCTCAGGTTGGGCAGCTCCTGACTAGTAAGGTGCTAACCTACCATGAACCATCTGTTTCAATGGGTACTTGGAACTTAAGAGTCTCTACTCAACAAGTGAACCAAATCCATTGCACTAGGCAAACAAACAAAACAAATGAAAAGGATGTAGATGCAACTGTTCAACTGACAATCTGGAATATCAGAACCACTTGCACGGGATTGACAGACAACTTGCAGCTGGTCAGTAAGGCACATAATACAGCTGGGATCAACTTGGAACTTAATAAGCAGAACATTGACATAGCTTCCCTACAAGAGACCAGGCTTGCCGAGAGTGGATCACCAACAAATACACATTACATGTTTATCTGGCAGGGGAAGAGTTTGCAGGAAACACGTGAGCGGGTCTAGGTTTCGCTGTAAGGAACTTGCTACTCTTGATGTTAGAACCTGCCATACATGATTCAGAATGTGTTCTCTCCATCCGCCTCTCAACTCAAACAGGACCCGTTAACCTCATGAGTATCTAAGTTTCAATGCTGTACTCCACTTCAGAGGTGAAAGACCTGATTTATGAGGGGCTTGACGCTGCTATCAGCAGAATCCCTAAGTCAGAAAATATCTTTACCAACTAGGAGATTTCAATGCAAGAGTGGACGCGGACCATAGGCATGGCCCTACTGCCATAGACATCATAGCCTGCAAAAAATAAATGAGAAAGGACAAAAACTACTTGAACTTTGACCTTTGTGTAAATAACACCCTCTTTCAGAACATGCCATGTCACAAGGCGTCCTCCAGATATCCAAGATCAGGGCATTGGCATCAATTGGATTTGATCATTACTAGACGTGACTTTCTGAACAACGTTCTCATCAAGCAGCTACCACAGCGCAGACTGTGATACAGGTCATTCCCTGGTGTGCATCAGGGTTAGGATGCTACCACTGAAGCTTTTTCATTCAATGCGGAAATGCCATCCTCCTACCAATGTCAGCCACACTGCTTACCCAGGTAAAAAGCAACGGTTCCTCAACTTGATTAAATAGGCACTCTCTGGCATTCCCACACAGAGTGCAGAAGCAAAATGGAACAGATCTTGAGACACGATCTACAATATTGCAGTCTCAAGATATAGGAAGCAAGAGCAGAAAAATGCTGACCGGTTTGAGGCTAACACTGCTTGAATTCAATGAAAGGTTCCATCACAGCGATCTGCTCCAATTAGAAGCAAGAAGACTCTGATTGCACTAAGAGCTGCTTAAGTAAAGTCCAATAAACTGTGAGGTAATCTGCCAAAATATCCAGATGTTCTTCAACACAGGGAATGTGAGGGGCATGTATGAAGGGAAATGCAACAGGTCCATCAGCAAAGAGCAGCTCCATTGAAAACCAAAGCAGGGGAGGTCATCACTGACTGCAATAAACAGTTAGAGAGATGGGTGAACACTACTTTGAATTGTACTCTGGAGAGAACATTGTCACTGAGTAGCTTCATTTATATCATAAAAACTTTGCCTGCTATGGCAGAGCTGGATATCAAACCCACAGCAAAGCTAGTTACTCACTGATCATAAGCAAAGCTCCAGGTGCTGATGCTATACCACCTGAACTCATCCAGTACAGGAAACCGGCGCTCCTGCAGCATTTGCACAAACTTCTCTGTCTCTGCTAGAGGGAGGGGGCAGGGCCCCAGGATATTTATGATGCAAGGATTGTGACCCAGTACAAGAACAAGGGTGACTGCAATGATTGAAGAAACTATCGAATCATGTCCCTGCTGAGCATTGTGAAAAAAGTATTTGCCTATGTTGCCCTTGTCAGAATGCAGATCCTGGCTGAGTGCATCCACCCCAAATCCAAGTGTTGTCCCAGAACTGGAAGATCTACAATTGATATGATCTCAGTCCATCAGCTGTAAGGGAAATGTCATGAACAATGGAGGCCACTATATATGGCCTTCATCGATCCTACAAAGACATTCAACCATGGGAGCACAGGCTGTCCATTTAAGCTGCTAGAGAAAGTCTGCCGAAGCTGCTGAATGACAACACGATGGGTAAGGTCAGCCATGGGGGCAACATCAGAAACCTCAATTTGTGATCTGCAGTGGGGTCAAAACAGGGTTGTGTTCTCACACCATCACTTTTTGGTATATTCTTCTCTGTGCTGCTGTCATGTGTCTTCAGGTCATCAACAAAGGGTGTCTACTTACATATCAGGACTGATGGAAAGCTGTATAATCTTGCTCGCCTGAGATGCAAGATAAAGGTGTGCCAAGTCCTCATCAGAGAGTTGCTCTACACTGACGATGCCACACTAGCATTCCATACCGAGGAACACCTTCAGTGGCAAATGGGCAGACTCTCTTAAGCCTATGAAGAGTTTTGTTTGACCATCAACATTGGAAGACAAATGTCATGGTCCAGGATGTTGCCATACTGCCATCTATCAGAATTGACATTGTGACCCTGGATGTTGTTGAAGGCTTCACATATCTAGGCTCCATAATCACCAGCAATCTGTCACTTGAAGCTGAAATCAACACACACATCTCAAAAATTGCAACTGTTAGGTCCAAGCTGAGTAAGAGAGTATGGAATAACAGCAACCTGACTGAGAACACCAAAATGCGAGTCTACCAAACCTGCGTCCATGGCACACTCCTCTACAGTGGTGAGACCTAGGCAATATATGCTAAGCAGGAGAAAAGGCTGAACAGTTTCCACCTTCACTGTCTCAGATGTATCGGCATTTCTTGACAGGACAGGGTCACTAACTCAGAATTCCTGGAGCGTGCTATTATCATTAGCATACACTCATTGCTAAGCCAACAACATGTGTTGGCTCGGCCATGTTCATCAGATGGATTACGTATACTCAAAGGCCTTCTGTATCGTGAACTAGCCACTGGGTCACAAACCCTTGGGCATCTATTCCTCTGCTAAAAGAATACCTGCAAGTGAGATATGAAGATGGCGGACATTGACACTGACAACTGAGAGATAGTTGCTGACGGCTGTGACCCCTGGAGGCTGACTGTTTGTAAGGGAATTGGAAACAAAAAGCTCAGTTGCTGGAGAAGAGGGTCTAGAGAAAATAGAGGCCAGCAAATCGTGCACTTTCTCAGCCCACTGTCCTCCTCTGCAGCAAATGCGGCAGAGACTGCCATGCCAGAGTAGGGCTCCTGAGCCACACCAGGCAATGCTCAACACAGAGTTGAACACCATAGCGCAAACCATCACAGGATGGAAGCCTGCCATTGTTGACGTGCAAAGTGGTTGGTTTAGATCTTAATCTTCAGTGCAGTGTTTATTGAACAAAGAAGCTAAAATTCCTTTTTGTGACTGCAGTGTATGACCTTCTGGAGTTTGTACCATTATTTAGGAACAGCTTTTCGACTTTGAAGGTGCAAAATTCAGAATCTTAGCATCACTGGTGTGCGTGGCACTTCCAGCCACATCCAGTATAGCCTGAGTGCACCCAATGTTGAGAAGGTCACTCAGATAGGATGAGGGTGTGCTGAGTGTTGAGAATGGGCATAAGCCAGAAACATACCATCACCCTCAATGTTCTCAGTGATGCCTGATGCCATTAGCTCTGTCACAATCATTTTGAGGCTGTGGAGAGCCATTTCCACTGAAGAGTTCATATGCAACCATGTGGCGGGGATCGCTCTCAGCAGCCAGCCTCCTCATCAACTGCTGCAGGGTTGCAACAAAACATGGTGGTCATAAAAGAAAAATTAAGCAGTATTGAGGGCACAATGACGGCAAGGGTGCATTTGTATAAATATCACTATATATTTTGTTTACTAGACTATTGTGTGCATTATCTGCATTTGTTTGGATGTCCTCCTTCAGAGGGCATATTGTCCTGTCATGCTTCATGTTTGGCTGTCATTGTGGAATGAAGGGAACTGAAGGACATCTCACCTGTGTAGGCGACAATATGGCAGCGTATTAGAGGTCAGTCTTTATTGAATGGTAATGTGTGGTGTGATTTGTATTCTCAAGGCAATGTGACATGGCTGAACATGCAGCATCTGCTGGCCTCCCCATAAATGAAGTTCCAAGGAGATTGGCCGAAGTCACTGATGAGCACAAGATGTAATGTGCTGCTTGTGAAATCATGGCCTTGACAACATGGGCAAGGAGCAGAGAGATGGCTCGTGACAGCTTCATTGACCTGAGTGTCAGTGCAAAGCCTGTAGAGTATCCTCTGGGCGGTGGAGGTGGGGAGCCATCTGTTTGAGAATGGTTCGTTCCTTTGGTCTCTAAGAAGTAGAGGATGTGTGCGGTAAGACAACTCTGGATGGACGCTGACAGAGGTGGGCATACACTCAAAGCAGGCAAAGGTTTACAGGTGAGGAAATGATGGTGAGGTAGGTGCATCACTCATGGTCAAAACGATTGAAGAGGAGTTTGTCCCTGACAATCCTGGTATGTCTCTCCATAGCCTTGGCATCTGGGTGAACTGCCAGGAGATCTCTGCTCTCCTCCCCATATTCCTCCTCAACATCTTCACCTGAGAAGGTTAGCAGCTCCTCCATGTCCTAGATTGCTAATTCTTCACCTCTTTGCAATGCAACATTGTTTGCTATGCCTTGCACAATAACAATCCAGGACAAAAGCAAAATACTGCAAATGCTGGAAATCTGAAACAAAAACAAAAATTTCTGGAAAAACTCAGCAGGTCTGACAGCATCTGTAGAGAGAAAGATAGAGTTAACGTTTCGAGGCCTTATGACTCTTCTTCAGAACTTCAGAACAATCCAGGACAACCTCTGTGGTGCGTATTGTAAAGCTCTGGTGGACTGTTCAAGGCAAGGGAAGTGCATTTTGAGCAATCCTATGGTCTGTTCTATGGTTGCCCTTGTTGAGCAGCGTGACACTCTTCCTAGGGCTTTTAGGATGATGCACTGGTGTCATGAACCATGTTCTGAGGGGATAGCCCTTGTCACCCAGGATCCAACCCAAAAAGAGAACTGCCAGGACTGACAATATTACTAGAGAAGAACCCAACTGGATAAAAAATTGACCTAAAACAACTTGAACTGTTTTTTTTTTTGTTGATTGCCTAATCCCAGTGCAACTAAGATTTTTTAATCCTCAGCATAATCATTACATATAAATACATAATTCCCAGGCATATCGTCACCTCATCAGTAATTCAATTGATCGGAGATGCCAATATGCCTGCCAATTACATATTGGCAGGCCATCATTCGGCACCAGCTGAGGGGGAGGGAGGTCAAAAGGAACTCAACCAGGGCCACCATCATTGCAGGGTCCGCAAATACCTGTGGCAGTTGGGAGATTCTTAAGATATATGTATCATGAGAGCTCCCTGGCAAATGAGCACACACATTCTTTTCTGGAGGTCACAGACAACTTAAATGTTACAGAGGTGAAACCTCTGCCAATTTACAAACGTAGCTGGCTGTTTCCTGGTAGCCCAAATGGCCACGTATGTACAGTGGATTAGATCCTCTACCTGTGGGAGCCATGTGATGGCCCTGATGCCAACTGCTCTGGCTATCAGCATCTATTGAGAACCTGATGAATGCCCCCGGACAGGGCATTTGTCACCTGCTGCAAGTACCTATGTGTTGCAGCCTGGGAAATGCCACAAATGTCCTCTGTGGAGCCCTGAAATAAGATGCTGATGTAGAAATTTAGGGTCACAGTTACCTTGAGGGCAACTGGCATGGGGTTCCCTCCAAAGCCACAGAGCTGCAGGTCTTGTTGTAGGAGCGCGCACAAGTCAGTAATCGGCTCTTGCAAAAGCCTTACCCATCTCTGACATAGCTTCTCAGCACCTGGAGGTAGAGGGTGTGCGTTCTGAACACGCAATCACGTGCCAATGCTCTTTGGCAATGATGGTGGCCCTGGTTGAGTTCCTCTTGACCTCCCTCCCCCTCAGCTGGTGCTGGCTGATGGCCTGCCAATATGCAATTGGCAGGCAAATTGGAGTCTCTGATGAATTGAGTTACTGATGAAGATTGAGGTAATTGTATGCCTGGAAGTTATGCATTTATATGTAATGATTATGCTGAGGATTAAAAAATCCTAGTTGCACTGGGATTAGGCAACCAACAAAAAAAAAACGTTCAAATTGTTTAAGGTCAATTTTTATCCAGTTGGGTTCTTCTCTAATAATATTGCCAGTCCTGACAGTTCTCTTCTTTCTATTCCTTCATGGGATGTGGGTGTCACTGGCTAGGCCAGCATTTATTGCCCATTGCCAATTGCCCTTGAGGAGGTGGTGTTGTGCTGTTTCTTGAACTGCTACAGTCCATGTGTTGTAGGAACACAAACATTGCTGTTTAGGAAGGAAGTTCCAGGATTTTGACCCAGCGACAGTGAAGGAACGGTGATATACTTCCAAGTCCATACGATGTGTGACTTGGAGGGAACTTGCAGGTGTTAATGTTCTCATGCATCTGCTGCCTATGTCCTTCTAGGTGGTAGAGGTCATGGGTTTGGAAGGTGCTGTCCAAGGAGCCTTGGCGAGTTGCTGCAGTCCATCCTGTAGATGTGATACACTGCTGTCACCGTGCGTCGGTGGTGGAGGGAGTGAATGCTTAAGGTGGTGGATGGGTACAAATCAAGCAGGCTGCTTTTTCCTGGATGGTGTCAAGCTTCTTGAGTGTTGTTGAAGCCACACTCATCCAAGCAAGTGGACAGTTTTCCATTACATTCCTGACTTGAGCCTTGTAGATGGTGGACAGGCTTTGGGAAGTCAGGAGGTGAGTTATTCGCCAAGAATTTCCAGCCTCTGACCTGCTCTAGTAGCCACAGTATTTATATGGCTAGTCCCGCTCAGTTTCTGGTCAATTGTAATTCCCAGGATGTTGATAGTGGGGGATTCAGTAATGGTAATTTTTAAAAAATTCATTCATAGGAAATGGGCTTCGCTTGCTGGGTCAGCATTTATTGCCCATCCCCAATTGCCCTCAAGAAGATGGTGGTGAGCTACCTTCTAAAACCACTGCAGTCCATGTGTGTAGGTACACCCACAGTGCTGTTAGGAAGGGAGTTCCAGGATTTTGGCCCAGCGACAGTGAAGGTGAAGGGACAATGGTTGGATTCTCTTTTGTTGGAGATGGTCATTGCATGACACTTGTGCGGCGTGAATATTGCTTGCCACTTGTCAGCCCAAGTTTGGATATTGTCAAGGTCTTGCTGCATTTGGACATGGACTGCTTCAGTATCTGAGGAGTCACGAATGGTACTGAACATTGTGCAATCATCAGCGAACATCCCCAATTCTGACCTTACGCTGGAAGGAAGGTTATTGATGAAGCAGCTGAAGATGGTTGGGCCGAGGACACGACCCTGAGGAACTCCTGCGGTGATGTCCTGGAGCTGAGATGACTGACCTCCAACAACCACAACCATCTTCCTTTGTGCTAGATCTGACTCCAACCAGTGGAGAGTGTTCCCCCGATTCCCATAGGCTCCAATTTTGCTAGGGCTCCTTGATGCCACACCCTGTCAAATATGGCCTTGATGTCAAGGGCAGTCACTCTCACCTCACCTCGGGAGCTCAGCTCTTTTATCCATGTTTGAACCAAGGCTGTAATGAGGTCAGGAGCTGAGTGGCCCAGGCAGAAACCAAACTGGCCATCAGTGAGCAGGTTATTGCTAAGCAAGTGCCGCTTGATAGCACTATTGATGACCAATTCCATTACTTTACTGATGATGGAGAGTAGACAGATGGGGTGGTAATTGGCCGGGTTGGATTTGTCCTACTTTTTGTATACAGGACATACCTGGGCAATTTTCCACATAGCCGGGTAGATGTCGGTGTTGTAGCTGTACTGGAACAGTTTGGCTAGGGACACAGCAAGTTCTGGAGCACAAGTCTTCAGTACTATTGCCAGAATATTGTCAGGGCTCATAGCCTTTGGACTATCCAGTGCTTTCAGCCATTCCTTGATGTCTTGGGGAGTGAATCGAATTGGCTGAAGATTGACATCTGTGATGCTGGGGTCCTCTGGAGGAGACCAAGATGGATCATGCACTCGGCACTTCTGACTGAAGATTGTAGCAAATGCTTTAGCCTTATCTTTTGCACTGATGTGCTGGGCTCCTCCAACATTGAGGATGGAAATATTTGTGGAGCCTCCTGCTCCAGTGAGTTAATTGTCCACCACCATTCACGACTGGATGTGGCAGGACTGCAGAGCTTATATCTGATCTATTGGTTGCGGGATCACTTAGCCCTGTCTATCACTTGCTGCTTATGCTGTTTGGCACGCAAGTGGTCCTGTGTTATAGCTTCACCAGGTTGACACCTCATTTTTAGGTATGCCTGGTGCTGCTCCTGGCATGCCCTCCTGCACTCTTCATTGAACCGGGATTGATCCCCTGGCTTGATGGTAATGCTAGAGTGGGGGATATGCCGGGACATGAGGTTACAGATTGTGTTTGAGTATAATCCTGCTGCTACTGATGGCCCACATCATGGATACCATGTCTCGAGTTGCTAGATCTGTTCGAAATTTATCCCATTTAGCATGGTGGTAGTGCTACATAAAACGATGGAGGATATCCTCAATGTGAAGGTGGGACTTCATCTCCACAATGTGCAGTAGTCACTCCTGCCAATACTGTCATGGACAGATGCATCTGCAGCCTCAGGTTGGTGAGGATGAGGTATGTTTTTCCCTCTTGTTGGTTCCCTCACCACTACCGTAGACCCAGTCTAGCAGCTAGGTCATTTAGGACTCGACCAGTAGTGGTGCTACTGAGCCACTCTTGGTGATGGACATTGAAGTCTCCCACCCAGAGTACATTCCGAGCCCTTGCCATCCTCAGTGCTTCCTCCAAGTGGTGTTCAATATGGAGGAGCACCGATTCATCAGCTGAGGGAGGGGATCAGTAGGAGTTTTCCTTGCCCATGTTTGACCTGATGCCGTGAGACTTCATGTCCCGAAGTATACCACTGTGCCGCCACTTCTGCTGGGCATGTCCTGCCGATATAATTCTGTGAGGATGGCTATGTGAGACAGCCCCCAGATGTTAGTAAGAAGGACTTTGACGTAATTTCCGGTGCCTAGGTTGATGCCAGGTTGTCTGTCAGTTTCATTCCTCTTTTGTGACTTGTAGCAGTTTGTTACAACTGAGTGGCTTGCTAGACCATTTCAGAGGGCACTTAAGGGCAACTACATTGATTGTAGGCCAGACTAGGTTTCCTAAAGGACATTAGTGAACCAGATGGGTTTTTACAACAACCGACAATGGTTATCATCAGACTTTGAATTCCAGATTTTTATTGAATTCAAATTCCACCATCTGCCGTGGCGGGATTCAAACCTGGGTCTCTGGATTACCAGTCCAGCAACAATAACACTACACCATCACCTCCCCCATTGAATGTCATGGGGAAATAGTTAAATACTTGCTACTTATCAATCCAAGCCTCAATATTGTCCAGGTATTTCTGCATGTGGACACTGATTGTTTCAGTATCTGATGAGTCACAAATGGCGCTGAACATTATGCAACCATCAGCGAACATCCCCACTTCTGACCTTATGATGGAGGAAAGGTCATTGATGAAGCAGCTGAAGATTGTTGGGCCTTGGGCACTGAGGGACTGCAGCGATGAACAGGGACTGAGATGATAGACAGCCAACAACCACAACCATCTTCCTTTGTGCTAGGTACAACTTCAACCAAAGAGGAGCTTTCCCCCGATTCCCATTGACTTCAGTTTTGTTAGCGCGCCTTGATCCCACACTCAGTCAAATGTTGCCTTGATGTCAAGGGCAGTCACTCTCACCTCACCTCTGGATTTCAGCTCTTTTGTCCATGTTTGAACCAAGGCTGTAATGAGGCCAGGAGCTGAGTGGCCATGGCGGAACCCAAACTGAGCAACTGTGAGCAAGTTATTGCTGAGTAAGTGCCATTTGATAGCACTGTTGGCGACACTTTCCACCACTTTACCGATGATCGAGAGTAGACTGATGAGGCAGTAATTGGCTGGGTTGGATTTGTCCTGCTTTTTCTTAGTCAGTTCCTTTCGTCAAAAGAGTAAGTGAGTAGAATATTAAGTGGCCCACTCCCAGGCCTCCAACCAACACTGTTCTACAGCCCTCTAACCCTCCAAAAACTCTGCGTTCCTCTAAATCTGGCCTCTTTTGCATTCGTGTCCTCCTCCACACCCCTCCTTCCTTGATCTCACCGTGGGCAACTGTGATTCAGCCATTTAAGCCCTAAGCTCTATTCCCTCTACAAACCTCTTTGTCTCTCACCCTCTTTAAGGCACTGCTTAAAGCCAACCTCCTTAATCAAGTATTTGGTCACTTGTCCTAATGTCTCTGAGTCGACTTTTTTTCTGATTACACTCATGTGACGTTTCTTGGGTCATTTTAAATGTTAAAGACCATATAAAACTGCAAACTGTTCTTTTACACTAGGCAATTTGGAACATGACAACAGATTGTCAACAACAGCTCTTACCTTTCCTTGTGTCCTTAATTGAGTGCCTTTCCCCATGAAGCTTGGTTAAAATTAAAAAAAAAAGCAGAGGTGCATTTCTTCCGTTCATGCTTCTGATTCTGCAGTATGCTATATCCCTATGTTGGGCATTATAACTGGGCAAAATGACAAACAGCAAATTGGCACCAAAAATTATAGAGATGGCTGGTAAGGTGCAGCATGAAAATGACTCCTGTTAAATATCCTACAAATAAATAAAGGAAGTTAATAAATTCTTCATTAATGAAATGAATGAATGAATGAAAGTTGCCGTAATCCCAGGGGACCATAGGCTGCTCTCTCATTAGAGAAAGATGACTGGTAGTGAGTTTAACCTGAGGGTCACCACACCTCAGGTGGGGTGCAAGATTGAGAAGGCCTTATGGAAGGCCCCTCATGGAAAGGGCCTTATTAAAGGCCTAAAATGGCACCCTAATCCCCAAATAATCCCATGTTTATCGATCACTTGTATTTTATGCATTTCAATTATCGCTGATTGTTGTTAATAATAATCTATATTTTCTTTCACCAAAATGTATTAGATCTAAGAGATGATTTTTTGTATCTCCCAAGATGCACATTACACAATCATTTGAATTTCCAATTCTTCACTATGGAATTCTTTAAATTGAAGTTAATGTGACCTTCAATGAATGATTTTAGAGAATATTATTGAAAACATTTACATTAATTTAACTTATTATATGTAACTTCCACCAGCCCTACAACCTTCATGGAGCTCAGTTTTCCTCCAACTGTGACCTGTTGTGCACCCTCCACTCCCCTTGTTTCACCTTTCAGCCCTGTAGGTCCTAAACTTTGGTATCCTCTCTACAAATCTCTTCATTTCTTCATCTCTCTTTAATCCTTCATGATAGTCCTTAATACCTGCCACTTTGACTAAGCATTTATCAGCTATCCTAGTACATCCTCCTTTGGCCTGGTGTCAAATTTTGTCTGATAACACTGCTGTGAAACACCTTGGCATGTTTTACTATGTTAAGGGCACTATATAAATGCAAATTGTTACAAATTGATTTCATTCTCAAATACTGAACTTATATTTGCTTAAGAGTGGGAAATGTAAAGCATGAGTGAATCATATATTCTACTGAAGTTGTTTATAAATCCGACACGTTATTCATGCTAAGATTAGATGGCAATGTCAATATGAACCACTGTAAACATAAGCTTGACATTCTTAGCTGGACTCTTTAATTATAGTTTAAAATCTCTCCAGACCCCTCACTCTCTCTCGCTCACCGCATCCCTCTCCTGACCCACTGATTCTCTCCCATTCTCTCTCCGTTGTCCTCTCCTGAGCCCCTCACTCCCTCCCACTAGCTGCTTCTCTCTCCCGACCCCCCTTGCTCCCTCCCGCTCCTTGCTGCTTTTCTCTCTGTCTCGTTTGCTATTTCCTGACCCCCTTACTCTCTCCTACTGGCTGCCCTTTGCGCCATTTCTCTCTCCCAGTCTCCTCATTCCCTCCTGCTTGCCACATCCCTCTCCAGACGCCCTCACTCCCTTCCACTTGTTTCATCCCTCTCCCAAACCCTTAACTCCCTCCCTCTTGCCACTTCCCTCACCCAACACCCATGCTCCCTCCCAGTTGCCGGTCCTCTCCCAACCCCCACCAGTTCGATACTTCCCTCTCCCTCCTGCTCGCCCCTTTCTGACCCCCTCAGTCCCTCCTACTCGCTGCTTCCCACTTCTGCATCACTCACTGCTTCCCGCTTCCAACCCCTCTCCCATGGGCTCTGGAAAGGGGTGACAATAGTGAATGTGAGGGGGTGGGGAGAGGAGAGTGGGAGAGAAAGGAAAGCAGGAATTAGAGGGAAGTGGTGAGCCAAAAAGGGAAGTGACGAGTGGGAGGGAATGCATTGTTCAGGAGCGAGAAACAGTGAGCAGGAGGGAAGGAGGGCTTGGGAGAGGGAAGCAGTGAGCAGGAGAGAGGGAGGAGGTTGGGAGAGGGAAGCCATAGGTGGGAGAGAGTGAGAGGGTCATGAGAGGGAAGCAGTGAGTGGGAGACATTGAATGTGTCGGGAGAGGGAAGTGACAAGTGGGAGCGAGTGTGGTGGTTGGGAGAAGGGAGTGGTGAGAAGGAGAGAATCAGGGGGTCGGGAGAGGGAACTGTAAGTGGAAGAGTATGAAGAAGGCCAGGAGAGGAAAATGGCAAAGGGGGCAGTAAGCAGGTGTTAGGAAGTGGCAAGCAGGAAGTAAGTTATGTTAGTAAGAGTGGTAAGTTGAAAGAGGATTTTGGGCCAGTTAGGTTCAAGGCAGCCAAAGGGTTTTTAATGTAAAAATTACAAGTCAGGAACGTAACTCACCCCTATAACACGGTTTCTTAAGGGAGAGTGATTTTCGTTTAGCACATTTTCAATTAGCACAGTGCATTTTTAGAACACATTAGGAGTACTAAACAAGGGATAGCTGTACTTGTTTGGATGACAATTGAGTCAGAAATATCCTGTTTCACAACTGTATCTGAAGTCCTGATCACATCAAACAAAAACACAGTAAGGAATATAAAAATTATCACAGCCTGCTAATGTGTTTCTCATCCATTCTAATTTTGCTCTTCCTCTCCTAACTCGTGCTGTAGTACTGATTCATAAACTCTATATTCTCACTCAAGCTGTGTATACATCTGGGCAGCAGGCGATGGCAGGCCATTCAACTTTGGAATCCATCACGAGTGAGTTCAACCAGTTACCTACCTCACCTCCACACATACATTCTCAGTAGGGATTGTTGAACAGTAATCTCAGTCCTGGCCAATTTTTTTCTCCCTTCCTGACTGCCCCCCCTCAAACCTCCCCACCCACATACTCCCACTATTTATCCATCCTCAGGTGCACTGCTTTCCCATCCTAATCGGAAAGCGACCACCCTCTGTTACCAATTGTATGATTCTTGGCTGTTAGTGAAAAGATCTTTTGTCCTCAGCTCCAATATTTTTATAACTAATAGTGTTCAAAGAAGATGAAACAAAAAACGTTATTCTGTTAAATGCCCCAAGATTTTTCTCCTGTGTTGCTTGTAGAGAGTTGATAGGTTTTTGGATGCTAAGAGAATTAAGGGTTTTGAGAATAATGTGGGAAGGTGGAGTTGAGATAGAAGGTCAGCCATGATCTTACTGAAAGGCAGAACAAGTTCAAAGGGCCAAATGGTCTACTCCTGGTCCTATTTCTAATGTTCTCATGTTATGTTCACTCAACCATGAACATCAAGGCTGATTGTAGCGCCCCATTGTTCTGAGTAGATCTCAATTGCCATAACATACTAAGGATGGGACCTAGCATAATAAAAACTTGTGTGAATCAGTACCATGCTTGATTTAAAAAAAAATTCATTCATGGGATGCGCGCTTCGCTGGCTCGGCCAGGATTTTATTGCCCATCACTAATTGCCCTTGAGAAGGTGGTGGTGTGCTGCCTTTTTGAACCGCTGCAGTCCACATGGTGCAGGTACACCCACAGTGCTGTTAGGGACAGAGTTCCAGGATTTTGATCCAGCGACGGTGAAGGAACAGCGATATATTTCCAAGTCAGGATAGAACGTGGCTTGGAGAGGAACTCCCAGGTGGTGGTGTCCCCATGCATCTGCTGCCCTTGCCCTTCTAGAAGGCAGTGGTTGTGGGTTTGGAAGGTGCTATCTAAGGAGCTTTGATGAGTTCCTGTAGTGCCACTATGTGTTGGTGGTGGAGTGAATGAATGTTTGTGGATTGGTGCCAATCAAGCAGGCTGCTTTGTCCTGGATGGTGTCCAGCTTCTTGAGTGTTGTTGAAGTTGCACTTATCCAGACAAGTGGAGAGTGTTCCATCACACTCCTGACTTGTGACTTGTAGATGGTGGACAGGCTTTGGGGAGTCAGGAGGTGAGTGACTCGCCACAGGATTCCTAGACTCTGACCTGCTCTTGTAGCTACAGCATTTATAAGGCTAGTCCAGGTCAGTTTCTGGTCAATGGTAACCCTCAGGATGTTGATAGTGGGGGATTCAGTGATGGTAAAGCCATTGAATGTCAAGGGCAATGGTTAGATTCTCTCTTGTTGGAGGTAGTCATTGCCTGTCACTTGTGTGGTGCGAATGCTGCTTGCCACTTGGCAGCCCAAGCCTGGATACTGTCCAGGTCTTGTTGCATTTTGTAACAATTGCTGCAAATTCACAATGCAACCTGTCAGACTGTTACTCAGCATGCAAATCCTTCCATTTTTTCACACTAATCTCCATGGGATGAGCGTGAATGGCAACATGACAAATAAATGATTGAATCATAGAACGGTTAAGCACAGAAGGAGGCCATTTGGTCTGTCATGTCTGTGCTGGTTCTCTGCAAGAGCAATTCACCTAGTGCCATTCATCCGCCTTCTCAAGGGCAACTAGGAATGAAGAATAAATGTCAGCCATGCTAACAATGCCTACAAACTGAGAATGAACATTAAGAATAATTGCTTTGACTGCTCGTCATAGTGAGCATAATGACAAGGATCTACTTACTATATTGTGTTGGAAAAAAATCTAACAGATGAATAATTCTAATCTTTTAAATGATCACAAATTTGACTGCAAAGTGATCTGGGTTTTCTTCAGATCGTGAAAAGCACAGTCTAGTTCCAGGACTCGAGCACAAAAATCAAGCATGACACCCCAGTATAGTGCTGATGGAGTGCTGCACTGTCGGAGGTGCAGTATTTTGGAAGAGATGTTAAACAACTGCTTCCCAAACATTTTCCTGGAGTGGCCTCATTTTAATGCCTCAGACTTTGTGTGACCCCAGAGAGAAAATTTGGGGGTAGGAGAGCTGTTGAGTGGGGTGGGCATAGGGGAAGCTTCAGTTGCTTGTTGGAGTTATGGTGGAGAAGGGGGTACCTTCAGTTGGCGGGATCAGTAATAGGAGAATAACCCAGATGAATCTGTGGCTGGAGAGATGGTGTAGGAGGGAGGAATTTAGATTCCTGAGGCATTGGGACTAATCCTGGGGAAGATGGGACCTGTATAAGCTGGATGGGTTGCACCCCAGCAGGACCGGGACCAAAATTCTCGTAGGGGTATTCACTAATACTGTGGGGGAGGGTTTAAACTAGATTGGCAGGGAGAAGGGAACCTGACCAGGGAGACACAAGAGATGGAAACTAAGGTAGAAATGAAAGACAGAAAAATAGAAAGCAAAACTGGAAGGCAGAGGAAACAAGAGCTAGCGGCAAATAGGGCCATAGTACAATCAGCCATGATCATATTGAATGGAGGAGCAGGCTCGAAGGGCCAGATAATCTACTTGTGATGCTTGTGTTTAATGTTTATGCTTTTTTGTAAAAGGACATTTTAGTTAAAAATAAGCGTTATATAAAAAACCTGACAGTAGGGTATGCTAAGTCCTTGATGTATTGCCCTCTGGTATAGAATAAAGAATAAAGGAACCTTCTGTTTTTTACACAGGTAACTGGTTTTCAGAAGCAAATAGCTGTCTGTGTGCGTATTCTTAACTATTAAGAAGTGACAAAACACTTCAAATGGCGACGAGAGTGGGATCATCATTATTAGGGGCTTTACAGGCTTTTCATCCAACTACTATGGACAGTTTATGTCGAGCAAATGGAACAGTTTTTCATTGCAAATGAGATTGAAGAGGAAAAGCAGGCCTCAGTTTCTTATAATCAACGGAATGAAAAATTTCACTTTACTGAGAAATCTCATTGCTCCTGACAAGCCAGTAGATAAAAGCTTTAAAGAGCTTATGGACATTTGGAAAAAGCATTTCGGATCCCAGACCAGCAATTATTGCTGAGATTTTCAAGTTTCACCGAAGAGAACAGCATGAGAGTAAGTCAGTTTCCCAGTTCCTGGCTGAGTTGAGAAAATTAGCAGAACATTGTGACTTTAAAGGTTACCTGGAAGAAGCATTGCATGATCGCTTGGTTGATGGACTAAGAAATGAAAGAATCAGTGTAGATTGGTAGCAGAGCAAGAGTTGACACTGAAGAAAGCGTTCAAGATTACGCAAAGCAAAGAAATGGAAGAGAAACAGGCTGGAGATTTGAAAGCGCATTCCAACAATGCCAAAGTTAAAATAGTAAAGTCAGAGTATACTCACTTTCAAACGTGTTACCGTTGTAATGGATCGGGCATAATGCAGAAGCCTGCAAGTGGAAAACCGCTGATTGTTACTACAGTGGAAAAAAAGGACACATACAGCATGCATGTAGATCAACGGCTGATCACAGTAAAGCAGTACGCCAAGAAAAGGAATCATGAGGAGTACACAGACAAGTCGCGCTTGAAAATAAACAGGCAGTTTAAAAAGACGAAACAAAAACAGAATTACCTGGAAAAACTCAGCAAGTCTGGCAGCATCGGCGGAGAAGAAATCAGTCAACGTGAAGGCTCGAAACGTTGACTGATTTCTTCTCCGCCGATGCTGCCAGACTTGCTGAGTTTTTCCAGGTAATTCTGTTTTTGTTTTGTTTTGGATTTCCAGCATCCGCAGTAGCTTTTAGCTTTTTGTTTTTAAGTTTAAAAAGACGCATTACTTGGAAACAAAATACAAAAGCAAGGCGAGCCCAGTCGAGACAGAAAGTGAAACTAACAGCGACAATGCAGAAGAGCAATTGTATTGCTTTCAGTCTGATCTGAAACTAGATTAAGGACTAAAAGCTGACATTGCCTTAAAATGGTTGTTGACACTAGAGCATCTGTTTCTATTGCTTCAGAGAAGACATGGGGGAAAATTTGCAAGAAATGCCCATTAGAGAAAACCCTCCTCCAGCTTAACAACTACACTGGTGAGCCTGTGAATATACTTGGAAAAATGTTTGCTCAAGCTAAATATGGAGATCAAATAGCAAGGTTGCCACTTATCATTGTGAAAGGGGATCGTCCATCGCTTATGGGCAGAAACTGGCTAAAAGAAATTCGGCTGGACTGAAATAAAATAAATAGAGTGCACTGCAACCCTATGTTGCAGTCCTTGTTATACAAGCATACTGATGTCTTCAAAGAAGGTTGGAATCCATTATTTAGGAAGTAGTAATGGGGCATTTGGAAAGTCAAAATGCAATCCATCAGAGTCAGCATGGTTTTATGAAGAGTAAATCGTGTTTGACTAATTTGCTAGAGCTCTTTGAAGATGTGACAAGCAAAGTGGATAATGGGGATCCTGTAGATGTAGTGTATCTGGACTTCCAGAAGGCCTTTGATAAGGTGCTGCACAAAAGATTAATACACAAGATAAGATCACATGGAGTTAGGGGTAATATATTAGCTTGCATAGAGGATTGGCTAACCAACAGAAAGCAGAGAGTCGGGATAAATGGGTCTTTTTCTGGAATGCAAGCTGTAACTAGTGGGGTGCCACAGGGTTCGGTCCTTGGGCCCCAACTATTTACAATCTATATTAATGACTTGGATTCAGGGATAGAAGGTACAATAGCTAAATTTGCAGATGACACCAAAATAGGTAGGAAAGTAAGTTGCAAGGAAGAAATAAGAAATTTACAAATGGATATGGACAGGTTAGGTGAATGGGCCAAAAGTTGGCAGATGGAGTTTAACGTGGATAAGTGTGAAGTTATCCATTTTGGTCGGAAGAATAAAAAGGCGACTTATTATTTAATTGGAGAGAAACTTCAGAATGCTTCAATGCAGAGGGATCTGGGTGTCCTCGTGCATGAATTGCTGAAAGCTAGTATGCAGGTACAGCAAGTAATAAGGAAGGCAAATGGAATTTTGGCATTAATTGCTAAAGGAGTAGAGTATAAAAATAGGGAAGTGTTGTTGCAATTTACTATGTACAGTTTTGGTCCCCTTACGTGAGGAAGGATGTAGTTGCACTGGAGGCGGTTCAGAGGAGGTTCACTAGATTGATTCCAGAGATGCGGGGCTTGTCTTATGAGGAGAGATTGAGCAGTTTCGGCCTATACTCGCTAGGGTTTAAAAGGATGAGAGGAGATCTAATTGAGATATATAAGATGCTAAAGGGGATAGACAAAGTAGACGTGGAGTGGATGTTTCCCCTTGTGGGGCATTCTAGAACAAGAGGCCATAGTTTTAGGCTAAGGGGTGGTAGATTTAAACCAGAGATAAAGAGGAATGACTTTTCTCAAAGGGTCGTGAATCTGTGGAATTCACTACAGAGTGCAGTGGATGCCAGAATGCTGAATAAATTTAGGGAGGAGATAGACAGATTTTTAATTAGGAAATGGTTTGAAAGGTTATAGGGAGAGGGCGGGAAATTGGAGTTGAGGCCTAAATGAGATCAGCCATGATTGTAATGAATGGCAGGGCAGGCTCGAGCGGCTGAATTGCTTACTCCTAGTCGAAGCCAAACTTGCTGTGAAGGCTGAAGCTTCTCCAAGGTTCTTCAAACCATGTTCAGTTCCCTGCTCAATGCAACTGAAAATCAAGCAGGAACAAGAATGACTTGAAAACTTTCAGATAATTGAGAAAGTTAATTATGCAGAGTGGGCAGCTCCAATAGTCCCAGTAGTGAAGGATGACAGGTCTATCAGGATAATTAGTGCCTGTAAAATCATCATTAATCCTTTCCTGGATGTGTATCAGTACCTGCTACTGAAAATTGAGGACCTGTTCGTTAGTCTGAATGGAGGTGAATTATTCACAAAACTTGTCCTATCAAAGGCATTTTTGCAAATGCAGCTGAGTGAAGATTCCGGGAAGTATACAACCATTAGCACACAGAGGTCTATATCAATACAAATGACTAGCATTTGGAATTGCGTCATCACCAGCCTTATTCCAGCAGGCCATGGGCAAAATACTTTGTTGTTACCTGCTTCCAAGACGACATGCTCATCACCTGGAAAAACCTCCCAACTCACTTAGATAACCTATGCAGCGTCCTGCGTAGACTGGAAAAATATGGCATCCACTGTAAGAAATCCAAATGCTCGTTCCTGAAGCCCTCAGTGGAATACCTGGAACATGTGATCGATGAAACTGGCCTCTCAACCTCACCCAGAAAGGTGGAGGCAGTGGTGAATGCACTACAACCCAAAAATGTTAAGGAGCTTTGTTCATTTTTGGGGCTTATGAATTACTACGGCAAGTTCATTTCCAGTTTGGCTACCATGGCAGCACCACCGAATATTCTGCTGAAGAAGAATTCAAAATGGGATTGGTCACAAGCCTGTCAGGAAAGTTTCAATTAACTCAAGCAACAGCTCACTTCTGCTAAAGTCCTGGCACATTTCAATGAAAAGTTATCAACCTGGCTTGTGATGAATCTGGATATGGTGTTGGAGCTGTCATCTCCCACACATTTCCTGATGGCAGTGAAAGGCCTATTGCATACGCCTCATGCACATTGTCCAAGGCAGAACAAAATTAAGCCCAAATTGAGAAGGAAGCTCTTGGACTAATCTATGGAGTCAAGAAGTTCCACCAATATTTGTATGGGAGTAAATTCACGCTAATTACAGACCACAAGCCTTTGAACTGGTTGCTTAGCGCAAAGTCACAAGCCCCAACACTTACCGCTGCATGCCTACAAAGGTGGGCATTGATCTTATCTGCTTACCAGTATGAAATTACATTTCACTCAACTGAGAATCATGGAAGTGCGGACGCACTTTCCTGACTTCTGTTACACCACAGCTCCACAACCCAAAGTGATGTCACTGCTTTCAATGTGAACCAGATAGACATGTTACCTGTTAAAGCGGATCAAATTCGACTTGAAATACAGAGGGATGCTGTGCTCTCCAAAGTTTACCTGTACACACAGGATTGGTGTGTACCTCAAGAAGTAACTATTGACCTTAAACCTTACCACATGCGTAGATTTGAGCTGACTCTGCAAGACAGTTGTTTATTATGGAGAATCAGAATTGTTATTCCTTCAAAATTCCAAACGCAAATGTTAGAAGAACTTCACCTCAGTCACATGGGACTCGTCAAAATGAAAGCATTGTCTCGTCTACATGTATGGTGGCCACACCTGGATAAAGACATTGAAGGCATGGTCAGGTGATTGCCTTCCATGCCAAGAAATGAAATCTTCTCCTGCACCTGCCCCCACTACATCGGTGGGCTTGGCCTGACCACCATTGGCAGAGATGTCATGTGGACTTTGCCGGACCACTTCCCGGATACACGTTCCTGATTGAGGTGGATGCCCGCACAAAGTGGCCTCATGTTATTCCCATGAAGTCAACTACTTGAGCAAAGACCATTGATGCTCTCCGAAATTTGTTCACCACTTTTGGATTGCCAGAGTAGATTATGTCTGACACTGGCACACAGTTCACATCATGTGAATTTCAAACATTCCTGATAAACAATGGGATCAAGCAGATTCTCATTTAGCCTTAACACCCATTCTCAAATGGTGAAGTGAAGCGCTTTGTCCAGACATTCAAAATGGCAATATTGAAGGGGAGAACGCAAACAGATTGGAAGTTGAAGCTAAAGAACTTTTTGATGATGTACACTACACATTCAACAACAGGCATACGTCCTGCTGAGCTGATGTTTGGAAGACGACCACGTACCAGAATGGATTTGCTGTCCAGATCTGAAAGGAAAGATTGGTTCAAGGCAACTTGATCAGAAAAGGTCACATAACACAAGTAAAGCAGCTTGTAAGTTTAATCTGGATCAATCTGTTTGGGTCCAAAATTACTGTGGAACACCAAAGTGGCTCCTGGGAAGAATTATCAAGCATCAAGGACCACTGATCTATGCTGTTGAACCTTCCTGTGGAATCTGGAAGAGACACACTGACCAGATTAGAGATGCCAAATCCAAGAAACCAAATTTCCAGAGATCTCCAGTCACAGTGGAAGATTTCTGGGAAAAATCTGCTCCAGTTGGTGGAACCCAACTTGATTCAACTGACAAACCTGTAGCTCTAACCGTTGAACCTGAACAGAAATAAGTGGAACAGCAGAACCTTCCATTTCTAAGCAACAAACTGAGAAACCTAAGCCAACATTCCTCTTTAAATCAAAGGGAATCTGCAAACTACCTGACCGATCTGTTCCTGGCTAAAGGCGGAGGAGATGTGATGTTTGTGTTTAACATTTATACTTTTTTGTAAAAGGGCATTTTAGTTAAAAAGAATTGTCATATAAAAAATGTGACAGTAGGGTGTGCTAAGTCCCAGGTGTATTGCCCTCTGGTGTAGAATGAGGAATAAAGGAACCTCCTGTTTTTTCACACAGGAAGCTGGGGTTCAATAACAGATATAAAAACAAAAAACTACTGCGGATGCTGGAAATCCAAAACAAAAACAGAATTACCTGGAAAAACTCAGCAGGTCTGGCAGCATCGGCGGAGAAGAAAAGAGTTGACGTTTCGAGTCCTCATGATCCTTCAACAGAACTGAGTAATATTAGGAGAGGGGTGAAATATAAGCTGGTTTAAGGTGGTGGTGGGGGGGGGGGGGGGGTGTTGTAGGGACAAGCTACAAGCAAGCAGTGATAGGAGCAGATAATCAAAAGATGTCACAGACAAAGGAACAAAGAGGTGTTGAAGGTGGTGATATTATCTAAAGGAATGTGCTAATTAAGAAAGGATGGCAGGACACTCAAGGTACAGCTCTAGTGGGGGTGGGGTGGAAAGACTGACAGGGCATTAAAGGTATAGATTTAAAAATAATGGAAATAGGTGGGAAAAGAAAAATCTATATAAATTATTGGAAAAAACAAAAGGGAGGGGGATGAAACGGAAAGGGCGTGGGGATGGAGGAGGGAGTTCAAGATCTAAAGTTGTTGAATTCAATATTCAGTCCGGAAGGCTGTAAAGTGCCTAGTCGGAAGATGAGGTGCTGTTCCTCCAGTTTGCTGAGTCGGGGGCGGGGGGTGACACGGAAGCTTCAGTTGCTAATGGGGGGGAGGAGAAGTTTCAGTTGCCAAGGAGGGAGAAGCTTTAGTTGTTGGGTGGGGCGATGGGAGCTTCAGTCGCTGAGGGGGAAAGCTTCAGTTACTGAGATGGAGGGGAGAAGCTTCAGTTGCTGAGGGGGAGGGGGAGAAGCTTCAGCTGTTGTCGGGGGAACAGGAGAACCTTCACTCTTTCAGGGGAAGGGTGAGGATTCAGTTGCTGGGGGGTAAAAAGCTTCAGTTGCTGAGGGGAGGTGGGGCAGCTTCAGCTTTGTGGGGGGGGGAACTTCAGCTTCTGGGGGAGGTGGTGAGGGCAGCATTAATTGAGGTGAATGGGGGAACAGGGGGTTGAGCACTGGTGCAGCTGATGCAAAGGCAGACTTTCTCCAAAAAAAACCAAACACCCTTTTCACAGGCTTTTTTGTAGCAACAATTGGGTCTTAGATAGCAATCGATTAGGCTACACCCACTAATAAGGGTAAAAATAAACACAAAGGGCAGAATTGTCCCAGATTTGCACTAAGTGCAGCAATGGGCGTGAAAAATAAGTAATTTTACCCATTGGCCGAAATGGCGGGTTCTTGCACCGTATCGTCCCATTCCTGTCACGTCCCACCTCATTAATAGTGCATTCACAGGCAACATGCCGGATAGCTGGCAGGGCAGCCTCTTATTCACCTGCCCCGCTGTCACCTCAGGCCTTCAATAAGCCGGGCAATATATATAAAGGGCGCCCCTGCACGGAGCTAGAATTCTCTAAGGGATCGAAAGCTGCTGTAAAGTCATGGTTGCCAAAGGGAGGAAACATACTGCCCCCAAATTTAGCAACACCTCCCTCAGGCGCCTATGGGATGCAGTGGAGGCCTGCCATGCAGTCCTCTACCCTGGCTCTGGGCGAAGACCAGCAAGCAAGGTCACCAATCCAGCATGGGAGACAGTGGCAGCAGTGGTTACCACTAATGCTCTGCAAAAGAGGACAGCTATCTAGTGCTAAAAGAGGATAAATGATCTCCTCCGTTCCGCCAGGTTAAGTCACTCTTCTCATCACTCTCAACTCACTTACTCACAAGCCCATCACACATCCACAGGGATCTCACTCAATGCCAATTCAAGTAACATTACCATTCACACTCACACACATCTTCATCTGCCCTGTGAATGGTGTCCTCATCCCGTCGATGGCACCACTCACCACCCACACATGCCAGGCTGCCTTCTCATCTGGCTTGGCAAGCATCTTGTTTACACTCTCTACATCTGTATTCATGCAGGACAAGCTGGCACACAACAAAAAGGAGGTTGCACACTGGTGGAGGAAGCCTGACATCAAGGTCCTCACAGATTTTGAAATTAGAGTCATCCAGTTGGCCGGTGATGGTCTGGATTGTTCCTATGCTGATGGCGAGGTTGACAGTGCTCAACCAAGTGAGGATCCAGTAGCACAACATCCATCATGTGTGTCTCTGCATTCACCCACACCCTCCACGTGCACAGAGAGACACACCTCAGTGGGACCTAGTTCTGGAATAGTCTCGGGATCACAATCTGGTGAGCACTTCACACTGTCTGATCCACAGCATGGGGAGGGATGGACTTCCCAGGTTTCCAGCACTCAAAGGACTGCTGGAGATCAGAAGTCCACTGAGTCAGAGTCAAATGAAGAAGCTCTGGACTTGTTCATACCTCAGTTGCTGAAGCTGCAAAGGCAAGCTCGGGAACATCAGGAAGGGATGTCCGTTGCACTCCTCAGATCGCAAGGCACAATCGAGGAGTCCATCCGCCTTCAGTCTGAGATGATAGCGCCAGCATGCCAACACACCTCATATCCATTATCATTATATCATGCAACTAACAACATGTTAGAAGACCATGACTTTCCAGCTTTCAATCCCTTAGAGAATTCTAACTCCGTGCAGGGGCACCCTTTAAATATGGTGTTCGAGGCAGATAACAAACTACCCAAGGAATTCCTCCCTTTATGCCCTTAAAAGGCCTCAAACAAACTCATGCTAGCTCAGACATGTCATGAATCTCTTTTGAGTCATTCTGAAAGCCCCAAGCCTTCACTGCGAGGTATTATAGTCCTAGGACAAGGGATTGATTAGCTTTTCTATTGCTGAGTGGCTCCAGTAGAAAAATAATTGGCCCATATGGGCCTCAGGTGGTGTGAAAAAGCACTGTTCCATTTCAGAATAGCAGATTGGGTCATGGATGGACAGGCACCACTGATGCACCCTCGCAGGTGCTGTAAGCATGGCCCAGATATAGAAATATAGACTCAAGAGCCTGAATGGCTTACTCCTATGTTTCAAAATGTTCAAAAATGACATGACTTCTTCAGTTAGATCATGATTGATTTGCATCTTAACTCCATTTACTATTCAGCTATAATTCGATATTTTAAAAATAAATTGGTTGTGAGCCAATGCCAGTGAGTTAAAATAGTGAGGCCATTCACTTTGTGCCCAGTTTTCCTGTGCTTGTATTCAGCATACAAATGGGAGCAAGACAGGTAAGAATGGTACAAAAATAAAGTGCTGCAGAAGCTGGAAATCTGAAATAAAAGCAGAAAATGTCTGGCAGTACCTCCAGAGAGGGAAACGGAGTCAACGTTTTGTGATCTTTCATCAGCACTAGAACAAGTTTTGAGATGCAACAGGTTTTAAGCAAGTACAAAGGTTGGGTAAGTGGGGAGGAGGGAGGAACAAAAGGTAAGGTCCGTGATTGGGTTTATAGCAGGTGGGATTAAATGACAAAATGGATAATGGTGCAAGACAAAACAGGATATGATAATAGGACAAGTGAAGTAACAAAAGATGGGAAGTGGAGGTGCAAATGTAAAAAGCAGAAACATCACCAATAGCTGCCATCCAAAAACACAGAGAAAAAATAGGCACAGAGATTATGATCTGAAATGTTAAACTCAATGTTACTCTGGAACAATGTTCTCTCTAAGCTCCCCAAAGTCCCCATGCAGACTGTGCAGAAGTCAGCCCCTTAAGGTATCACAAGTACGTGGCTGCACAAAATAATTTAAAGAGGCCAGACACTTAACCAAATTTCCTGCCCACTCCAAAACAAAATAAAGGCTACATTGATCCAGAAGGCTGCAAAGTACCTAATTGAAAGGTGAGGTACTGTTCCTTGAGGTTACACTGAGCTTCATTGGAACAATGTAAGAGGTAAAGACAGAAAAGGTCAGTGTGGGAGTGGTGCATAGAATTAAAATGACAGGGTACTAGAAGCTTGGGGTCAGATTGGTAGACTGAACAGCAAAATGTTAACTCAATCTGCATTTGGTCTCCCCTATGTACAGGAGACTTCATTGTGTGCAGCAAGTACAGTGTACAAAATTGAAAGAAGTATATGTAAATCAGTCTATCACCTGGAAGAGGTTTGGTCTTGGATACTGAGAAAGGGAGGTAAAAAGGAAGTTACTGCATCTTCTGTATTTGTATTATAAGATACCATGGAAAGAGGGACAATGTTGGGATGATTGAGCATTGGATCAGGGTGTCATGCGGAAACAATCCCTTTGGAATGCTGAAAGGGAGAGGAGAGGAAGATGTGTTTGGCGGTGACGTCATGCTGGAAGTGCTGGAATTGGTGGAGGATAATCCATAGAAATGGGAGATTGGTTGGATGGAAAGTGAGGACAAGGGAAATTTTATTATGGTTCTGGGAGGGGTGGGGGAAGGGGTGAAAGCAGAAGTGTGGGATATGAAATAGATATGGTTCACTATCAACCATAGTGAAGAAGAAACCCTCAGTTCAGGAAAAGGGAAGGTGTAATATAAGGGTCTGGCACATATAGGGTTAACGTGGGTCTGAGTGCAGACCGACATAGTGATGTAACAGAACATAAACAAAAATACCTGGAAAAACTCAGCAGGTCTGACAGCATCTGCGGAGAGGAATACAGTTGACGTTTTGAGTCTGTATGACCCTTCATCAGATACTGTCAGACCTGCTGAGTTTTTCCAGGTATTTTTGTTTTTGTTCTAGATTTCCAGCATCCGCAGTATTTTGCTTTTACCCACAACTAGGGGTCAGTCTAGTGTTGCACAGAATCAGAGTGCAGAAGAGGCCCTTCGGCCCATCGAGTCTGCACCGACACGTGAGAAACACCTGACCTACCTACCTAATCCCATTTACCAGCACTTGGCCCATAGCCTTGAATGTTATGAGTGCCAAGTGCTCATCCAGGTACTTTTTAAAGGATGTGAGACAACTCGCCTCCACCACCCTCCCAGGCAGTGCATTCCAGACCGTCACCACCCTCTGGGTAAAAAAGTTTTTCCTCACATCCCCCCTAAACCTCCTGCCCCTTATCTTGAACTTATGCCCCCTTGTGACTGACCCTTCAACTAAGGAGAACAGCTGCTCCCTATCCACCCTGTCCATGCCCTTCATAATCTTGTACACCTTGATCAGGTCGCCCCTCAGTCTTGTCTGCTCCAACGAAAACAACCCAAGTCTATCCAACCTGTCTTCATAACTTAAATGTTTCATCCCAGGCAACATCCTGGTGAATCTCCTTTGCACCCCCTCCAGTGCAATCACATCCTTCCTATAATGTGGCGACCAGAACTGCGCACAGTACTCCAGCTGTAGCCTCACCAAGGTTCTATACAACTCCAACATGACCTCCCTACTTTTGTAATCTATGCCTCGATTGTTAAAGGCAAGTGTCCCATATGCCTTTTTCACCACCCCACTAACGTGCCCCTCCACCTTCAGAGATCTATGGACACACATGCCAAGGTCCATTTGTTCCTCAGAACTTCCTAGTGTCATGCCGTTTATTGAATACTTCCTTGTCAAATTACTCCTTCCAAAGTGTATTACCTCACACTTTTCAGGGTTAAATTCCATCTGCCACTTATCTGCCCATTTGACCATCCCGTCTATATCTTCCTGTAGCCCAAGACACTCAACCAGAGCCATGTGGACATGCAAGCATGGTGACAGCTCCTAGCTTGAACCTGTTATTGCATATATGTACATAGTTCTTGTAGTTAATAAATACATGCAGTTAAGTAGACTACGAGAACTTCATTAAGACCTACCGAACGGTATCCAACACCCTACAACATGGTGGCAGCGAATGGAACAACTCAAAACTTCACAGAGACTGCAGCAGAAAATTAAAATCCTGGAAAACTGAAGGAAAAATCAAAGAAGTATTCTGACCTGAAGTAAAGCTCAAGAAGCAAAGGCACAGAAGTAAATTGCCAGAGAAAAGATCCAAAGAAAGGCTTAGAACTGAAGGCAGAAATTAAATTCCTCACTGCAGCAGGAGACTCCATTGAATTCCGTGGAAGACCCAGAGTGTGCAGAGTCAGCAGACCTAGCAGGCGTGAGCTAAAACTTTTAAATTCCAGGATACAGGAAGTCCTGAGAAACTTTTAAATAGTTCAGCAGTCAGAAATTGCCATTTAAAAACTCAGTTGGAAAAACCGGATTCATGAATCAGTGCCTGAACTTGTGGTGTCTGAGCTTGTTCTGAAAAGGGAAGGAAAATTAATTCATTCATTTGGAAGAATTGCGGCTGAAGAATCAGTTTTAAAAACCAGCAAAGGTCAGGATTCAATGCTTTCACGACCCTAAAGCAATGCTGAGAAAGAGAAGTCTGCAGCTATTCGATCCAAGCAGCCATTGTTTAAAATTTTTCAAGGCTGAGTGATAGCACCATTGCAGGGGGAGCCTGCCAAAAGGAAACCCTTTGTCTTCAAATGAGTGGCAGTCTCATCTTGAATTTCAGCATTACATACAGTTAACTGACTTAAGACGACAGGGACTTTGTTAAGACCTATTGAATGGTATTCAACATCCTACGACAAAAGGCATTTTCGAAGTACTGTTATGGAAGGTGGCATCATCAGAGCAGATACGATGGGGGACAGAGAAACTTGTGGGAGAATGGAATAGATGCCTTACAGGAAGCCGGATGAAGGGTATGAGGAAGTGTAATTGAGGTAACCGTGGGAGTCATTGGGCTTATAGCGAATATTGATTGATAGCCTATCCCCTGAAATGGAGATAGAGAAGTCAAGGAAGGGAAGGGAAGGGAAGAGACAGAGATGGACCATGTGGAAACAAGGGAAGGGTGGAAATTTGAAGTAGTTGTTGACGTTTTCCAGTTCAGGACAAGAGCAGGAAACGGCACCATTACAGTCGTCAATGTTCTGGAAAAAGAGGTGAGGGAGAAGGCCCGAGCAGAACTGGAACAAAGATGTCCCATATATCTCATATCCCACAAAAAGGCAGGCACAGATAAGACCCATATATCTGATCCCATAGCAACATCTTTTATTTTGAGGAAGTGAGTGGAGTTGAAGGAGAAGTTGTTCAATGTAAGAACATGTTCAGCCAGGTGTAGAAGGGTGGGCTGGGCTTGGTTCAAGGAAGAAATAGAGAGACCTCAGATCTTCCTGGTGGAGTACGGTGAAGTAGAGAGATTGAATGTCCATGTGTAGACAGAAAAGATAGGGCCAGGAAACTGGAGATTATTAAAGTGGCAGAGAGTGTTGAAAAGGTAGATGGGAAGAGACTGGACAAAAATAGTTTAGATAAACAGAAATCAGTTAAGTGGGACAAGAACAGGCTGAAACAATGAGTCTACCATAGTAGACCTGTTTGTTTTTTTAATTCATTCATGGGATGTGGGCGTCACTAGCTAGGCTAACATTTATTGCCCATCCCTAATTGCCCATGAGAAGTTGGTGGTGAGCTGCCTTCTTGAACGCTGCAGTCCATGTGGTGTAGGTACACCCACAGTGTGTTAGGAAGGGAGTTCCAGGATTTTGACCCAGTGATAGTGACGGAAAGGTGATATATTTCCAAGCCAGGATGGTGTGTTACTTGAAGGGGAACTTCTAGGTGGTGGTGTACCCATATGTCTGCTGCCCCTGTCCTTCTAGGAGGTAGCAGTCATGAGTTTGGAAGGTGCTTTCTAAGGAGGCTTAGTGAGTCCTACAGTGCATCTTGTAGATGGTACACACTGCTGCCACCCTGCATCGGTGGTGGAGGGAGTGAATGTTTGTGGATGGGGTGCCAATCAAGTGGACTGCTTTGCCCTAGATGGTGTCAAGATTCTTGAGTGTTGTTGGCGCTGCACTCATCCAGGTAAGTGGAGAGTATTCCATTACATTCTTGGCTTGTGCCTTGTAGATGGTGGGCACACTTTGGGGAGTCAGTAGGTGAGTTACTCAGCACAGGATTCCTAGCCTCTGACCTGTTCTTGTAGCCACAGTATTTACGTGGCTAGTCCAGTTCAGTTTTTGGTCAATAGTAACCCCCACGATGTTGATAGTAGGGGATTCAGTGATGGTAATGCCATAGAATGTCAAGGGACAATGGTTAGATTCTCTCCTGTTGGAGATGGTCATTGCCAGGCACTTGTGTGGTGCAAATGTTACTTGCCATTTGTCAGCCCAAGCCTGGATTATTTGCGGATCTTGGGAAGGAGGTAGAAGTGCAGGCTTGAAGGACTGAGGTTGGAGATCAAGAAGAGAAGACCTCCAAAGAAGATGAGGTCAATGACAGTCTTGACGTTCGGTGGTGGAGTCATGATTCATGGGGATGTAGGAGGAGGTGTAATAGAATTGATTAGGTACAGGTCAATTTGCCTTCTATGGTGCTTCAGGTATTGTTAAGATTACAAATTTGATATCACTTGATTGAATGTAAAAATTTGACCCAATTTTATACCAGCATGTTTTGCAAGGCTAAGAGAGACTTTGCAAAAGAAAACAAAACCTACTAAAAGCTGCAGGCTGCTTCTCCACAGATAAACAAAAGCCACTGGTCTGTGAAGAAGCCATGGAATGTTTAGCCAGAAGCACAGGGATGTAAAATTAGGGCTAAATACCACCAGCAACCATGCATCAAAGCTTTGTTAACATAGCTCAAATGTTACGGTTCAATACATATGATAACAAAAAGCACAATTGGACTGGTTCACCATTATGACATAAATCAATGATAATTGATAAATTTGAACAAGGAAGCCTTGAATGCTGGTTTACAAATCAGAGACGGATCTCTCCAACCACCGGGAAAAGAACGTCAATTCAGCTAACTGAAGTGGAAATGCTCTGAACAAAGTCCTCATTTCAATGTCCCCTTTCTCCATCTCTCCTCTCATGGCCTATTCGCACTTCCCTACTAGCCACGAGCTGGAGAGAGAGCACTTGCTGCACTTCAGTGAGGTGCTGAACAGTCGAGGAAAGGTTCACCTCGCTCTTCAATAAAGGAGGTTTCTGAGAGCACAGCTAATTGGTCAGGGCCAGTATGCACTCAGTTTCCTGCTGTGTCTGATGCTCTATGCAGGTGTGAGACACTCATTCTAAGGACATAGTCCTCCAATTTCTCTCCAATAGAGCACAGTGTCTCCAGAACTGCTGACAGAACCTCATGCATTTTCTGCTGCTGCTCCAGAATAGTCCTCCTCATTGATGGCTCTAGTCTCAACATCTATGTCCAGCTGAGCAGAGCTTGGAGCTCTCCGACAGGGACTACCCACTGTTGTACCAATCTCCACCACCTGTTCCCGGTCACCTAAGGTGTGTGATTCATCCGGTGATAACCCAATTGCCTCTCTTGGCGACTGCACCAAGGTGTGTGTACCTGCACTGATGGAATGTGCATGAGTCGAATGAGACCTTCCCTCCACAGCCTCCAGTCTCACAGTCCTCCATTCCGCCTGTCCTGTTTCTACCTCCTTCCCAAGATCCACAAGAAGGACTGCCCTGGTAGACATTGCTCTTTCCCACAGAACTAATTTCTCCCTACCAAAGCTACTTTTTCTCCCTTTGCCAAGTTTCTTCCCACTCCCACTACTCCTCTTCCCACAACCTCTGTCATTTTAACAGTTCCTAGTTTACTGGCCTTAACTGTCTCCTTTCCACCATGGACATCCAACCTCTCTAAGCCTCCAAACCCAGCAGGGTGGTTTGAAGGCTTTAAGTTTCTTCTTTGAACAGAGGCCTATCCAGTCCCCATCCTCCAATACCCTCCTCTATCTGATAGAACTTATTCTCACATTGAACAACTTCTCCTTTAACTCCACTCACATCTTCCAAATTATACATAGTGCCAATGGGAACCTTCATGGGTCCTCGCTATCCCTACCTTTTCATGAGATATGTGGAACATTTATTGTTCCAGTCCTACTCTGGTCTCTTCTCTCAACTTTTTCCGGTAAATTGATGATTATATCATGCTATTTCCTTCTCTCGCCCTGAACTGGAAAACGTCATGAACTTTTCATTCAATTTCCACCCCTCCCTTGCTTTCATATGATCCATCTCCAACTCTTCCCTTCTTCAACTTCTCTGCCTCCATTTCTGGGCATAGGCTGTTGACCAATATCCACAATAAGTCCACGTTCTCTCACCCTACTTCTTGTACGGACCAATGTCCTCTGCATATATTTTTTGTTGTGTGCGGTCTATTTACTTAAGTATGTGGCACCTTTAAATAGATTTGCGTGGCTGTAATGCATAGTAACTTAAAGGGGCTGACTTGTGCTTGGCCTCTGCTGGAACTTCTGGATTGCTACACTGTTGCATGGCCAATTAGCTTAGAGGGAATGTTAGTAAGGACCCTATTCCATTCTTCCAGTTTTTCTGACTAAGTTGCATCTATTCTGACAATGCCACCTTCCAAACCAGTGCTTCCGATATGCATTCTTTTTTCTTCAACTGTAGACTCCAACCTCTGTGCCTGCCGCCCCCTCACGGCGGACTGTGGTTGACACGACTCTTGATCATGCTGGTCCCATTTCCCGTACTTCTGCTCCCACCCCTTGTGACACACTGGTCCACTCCATGGTCATTCCTAGTATCCCCTTTCCTTCCTATGCAAGCACAGGAGATGCAACACCTGCCCTTTTACTTCCCCACTTTTCACTACCCAAAGTCCCAAACAGTCCTTTCAGGTGAAAAAGCAATTTACTTGTGCTTCGTGCTGTTCATAACATGATCTACTCTACACAGAGGAGACTAAACTGGTGACTACTTTGTGGAACACCTCTGTTCAGTCCTCAAGCATGACCTCAAGCTTCCGGTCACCTGCCATTTTAATTCTCTACTCCAATCTGACCTCTCTGTCTATGACTCCTTGACTGTTCCAGTGAAGCACAACATAAGCTCAAGGAAAAGCATCACTTATGATTAGGAACTTTACAGCCTTCTGGACACAATATTGAATTCAACAATTTCAGATGTAAGCTCTGCTGCCTTTGTGATTTTGAAGGCAACTGTTGGTGATGTTTCCAATTACTACTCATCCGGACCCAAGTTTTGTTAATTTATTTGCCTCATTACATCTCTTTTTGCCTTTCTGTCATCAGCTCTTATGTCATATAGGCCGGGATTTTCTGCTCTCGCCTGCAACGGGCATCATGACGGGTGGGAGTGGGAAATATTGTGAAAATAAAAAAAAAATTGGTTTTAAATCGGTGGGAAACAGGTTGTGATTGTTTGCACCTGACTTCAATGGCGGCGTGCGTTTCCTGCCACGCCACGTTGGGAACCTAATACATTTGAATGTCATGTATACTCATTATAATGGCTGCTCACCAGAATCACCCCCCCACCAACACTGGATCTATAGGGCACAACGGCATCTAATTAGACCAACATGTTTCACAACCAGATATAAGCGACATGCACCTGGTGGCCAGCACTTCACTCGCGACTTCAGGGTTTAAGCGCTCGGGGCAACTCGGGCTCCACGCCACGCTTCGTGGGCAGCTTCCAGGGGCTTTCAAAGGCAAGGCCCTACCCATCAGGCCTGCAGTAAGGCAGGGTGTTGTGAAGGGGCCACAGAGAAAGACCTCTACTGGGGGAGGGGTGAAAGTGGCCAGAGGCAAGGGAAGGGGCTGCTGGGTAAGGCCTCCATGAGGGGAGTGGGGGGGTGGGGGCATGTGAAAGTGGCAAAGGATGCACTCTGACACATGACTAGTGGGTGCAGGTTGGGAGCATCCTCTGGGCCAGAATGGGGAAGAGTGTCTTACAGAGGGACATAAGAGAGTTGGAGCCAGAATGGGAAGATGTCAGATTGAAGAGGCATTTCAGTTTACATTCCTGACCTTGCAAAGACTGTCCTTGTCCCAGATTAGAGAGGGAAAGCGCATGTCAGTCAAGTGTCAGTTGTGCCCAGCATGTTTTGTGCAGGGCATGGTTGTTATAACAGGCGCCTCGGTCTGGGAGGGTTTATGGCTCAATACTGGGCCTAAGATGGCATACTCACAGTCAGGGTAGGCTGTAGATGGATAGAAGGTAGTGTAGGGCCATTTGAAGGGTTCATGCGGGGTTCGGGGGGGGCGGGGGGTTCGTGGTGGGCTCAATAGCTCACTTTGCAATAGGCCTCAAGAAGGGGAGGGCTAATCTGCAAATGGGGCATAGATACATCTGCCTCAGAACATTCAGGGGGTTACACAGGGATATCCTCCACAATCAAAATGGCATAAAGCTTTGGAGGGGAAGGCTTGAGAATTATTGGAGGGAAGGAAACCTGAACATTTTACTCCTCCAGGACGATGGCAGGGATTACCACAGTCACACAAGGGAGGGTCCAAGCTGGTCTGGTGGTGAACCCTTAGTACCACTATCTTGCAACCTGAAGCGATGGCACAACACAAAATTAAACTAAGCTAGTCACGGTTCAGATGGCCATTTGGAGCAGTGATGCACTGCACTGGGAGGGTTGATTAAAGGGCACCATACTGAACTGTGTGGTGCCAAATGAGGAGATATGCACACCTGAGACATGTTAGGAGTCTTTTAATGATAACGCCAGGAATCAGGGCAGTGAAGCAATGAAGCGCATTCATGCAAGATTAATGATGAGTCATGGCACTTATAGAACGACTTGCTTTATCCCCTTGCTCCAAGCATACCAATTGTCCACAGCAATAATGAAGTCTAGTGCATTTTGGCAACTGGACATGCTGCAGATACATCTTTAAAGCAGGAGTTCACAGTCTTGGCGCTGGCAGGCTCAGAAATGGGAAGTCTCAGACCTCCCCTCAAATAATCACAGTTCCTCAATAAACATTAGGCCTCATGAGTATCACAAAGTGTAGTATAACAGTGCAGTGTTTGAGGATCCCAGCACCTGGCCAAAGCAATCTCATCGCAATCGGTCATGTAAGGGCTGGTGGGGAGAGGTGGGAGGGGGGTGGGGTAGCACCTTGAAATGTTCCTTGCACTCGCCAGGATTTATGGTGAATAGGTGCCGTCGCTTGATCTAAGCCTTTGAACCCACAGTCACACATCAGTAATGTACAGAATTTGGAGCTTTGGAGGCTCATGCTGACTCATTTTGTTGAGAACTTTAGGAAGATGGTGGTTGGATTTCTTGCTGCCTGCATTATCGCATACAGGCAGGAGAGAAGGTGGAGAAGATTGTGGTTGCAGTGCCAAGCTCACCAAAGGGAAGAGCTAAGCCCTCAAGAGCAAGGGGCAGCAGGACTCCCTCCAGACACAGAGGATGAGGCTAACAGAAACATTGTGCATAGGCGGCTCTCAAGACCGAGGGTGTACAGAACACAAATGTCTTAACAGCAAATGAGTGAGAGACAGTTTTGCTGATACCTTTGCACATCCAGGGATCTGGTGACTCTCATTTTCCACATTCTCCAGAAATTGGCACTATAGGGACTAGGAGGGCATCCATTGCCAGTGGCTCTGAAAGTCACCGCTGCTCTGAACTTCTATGCAAGTGGCTCTTGCCAGGGCTCCACTGGGGACCTGTGCAGGATCTCTCAAGCTTCAACACACAAATGCATACATGAGGTCTCAGATGCCCATTTTGCCAAGGCCCACAATTACGTCAACTTCGTCAAGAGATCAAGAGAGCCAGGAGGCCAGAGTGCTGGGCTTTACCAAGATTTACAGATTCCCTCAGGTGCAGGTGCTATTAACTGCACTCATGTGGCTATCAAAGCTCCCTGGCAACAGGCACTCCAATACATAAACAGGAACGGCTTCGACTTGCTCAATGTTCAGTTGGTCTGTGACCGCAATAAATAAATCATGCAGGTTTGTGCAAGATATCCAGGAAGCTGCCACGACTCATATATCTTGAGTAGATCGCAGATCCCTGACATCTTCAAGGGACCACATAGAATCCAGGGTTGGCTCCTTCATGACAAAGGGTACCCCCAAAGGACCTAGCTGATGACACCTGTGCGGCGGCCACAAAATCCTACAGAGAGAAGCTATAACGATGCTCATATTGTTACCCGAACACTGGTAAAGCAGAGCACCGGCATATTGAAGATGTGATTGCGATACCTCGACAGAGCACTCCAGTGCACTTCCCAGATGGTCTCATAGACCTTCATGATCTGCTGTCCGCTGCACAACCTAGTGCTGCAAAAGGGGGGAGGAGTTGCCAGATGCTGACATGGAGGAGCTGCACGTCTTCTCCGATGAGGAGGATTGAAAGCGATGAGGGTGATGAGTTCATGGATGCCAAGGCTGCAGGGGAAAAGGCCAAAACACGGGGCAGATGAGGCAGGCATGCACATGAGGCCCTTATAGTCCGCATCTTCTTGGACAAGTGTCCTCTCTCATGGGCCCACATGAACACCAGCATTGCTATTCCTCTCCTTGCAACCATGCATTTCAATCTGAGAGTTAGTACTGACCCATTTTACAAACCGTTGTCCTGTTCCTTTGAAGAATGATGAAGTATCGGGAACATGTATCCTTGTTGAGATGAAGTCCAACCTCGGGGACGACGTTCTGGCATCACACATCAGAAGACCCTGCCTCTTCTAGTGTCTCTGCAGCATCCCAGTTGCCATGGCAACCTGGTAGAGGCAGCGGCTGCTCTACAATCCTCAATGCACTCATAGCTGTATGCCTTCAGTCTGACAAAGCTTCTTAAGGAGATCCATCTGCAAAAACAGGACAACGCATTCTGTGTCACCTTGAGGGTGAAACTGAAAGGTCACACTTGGGTCAAGGCAGCTGAGGACTTAATACAGGTGTACCTCCATTTTGACATCACCGAGTCCTCTGTGCTACCTTCTCCTCTGTGCTACCTTCTCCTCCATCACATCGACATCTTTCACTCTCAGTTAGGGATACGGGCGTGCATTCATCCTGACCATTCCATGGATTCAGACCACCTGAGGATCACAAAGTTCAAACAGTTAGTCTGCCCTCATGGCCAGCCCTGGCCCTTGCCAGCTGCAAAATGCAAAGACACCATGAAGCATTCAAAGTAACGCTTTGTTGATAAGAGAACTCAGATTCATTAAATCCTGGGTTGCATCCCATTGCTACTCTCCAAATTGTCAAAAGCTACCATATGCGCTTTCAGAGCATGCTGCAAAGCTCCATTGACCGCAACACATCACCATTTGTATTTATCATCAATGACCTCAGCGAGGGTATAGGTGAGGGGACACTACTCAGAAGATATGGCTCAGCTCTGCATCCCTACATTGTGACAAGAGATTTGCGGCCACAATGCAGACAACTACAAGGTGAGAAAGGCTAAAGGCTGTAGGGTTGAGCACCTGCAAAATGAAGTGTCTTATCAAGAGTCAGAGCTCTGGCACTTTAAAGGTGGGAAGGTGCTCCCACTTCTCTATGAGCTTAGCTGATTTGCACTTGGAGAGTCGGCAGCATACAAAGTGGACAGGATTGCACACAAGCTCCGAGTATGGGCTCATAAATTGGAAATCCTGCCAGATGACAGTGAGTAAATGGAGTGTCAGGATACATGGCCCTTCTCCATGCGTTTACACATCTCTCCATGGACATGAGACCTTCACCTTACAATAATGCAGGTGAAACAGGTGAACATCTCAGCCTCAATCTTAAGCAGCCAAGAATGAATGACATGAACCAGCACATCATGTGGACAAGGTTCCTTTAACAAACAGACTTAACATTAAGGATGAGGCATTAATGATGTTCAAAATGATACGAGAGTGCACAAACACTGTGGGGATATGGAAGCTGACAACGTCTACCAGAGATGCATGGTTTCAACATCTGCAATAAGTGGGGATAGGGATCATAGGGTCACACCTGATGCACAACAACACAGCTCATCAAGGGGAGGCATACACAAAAGAAGTGAAATGGATGGGGTTCTACTTATATTGGTGAAAAGTGTATAACACGCGGTTAACACCTGTGCTATCGTTGTTCTCCTAATATTTCTTAATATTCCTAACACTACCTTGGTCCCCAACACACACAGCAGAGGTTGAGAAAAGTTATTGCTCATGGAATAAAAGGGACAGTTGCAACATAAATACAAAATTGGCTGAAAAATAGGAAGCAGAGTGTAATGGTCAATGGATATTTTTCGGGCTGGAAGAAGGTTTGTAGTGGCATTCCCATGGGGTCGGTACTGGGACCCTTGCTTTCCCTGATATATATTAATGATCTAGATCTTGGTTTGCAGGGGACAATTTCAAAATTTGCGGATGATACAAAGCTTGGGAGTGTTGTAAACTGCGAGGAGGTCACTGTAGAAATTCAAAAGGACATAGACAAGTTGGTGGAGTGGGCAGATATGTGGCAGATGAAGTTCAATCCGGAGAGGTGTGAGGTGGTGCATTTGGTAGGAAGAACGTGGACAGGCAATATAAAATAAGGGATGAAATTTTGCAGGGGGTGCAGGAGCAGAAAGACCTGGGTGTATATGTGCATAGATCATTGAAGGTGGCAGGACAGGTGGAGAGAGCAGTTAATAAAGCATACAGTACCCTGGGCTTTATTGATAGGGGCATAGAGTACAAGAGCAAGGAGGTTATGCTGAATTTATATCAGACAATCATTAGATCTCAGCTGGAATATTGTGTAGAGTTCTGGGCACCACATTATAGGAAGGACAGGAACACATTGGCGAGAGTGCAGATGAGGTTTACAAGGATGGTTCCAGGGATGAGAAACTTCAGTTACGAAGACGGATTAGGGGTTGGAACTGTTCTCCTCTGAGAGAAGGCTGCTAAGAGGAGATTTGATAGAGGTGTTCAAAATCATTGAGGGGGCTGGAGAGAGTAGATAGGGAGAAGCAGTTCACGCTTGTAAAAGGATCAAGAACGAGAGGGCACGGAATTAAAGTGATTTGCAAAAGAAGCAAACGTAAGGTGAAAAAATACTTTTTCACACGTGTGGTTTGAGTCTGGAATGCACTGCCTGGAAGTGTGGTGGAAGCAGGTTCAATCGAGGCATTCAAGAGGGCATTAGATGATTATTTGAATAGAAACAATGTGCAGGGGTACGGGGAAAAGGCAGGACAATGGCACTAGGGCATAATGCTCATTTGGAGAGCTGGTGCAGACATGATGGGCTGAATGGCCTCCCTCTGTGCCGTTAAAATTCTGTGAATCTGTTAAATTATCTATCCAATGCTGCAATTTTTGATCCCATACATCTTCCTTGACCTCAAACCAAGGGTCGATCCTAGCTCCAAGATATTTTTCAAAATCCCCTGGTGTAATCAACTTTATGTCTTTACCGTTTAATTTCTAGGGTTTTTCATTATTATAGTAAAATGTTTTCGTTTTGGAAATCACATAAAAACTGTCGGTTTTCTTGATGTTAATTTCAACGCCAGTCTTCCTACAAAAGTTTTCCATGATCAACAGATTCTTTGCTGTACCCAAGTATGAATCGCTTATTAAAACGATATCAATTGCAAATGCAAGTGAGATTAACTGTAGAGGTCTCAAATTATTGTCAAGCCTCACACCCACCCTTCTTTCTTCCAGACTACTCAGAAAAGTATCCATAATGATGTTAGAAAGGGGAGACAATGGATCCCTCTGTTTAACTTTTTCTGAATCAAAACGGGGTTGGCTTTACCCTTATCAGCCTCAATCACGATGGAAGCATCAGTATACAAATTTTCAATTAAATTAATAAATTTATTGCATAAATCGAAATGTTGCAAGCTTTTAAGAATTAATTTGTGGCCTACCAAATCAAAAGCTTTTGCAAAATCGATAAAAACAACCGCCAAATTCTTCATATTTCTTTTGGCGCCAATTAAACAATTCTGTAATATTGTAATATCCTTGTTGCACCCTGGCGTTCCGGCGACAAAACCTTTTTGTCCAGGCTTAAGATAAATCGCATCCACTAATCTTCTTGCTATTACTTTCGTAAACAGCCGATATACTATTGAGCCGATTGTTATTGGCCTCCAATTATCAATGTTTTCAAGCACTTTTGGATCTTCTTATTTAGGAATTAGAACGGTTGTGCAATTTTTTATGGGGTCAGGTATCGTTCCAGCCCTCAACTATAACGTAAACATTTTAGATAATAAAAGCAGGATTCTTCATATTCAAATCTTTCAATTCCCTCAACGTCAATTTATCTGGACCTGGTGCTCTATCTTTTTTAAATTCATCATTAATACTCTTAATTTGATCTTCACCAATTGGTTTTAATAAACCAATATTCCGCCTTTTTTATACACTGAGTGAATTTACCTATATCTGATTTCTTATTTGCCATTGATAAATTCTGCACAGAATTGTCTTCCAGTTCATCAAATTTCAAAGGGCATTTAATTTCATCTGGACTGCCCATTATTCTTCTAACAACACGCCTTCTATTTGTTTTAAAAAGCCTCATTATATGACTGTTTCTTTCTAGCATACCTTCTTCTAGTCCCTGTATTCTTAAAAGAGGGTTTCCTATTAATATAGTCTTCTTTACCTAATTGTTTATTAGTTATTTTCACTTTTTGTAACCCAGAAGAAATCATTTTATCAAAAATTTGTTCTATCAATATTTTAATTTGTCTTTTACCCTCATCATTTTTAACTTGATCAATCAATTTATCATTAGAATTAATCAATGTAGCGATGTCCACTTTATCCTTATTTACAATCTCAATTTGTAACATTAGGTGTTATTAAGTTGCCTACATCATGATCAGGCTCTCCCTCCATTATTCCTACAGAGCGTTTTTCAATTTCATCCTCAGATGACGTTGAAATAACCTAATTTGATATTACATTAGATGAGGGAGTAATTTTTGTCCTAAGTTTCATCATTTCGGCAAATCTCCACTTGTCGGAGATCTGTTTATTAGTTTTTGATACTAATATTTTAGCAATAATAACACTAATATTCCTACACCCACTATATTGTTGCTCAGGTTGAAGACGTAACATTACTTCTTCTTTAGTCCATGTTGATTTTTTACTAGTGGTGTCCCCAGGGTTGACCTAGGGCAGCTATTCTTTTAGTATTTCTAATATCAGCGTGTCTATGTACTTCATGCTGACTAAGATCTCAACTCGATTTAAAACTTTTATTACAAATTGGACAAACAATATCCATATTGCCATAATCACCAGTAACACCATTCGCTTATAATGACAGGCAATAGAATGGTATTCACCATCCTTGTCACATTTACTATATTACATTAGGATTCTAGTAATTTTATGTATATTTTTAAGGTGTTTCCTAAAATTTGTGATTGAATTTAAAACTTCATTATAGACTAAGCAGATAACGAATCCTGATACCATCTTTAAAATTTGAATAGGTGCCAATTCAGGAGGAATCACAGTACCCTGATTATAACTTATCTTTGCGTTATCATTTAAGGAGACAGAGTTAGTCGGGTTAATTTTACTTATAGAATCGCTGGTTGAAATTATAAATTAGAAAAATTAACATTATTAACATCATTATTATGATGACTCGATTCCAAATAAAGAGTTCTATAACTCAAATTATAGAATGTCAAATTAAAATTATCCGAACATGGTCTTAATAAATTCCCGATTGATGGAGAATTCTTCCAAAATCTATCACTATCTTGAACGTTATTGTCACCTTCGCGAGATATCAATTGGATCTTGTCTTCATTTGAAGAAGCCCCATCAATAATCCTTGCGGAATAAGTAAGGGGTCTTTTAAAGTCATCCTCATTGGTCTGTGTATGTGGTGAGGTACAGAGAGACGTGGTAGCGTTGGCAGTTGCAACTTTTACTGCTTCCCGACATGAGCAATGAGAACACTTTCTGTTATTGGTTCCTGGAGAAATATTTACCAAAATGGGGATTTTTTATGACCAGTTTTCATCCCATCTGGAGAAGATCAGATCTACTGGACCATCCATTTTCAATCTATTTTATAATCAACCTAGAATCCTCCACCTGCAAGGAAAATGGTTTTTGCAAACCAGCCCAACTGACTGACTTTACTTGTACCAATCGTTTCACTGTCACGTTGGAATTCACCTTGGCCGAAGCAGAGTTGGAGAACCGAGGAAAACAATCCTCAATAAACCAAACCCCACAAGACCGCATTCAGAATCTGGCGTGACGTTCCTGGAGGCACAAACGAGGAGGTACGACCCATTAGAAATAAGAAATCATAACATTCATGACTTTTCCTGCCCACCAGGGATCTGTGGACATTCTTTTTTCATTCTTTCACGGGATGTGGGCATTGCTGGCTAGGCCAGCATTCATTGCCCCTTCCTAATTGCCCTTCCGGTGGTGGTGGTGTGCTGCCTTCTTGAACCACAGCAGTCCAGGTGGTGTAGGTACACCCACAGTGCTGTTAAGGAAAGAGTTTCAGGGTTTTGACCCAGTGACAGTGAAGGAACAGCGATATATTTCCAAGTCAGGATGGTGTGTGGAGGGGAACTTGCAGTTATTGGTGTTCCCATGCATCTGCTGCCCTTGTCCTTCTAGATCAGGGGCGGGGAACCCTTTTCTTATCATGGGCCATTCACACATAGACAAAATCAGTCACGGGCCACACACACAAGAATTAACTTAATTTAGTTTTTTTAAAGAGAATACTGAAATGTTCAACTTACCCGTTGTTTTAATGCAATGGCTGCAATTGAATATTATATTGTTAAATATTATTACAGTAATTTAGCTGACGCGTTTATCCAGGATTGGACATCCATGGTGAAGAGGGGGCGGTTGGGGCCAGGGAACTGGAAATTGTTGATATGATGTAGGGTGTTAGAGGAATCACGAATGTAGGTGGGAAGGGACTGGACAAGGGGAGAGAGAATGGAGTCAAGATAGCAAGAAATGAGTTCCGTGGGGCAGGAACAGGCTGACACGATTGGTCTGCCGGGACAGTCCTGTTTGTGGGTTTTGGGTAGGAGGTAGAAGCAGGCCACCCGAGGTGGGGAGACTATGAGGTTGGAAGCTGTGGAAGGAAGATCTCCAGAGGGGATGAGGTCAGTAACAGTCCTGGAAACAAAGGCTTGATGTTCAGTGGTGGGGTCATGGTGCAGGGGGAGGTAGGCGGAAGTGTTTGCTAGTTGACGCTCAGCCTCTGCGAGGTAGAGGTCAGTGCGTCAGACAACAACAGCACCACCCTTGTCGCAGGTTTGATGACAATGTCAGGGTTGGACCTGAGAGAACGGAGTGCAGCAAGTTCAGAGAGAGACAGGTTAGAGTGGGTGAGAGGAGCAGAGAAATTGAGACGACTAATGTCACACCGACAATTTTCAATGAAAAGATCAAGAGAAGGTAAGAATCTAGAGGGACGGGTCCAGGTGGAGGGAGAATATTCCCCATCCACCACTACTCTCCTCCGTCTGGCTGAACTTGTTCTCTCACAGAACAATTTCTCCTTAAACTCCTTTCACTAACAATTTCTCCTTAAACTCCTCTCACTTCCTCCAAATAAAAGGTGTGGCTATGGGTACCCGCATGGGCCCCAGTTATGCCTGTCTCTTTATGGGGTATGTGGAACATTCCTTGGTTCCAGTCCTATTCCGGCCCTCTCCCACAACTCTTTCTCCGGTACATCGATGATTGCTTCGGTGCTGCTTCATGCTTTCGTCTGGTTCTGGAAAAATTTATTAATTTTGCTTCCAATTTCCACCCCTCCATCATTTTTACATGGTCCATCTCTGACACTTCCCTTCCCTTCCTTGACCTCTCTGTCTCAATTTCTGGTGATGTCCACCAATATTCATTACAAGCCTACCGACTCCCACAGCTACCTCGACTACAGCTCCTCACACCCCACTTCCTGTAAGGACTCCATCCCATTCTCTCAGTTCCTTCACCTCCGTCGCATCTGTTCTGATGATGCCACTTTCAAAAACAGTTCCTCTGACATGTCTTCCTTCTTCCTTAACTGAGGTTTTCCACCCAGCTTGGTTGACAGGGCCCTCAACCGTGTCCGGCCCATCTCCCGTGCATCCGCCCTCACGCCTTCCTCTCCCTCCCAGAACCATGATAGGGTCCCCCTTGTCCTCACTTATCACCCCACCAGCCTCCGTGTTCAAAGGATCATCCTCCGCCATTTCCGCCAACACCAGCATGATGCCACCACCAAACACATCTTCCCTTCACTCCCCCGGCGGCATTCCGCAGGGATCGTTCCCTCCGGGACACCCTGGTCCACTCCTCCATCACCGTCTACACCTCAACCCCCTCCCACGGCACCTTCCCATGCAACCACAGAAGGTGCAACACCTGCCCCTTTACTTCCCCTCTCCTCACCGTCCAAGGGCCCAAACACTCCTTTCAAGTGAAGCAGCATTTCACTTGTACTTCCCTCAATTTAGTCTACTGCATTCGCTGCTCCCAATGCGGTTTCCTCTACATTGGAGAGACCAAACGCAGACTGGGTGACCGCTTTGCGGAACACCTTCGGTCTGTCCGCAAGCATGACCCAGACCTCCCTGTCGCTTGCCATTTTAACACTCCACCTGCTCTCATGCCCACATGTCCGTCCTTGGCCTGCTGCAATGTTCCAGTGAAGCTCAACGCAAACTGGAGGAACAGCACCTCATCTTCCGACTAGGCACTTTACAGCCTTCTGGACTGAATATTGAGTTCAACAATTTTAGATCATGAACTCTCTCCTCCATCCCCACCCCCTTTCCGATCCCCCTTTTTTCCAATAATTTATGTAGATTTTTCTTTTCCCACCTATTTACATTATTTTTAAATGTATTTCCATCCATTGTTTTATCTCTACCTTTTAGCCTATTTCAATCCCTTTCCCCCACCCCCACCCCCACTAGGGCTACCTATACCTTGCTCGTCCTGCTTTCTACCCTTAATGTCACCAATTAGCACATTCCTTAGATAATATCACCACCGTCAACACCTCTTTGTCCTTTTGTCTATGACATCTTTTGGCTATCTCCACCTATCACTGGCCCTCTATCCAGCTCTACTTGTCCCACCCCCCCTTAAACCAGCTTATATTTCACCTCTCTTCTATTTTTCCTTAGTTCTGTTGAAGAGTCATACGGACTCGAAACGTTAATTGTGTTCCTCCCCGCAGATGCTGTCAGACCTGCTGAGTTTTTCCAGGTATTTTTATTTTTGTTTTTATCTTAGTACATTTCATCCAGCTTCGGTGATTTATCTACTTTCAAGGATGAATACTTCCTCTCTCCTTATGTTTATCACATCCAACAATTCACAATCCTCCTTCTTAACTACAATATCTGCATTGTCCCCCTCTTTTGTGAAGACAGATGCAATGTCTTCATTACGAACCATACAACATCTTCTGCCTCTAAACATAGGTTATCTTTTCAGTCTTTTATGGACCTTACTCTTTTCTTAGTTATCTTCTTACTCAATGTATTGATTAAACATCTTTGGGTTCACCTTGATTTTGCTTGCCAATATCCTTTCATGCCCGCTCTTTGCTTTTATAATTTCCTTTTGGATTTTAGCCCCCCCCCACTTTAGATACTCCTCTTGGCTTTTTGTAGTATTGAGTTTACACTGTCGGACATAAGCTTTCCTCTTCTGCCTCATCTTTCCCTGTAAACTCCTTGACATCCAGGGGTTTTAGGTTTGCCAATTCAACCTTATTTCTTTGTGTGAGCGTCTTTACTCTGAACTCCTTGAATCTCCCTTTTGCATGCCTCCCACCACTCTAACACTGATTTACCTTCAAGTAGCTGTTTCCAGTCCACTCCTTAGCTTAGTAAGATTAGCCTTGCCCCAATTTAGAACTCAAACTCCTGTTCTATCTTTGTCCTTTTCCATAATTATATTAAAACTAACTGAATTATGATAACGAATGTGAAAATGCTATCTCACTACCAATCCTTCCACCGGTCCAGCTTCATTACCTAAAACTAAGTCCAAAACATCTTGATGGACTTACTACAAACTACATCCCTAAATGCACCTCAAGAATTCTGCTCCCTCCATTTCTTTCACACTAAAATCTGTCTCAGATAATACTGGGGTAGTTAAAATCCCCTAGCCTTACTGCCCTATTATTTTTGCACTTCTCAAAGATTTGCCTACATATTTACTGTTCTATTTCCCTCTGACTGTTTGGGGGTCTATAGTACACTCCCAGCAGTGTGACTGCCCCTTTTTTGTTCCTTAGCTCAATCCATATTTCCTCAATTGATGATCCTTCTAATAAATAAAGGGTGAACAGCCAGCAACCGTGGTCCACATCGGTACCAATGATACAGGTAGAAAGAGGGATGTGGTCCTGCAGTCAGAATTGAGAGAGCTAGGTAGAAAAATAGCAAGCAGGACATTTTATGATCCTTCTAGCTTATCATCCCTCCTCACAGCTGTAATTGTTTCTTCAAAACTGCCAGCCCTCCCTCCTTTTTGATCCCCCTATCTCGTCTGAAAACCCTGTAACTAGAGACGTTGAGCTGCCATTTCTGTCCCTCCTTAAGTCATGTTTCTGTAATAGCTATGATATCATACTGCCATGTTTCTATCTGTGCCCTCAGCTCATCTGCTTTATTTTCTATACTCCTTGCATTGACATAGATACCCTTGAGCATTGCCAAACTCTTTTTTTATTATTATTTAACCTTTGCTTCCTCTGCCTTCCAGACTCATCAACTCATTTTCTGCCTTCCATTTTCATTTCTGATTTTGTCTCAACTGAATCTACCCTCAGGTCTCCATTCCCCTGCCAGACTAATTTAAATCTCTCCTAACAGCATGAGCAAAATCTCCCACAAGGAACCCTGTCCTGGCTCCGAGAAGGTGCAACCCATCGGGTCTGTACAAGTTCCATTTCCCCCAGAGCCGGTCCCTATGTCTCAAGAATCTAAAACCCTCTAAGCACCAACTTTCCAGCCGCACGTTCATTTATCTTATCCTCCAATTCCTGTACTCATTTGCTCGTGGCATTGGAAGTAATCTGGAGATTACTACTTTTGAGATCCTCTTGCTAATTTTCTACCTCGCTTCCTAAATTCTGATTGCAGGATTACATCCCTCTTTCTACTTATGTCTTTGGTTCTGATGTGGACCATGACTTCTGACTGTTCACCCTTCATTAGATAACCTTGCTACTGCTAAAACACCTTACCAATGCTAATACACCTTCCCAACACCACTAAACCTCACTAGGACTAATAAATCCTAATACTTCACACACATTAGTAGATGCAATAAAACTTACTTTAAAATTAAAAGGATTGATAATATGCAACAGTTACTCATTTTTTCCTCATTATTACTTGATATTTTTATCATTTTTAATCTGCCAGTTGTTGAGACTCAGTCCCTAAATAGCAATACTCACCAACCAATCAACTTATGAGTTTCCTGTGATGTCACAGGAAGACCTTGTGATTTCAGTTTGAAGGAGAGAAGACAGGGTCCAAGACTACTATTTTAAACTTAAATAAGGGCAATTATGAGGACACGAAAGCACAGCTAACTAAAGTGAACTGGCAAATTAGGTTAAGGAATAAGTCAATAGAGATGCAGTGGCTGACATTTATAGGGATATTTCAGAATACACAGAATAAATACATTCCAACGAGAAAGAAAAATTCTAACGGGAGGACCCACCATTCGTGGTTAACTAAAAAAGTTAAAGATAGTATCAAACTTAAAGAAAAAGCATACAACTGTGCAAAGATTGGTGGCAGGTCAGAATCACAGAATCACACAGTGCAGAAGAGGCCCTTCGGCCCATTGAGTCTGCACCGATACGTGAGAAACACCTGACCTACCTACCTAATCCCATTTACCAGCACTTGGCCCATAGCCTTGAATGTTATGACGTGCCAAGTGCTCATCCAGGTACTTTTTAAAGGATGTGAGGCAATCCGCCTCCACCACTCTCCTAGGCAGTGCATTCCAGACTGTCACCACACTCTGGGTAAAAAAGTTTTTCCTCACATCCCCCCTAAACCTCCTGCCCCTCACCTTGAACTTATGCCCCCTTGTGACTGACCCTTCAACTATCCGCCCTGTCCATGCCCCTCATAATCTTGTACACCTCAATCAGATCACCCCTCAGTCTTCTCTGCTCCAACGAAAACAACCCAAGTCTATCCAACGTCTCTTCATAACTTAAATGTTTCATCCCAGGCAATATCCTGGTGAGTCTCCTCTGCACCCCCTCCCAGTGCAATCACATCCTTCCTATAATGTGGCAACCAGAACTGCACACAGTACTCCAGCTGTGGCCTCACCAAGGTTCTATACAAATCCAACATGATCTCCCTACTTTTGTAATCTATGCCTCGATTGTTAAAGGCAAGTGTCCCATATACCTTTTTCACCACTAACATGCCCCTCCGCCTTCAGAGATCCATGGACACACATGCCAAGGTCCCTTTGTTCCTCAGAACTTCCTAGTGTCATGCCGTTCATTGAATACTTCCTTGTCAAATTACTCCTTCCAAAGTGTATCACCTCACACTTTCCAGGGTTAAATTCCATCTGCCACTTATCTGCCCATTTGACCATCCCGTCTATATCTTCCTGTAGCCCAAGACACTCAACCTCACTGTTAACCACCTGGCCAATCTTCTCCAATAGTTTCCCTACCACTGACGTGAGACTCACTGGCTTGTAGTTCCCTGGCTTATCTCTACAATCCTTCTTAAATAACGGAACCACATTAGCTGTTCTCCAGTGCTCTGGCACCTCCCCCGTAGCCAGAGGGGAATTAAAAATTTGGGTCAGAGTCCCTGCGATCTCCTCCCTTGCCTCCCTCAGCAGTCTGGGACACAAATCATCCAGACCTGGAGATCTGTCCACTTTTAAGCCTGCCAACACCTCCAATACCTTGTCACTCCCTATATCGATTTGCTCAAGAACATTGCAGTCTCTCTCCCCGAGTTCGATACCTTCATCCTCATTCTCTTGGGTGAAGATGGATGTGAAGTATTCGTTCAACACTCTACCGATGTCCTCTGACTCCACCCATAGGTTGCCCCCTTGGTCCCTAATGGGCCCTACTCTTTCCCTGGTTCTCCTCTTCCCATTGATATACTTATAGAATATCTTGGGATTTTCCCTACTTTTACCAGCCAGAGCTTTCTCATATCCCCTCTTTGTTCTCCTAATTGCTTTCTTAAGCTCCACCCTGCACTTTCTGTACTCCACTAATGCCTCCGCTGATTTGCTTCCCTTGTACCTGCTAAAAGCCTCTCTTTTCCTTCTCATCGTTGAATATCTCACAAAAACATAAGAACTAGGAGCAGGAGTAGGCAATTCAGGCCCTCGAGCCTGCCCCGCCATTCATTACGATCATGGCTGATCTCATCTCGGCCTCAACTCCAATTTCCTGCCCTCTCCCTATAACCTTTCAACCCATTACTAATTAAAAATCTGTGTATCTCCTCCTTAAATTTATTCACCGTCTTGGCATCCACTGCACTCTGAGGTAGTGAATTCCACAGATTCACGACCCTTTGAGAAAAGTAATTCCTCCTCATCTCTGATTTAAATCTACCACACCTTAGCCTAAAACTATGGCCTCTCATTCCAGAATGCCCCACAAGGGAAAACATCCACTCCACGTCTACTTTGTCTATCCCCATTAGCATCTTATATACCTCAATTAGATCTCCTCTCATCCTTCTAAACTCTAGCGAGTATAGGCCTAAACTGCTCAATCTCTCCTCATAAGGCAAGCCCCACATCTCTGGAATCAATCTAGTGAACCTCCTCTGAACCGCCTCCAGTGCAACTACATCCTTCCTCAAGTGAGGGGACCAATACTGTGCACAGTACTCCAGGTGCAGTCTCACCAATGCCTTGTACAGTTGCAACAACACTTCCCTATTTTTATACTCTATCCCTTTAGCAATAAATGCCAAAATTCTATTTGCCTTCCTTATTACCTGCTGTACCTGCATACTAGCTTTCAGCGATTCATGCAGGACACCCAGATTCCTCTGCACTGAAGCATTCTGAAGTTTCTCTCCATTTAAATAATAAGTCGCCTTTTTATTCTTCCGACCAAAATGGATAACCTCACACTTATCCACATTAAACTCCATCTGCCACATTTTGGCCCATTCACCTAACCTGTCCATATCCATTTGTAAGTTTCTTATTGCTTCATTGCAACTTATTTTCCCACCTATTTTGGTGTCATCTGCAAATTTAGCTATAGTACCTTCTACCCCTGAATCCAAGTCATTAATATGCACGGTCATCCATGGTTCTCTGGGCTTGTTACTCCTTCCTATCACCCTAGAGGGAACATGTTGAGCCTGTACCCTCCCCATTTCCATTTTGAACGCCCCCCACTGCTCCTCTGTAGATTTCCCCAAAAGTAGCTGTTCCCAGTCTACCTTGGCCAGATCCTGCCTTATTTTACTAAAATCCGCTCGCCCCCCAATCCAAAACATTTTTTTGCAACTTGTCTATTTCTTTGTCCATAACAAGCTTAAATTGTACCACGTTGTGGTTGCTATCACTAAAATGCTCCCCCACCACCACCTCAGCCACCTGTCTGGCTTCATTCCCCAGAATTAGGTCCAGCACTGCGCCGTCCCTTGTTGGACCCTCTACGTATTGACCTATAAAGTTCTCCTGTACACATTTCAAGAAATCCCTCCATCCAAGCCCATAACACTATGTCTATCCCAATTAATGTTGGGAAAGTTGAAATCACCAAATATAATTACCCTATTGTTATTGTTTTTACACACCTCTGCAAATTGTGCACATATTTGCTCCTCAATTTCCCGCTGACTATCTGGGGGTCCATAATAAACACCTAACAATGTGGCTGCCCCTTTTTTATTCCTTAACTCTACCCACAAAGCTTCATTCAATGCCCCCTACAAGATATCATCACTCCTTACTGCAGTAACTGACTCCTTAACTAATAATGCAATGCTTCCTCCTCTTTTACCCCTCCCCTGTCTCGCCTGAAGATTCTATATCCCAGAATGTTGAGCTGCCAATCCTGCCCCTCCCTCAACCATGTCTCAGTGATGGCTACTGTATTACAATTCCACGTGTGAACCCTCACCCTTAACTCATCCGTTTTACCTGTAATACTCCTGGCATTAAAGTAGAGGCCATCCAGCCTTGCCTTACTCCCTTGAAACTTAATGCAGCTATACTCCCTCTGACTTGATTGTTTTACTGTATTATGAGGTGTCCCTATTCTGCTAACATTCTGTGTCCCCTCCCCCTGCCGAATTAGTTTAAACTCCTCCCAACCGCACTAGCAAACCCGCCCGCAAGGATGTTAGTCCCGCTCTGGTTCAGATGTAGACCGTCCCACTTGTACAGGTCCTATCTTCCCCAGAAACAGTCCCAGTGATCCAGGAACCTAAAACCCTCCCTCCTGCACCAACTCTTAAGCCACGTATTCATCTGTGCTATTCTCCTATTTCTGAGCTCGCTAGCATGTGGCACTGGGAGTAATCCAGAGATTACAACCCGAGAGGTATTGCTTTTTAGTCTACTGCCTAACTCCCTGAATTCTTGATGCAAGACCTCATCCCTCTTTCTACCTATGTCATTGGTACCAACATATACCATGACCTCTGGCTTATCACCCTCCCCCTTCAGGGTGCCCTGCATCCATTCAGTGACATCCTGGACCCTGGCACCAGGGAGGCAACACACCATCCTGGAGTCACATTGATGGCCACAGTAGCGCCTATCTGTTCCCCTGACTATAGAATCCCCTATTACTATTGTTCTTCCTCTCTTCCTCCCCTCCTGTACAGACAGGCTGCTTGTGGTGCCAGAAGCTTGGCTCTGTCTGCACTCCCTGGATGAACCAGCGCCTTCATCAGCCTCCAAAATGGAATACCGATTTGCGAGCGGGACCCCAGGGGAGTCCTGAACTACCTGCCTGTTTCTGTTGGACTGCCTGGTGGTCACCCATTCCCTTCCTTCCTCAAGTCCCTTCAGCTGTGGTGTGACCACCTCTCTAAACGTGCTATCCACGATGCTCTGAGGCTCACGGATGCTCCAGTGTCCCCAGCCGCCATTCCAGCTCTGAAACCTGAGCTTCCAGGAGCTGCAGCTGGACACACGTCCTGCACACATGCTGGTCCCGGGCACTGGAAATGTTCCCGGCTTCCCACATGGAGCACACCACGGCTTTGAGCTCTCCTGCCATGACTTATCCCTTTAAATTAAGCCTTTTAAATCAATTACTCTAGGGCCCTTCTTTCCTGATCCTCATTACTACAGGATATACAAACTATAAACCACAAAAAGATCTTAAACTATAAGCGATAAAAGTAGTAAATACTTACCCAACCTTACCCACTACTTGCCAGTCATTCCTTTCCCTGGTAGCCTCTACTGCTGCAGCAGGGCAAGACCACTCTTTGAAGATTTAAGAAGTCGGATAGCAAAGAAAAAATGCAAAGAGCACCTCTTCCCACTGTGCACCAAATTGCCAATACCCACACTCACTCCGGCTGTGTCTCACTCAGGATGAGGTCTCTCCCCTGTTCGTGTGCAAGCACACTGTAGTGGACAGAATATAAAAAATAGCAAAGAATGACTAAAAGATTGATAAGGAGGAAAAAATTAGAGTATGAGAGAAAGGTAGCTAGAAATATAAAGACAAATAGTAAGAGTTCCTATAAGTATTTAAAAAAGAAGTTAACAAAGTGAGCACTGGTCCTATAGAAAGTGAGTCTGGGCGATTATTTACGGAAAATAAGGAGATGGCAGATGAATTTTACAGGTATTTTGCATTGGTCTTAACTATAGAGCACTTAAGTAACATCCCAGAAATAGCTGTAAATCAGGAAATAGAAGGAAGGGATGAACTCAAGAAAATTACAACCACCAGGGAAGTGGTACTGAGCAAAATTGTTGGAGCTGTGGGCTGACAAGTCCCCAGGTCCTGATGAACTTCATACTTGAGCCTTAAAAGAAGTGGCTAGTGAGATAGTTGATGTGTTGGTTTTAATTTTCCAAAAGATTTGGGGAAGGTCCCACTCATTTGGAAAATAGTGAATGTAATTCCTTTATTCAAAAAGGAAAGGAGTAAGAAAGCAGAAAATTGCAGGCCAGTTAGCTTAACAGCTGTCATAGGCAAAATGTTAGAAGCTATTATTAAATGCATTATAGCAAGGCATTCAGATAAATTCAAGATAATCAGGCAGTCAATGTGGTTTTGTGAGTGCAAAATCATGTTTAACCAATTTATTGGAGTTCTCTGAAGAAGTAATGTGCAGTGGAAAAAGGGCAACCGGTGTATAAACTATAGATTTCCAGAAGGCATTTGATAAAGGTGGCACATGAAAGGTTATTGCAGAAAGTAAAAGCTCATGGTGTAGAGGGCAACATATTGGCATGGATAAAAGATTGGCTAGGTAACAGGAAACAGATAGCAGCCATAAATGCATCTTTTTCTGCTGGCAGGATGTGACAAGTGGTGTGCCACAGGGATCAGTGCTGCGGCCTCAACTTTTTCCAATTTATATAAATGACTTGATGAAGGGACCGAAAATATGGTTACTAATTTGCTGATGACACAAAGATAGGTAGGAAAGTAAGTTGTGAAGAAGCAATAAGGAGGCTACGAAGGGATTTAGATAGGTTAAGCGAATGAGCAAAAATCTGGCAAATGAAGCGTAATGTGGGCGAATGTGAAATTGCCTATTTTGGCAGGAAGAACAAAAAAGGAGCTTATTATCTAAATGGTGAGAGATTACAGGGCTCTGAGATGCAGACTGTTCTGGGTGTCCTAGTGCCTGCATCGTAAAAGGTTAGTAGGCAGGTATAGCTAGTAATTAGGAAAGCTAATAGAATGTTATTGTTTATTGTGAAGGGAATTAAGTATAAAAGTAAGGAGGTTATGCTTTAGTTACACGTGGCATTGTTGAACCCACATCTGAAGTACTGTGTACAGTTTGGTCTCCTTATTTAAGGAAGGATGTAAATGCGTTGGAAGCAGTTCAGAGAAGGTTTACTAGACTAATACCTGGAATGTGAGGGGTGTCTTAGGAGAAAAGATTGGACAAAGTAGGCTTGTATCCGCTAGATTTTAAAAGCGTAAGCGGTGACTTGTTTGAAACTTATGAGATTTGCAGGCCCCTCTGCTCCCAGGATCCACTCCGTAGGATCCTCTCCTCCCCCAACTCTCTCCGTTGGCCCCTCTGCTCCCCAAACTCTTGCTGCTTCTCTTGCGAGTTTTTAGCCCCTCTGTCCTTCTCGCCCTGTTGTTCTCCTTAGAGGAGAGAAGGTTGAGAGAAGATTGGATAAAGGTGTTTAAAATCATGAGTAGTCTAGACAGAGTGGAAGGGTCAAGAACCAAAGAGCATGGATTTAAAATGATTGGCAAAGAACCAATGTCAACATGAGGAAAACCTTTTGCGGAGTGAGTGATTAAGATCTGGAATGTACTATCCGAGAGCATGGTGGAAGGACAATCTGGGCTCTCAAAAGAAATTTCGATAGGCATCTGAAGAGAAAAAAATTGCAGGGCAATAGAAGGGGTGGGGGGAAGTCAAACCAGCTGATTTGCTCTTGCAGAGAGATGCTATGGACAATATAGGCCAAATGGCCTCATTCTGTGTCATGATCATTGTATGATTGTATAGTCATATATCACTTAACTCTCCTTGCAACAAGCCTAGTCTCCCTCATTTCCATCACCCTAAAAAAGATGTGCAATTTCTCCACTGTATAGCAAAATAGAAAGATCTATTTCACTCACATTTAACAAGGAAGCACTGCATGTGCCACAAAATCCCACTGCTTGTTCTCCTGCACATGCTGGTATCTGAATGACCTTACACGATGGCACCAAAATGGCAACTCTGCTGCCATAACTACAAGGATCTTCCACCCCGCCATACAAATCATATTACAAATTACAATCATTAATCTGGAATCTACATGACGTTAATTAGAGTGATTTATGACCCTGCAAATCTTCCCTGGAGGTCTGATTTTCTTGGTACAACTGTTGGAAAACTGGGTAGCTTGTTGTACAAGTCTTTCCTTTTTTAAATGTAGATGGAAAATTGTTTTTTTGGTTAGTACGTTTCTCTCCTCTCAAATAATCCCCCTGAATTAAAGTTATTGTGCAATAGGTCAATTATACAATTAAGAATGAACTAATACAAAATAAAAGTGTGCACACCTGAGCTTTCAATATGATGGTAGTGTTTTCAGACATGTTGCTGTCCTGCTGCCCTCTGCCGGCCGCGGTCTCCCTCTGGCCGCAGCGGGTTGCCGTAGTTACCACATACCGGTCGCAAGATGGCCGCCCCGGCAGCAGAGAGGCGCTCGAGCGCTGGCTGAGGGCTCCGTCTCTGCAGCTCGCAGGCACCGGGCGGACTCAAGTATTTATTTCTTTTTAAACCTCCAGCTCCTTCCTTTCGACGACAACCAGCTATGCGGTGCACTTTGCACCAGTAGAAACCCGACATGGAGCCGTCCGAGCTGCAGCCGCCTCAAATGCGAAGGTAAAAGTGGGCGACGAGGAGGGAGGAGGGGAATATATTATCATTAAGCGAGGGACTTGCACCGCAGAAGAGGTTTCGAGAGGAAAGGGGTGTGTGGAGGGCTGCAGATTGGGCCGCAGGCACCTTCTGCCAAATAGTGACCTCCCGCCGGCTAACATTGGGGTTGCAGCCGCCTCGCATGCGCACAGCGGCCCCCTCCGCTTCCTGCCACATAGTGCACAGAGGGAAGAAATGACTGCAGCTTTTAATTTGCCCCGTGAAAGAGAGAAGGGGAAAGAAAGCCGGTGCAACATATTTTAACTTTTGCATTGTGTAGAAAAGTAAACGAGGTCACATATGCATACACGTATTTCGGCGTAAGTTGCCGTTTACAGCAGGAAATCGCCGCGTTTGTTGCGAACGAGCAACTTTCATTTGCGAAAATACACTAACCAAGAAGGTCAGGTTCTGCAGCAAAAAAAAAATGCATAAAAGATACTCTGACCATGCTGCAGATGCAATAAATCCCTCTCCGGAGGTATTGAGCTGGGTGGTACTGGGGGTGCTACTTTGAGAACCTATCTCGACCCATTTGATACAAAGAAGTTTGGCGAAAGGTGCGTCAGGTCACGCACAATGTGCCCAAAACTGCACGAATGCAATTTCTTTTAAAACAGGAGAAGTGTTTGGGGCACATCAACATTCGAGTGTAAACGTTTGAAGAATTGCAATGAGCCCTGTTTGCAGAGTGAAGTTGAGATTGATTTTGCAGTTTTTTAACTCGCTCTTAACTGGAGACAGTCTAACAGCCTGCCCCTCTCCTCTCTCGGATCACCGTCCTTCCAAATGCGAAGCCATGCTAAATCCAAAGAGCTTTCTGAACCAGCACTCTCGTCCTTCCCTAATTCTGTCTGACTCACACAAGACCAGGTGCGTGTAAAACATTTCTATATTGTCACCTTGTGTTAAAAGCCTAAACACCAGTAACCTTGCAACATGCAACATTTTTCTTCCACCCAAAAGCTTATTGTGCAGCGTCCTCCAAATCCCGTCGGGCTCTTTTGTTTACCAGAATCGTTCTGTGCGGTGGACATCTAAATAATTTTCCCTGGGGAACGCCTTCCATGCGAGTGTCGCGCTTACAAATCCTTTCATGTTGGGTCTATTGCTTCTTTATCAAATAAAACTTCAGTGGCGAGCTGTACGAAAATGGCCAAGCCTCAGGGCATTTATTTACATCTACAGCCCGTCGTTTTGTACAGGGAACTGGAGTGGCTGTTTACTGGAGGCGATCGATTTGAAAATATGCGGGTCGGGTATCTTGCAGACGTAGTGTGGGGTTTGTCCATTTATCGAGAAATCAACTAGTTGCGAAGTAAGTTCTGGGAAGAAAGTTTTTAAGGTTAGTGTTTTGCGTGGGAGTTTACGACAATCTGGCATTGATGCAGACTGAACAGAACCTGGGAATTGTTTTAATGGAATATGTTAATGCTTTAAAAAAATAACTTCTCGCTGTATGATTAGCTCATGTTGCCTCACCCCTTGTTTATCTGCAAACCTGTACTACAGGCGTTTTGAGGAGAGAAGTTAGTTTGACCGGACGGTGGAGTTTTTTATTTCGAGCTGTGGTGTTTTAATGCATTTTCAAGGCGCCCGCAGCATTTTCCGGAATATTTTGTTTTTCCAGGGTGCGGCCGTGTCGTTTGCCTTTTAGTGCGTCTAAGTAATGTTGCTACATGTTTATTGAAGATGACAGAAAGAAGTTTGCGGTGTAGTGAGGCTTGCGATTAGTATGATGCTTTTAAAGATGTTGGCGCTAATGCTTTACGGTTATTCATTTGGCATTTCTAAAAGATCCGCTTTCAGATGTTGGCACGCAAATGCCAAATCTTTTCTAATCGATGAGTTCTCCTAACAAAGTGCGGTGACTTAGGGATAATAAATCTTCTGAGGAATTGTAATCGCCCCCCCCCCCCCCCCAGCAAACTAATTTCTGTTTTGGGAGAGTGAGATGGGTGTAGTTTGCTATATGTAGCATGGGTGCTATAATCCATCTTGAACGGTATTTTTTTTGGCAATCCAAAACTTGATGTGTCGGGGTTGAAATCAGATCGGCCGTGATCCTATTGAATGGTGGAGTAGGCTCGAAGGGCCGAGTGGCCTACTCCTAATTCGTATGTTTGCCCAAATCCAGGTCTGGTTGAGCAGAAATTTCTTCAAGTATTTGGAAGACAAAAGTGATCCTCTTCAGCCCCCCACCACAAACTTCGTTTCCTAGCTCCTGAGTCCATCCCTCTCCCTGGCATCTGTCAGACTGAAGCAGACCATTCGCAAACTTGGTGTCTCACCTCACCCTGAGATGAGCTCCTGAACCACACTCGTGCTCCCATCACCAAAGAACGTTTATGTCCATCTCCCTAACGTCGCCTGACTCTTTCCTGGCTCAACTGAAATCCTCATCCACACCTTTGTTACCATGAGACGTGGATATTAAAATGCTTTCCTTGGTGGCCTCCCATTTTCTATCCTCTTTAAACAAGATCACCCAAAACGCTACCTGCATCCTAACTCGCACCAAGCCTTTTTCACCCATCATCCTTATACTCACTGACCTAAATTGGCTTCCAGTCCAGCAAGGACTCAATCTAAAACTTTCTTCAGACCCCCACCATGGCTCAGGCCCTAAGCTCCTCCAACCCTACAACCTTTGTGATCTCTGTGTTCCTCCGATTTTTGGCTGCCTGCTCATCCCTGGTTTCAGTTGCTCCATCATTGGGTGTGCCTTCAGTTGCCTAGGCCCTAAGTTCTGGAATTCTTTCCCTGAACCTCTCCATGACTCTCCTTTAAGATGCCCACTAAAACCTACCACTTTGGCAAAGCTTTGTCTCATATTTGTCCTAATATCTGTCACATTTTGTTTGATAAGGCCCCCATGAAATGCCTTGGAACATTATCTTTGTGAACGTTGCTATATTAATACAAATAGTTCTGAGACTGGTACCAGGGAAATGTGATTTGAAGCAGGTGGACTTGCTGCAAGTCTGTCCAGGTTACAGTAAGGCCAGCCTCAAAGGATCACTGCTATGCTCCTTGAGCCACTTGTTTTTAATATTGGAAAGTAGATAAGGGTGTCTATTCTCTTGAAACATCATTAAAAAAAGTCCATATAGAATTTTAAAAGATTCCAGACTGATAGATGAATCACCTGGGCACTTTTTAAATGAAGTATTGCACTGACTTAGAATTATAATACAATTGTGAACTCTAAATATGGGGATATTGATTCATTTAGTGCTTATTAGTATGGTTGCCCATCTGGGCCACACCACCTGAAACCACTTTCTGTCATTGTGAAAGTAACAGAGCTTGTGTTTTACTCTTGTTTCTTTGCTTTGGGTTATTTAGCAGTTAGAAAATTTTCCTCCCCTCTAGACTCCTTTCTTCCAACAATACAGCAAAATAATTTACCATGATACAGTTGCCATGTGAATCCTTCACTCCACTATTCTGCTCCTAACAAGTAAATTATCAGGTAAGTAGGATGAAAAGATCACAAATTTGAAAGCAAGGGCATGCATTTCAAGGGTGCCCTTCAAAACCTCAAGATGCCCCAAAACTAATGAAGTACTTTTGAAGGTTAGTCGCCACAGGGAGTGTAATGGTAGAAACACAGCAGCTGATTTCGACACAGGAAGATCCCTCAAGAAGTGAGATAAGGGACCAGATAATCTGTGACATTAGGATAACTATTGGCCAGGACACTGGGAAGAACTCCCCTGCTCTTTGAAATAGCCCTATATGATATTTTACATCTCTTGTGATGGCAAATGGACCCTTGGTTTAATACCTCTGACACTTGGACAATATAGCACCCCCTCAGTACTGCACTGAAGTCTTGCCCTAGATTATATATTTGACTTTCTGAAAAGGACTGAGTCTGCCATCTCGGAGACCATCTACCTGTGAAACAAAATAACACTCCAATGCAGTTTGTGGCAGGAACTGAGGCAATTGCTTCAGCCTTCCTAATATTGGATGCAGTTTCTGTGTCAGACGAGCAATGTGACAAATCGGAGACCGTAGAGGGGTTGAGAGAGATGGTGGTGAGGTAGGGCTGGGTGCCTTCAGCCGATGTTGTCCAAGGGCAACATGGAAAAATAACAGTTGAGAAATGCAGAAACCAAAAGTAACAGGGACAAATAACAGTTTGGTGGAAATGTTAAGGTAATGTTGCTGGGCTAGTAATCCAGAGGCCTGGGGTAATGCTGCAGAGACATTAGTTCAAAACACAATATGGCAGCTAGTGAAGTGTAAGTTCAATTAAGTATATAACTCTAAAATTAAAAACCAGCCTCAATAATCATGACTGTGAAATTATTGCAATTAAAATTCATTTGGTTCACAAGTAACCTTTTGGGAAGGAAATCTGCTGTTCTTGCCCTGTCTGACCTACATGTGAGTCCAGAACCACAGCAATTTGATTGACCCTTAACAGCTCTCTGAAATGGTCTAGCAAGCCACTTAGTTGTATCAAAACCACTACACAAAAATCAAGTAAGAATTAACAGGATGGGCCAACCGACATCAACCTAGGATCGTATATGACAAAGGCATGCCCAGCCCAGTGGACCCTGCAAAGTCTTCACTAACATCTGGGGACTTATGCCAAAATTGAGTGAGCTATCCCTCACACAAGTCAAGCAGTAGCCTGACATCGTCATACTTACAGAATCATACTTTACCGTCAATGCCCCAAACTCCTCCATCACAGACCCTGAGCTCCCACCTATCCTTGATCTATTTTATTCCACCCCCTCTTGAACTGTATAAAATCCATCACATTTCTACCTCTCTTCAGCTCTGAAGAAGAGTCATACAGATTCAGAACCTTAACCCCTCTCTCTCTCTCGCGCTCTCTCTCGCGCTCTCTCTCGCTCTCTCTCTCTCTCTCGCTCTCGCTCTCGCTCTCGCTCTCGCTCTCGCTCTCGCTCTCGCTCTCGCTCTCGCTCTCGCTCTCGCTCTCGCTTTCGCTCTCTCTCTTCCCCCCCCCCACAGATGCCAGACCTGCTGAGTTTTTCCAGCATTTTCTGTTTTTATTTCAGGTCTCCAGCATCTGCAGTATGTTGCTTTTATTAGTACCTGAGCTTCAGCTAATTTGGTTCGCTCCATGTGATATGAAGAAACCGCTGAGAACACTGCATACAACAAAGGATTTTGGCCCTGACAACATCTGGCTGTAGTGTTAAATAAAGATTTGTGCTCTACAACTACCCATGCCCCTAGCCAAGCTGTTCCAGTACAGCTATGAAATTGGCATCTACCTGACCATGTAGTAAACTGCCCATATAAGTGCCTGTTCACAAAGAATGGAACAAATCCAATCCTACCAATTATCGCCCCATCAGTCTACACTTGATCATCAGCAAAGTGACGTCGTCCACATTGCTACCAAGCTGCACTTACTCAATGATAATCTGGTCACCCTGCTCACTTTGGGTTCTGCCAGGGCCACTACAACTCCTGACCTCATTACAGCCTTGGCCCAAACAAGGTCAAATGAGCAGAATTCAAAAGTTGAGGTGAGAGAGACTGTCTATGACATCAAGGCAGCATTTGACCAAGAGTGGCATCTGGTAAAATTGACTTCAGTTTTACTAAGGGGAAAAACTCTCAACTGGTTGGAGTCATACCTAGCATAAAGGAAAATGTTTGTGGTTTTTGGAGGCCAATCATCTCAGTCCCAGGGCATCACTCCAGGGGTTCCTCAGGGTAGTGTCCTAGGCCAACCATCTTCAGATGCTTCATCAAGGCCTTTCCACCATCATGAGGTCCGAAGTGGGGATGTTCACTGCACAGTATTCAGTACCGTTCATAGCTCCTCAGATAATGAAGCAGTCCATGCCCACATGCAGCAAGACCTGGACAAAATTCAAGCTTGGGCTGATAAATAGTGAGTAACATTGGTACCACACAAGTGCCAGGTAATGACCATTTCCAACAAGAGAGAATCAAACTACCTCCCTTTGACTTTTTTTTATTCATTCATGGGAAGCGGGCATTGCTGGCTAGGCCAGCATTCATTGCCCATCCCTAATTGCACTTGAGAAGGTGGTGGTGAGCTACCGCCTTGACGTGCTGCAGTCCATGTGATGTAGTTACACCCACAGTGCTGTTAGGGATGGCGTTCCAGTATTTTAACCTAGATAAAGGGAGCGTTGTTGGAGCTGCACTCATCCAGGCAAGTGGAGAGTATTCCATCACTCTTGACTTGTGCCTTGTAGATGGTGGACAGGCTTTGGGGAGTCAGGAGGTGAATTACTCGTCGCACAATTCCTAACTTCTGACCTGCTCTTGTAGCCACAGTATTTATATGGCTAGTCCAGTTCAGTTTCTGGTCATTGCTAAGCCTGAGGATGTTGATAGTGGGGGATTCAATGATGGTAATGCCATTGAACATCAAGGGGTGATCGTTAGATTCTCTCTTGTTGGAGCTGGTCATTGCCCGGCACATGTGTGCCACGAATGTCACTTGCCTGTTATCACCCCAAGCCTGGATGTTGTCCTTGTCTTGCTGCATTTGGACATGAACTGCTTTTGTATCTGAGGAGTCACGAATGGTGCTGAACATGGTGCAATCACCAGTGAACGTCCCCACTTCTGACTTTATAATGGAAGAAAAGTCATTGATGAAGCAGCTGAAGATGGTTGGGCCTAGGACACTACCCTGACGAAGTCTTACAGTGATGTCCTGAAAATGAGATGAGTGGCCCCCAATAGCCACATTCACCTTTCTTTGTGCTAGGCATTGGGCCAACCAGCGGAAAGTTTCCCCCGATTCCCGTTGGCTCCGGTTTTGCGAGGGCTCATTGATGCCACACTTGGTCAAATGCTGCCTTGATGTTAAGGGCAGTCACTCTCATCTCCCCTCTGGAGTTCAGCTCTTTTGTCCATGTTTGAACCAAGCCATCAGTGACATCACTAAAGCTGAGTCCTCCACCATCAACATAATGAGGGTTACTATTGCAAGAAACTGAACTCGGCCAGCCATATGAACACTCTGGCTTCAAGAATAGGTCAGAGGCAGGGAGTTCTGCAGTGAGCAACTCACCTAACACCATTGTGTGTCCACCATCTACAAGGCACAAGCCAGGAATATGAATGAATACTCTCCACTTGCCTGGATGAGTGCAACTCCCAACACTCAAGAAGTTCAAGACAAAGCAGTTACTTCAATTGACATCCAATGTACCACTTAAAACATTCATTCTCTACTTCACGGGTGTACCTTGGCAGCAGTGTGTACCATCTACAAGATGCACTTAAAGCAACTCAGCAAGACTCCTTTAACAGCACCTAACAAACTCTCAACCTCTGCCACATGAAAGAACAAAGTCAGTAGGCGCATGGGACAGCCACCTACTTGTAAATTTCCCTCCAATTCACACACCGTGCCGCTGTATCACCATTTCTTCGGTGTCACTCGGTCAAAATCCTGGAACTCTCTCCCTGACAGCGCTGTAGCTGTACCTACACCACAATGACTGCAGTAGTTTCAAGGAGACAGCTCACCACTGCCTTAAGGGCAATTAGGGATGGATAATAAATGCTGCCTTTGCCAGCTATGCCCACATCACATGAACGAATTAAAAATTAACAGGTAGTAGTGAGCCATGTTAGGATCCTTGTGCAACCATTCAGTATGAACTCTGCACATCCACATGTGGATGCCTACTAGCCATTTTCCAGTTGTCATCGTCCATGTAGATACCAATGACATAGGTAGAACTAGGAAAGAGGTTCTGCTTAGAGAGTATGAGGAGCTAAGTACGAAATAAGTTTCAGCAATGGTAAAGTCTCACCTCATTGTAATGCTCACTATTCAGAAATCATTGCACAAAAACATGTGGAACCAGTCCATCAGACAGTAGTCCCAAAGTCCACTTCCTGTGCCTCACTTCTGCCTTCGATATACACAAAAACTGTTGAAAGACAAGATCTTGATGATAAATGGACAGTGCAGCAGGAATATCTATGGAGCATCTTGCATCATACCCTGAGAAACCCATGGAAGATCTAGTGTATGAATAATGATTGTTATTTATTATAAATAAGTAAAAGCCTCAATTGCTTTTAGGAATGAATAGGCATATTATCTAGTTTGAGCCATAACATCTATCTGTGATACATTTGTGAATCTTTCCTAGTGTTGCTCATGGTGATTGGCCTAAGTACCATTACAGTCTGTTTCTATCGCTAGTTTAAAGAAGGTTTTCGTTTATTTTTAATGTTTTTCAAGAGACAAAAATTAGTTGGGGAAATGTTGGATCAATTTGGTGAAAATGTGTTTTTTAAACTTTTTTTAATTTGGAACATTCGTGAAATTCAAAACAACAAAGGGGCTCTTATATAAAAAAAAAATACATCCCTGCCAAATTACAGCCTGCAATTAATGATGCATTTCACAGATCCTGCTGGAAGGAGCTCACCATAAGACTCAGTGATCCCTTAAGGTAATGTTTAGGATGGGGCCAGTGGTCAGGGACAGGAGGGTGTGACTGCGAGTGAGGAAGTAAGGGGACCCAGAGGGCAGGAGTGTGAGCCTCTGCAATTGTCCAATAGGTTTGAAGTTCTCTCAGCTTGCTTGGATGAGAATGGGTCTGCAGGGTGGATGAGGAAACTGACCATGGCACCATGGTACAGGAAGCCATTCAAATAGGGGGAGCAAAAAGGAATGTAGTGGTAGTAGGGGACAGTATAGTGAGGGAGTTTGACACTAATCTCTCTAGCAAAGAGCAAGAGTCCAGACGACTTTGTTGCCTGCCCAGTATCAGGGTTCGGGATGTCTGCTCAGGGCTGGAGAGGAAGTTGCAGTGGGTGGGGGAGGATCCAGTTGTCATGGTCGATGTAGATACCAATGACATAGGTAGAACTAGGAAAGAGGCTCTGTGTCGAAAGTCTGGGGAGCTAGGTACTAAATTGAAAAGCAGAGGTTATAATCTCTATATTACCTGAATCGTGTGCAAATTGGCATAGGGCAATTAAGATTAGAGAGATGGATATGTGGCTCAAAGACTCGTGTGGGAGAAGTGGGTTCTGGTTTGCGGGTCACTGGCACCAGTACTGGGGAAAGTGGGGGATATACTGTTGGGATGGTCTACACCTGAATCAGGTTGGGGCCAGTGTTCTTGCCAACCACATAACTAGGGAAGTAGAGAGGGTTTTAAACTAAATAATGGGGGCAAGGGATTAAATGTGGAATGATGTGGTATATCAAAGAGTAGAGACAAGGTAAGACAGGAAAATAGCAATATGGGAAATGGTTGGAGAATGGCAGGAAGGGACAGAAATAAAACCTAGGAATGCACAAAGAATCAAGACTAGTTGTCACAAAGATAGCAAAAAGACAAAGCTAAAGGCTCTGTGTTTGAATGCATGTAGCATGTAACAAAGTAAACAAATTGATAGCACACATTGAAGTAAATGAATATGATCTGAGCCATTACAGAAACCTGGCTACAAGATGACAAGGATTGGGTCCTGAATATTGGAAGATAAATGACCTTCAAGAAGAATGCGAAGCTAGGTAAAGGTGGAGGGGCAGCGCTGTTAATTAAGGATGGCATTTGTGCAATAGTTAGAGATGTTCTTGGTTCAGGGGATCAGAATGTAGAATAGGTTTGGGTGGAGATGAATAGTAGGGGACGGAAGTCACTAGTAAGAATGGTCTACGGGTCCCCTAACTAACTACAATGTTAAGGCAAAGTATACAAGAAGAAATATTGGGTGCTTGTGATAAAGGGACAGCAATAATCATGGGTGATTTTATTTACATATAAAACTAGAAAAATCAGATTGGCAGTTGTAGTTTGTTCATAGAATGCTTTCAGAATAGTTTTAGAGCAGCACGCTCTGGAACCAATCAGTGAGCAGGTTATATTAGACTTGGTATTGTGTAATGTGACAGGATTAATTAATGACCTCGGAATAAAGACACTCCTAGGTAGCAGCGACTACAATATGATTGAAGTGTACATCCAGTTTAAAAGGCAGAAGAGTAGGTCTAAGACTAGCTTTTTAAACTTAAATAAGGGCAACTATGTGGGCATGAAAGCTCAGCCAGCTGAAGTGAACTGGGACACTTGCCTAGAGGATAGATCAATAGAGAAGCAATGGCAGACATTTAAGGAGACATTTCAGAATACTCAATAAGTATATTCCTACTATGAAGAAAAATTCCAAACGGAGGACCTGCCATCCATGGTTTTCTACAGGTATTTAAACAGGAAAAGATTAGGTAAAGTGAGTGTTGGTCCTCTAGAGAATGAGAATGGGAAGTTAATAGATAATAAGGAAATGGCAGATGAAATGAACAAATATTTTGCTTGTGTTCACTATAGAGGATACAAAAAACATTCCAGTAATAGCTGTAAATCGGGAGGTGGAGGAGAGAGAGGAACTTGCAGAAATTACAAGTGTTAGGGAAACAAACAGTACTGAGCAAACTGATGGAGCTGCGGTCTGACAAGTCTCTGGGTCCAGATGGACTTCATCCTAGGGTCTAAAGAAGTGGCTAATGAAGTAGTAGATGCGTTGGTTTAATTTTCTAAAATTCCTTAGATTCTGGAAAGGTTCCATCAGACTGAAAAGTAGCAAATATAACCCCTCTATTCAAGGAGGGGGGCAGAAAACAGGAAACTGTAGGCCAGTTAGCTTCACATCTGTCGTGGGGAAGATGTTAGAGTCGATCATTAAAGAGGTTATAGCTGGGCACTTGGAAAAGTTCACGGTAATCAGGAAGAGTCAGCATGGTTTTATGAAAGGGAAATCATGTTTAACCAATTTATTAGAGTTCTTTGAAGGAGTACCATGTGCGATGGATAGAGGAGAGCCTGTGCACGTACTGTACTTGGATTTCCAGAAAGCATTTGATAATGCGCCATGTGGCAGGTTATTGTGGAAAATAAAATCTCATGGTATGGTGGGTAATATATTAGCCTGGATAGAAGATTGTTTTCTGCCAGCTAGCCAGAGCACGTATAAATGGGTCTTCTTCTGATTGGCAGGATGTGGCCAGTGGCGTCCTGCAGGAGTCTGTGCTGGGGCCTCAACTCTTGACAATTTACATCAATGACTTGGTGAGGGGAGTGAAGGCATGGTAGCTAAATTTGCAGACAACACAAAGATAGGTAGGAAAACATGTTGTGAAGAGGACATAAGGGGGTTGATAGCAGATATAGGTAAGTTGATTGGGCAAAAATCTGGCAGATGGAGTATAATGTAGGAAAATGTGAAATCCACTTTGACAGGAAGTATAAAAAAGCAGAGTATTACTTAAATGGAAAACAACTGCAGAATTCTGAGGTGCAGAGGGATCTAGGTGTTCTGCATAAGTCACAAAATGTTAGTATGCAGGTACAACATGTAATCAAGAAGACTAATGGAATGCTATCTTTCATTAGAGAAATTGAACATAAAAGTAAGGAGGTTATGCTTCGGTTATACAGGGCATTGGTGAGACCGCATCTCGAATACTATGTGCAATTTTGGTCTCCTTATTTAAGGAAGGATGTAAATGCATTGGAGGCAGTTCAGAGGAGGTTTACTAGATTGATACCTGGAATGAGTGGCTTGCCTTATGAGGGTAGGTTGGACAGGCTGGACTTTTTTCTACTAGAGTTTAGAAGAGGTGAGGGGTGTCTTCATTGAAGTATATAAGATCCTGAATGGTCTTGACAAAGTGGGCGTGAAAAGGATGTTTCCTCTTGTGGATGAATTAGGGTTCACCCTTATAGGACAGAGATGAGAAATTTTGAAGGTTGTGCAACTTTGGAACCCCCTTCCTCAGAAGGCAGTGGAGGCGGGGGTAATTGAATATTTGTAAGGCAGAGGTAGGTAGATTCTTGTTAGGCAAGGGAATCAAAGGTTATTGGGGGTAGATGGGAATGTGGAACTCCAAACACAAACCGATCAGCCATGATCTTACGAATGGCGGAGAAGGCTCAAGGGGCCAAATGACCTCCTTCAGCTTCTATTTTGTATGTTAGTAAGAGTAATATTTGGAAATATTTTTGTGGCACCAGCCAATTTCTTGCCACTAATAAAGATTCGAGATCATGTGCATGGACACAGTTGTGGCCTAATTTTTAGCGAACGATTCTTTGATGTGTGTCTTGAGTCAACCTTTGATGACCTCAATCATCAAAGGGGCTATCAGTGTGTTAACATCCTCTGATGTCCTTGCTCCATACCTAACTGGCAAACAAAGTACAGATATTTGCTGCAGCATAAAGAATGTAGTCTTTAGAAATACCTGAAGAAAATCTAGATCGCTACGAGGAAATGAAAATTTCACAGCCTTTGTTTCCTTTCTGAAAATTAGATTCAGCGAAGCACACATTTTGACTCAGATCTTCCGGTCTTAATAGTGATGACCGCTGAGGCTGCAACAGAATCAGAGTCTCCAGGAGCCAACTTGTACTGGAAACCTGAACTTTGCCAGAAATATCTCCATAGGAATTCCTGCTGATGGGCCCACCAAGCCCTGTCAGCGTATAAGGTTGGGCTGCTTGCCCAGGTCTTGTCTAGTTTTTTTTAACCCCAGTTTATTAGAGCTGCTCCTAGCAAATGTAAATGTTGTTCATTTCCCCCCCCCCCGCCAAGCTCAAAACACACCTCGGCGCTAGGGCTCACATTTCTCCCTGACAATCGATCTACACTGCAGCCAACAAAAAAGGTGGTAATGCAATTGATAATGCAGTCAGCGGTGCCGCTGACTGGAAGATCCGGCCCATTGCACACGCTGTACAATTACAGGTGCATTGTGTGTGCATCTTGCAGCGATTGACCCTAGTTTACATTAATTCCTTATTTTTGACTAACATTCTCTTCATCTCCAAACCTTTTATCACCACAATAATAGATTTTTAAAATTGTACCTTGTAATACTCTTGTTAGATGTATCGAACAAAGACTTGCATTTGCATAGTGCCTTTAACATAGTAAAACATCCCAAGTGCTTTACAAGTACATAATGAGACAAAATTTGACGCACGTTTTGAAAAGAAAAGGATGTATTAGGACAGGTGACCAAAATAGGTTTTAAGGAGCTTCTTAATGTAGAATTGGGGAATTCTACAGCTGAAGGCTTAGCCACTATTAGAGGGGTAATGGAAATTGGGGATGCAGAAGAGGCCAGAATTGGAGGATGGCAGTGTCCTAAAAGGGATGTAAGGATGAAATAAGTTCTGGAAAATGGGAGGGGGCAAGCCCTCGGAGGGATTTGAGCACGAAGGTGAAAATGTTCGATAAGAGTCAATGCTGGATTGGGAATCAAGGGAGGTCAGCAAGTACAAAAGTGGTGGGTGAAGGGAACTTGGCCTGAGTCAAATTATCAGCAGCTTTGACTGAGCTGAAGTTAATGGAGCATGTGAGGTGGGAGACTGGCCAGGAGAGCATTGTAATAATATTTCATAACTTACCATTAGCAATGCCATGAATATAAATGTATGTATTCCACATCAGTTTAGTATATTAAAATTTTGATTATACTCATCAAATATAAAATTTTTATTTCACACTTTTTAAAATAATTTCCACTGTACAGAGAGAATTCACAAGCAACAGAAAAATAACTTCTGAATTGGCCTCCGAATTCAACATGATTAGTTTCTAATTACTTAGCTGTTTAGAACTTGTGGCTTTAAAGGGAGTGTCATATACAAAAAGACCCCCCCCCCCCCTCCGCCCCAACCCATGCACAATTCTGGTAATCAACACGTGCCCATAACATTACCTTTGTGTTGTGTGTGTGTTTTACATAGAACACCCACTCCCTGACTAACTGCAAAGTGGCAGGGTATAATTAGTGTGACTATAATATATTTGCACACGCGCACACATATATATTGATTGGCAATAACCATGTTTTATCTTAATGTGATGACAGTAAGCCCAAGGGCGTTGAACAAAAGATGTTCAAATAACGAGATTCAAATCGATGAAATAAAATTTGTTACAATACGAAGTACAGTGTCAAAAAATGAATGATCACAATAGAAAAACACATCAAAAGATATGCAAATGACATGCATTAAAATCAGTGACAGTATTGAAAGGTTACCAATCACTGTTACGGTGTAGATAACCAGGGAGTACTGAACTAACAAAACACAAGGAACCAGCAGATTAACAAATGCAGTAATGAAATATGGGCACTAGAAATGAATCAGCCAATGAAGCAGCAGACTTAGCAGTAAGAAATAAAAGAATAAGGAGCAGTGGGCAGCAGTGAAAATAATGAATTAACGAAGCTAAGGGTGGTGGTGCAAAACAAAGCATATGAAAGTCAAAGGAGCATAATTCAAAATGCTAAGGCACAACAGGAGAAAGCAAGTGCCGTCATGCCTTGGATTGGAGAGCTTGTAAAAAAAACTTTAAAAATATGTGGGGCTGGGAGAAAAATGCAAAATCTGGCACTTGTGAAAACCAAAGAGCATAATAAAACAGATGAACATTATTCAAAAACAAAAGTCACTCGAGGGGGAAGATGAGCAGGAAATTCATTGCAAGTGAAACACTGCAACAACAAAAAACAGGATCAGAAAGGGTAAAAGCAAACAAGGCAACAATTAAAGATGGCATTAGTAGCAAGTTAAAAAAGGAAAGTTTTAATAATTAGCAGGGCCAATGGTAGGAAGGACAACAGGTTGATACTTGAGCACATCAGGAATAATATAGGCATGTGGCTGGATTAACATAATGTGGTAGCAGGAAGCTGAATTGGGAGTAATTTGAAAAACTGAGGTGAAACATGGAGTAATACATTGGAATTTAGCGGGGTGGTTAGGAGTGTTAGGTGAACAGGCAAGCAGAAGAAAGCACAGCCAGTCCTTTAAGCAGCAATTTATTTTTTGTGTTTTTTTTCTGTATATAAAAAAAGGGCTAAGAAACACAGCTCATTAAATAGGTGATCAAGGTGGCAAACTCTCTGATTTGCTGGGACAGCAGGTGTGGAGAGGTTGCAGTTGAAGGCAAGGGTTTGGAGTGTGAGGTGGGGCTGATTGAATGCTTTATCAAGCTTGCTGCATCCATTTCCACCCCTTGCAGCCCAACCACCACCAGAGGCTGTGTAGTAACTACCTACGCCATATGGACTGCAGCAGTTCAAGAACACAGCTTATCACCTTCTCGAGGGCAATTCGAGATGGGCAATAAATACTGTCTTAGCCAGCAACGCCCACATCCTGTGAGTGAACAAAAAAGCCTTCGGAGACAGAGGATATGATCATGGGAGAGTGACAATCAGCTATTGGTTTGAGAAGTGGAGGCAAAGGATATAAGCAATTAAAGATGCTAACAAAACACTGGGACTTATTTATAGGGGGGTTGATTTCAAAAATAGAGGTTGCATAAAACTGGTGTAGGACCTAGTCACTCCACGCTTGGGAGTATGATGTACAGCTCTATTCTCTAATACTGTTTAAAAAAAAATAGAAACACTGAAGAAAGTGTAAAAAAAATTCAGAGATGGTATCAGAATGGAGAAATTACATCTATCCAGAAAGATTAAACGGGTTGAGGCTTTTTTCTTTAGAAAAGTGAAGACTTTGAGGACATCTGAAGAAAGTTGGGCTGGACAGGGTAGTTGTGGAGAGAAGGTTTCCATTTGTGTGAGAATTCCAAAACTAGGGGCCATCAAGGCAAGATAGTTACCAATAAATCCAATAGGAAATTAGGAGAAATTTATTTTCTCAGAGTGGTTAGAATTTGGAACCATAGTAAGTGGTTGAGGCAAATAGCTTAGATGCTTTCAAAAGTAAACTAGCTGAGTACATGAAAGAAAAGGGAATAGAAATGTGTGCTGAAAGGTTGAGATAAGGTAGGTGGGATGCACGGGCTAATTTGGCTAAAAGACCTATTTCTTTGTAACATGGGAGAATGACAGCAAAGGATATGAATGTGAGAGAGTGACATGGTGATTTTGAAGATTGGAAGTAAAGGATGTGAATATGACAGTGACAGTGATTAATTTGGCTTTGCTCTGCCAAAACTGGATTTAAGCAAAAGCATTTAATGCTAACATCTGAAATTCTCCTCAATTCAAGTTTTTCTTTTTTTGTTACTTTTGTAAGTATAAATGGAAGAATATGGCATGGATGAAGTACAATTCCTGAAGGTACGGAATATGATCAAGTGAAAACACAAAATTAGCCAACACCAGTTCTTTGGTGTGATTATTTTGTATGTTACCTTCACACAGGTTTCTGCAGGAATGCAACAAGTTGGATTGCAACTCTGTTCTTGTATATTCATCATTTCAAATGATACCACTATAAAGCATGCAGACTAACTTGTCAGTGCTGGATAAGTGTGAGCTCTATTGCCAGTTCACTTTGGAAATTTGGCTTATTTAACACAATTGATCCCATAATGTGCTTTGAGAAATGGAGAGAGCTCCATGCTTTTAAGAGACTTTTGTTTATATCAAAGTTAGTATATTTGACTGTTGCGTTTCAGTTGGAACAACAAAAATTGTTTCCTCTTTCTGAGGGCAAGTTGGTAGCAATCACTTCAGTATTTCCAAGGCTGGAAACAGTTGAAGTCTGCATAAGAAACTCCTCGTATGTGTGGGCAGAATAACATAATCTCATCAGCCCAGGTTCTGTGGTGAATGGTTTGTGGCTGTTTGCCATGTTGAACTAGATGCATTGGAAATATGACTGGATTTGAATATGAAATGTAAATTGTTGACCACCTTGTGTGCTAGATACAAATACTAATAGGGTGTTGTGATTTTTTTTTCTCTAAATGGTATAATTTTCATAAAGCTTTTGCGTATTGGGCAAAGACAGTTGGAGCTCTATAATGGCTGCACAGAAGAATGTTCTTGACAACTCTATATGCATTTATATATGTCTATTATATTACAATTTCTATTTGTTATGCCACACTGGTGTCAGATTTCAGCAGAGTTTTCATTCTGTTCACACTACTCATGTCACTCTTTTTGACTTGCACACTTGGGTGCTAAGTTTTGATTTGCTCAAATTTCATATTCAAACAATAGCTAAGAAATTCCACCTAAACATACAGTATATGACAGCAGAATATGATCATCTTAAGTGGCTCTGTTTGCCAAAAGGACTGAAAAATATTTAATCAGAACTCACGAACTGCTTGTTTCAGTAAAATTACCAAATTGCAAAATTATGGCTTACAATTTTTAGTTTCATAAATAAGACAGACTGGGGAAAGGAGAAGAAACTGGGGTCGTGGAAGAGAGAAAAGATTTGCCAAGAGCTTATGGTATTAGTTAGGAGAGATGTTACCTATTGCTTTACATAGGGCAGCAGTTTGGATCGGCCGGGGTGGGGAGGGGGAATGCAATCTCACAGAAAACTGATCTGTTCCCAGTAATTGTCCAAGCTAGTGCAGAGGGTGTTTGGAAATTATGGAACTAATTCACTGTTTCATTCACTGATGGCGTAGTTTGGGTTGCATGAGACAATTCAGCTCCAGACCTCATTATAACCTTAGCTCTTTTGCCCATGTTTAGACTGAATTCCAGAGGTGAGGTAAGAGTTACTGTTCTTTAAATCAAGGCAGCTTTTGACTGGGTGTAGCATTAAGGAGCCCTAGGAAAATTGAAGCCAATGGAAATGGGGAGAAAATTCTCTGCTGTTTGGAGTCATATGTAGCACAAAAATATTTGATTGTTGGAGGTCAGTCATCTCGGCACCAGCAAATCACTGCATCAGTTACTCAGGAGTAATGACCTGTGCCTAACCATACCCAGCTGCTTCATCAGTGACCTCCCTTCCATCATAAGGTCAGTAGTGGAGATATTTGCTGATTGCACAGTGTCCAGTTCCATTTGTACTTTTTCAGATACTGTATGCAAGTAGGATGCTTCATTAAGATCTGGACAATGTTCAGACTTGGTTGATAAGTGGCAAGTAACATTTGTGCCACAAATACCAGACAATGGTGATCTCCAACAAGAGTGTGTGCACCTACCTCCCTTGACATTCAGTGGCAATATCATCGAATTCCCTCATGGTGGGGGGTTGCCACCATTGACTGGAAACTTAACTGAACCAGCCACACACACTGTGGTTACAAGAGCAGGTCAGAAGCTGAATCACCTCCTTACTCCCCAAACCCTTTGAACTATCTAAAAGGCACAAGTTAAGAGTGTGATGGAATACTCCCCACTTCCCTGGATGCATGCAGCTCAACAATACTGAAGAAGCTCTGTGGCACCTTGGGCAAAGCATCCTGCTTGACTGGCACCCCATTCACCACCTTAAATTATCACTCCAACACTGATGCACTGTTGCTGCAGTGTGTGCCATCTGAAAATTGCACTGTATCAACTTGCCAAGACCTCTTTGATAGCACCTTCCAAAAGTACAGCTTCTACTACCTAGAAGGGCAAGACCAGCAGTAACATAAGATTTACACCGTCTGCATGCTCTTCTCATGCCACCCTGTATCACTCCATCGTCATATCACTGTTTCCCCCATTGTTGCTGAGTCAATTCTAGAACTCCATACATAACAGCACCTTCTTGAGGGCAATAAATGTTGGCCTTGCCAATGACACCTACATCGTTTTTTTAAAAAAAAAACTACAGTAGAAGTAAGCTAACAAAGAAAGCTAGCTCAGTTTACTGAAACCTTTCTGGGATTAGTAAACAGAAGCGACATTTCAGTCCTTTAGGAATTGCATGTCTATCTGCTTTTTACGAATTCAATACAGATGCCCAGTTTGAAATTTTTATTTGTCTTGATTTTTTTTTCACTCAGGTGGGTTGTTGCCAGAGTCAGTAAATGTAAATTAATCTGTTGTAGAGTAACACCCTGTGTTTGTTCTTGGGTTAAAATGGAGCCAGTGCAAAAAATGCTGCTTGTCAGTGCATTTAGTAGTATTATAAAACTCTAAAATTTAATTGTTATGCTATATATTAATGAATGTTGAATCCTGCCACTGTGACAGAATACTATAATGTGGCTGCAGCAAAGCTGACTGTTAATGTAATTTCAAAACTCTAGCATTGGTGGGTACTAAACATTTGCGTTTTATAAAGTAAATTTTCAGCATTGTTTTATCAAAGTTTCAGACAGACTCTACACCAAAACCAAGTCAAGAGGGATGCTTTTTCAGAGAGGCTAAGGTGATGAAAGTGGTGTGGTAAGGAGCTAATAATAGGGCAGACAGGGAAACAAAGAAAGGTAGGTAACCCATTTAGAAGCTTTTCAATTGAGAGCAAGTGCCATTTTGGGAGTTTAAAGCCTCAACTTTCGAACCGCCAATGTAGTGTCACATTCTTTGCTTTGCATTGGGCTGTAACTGACAAATAGAACCATCAAACTAGATGAACCAAATATTTTAGCAATAGCTCACTAACCTATAGTAATCTTAAGTGGTTTGAGAGGTGAATAGGGTGCAGGGAAGTCTTCAAAAGTATGGGGTATAAAAATAATGTATTCATCATGAATCCAATAAGCAATTTGGGATAGACTTCTTTGCAAGACAGTTGTTGGTTGAATGTGGACTTGTTTCACCCACTCCATGTCGTAGCAAATGGCATAGTTACATTTTAGGGGAAACTACATAAATCCATGAAGAAGAAAGGAATGGAAGGATACACTGTTGGCCATAAATGAAGTAGGATATGAGGAAGTTTGTGTGGAGCATAAACATTGGCATAGACTAGTTAGGCCTAATAACCTGTTTCTGTACTGTAAATTCTATATTTTAAAAAAGTATTCATTCTTTCAAAATTGCAGACTAATCCAATGGGAGCTGGTTTTTCTTAGTTTCTGCTTTGTGGCTTGTTGAGTGTACAATGGTAGAAATATAGAAAATCTACTTGGTTTGCAGTCCTCCCCTGAACAGTTTGTGCCCAATTAAGACAGCAGGGAGTGACTATCACCTTCCTGTAGTATTTCCCCATGACTGTACTTCAGCACAAACATTCACTCTCTTCACCACCGACGCACAGTAGCAGCAGTGTATACCATCTATAAGACGCACTGCAGGGATTCACCAAAGCTTCCGAGACAGCACCTTCCAAACCCATGACCACTCCATCCAGAATGACGAGGGCAGCAGATAGATGGAAACACCACCACCTGGAAGTTCCCCTCCAAGTAACTCACCATCCTGACTTGAAAATATATTGCCGTTTCTTCACTGTTGCTGGGTTAAAAATCCTTGAATTCCCTTCCTAACAGCACTGTGGATGTACCTACACCTCATGGACTGCAGCGATTCAAGAAGGCAGCTCACCACCACCTTCTCAAAGGCAACTAGGGATGGGCAATAAAATGCTGGCCCAGCCAGTGAAGCCCACATCCCATGAATGAATAAAAAAAAAAGGATTTTATTAAAGAAAGGTAAAATACATTGCAAAAGGGGATAACCACTGCAACCTAAAACACAAACCCGCATGCTGGGCTCGAAACTTCAACTCTGTTTCTCTCTGCAGATGCTGCCAGACCTACTGATTATTTCCTCTCTGTTTTTATTTCAGATCCTTGGCATCTGCAGTATTTTGCTTTTTATTACAATGTGTGCGGACTTGCACAAAAAAGTCAGTTTAAATTAATAGGTTTTGCTTACTAGTAGACAAGGAGTTTTATAGTATTGTGCTTGCAGCAAACCTAGTAAACAAATTTAATTTGTACAGGTCTGCATAGCTGGAATTTGAGGGGCCTAAGCGTTAATTACTCTCGTCTTCTAGACGCCTTCAGAGAGCTATGTTGTATTTAGCTTCCATTTAAGTTCAACTTGAGGTTTGGGGTCATATTTACGCCTGGCTGACATTTTTAATGATATATTAGTCAGAGATTGTTTAAAACTCTCAGCTAATCTGGCGTGGGCGTGAAGTTTGTTTCATTTGACTTTTATAAATGTTGAATTGCGCTTTCTAGTGATCTGTAAACATTCTATTTTAGATGGACAAAGAATAACTAACTTATTTAGTGACTGCTTTCTGAAGGTTATAGTAAAATGCCATACACTTAAATGATTAGCCAAGATTGTGCTGGCTTTGGCGCAGTGATACCGTTTTTGCCCAAGTCCAAAGGTCTAGGGCTTGAGCACGTAATCCAGGTGGATACTTCAGTACGGTCATGAAGAAATACTACATTATTAGAGGTGTCCAATCTTGGAAAAGATTTTAAAACAAGGCCACATCTGCCCTTTCTGGTGGATATAAAAGATGTCATGGCACTATTCAAAGAATAGGAAGAAATTGTGGATGCTGTTTATCCCTCAAGTAACACCGTCTCTGCGAAACACTTCTGGACATTCAGAATTTCTTAGTTGTTATAAATCAGTGGCCCTCATGTTATGCTCTGTGGTACTAATGCTTATACATATCCAGTGCCAGAGGAGGATGACCAGTGATGGGTAGAGAACTGATATCTCTATTTGCTTGCTTTCTACAATATAATGCTTCCTGTTGCACTTCTGTCAGCTATTTTCATTAAAATGACAATGGCTGCATTTTAAATGGAACTTTGTTTTTTTTCTCCACAAATTGCTCAAAATGCACTTTTGTTTAGCCATTTTATTTCAGTAACTACATCTCAATGTCCAAAATAAAGGTTTTAATCTCAAAAAAATACAAATTACATGATAATGATTATAAATACCTCAATTAAATGGCCTTTTGTCTTTTATTGCATTCTTCAAGTTTTTGCTTTGCAGATTCAGCCTTTCCAAAAAGCCTTGAGCTTAGTCTTGATATTTTTGCCCAAAGATGTGACACTACTAGCTGAAGAGAAGTCCCAAATTTTAACCTTGTGCTTTGTGTGGAATTTCCCAGCATGCATCAGCGGCATTAAGCTAGTCAAATTAAGAAAAGCTTCCATTGTCATCTCTAACAATATCTATTTGATTTTTGAAATCTATTTGAAGAAGCACTGGGAAATAAATATGGAAAGCTTTATTTGAATAAAACTTATATTTTACAACCAATTGTGTTTGTGTGTGTGTGTGCTTGAGAGAGAAATGATTGCATTGACTGCCTACTTGTTATAGTTTGTGTTCTGAGACCATCTTTCCTAATTCAAATTTCACTTCAAAATTCAACTTTGGCTTTGAAGCATAAAGCAAATAGGAAACTTCTAATTATTTCACCTGCCTTTTGCTGGCAAAGAATATAAGCATTCCACTTGACACATGAAAGGAGGGCAGAGAGAACTGTTGATTCCAATTTGATATTTAGAGAAAAAATGTATTTGCATTTTGAAAGTAAACAAACCTTTGAGGGAAATGGGTAAGGAGGGAGAATAAGAGGGAAGAATGAGAACTGTTTGAGGGTGAGAGGTTCTTTGCCTCTTTCAGGGTCTTTTGGAGGAGGGTGGGTAGGAATGAGGTTGTGAACGATGAGTTATGATTGTGGTGAGTATTTTGATGCAGTGGGGCAAAAGTGGCATAGATGAGTTCATAGAATGTTTTTCAGGGTTTTAGAACAGCATGTTCTGGAGCCGATCAGAGAGCAGGCTATTCTAGACCTGGTATTGCACAGCGAAATGGGGTTAATTGATAACCTCATAGTGAAGGCACCCCTAGGTAGCAGCGATCATAATATGATTGAATTTTATATTAATTTTGAAGGAGAGATGTGTGTGTCCAAGACTAGTATTTTAAACTTAAAGGCAATTATGAGGGCATGAAAGTGGAGCTAGCTAAAGTAAACTATCAAATGAGGTTAAGGGATAGGTCAACAGAGGTTCAGTGGCAGACATTTAAAGGGATATTTCAGAATACCAATGAGAGAAAAATTCCAAGGGGAGGGCCCACCATCCTTTGTTAACTAAAAAGTATTTTTTAGTATTAAACTTAAAGAAAAAGCATATAATTGCGCAAAGATAAGTGGCAGGTCAGCATTACAGAATTTTAACAGCACAGAAGGAGCGAATTTGGCTCACCACTTCTGTACCAGCTCTCCAAATGAGCATTATGACCTAATGTCATTGCCCTGCCTTTTCGCCATACCCCTGTACATTGTTTCTATTCAAATAATTGTCTAATGCCCTCTTGAATGCCTCGATTGGACCTGCCTCCACCACACTTCCAGGCAGTGTTTTCCAGACCCAAACTACTCGTGTGAAAAAGTTTCTCCCGTCACATTTGCTTCTTTAGCAAATTTAAATCTGTGCCCTCTCGTTCTTGATCCTATCGCAAGTGGGAATAGTTCCCTATCTTCTCTGTCCAGCCGTCTCATGACTTTGAACATCTCGATCAAATCTCCTAGGTGCCTTCTCTCCAAGTCCCAACCTCTCCAATCTATCCTCATAGCTGAAGTTTCTCATCCCTGGAACCATCCTTGTAAACCTCTTCTGCGCACTCTCCAATATTTCACATCCTTCCTATAATGTGGCACCCAGAACTGTACACAATATTCCAGCAGAGGTCTAACAAGTGTCTCATATGAATTCAGCATGACCTTGCTTTTGTACTCTATGCCCCTATTAATAAAACCCAGGATCCTATATGCTTTATTAACTGCTCTCTCCACCTGTCCTGCCACCTTCAATAATCTATGCACATATACATCCAGGTCTTTCTGCTCCTGCACTCCTTTCAGAATTTCACCCCTTATTTTATATTGACTGTTCATGTTCTTCCTACCAAAATGCATCACCTCACACTTTTCCGCATTGAACTTAATGCCACCTATCTGCCCACTCCTCCAACTTGTCTATGCCCTTTTGAAGTTCTACTGCCCTCGCAGATTACAACACTCCCGAGCTTCGTATCATCCGCAAACTTTGAAATTGTCCCCATGCACACAAAGATCTAGATCATTAATATATATCAGGAAAAGCAAGTAAACAATACTGACCCAGGGGAACTCCACTACAAACCTTCCTCCAGCCTGAAAAATATCCATTGACCATTACTCTCTGCTTCCTATTTTTCAGCCAATTTTGTATCCACATTCTGCTGTCCCTTATATTCTATGAGCAATAACTTTTCTCAAGTCTGTTGTGTGGCACTGTATCAAATGCCTTTTGAAAGTCCATATACACCACATCACATCAACAGCATTACCCTCATCGACCTTTTCTGTTACCTCTTCAAAAAAAGCTCCAAGTTAGTTAAACACTATTTTCCCTTTCCCAGAAGATTGGAAAGAATATAAAGAACAGCAAAGAATGACAAAAAGACTAATAAGGAGGGAAAAATTAGAGCCCGAGAGAAAGCTAGCTATTAATATAAAGACAGATAGTAAGAGTTTACATGGATATTTAAATAATAAAAGAGTTAACAAAATGAGCAATGGTCTTATAGAAAGCGCATTTGGGGAATTAATAATGGAAAGTAGGGAGATGGCAGATGAATTAAATGGGTATTTTGCATTGGTCTTCACTATAGAGGATGTATGTAACATCCCAGAAATAGCTGTAAATCAGGAAATGGAAAGGAGGGAGGAACTTGGGAAAATTATAACCACCAGGGGAGTGGTATTGAACAAACTGTTGGGGATGTGGACTGACCAACCCCTGGGTCTGGATGGACTTCACCCTAAGGTCTTGAAAGAAATGTCTAGTGAGATAGTTGATGCATTGGTTTAAATTTTCCAAAATTTCCTAGATTCGGGAAACATTCCATTAAATTGGAAAATAGCAAATGTAACTCCTTTCTTCAGAAAGGGAGGAAGACAGAAAGCAGGAAACTACAGGCCAGTTAGCTTAACATCTGTCATAATGAAAATGTTAGAAACTATTATTAAAGATGTCATAGGGCACTTAGAATAGTGCAGGGCAATCGGGCAGAGTCAACATGGTTTTATGAAGGGGAAATCATGTTTAATTATTGGAGTTTTTTGAAGGAGCCACATATGCTGTGGATAACGGGGAACCAGTGGATGTACTGTACTTAGATTTCCAGACAGCATTAGATAAGGTGCCACATCAAAGTTATTGCGAAAAATAAAAGCTCATGCTATAGGGGGTAACATATTGGCATAGGTAGAAGATTGACTAGCTAACAGGAAGCAGAGAGTTGGCATAAATGGGCGTTTTTCTGGTTGGCAGGATGTGACAAGTGGTGTGCCACAGAGTTCAGTGCTGGGGCCTCAACTTTTTACAGTCTTTTTAAATGACTTGAATGAAGGGACTGAAGGTATGGTTGCTAAAATTGCTGACGGCACAAAGCTAGGTAGGAAGGTAAGTTGTGAGGAGGACATAAGGAAGCTACAAAAGGACATAGGTTAAGTGGGTGGGCAAAGGCCTGACAAATGGAGTATAATGTGGGCAAACGTGAAATTGTTCATTTTATCAGGAAGAATAAAAAGCTTGTTATCTAAATGATGAGAGATTGCAAAACTCAGATTCAGAGGGACCTGGGTGTCCTAGTGCATGAATTGCAAAATGCTAGTATACAGGTACAGTGAGTAATTAGGTAAGCTAATAGAATGTTATTGTAAGGGGAATTGTACAAAAGTAGGGAAGTTTATATTTCAATTGTATATGGCACTGGTGAGACCACATCTTGAGCATTGTGTACAGTACTGGTCTCCATATTTAAGGAAAGATGTAAATGTGTTAGAAGCAGTTCAGAGAAGGCTTACTAGAACAATACCAGGAATGGGTGGGTTGTCTTATGAGCAAAGGTTGGACAGATTAGGCTTGTATCTACAGGAATTTAGAAGAATAAGAGGCAACTTGATCAAAACCTTTAAGACCCGGGGGCGGGGGGGGCTTGAAAAGATGGATATGGAGAGGATGTTTCCTCTTGTGGGAGAATCTAGAACTAGGAGTCACTGTTTAAAAATTAGGATTTGCTCATTTAAGACAGAGATGCAAATTTTTTTCTGAGCGGTCGTGAGCCTTTGGAACTCTATTCCTCAAAAGGCGGTGGAAACAGAGTCTTTGAATATTTCTAAGGTAGAACTGGTAGATTCTTGTTTAACGAAGGGGTGAAAGGGTATTTGGGCAGGAATGTGGAGTTTGTATGTGATATTGAAGCACTGAGAGATCGCAGATCTTCAATGTTGAAGTGAGGAGAAGGGTGTATCACTGGGGCAGGGGTTTAATTCCAGAGGTAATAGGGGTGAAAGAGAAGTTTTGCTCAAATGATTAGATAAGTTATAGTGGAACCAAGCCAGGGCAATGTTGTTGAGTTGGGCAATGGAGGAATTGGAGGAGAATGGTATGGACAACTGTCAAAAGCTGTAGAGAGGTTGAGAAGAATAAAGAGGGGAAATAGAGCAGTAACAGGATGTAATTTGTAATTTCGCAGACCGTTCCAGTGCTGTGGATATCTGATTGGAGTTATTGAAAGTGGGTGTGGATTTGGGAGGCAGCACCATGTTCAGTGGCTTTGGACAGGAAAAGGAGATTGGAGGTGGACCATTAATTTGAAAGGATAGAAAGGTTATGTATAAACTTTTTGAAGAGCGGTTCTTGATGGTGGTTTTGAAGGACAGGGGAGTAATATCTAAAGGAAGTAAACCAAATGCAATTTCAGCTAACCTGCAGGCTGGGAATGGACTTTGGGATTCGACAGTCTATTGGGAGCAGGAGGTGAATCTCATTGATAAGATCGGCTCCAAGTGAGCAAGAGGGAACTTGGAGAAATAATGAAAGACATAGATTCAGAGATTGGTGCAGGGGTGACCTTGAAGGAGATTTGGCATGATGGATAAGAGGAAGGGGGGAATGCACTGGCACTAAACTTATGAAGTATGATTGTAGCTTTGTGCAATGTTTTTCATGTGTGTTCGCTTATCAAGGCATTTCGCCTATCTACCTCAACTTTGGTCCTGACTGGATTTTCTATTCTCTTTGGAAGTAAAACTGGGCTGCTGCAATCTGCTCCTTTGCAAACATTTATTACAAATCCTTGTCAGACATTATTGCCATTCATTTTTTAGTATTCATTTATGGGATGTGGCCGTCGCTGGCTAGGCCAGCACTTATTGCGCATCCCTAATTGCCTTTGAGGTGATGGTGAGCTGCCTCTATAGACTCTAGAAGTGTGTCTCTCTGAACATAAGAGATAGGAGCAGGAGTAGACTACGTGGTCCATCGAGCCTGCTCCATCATTCAGCAGGCTTGAAGCTTATCTTAGACTTCAACTTCATTTCCCTGTCTGCTTCCCATATCCCTTAATTCCCAGAGGCACCAAAAATCATGTCTATCCCAGCCTTAAATGTATTCAACGATGGAGAATCTACAACCCTCTGTGGTACAGAATTCTGATGAATTCTGTACCAGTTCTGTTGAAGGGTCATTCGGACTCGAAACATTAACTGTGCTCCTCTCCGCAGATGCTGCCAGACCTGCTGAGTTTTTCCAGGTATTTTTGTTTTTGTTTTGCTATCTGTGTATACTGGCTCTTTATCTTTTATATAATGCAAAGCTTTAATTTTACTATGACTACAATATGTCCATGGGGAAACAAGCATGTATTTTGGGAATCTGATCAGTGGTGTACAATTTGGAATCTAAATCTTTCCAGTGTTGAATATCTGGAAGCTGCTACTTTAATTTTATTATAATCATGTTCCCAGTTAAGGCCCTGCATCACCCATTAACTATTGATAGGAAAGTGCTTAGTAACAGTGTTGGCGATTGCTCTTACTACATTATGGTAGAACTTGTATTTTTCCAGTAGCTTAAATTGAAATGAAGATGATCACATTAAGTACATTGGGAAACAAGTTTCCAAATTTGAATGCTATCTTATCCCCAGTAAGTATGATAAAATCATAGTTTTGATATGTAAACAAAAGGACCGCTAATTGTTCCATGTTTGTTGTTTTGTGATCAATTTCCTCAGCCCCTCTGTAGGTTACATTGAAATGTTTGATTTATTAGTCTGGTATTGTTGTCCTCCCTTTCGTACCCAGAATAAACAGCAACCAACAAAGTAATGGCAGTTTCACAAAGCAATTATTCAACTTGGACTGTTTTGCATGGAACTATTTATTTAAGTCTGCTTTTTAGGCTTAAACCACATTCTTGTAAGTTTTTGTGCTATGGGCATGTATATAATTGGTATTTTGAATCCTATGTAAGGGAGGCACTGACCTATTCACATTGCCACCTCATTTCCAAACAAATCCTGAAAATCTCTTTAGCCCTCAATTAAAGGTGAAAGAGATGTAGCACTAAGTGGTGTTCGGATAGATTTTTCCTAAAATTTGGAGTCAGGTGGACAATTTTATAGCATCATTTGCCTCAGCAGAAGCCCCTGGTTGGCTGATTATGTAAATTCACTGCCTGATTTATGCCTTCACTTTCTAGACCAGGAAATTTCTGGATTGCCCTTGGAGATGTAAGCCACAGATGTAGGACAGCTTCCATGTGTATTGCTGATAATACCTAGCTTTATCTCAATCCCTCTGGGCTGTCAGACATCCAATCTTGGATGAGCCACCATTTCCTTCAGTTCATCATTGGGAAAGCAGAATCCCTTGTCTTTTATCCTTATCACAAACTCTGTACCGTTGCTGTAGGTTCCATTTTTCCCTGGTCACTGTCTCGGCTTGAACCAGTGCTTTAGTTACCTTGATGTCCCACTCAAACCCAAGCTTGGCTTCTGGACTTTTATTGTCTTCATTAGAGAGACCACCTACTTACCTCCATAACATTGCCTGCTTCTGTTCTTGCGTCATTTGACTTGCTGAAGAATCTCTCTTTTTCCTTTGTCACTTCCAGACTCAACTGTTTCAATAAGATAATAAAATACTGTGGATGCTGGAAATCTGAAACAAAAACAAAAATTGCTGGAAAAACTCAGCAAGTCTGACAGCATTTGTGGAGAGGAAGACAGAGTTAACGTTTAATAAAAGGTGTGGCCATGGGTACCCGCATGGGCCCCAGTTAAGCCTGTCTCTTTATGGGGTATGTGGAACATTCCTTGTTCCAGTCCTACTCAGGCCCCCTCCCACAACTCTTTCTCTGGTACACCGATGACTGCTTCGGTGCCGCTTCATGCTCTCATCTGGACCTGGAAAATTTTTTATTAATTTTGCTTCCAATTTCCACCCCTCCATCACTTTCACGTGGTCTATCACTGACACTTCTCTTCCCTTCCTTGACCTCCCTGTCTCTATTTCTGGTGATAGACGATCCACCAATATTTATTACAAGCCCGCCGACTCCCGCATCTACCTTGACTACAGCTCCTCACACCCTGCTTTCTGTAAGGACTCCATCCCATTCTCTCAGTTCCTTGGCCTCCATCGCATCTGTTCTGATGATGCCACTTTCCAAAACAGTTCTTCTGACATGTCTCCCTTCTTCCTTAACCGAGGTTTTCCACCCACGGTTGTCGACAGGGCCCTCAACTGTGTCCGGCCCATCTTCCACACACCCGCCCTTACACCTTCCTCCCCTCCCAGAACCATGATAGGATCCCCCTTGTCCTCACTTATCACCCCACTGGCCTCCGCATTCAAAGGATCATCCTCAGCCATTTCTACTAACTCCAACCTGATGCCACCACCAAACACATCTTCCCTTCACACACACACACCTCCCCCCCCCCCCCCAAGTTGGCATTCCGTAGGGACCGTACCCTCCGGGACACCCTGGTCCATTCCTCCATTGCCCCCTACACCTCAACCCCCCCCATGGCACCTTCCCATGCAACTGCAGAAGGTGCAACACCTGCCCCTTTACTTCCCCTCTCCTCACCGCCCAAGGGCCCAAACACTCCTTTCAAGTGCGGCAGCATTTCACTTGCACTTCCCTCAATTTAGTCTACTGCATTCACTGATCCCAATGCGGCCTCCTCTACATTGGAGAGACCAAACGCAGACTGGGTGACCGCTTTGCAGAACACCTTCGGCCTGTCCACAAGCATGACCCAGACCTCCCTGTCGCTTGCCATTTCAACACTCCACCCTGCTCTCATGCCCACATGTCCATCCTTGGCCTGCTGCAATGTTCCCGTGAAGCTCAACGCAAACTGGAGGAACAGCACCTCATCTTCCGACTAGGCACTTTACAGCCTTCCGGACTTAATATTGAGTTCAGCAACTTCAGATAATGAACTCTCTCCTCCATCCTCACCCCCTTTTTGATCCCCGTTTTTCTAATAATTATTATATATTTTTTCATATATGTGTTCTTTTCCCACCTATTTCTATTATTATTTTAAAATTTTATTTCCATTCATTGTTTTATCTCCACCTTTTAGCCTACTTCGATCCCTTCCCCCCCACCCCACCTCCACTAAGGCCACCTGTCACTTGCTCACCCTGCTTTCTACCCATAATGTCACCATTAGCCCATCCTTTAGCTAATATCACTACCGTCAACACCCCTTTGACCTTATGTTTATGACATCTTTGGCAATCTCTCCTTTGCCTCCACCTATCCCTGGCCCTCTATCCAGCTCCACCTGTCCCATCCCCCTTAAACAAATTATATTTCACCACATTTCTATTTCCCTTTGGTTCTGATGAAGAGTTATACGGACTTGAAACGTTAACTCTGTCTTCCTCTCCACAGATGCTGTCAGACCTGCTGAGTTTTTCCAGCAATTTTTGTTTTTGTTTCAGCTGTTTCAATGTTCATTTGACTTGTATCCCACCCAGCACCAAGTCATGCTCACCAATCACTTCTGCCCCTGCTTACCTAGATTGGCTTCTAATCACCCAATGCCTCAAATTTAAAATTCTCAGCCTTATGCTTCCATCTCTCAATGGCCTTTCCCCACCTTGTACATCCATAGAATTGCATAGAATATACAGCACAGAAACAGGCCACTCAGCCTAACCAGTTCATCTCTGCGATTTATGAACCTCTGGAGCCTCCTCTTGTTCTGTCTCATCTAAATTGTTATCGGCATAATCTTTTATTCTCATGCATTTAAGGGGAATCTAGATGTTATTTATACTTGTAAAAAATCAAATTTTTTAGACCAAAATTCATGGGGTCGACTTTTACATGGGTAATGTTCTTGAGGGGTTGGCATGCGTGCTTGATTTGGGGCTAAGTGAAATCCAAAAAGAGCTGTAGCGATGGAATAAAGTAAAAACCAACAACACTAACAAACTCTTATTAACATTTATTTCATAATATTATAAATTATATACACTTCATCCAATGCAATATAAGTATATAATGAATTAGCTGCAATACTTCAAGTTGAAATCCTTTGAAATCACTGAATGCCATCTGAATCACCACAAATTCATCCCGATTGTCTGATAGTACAACATCATCTTAAGGATCTTCCTCATCATATTCATCATTATCAGTAGTAACTTGAGCATCATCGCTCCACAAGTAATCGTCCTTGTTACCGTCAAGCATATCGATATTCCACATTTTAGAAATAATTTTTTGACAATGGGATCAAGTTTATTTCATGTGTCTCCAATCTATTGACACACTGTTTCTAGCGAGGGTGCTTGTATATTTATGCCTTTAGTGAATGTTTTTTTTTCTCCTTCCAGCATCCAAATTGTTCCAAATTTTTTGGATACAGTCTTTGAAAGGTTTATTTAGACACAGCCAAGAACTGAACAACACTCGTAAGTTCTGCTGAGAATAACTGCAACGCTGGTGTTAGTTGATTTCTAATCACCAGTTGAGCTGCATTGTCAACAAGGTGGGATTTGAGCATGTCCCGGATAAGAGAACTTTTCTGTCATAGTTCTTCTAGTCTCAAGTTTCACACTTATTTGAGCCATTCCTTGCAACCACCTTCATCCATCTAGACTTTCTCATGAGCATGGATGACAACACCTTTGTGAAATTTCTCTTAAGAGCGAGTTTTTCGCTTGAAAAATCACTTGTCGGCTATAATTTTATGCCATACGCTGATCTGTCTTCTCATGGTTAGTGATCTTTCAAGAACTTTTTTTTCAGCAATCGTGGTAATGCTCTTGTTTGCTGGCATGTGGAAGTTCAATTCATATTTCAATTGCAGGCCAATGGGTAAGCATTCTTCTCTCAACGTCAAATGATAAACTGGAATTTTATCATTGACTTCAGGTGGCAGATGCTGTGAATTTTTTTTTCTGATGGAGTACTAAATTGTACCTTTTCGTGAATCTTGTACACTGCCCAGTACTGGCCTTGAATTCTGAAATACCATATTTCTTCTTTGCGCTGAGGGTGTAGAGTCAAAAGGCTCTGCAGATGTTAATATGACTTTGTTGATTCTCGTTAACCCATTCAGCCACTTTTTTTGTTCCAGTTTAAATTGAGCTGTGTACTTGTTCTTTCTTGGAGGTATCATGATAGATCATGTTATACATATTTGTTTTGTCGAACGGTTGGGAGATTGCTGCCAGAGGGAAAAGGTTCCCGTGCATGCCTTTAAATGAATGAACCATGGTCATTGCCAATCTCTGGAAAAACTAGGGTCGCCTTTTACATGAGAGATATAGAAAATTGTGTTTCGTTTAGGCCAAAAGCTAAGGGGTTGGCTTTTATACATCAACTTTATGCAAGCATGCACAATAAGCACCAATACTATTCACCTCAACTCCTTGTGGTGGTGAGCTCCACGTACTCGTCACTCTGTAAAGAGGTTTCATCTGAATTCCCTATTTGATTTTCTTGGTGACTATCTTTTATATTGATGCACTCTAGCTTTGCTGTTCCCCACAAATGGAAACACTGAAATGATGAATGGTTTTGATGCAATGACCCCTATTAGGGTCACCCCTTAGCCTTCTCTCTTCAAAAGAAAAGAGACCCACTCTGTTCACCCTTCCCTGATAGGCAGGACCTTGCAGCCTTGTCATCATCCATGTAAATCTTTTTTGCATTCTCTGCAGTGCATCTATCTGTTTCATAATATGGCATCCAACCCTGCAGGGCGCCAGAACTCTTCATTCCCCTCTGCTCGGTTGTGCAGTTCTCTCCCGTTGACCCCATGCACTGACCTGCCCATGCCTTCGGCTGCCTAATTCCCACGCTCTGCAATTGCCTGAGCCCATCTGCATTTGCACCTCCTCCTCCTCTCTCCTCCTCTCTCTCTCTCTCTTCTCTCCCCCCCCCCCCCCCCCCCCTCAGATCCTTCCTTAAAACCCATCTTTTTAGACTAGGTTTTTGCTCACTTCTTTGCCCCTTTGGCTGGTGTCCATTTTTGTCTGATTAGATGTCTGTGAAGCCTCAATGTTTTTCTATGTTAAAAACATTGTATAAATGCAAGCCATTTTTCTCTCTGAAAATAGCTTGATTGGCTGCTCAGTGCATTGGGCCCATTTGTGTTATATCTACAATGAATTGATTGCCACTTCTTTGAACAACCTTCAGGGGAACTAATGAGACAGATGTACATGGTATCTGTCTGGTGCCCATATGTGCCCCAGTCCTAATGTCAGTTTGAGTTCCCCTAAGATTAAATGTTTTATGCTCATTATATTTAGTTTTTGTATAAATTTGTCTAGCATTTGTCAAGCCACTGCCTTCCCAGCAGCATTATACTGATCTTGTAGGGTGGCCTGAATTATATTGTAGGCTAGGAATGTATGATGGTCAACTCTGTATAGTCCATTAGTAAAATTGTAATTTGTTAGTCTGGAAGTGCACTACATACCATTCACTATACATAAGTTTTATTTTGGTTTCATAGTCTGGGAAGTCGGAGTATGCCTATGGAAATGTGCCTTTTGTAACAAACATAAATAAAGCATTGAGAGAACCTGAATCATGACCACTTCATTCTTTTTCTTTTGAACATTTATTTAGCTCACTTTTTCTGATAGTGTTTGATATATTCAATTTTTTTATCTGAAAAGAGATTATCTGGCACTGTTTCACTATTCTTTTAAAGTGTAGTTTTTTACTTTGGTGATTTTCCTAGTGAATTTAAACATCCAGTGGTCACTTTGCCAGCACGAGTAGCTTTATTATAGGACTTGATCAGTATATTTGCAAATTTATCCTCCAGTGAAGGTCCATAACACACTGATTCATAAAGCAATCCTGCACCATGTTCATTTGTGACTCCCCATCATACACTGGTGATTTCACTTCCACAAAAGAGAGTGATATGGTATGATCTGTAGTAATTTTAGCAATAACTTAGTTTGTGCCTCACTGCACAGTGTTCGCTACCAGCAGGGGAGTTGATTGGGTCCTACGAGCTAAATTGTCAAAGTACTCAAAGACATGCAAATGATACCTGGGAGAGCATGAATGTCATCTCCTTTCTACTGCTCTTATTTGTTCCTGCAGAACACACATTTACTTAATATCTGTAAGCGTTCCAATGCAAACTTATCTGGGCATTTTTAACAAGCTGGTGCACAAAAGGGTTTTTGCAACGGGGGGGGCCTCCGATAGCTTGTGCTCACTCTGTGTGACAAGTAACCACTATAACTGCTTAGATACATTTTGTGTGTGTGTATTGAAAGAATTTTGCCCTGTGGCTTTTTGAAAGTGATTTTTCAATCCCTAAGCAGATTCTTTATCCTATCTCTGCTTAATTTGAGCTCAGTGCCTTTTGCCCTGTTTCAGCAAGACAAATTTATGGCACACCTTTTTAAAGGTCATCAAATCCAGGGGTCAGGTTTGGGTTTCCAGTGTGGTGTATCTCAATTACCAGATGGGGATGTTTGCTTTGTATAACTCTTAGAGATTGTTGCTTGATGTTGCAATAAATTTAATGCACCTGACTTAGCTAAGTTACCATGTGCATGAATATCCTTGTTTGCATGTCCCCTTTGATATGTGGGAGAGTTGTGTTTTTTGTTGAATTTGAAAATTTTGTATTTTATTTGATCATTGTATTACTATATTATTGCGGTATATTTTTCCTTTCTACTAAGTAAATATGCATTAGTCCAATTTAGAAGAACAACATTTAATATCTATAATCATACTCCTGATTGTCGCAATTAAAATTTTACAATTCTGTTTATTGCAATCCCAAGACGAGAAAATGTTTACAATCGAGGCATTATACTAAAATCCTTATGATATCATAGCCTAATCTAACACACACTTTTTCAGAGTAACTAAACTTTTGTGTTCATAAAATACTAAAGACTAACATTAACCGGTTTTACCATTCAGTCATGGGGACAGATTAAACGGTTCTGCTTTTATGGAGATGTAAGGCTGGATTATGAATGTGAGCAGACCTTTATATTAGGCTACAGGTATAGGTTTACTAATTGTTTTTAACATTATCAATGTTTCAGTGTAGACTTTCATGAGATCGGAACGCTTTGTTTAATTATTTTCAATGATAGGTAACTGGAAATGAAAACTGGTTAGTATTTCCTATGTTCAATGTGCTCTGGGAAGTTGCAATGATCTCTGCTTCTAATTTGGTGTCTCAGATTTCAAGATCCTGGTATGAACGAACTCTCTTCCTTATCCATGTGTAATATTTCACTTCATAGAATCATGGAATGTTACAGCATATAAAAAAGCCATTCGGCTCATCATACCTGTGCTGGCTCTTTGAAAGAGCTTTCCAATTACCCCTATGCCTCAACTTTTTTCCTCATAGCCTAGTAAATTTTTATTTTATCCAATTTCCTTTTGAAAGTTTTTATTGATCCTGCTTCCACTACCATTTCAGGCTGTGTATTCCAGACCATAATTGTGCTTTTTTAAAAAAAAATTCAAATCACTTTTGATTTATTTGCCAATTAACTTAAAACAACAACTGCTTGTATTTACATAGCATGTTTAACATATAAACCATCACAAGGTGCTTTGTAGCAGCATTATCAAACAAAATAGACACAGACAAAAGGAGATATTGACATAAAGCTTTGGGCTTTAAGGTACATGCTGAAGGAGGAAAGAGATGTAGAGAGATTGAGGGACAGAACTCCAGTTCTTAGGGTCTTAGCAGCTGAAGGCAATGGTGGAGTGCTTAAGAGGTCAACATTGCAAGAGTGTAAATATCTCATGAGGGTAGTGGCGTTGGAGATTATAGAGATTGGAAGATGTAACACGTGGAGGGATTTGAAAACAAAGGTGAGAATCTATGCCCTTTGTTTTACAATCCTTCTGCTACTGGAATGGGTTTCTCCTTATTTATTATCAAAATCCTTCATGATTTTGAACATCTCTATCAGATATCCCTTGACCTCCTCTGCCCCTGAAGGTAACAGCCCTGGTTTCCCTACTCTAGTGATGTAACTGAAGTCTTTTATCCCTGGTGCCATTCTAGTAAATAATCTCTGCACCCTTTCTGAGGCCTTAACATCCTTCTAAGTGTGGTGCCCATAATTACCCCGCAACTCCAGCTGCAGGCTAACCAGTGTTTAGCATAACTTGCTTGCTTTTGTACTCCATGCCTCTATTTATAAAACCTATTTGACTTTTTAACAGCCATCTCATCTGTCCTGCCGCCAAGACTTGTCACACCCATGTCTCTTTTCCAGCATCACTTTAAAATGATACCATTTTGTTCATATTGTCTGTCTTCCTACTAAAATTAATCACTTCACCCTTGTCTACATTAAGTTTTCATTTGCCATCAACGTACCCTTTGCTTTTATTTTTGCTTTTACCCTTTAATTTTGTTTTGTAGTCTGTGGTTGATGGCGTTTAAATGCGTGGGCCTTTTAAATACTTTTGTGTGACTGCACATGTGGTAACTTGGAGAGGGGGCCAACTTTTGTATGGCCTGCTCATTAATTGTGTAGCTTAGCGGGAACATTATCTGCCCATTTTATCAGCCTGTGCCCTGATATCTGCTGTTATCCCTTGCGCTGTTTGCTACTATTTTGAATTTTGTTCTATCTGCAAACTTTTGCCCTGTATACCCAAGTCCAGGTCACTAATATATATCAAAAAGAGCAGTGGCTCTGACATGGCACGACTGTATGCTCCCCAGTTTGGAAAAGCAATCATGTACCTCTACTCACTGCTTTTATTCTCAGCTAATTTCATAACCACGCAGCCACTGACCCTTTGATCTCATGGACTTCAACTTTGCGAACAAGTAATTTATAAAATGTATTTTTGAAAGTCCACGTAATCAACATCAACAGCTCTACGCTTATTCAGCCTCTTTGTAACTTCATCAAAAAACTTTATTAAAGAACAAAGAATTTATTTTAAAATTAGATCCCAGTTCACAACTATGGAATGTTTTTACATTTCTCTTTCCCTTCACCCCTCCTTAAGGACTTAATTATGGTTCATCTTTGGCGAGCCGAAGGGCTCACTCTTCACTTGTAAAGTCTGGACCTTGATTTTTAGCAGGCTATATAGTCATTTAGGGCATCACAGTTAAGTCCAGTTTAGGAATTCCCCTAGTGTTTACGTTTGCATGCTGTTGAGCCATCACTGGATGGTAATGTGAAATGGAATTTTAACTGCAGTTCCCCCCCACCGCAGTTAGACAGAGGCCAGCAGGGGTGCTAGAAAGATAATGCCCTTTAAATATGGCGATGTTTTCAAAATAGCCTTTAGTAGGAATGCAAAGATCTGTGAGCTATCTTTTGCTCAAAATAATGGAGGGTTGACTTTTTTATTCCTTCATGGAATGTGGGCATCGCTGGCTAAGCCAGTATTTATTGCCCATCCCCTAATTGCCCTTGAGAAGATGGTGGTGAGCTGCTTTCTTGAACCGCTGCAGTCCATGTGATGTAGGTACACCCACAGTGCTGTTAGGGAGGGAGCTCCAGGATTTTGACGCAGTGACAGTGAAGGAATGATGATATATTTCGAAGTCAAGATGGTGAGTGGCTTGGAGGGGAACTTCCAGGTGATGGTGTTCCCATGTGTTTGCTGCCCATGCCCTGCTAGATGGTAGCGGTCATGAGTTTGGAAGATGCTGTCTAAGGATCCTTGATGAGTTCCTGCAGCACATCTTGTAGCTGGTACACACTGCTGTCATTGTGTGGTCCGTAGACAATGAATGTTTGTGGATGGGTGCCAATCAAGTGGGCTGCTTTGCCCTGGAAGGTGTCGAGCTTCTTGTGTTGTTGGAGCTGCACTTATTCAGGCTAGTGGAGAGCATTCCATCACACTCCTGACTTGTGCTTTGTAGGTGGTGGACAGACTTTGGGGAGTCAGGAGGTCAGTTACTCACTGCAGGGCTTCTCGCCCCTGACCTCTTGTAGCCACAGCATTTATATGGCTAGTCCAGTTCAGTTTCTGGTCAATGGTAACCCTCAGGATGTTGATAGTGGGGGAATTCAGTGATGGTAATGCCATTGAATGTCAAGGGGCGATGGTTAGATTCTCTCTTGTTGGAGATGGCCATTGCCTGGCACTTGTGTGGTGTGAATGTTACTTGCCACTTCTCAGCCCAAGCCTGGATATTGTCCTTGTCTTGCTGCATTTGGAATGGACTGCTTCAGTAACTGAGTGGTGGTAAACGGTGCTGAACATTCTGCAATCATCAGTGAGCACCCCCACTTCTGATCTTATAATGGAAGGAAGGTCATTGATGAAGCAGCTGAAGATGGTTGGGCCTAGGACACTACCCTGAGGAACTCCTGCAGTGATGTCCTGGAACCGATATGACTGACCTCCAAACAACCATCTTCCTTTGTGATACATGTGACTCCAACCAGTGGACAGTTTTCCCCTGATTCCCATTGGCCCCAGTTATGCCTGGTATGGAATAAGTTGGGCTCAGGTATGTAAAATCATGTCACATGTTAGTGCTATAAAAATTATTTCCAAATGATTTAAAAAAATTATACTTTTTAAGAGTTAAAAATATTCAGGAAAGCTATTTGCAAAACATAATTATTAAATGTAATGCACATTTCTGAAGAGACTGGTATCTGTGTCATGAAGAAATCCATTGAGAATAACTATCTGGGTCCAGAACCCAGTTTAAAGTTTCCCATGCCCCGTTGGCTTTGACCCTTTGAATAAACAATATCCAAGAGACATACAAGTAAGATTGTATTTCCAGTAATTAGGCTTACTGGTATTTGAGAAGTTTATTTAGTACCATTAGTGTAGCTTCTGGAATAATAATTTTCACTACAATTTCAAATAAATATTCCAATGAACCAGGTTTGCATTTTTTTGGCTGACATATTTAATGTACTGTGTGTTTAGTCTGATCATATGTTTTAACTTTGATTTACTATTTTTGATAGTTTCCTGATTTTTTTTAAAAGAAAGTTATGTTGGGAGCTTAGAGCTATCAACTAAATTACTGTAAAGTTTCTGGCTGTGGAGCTTGTGTAAATTGGGTCAGCATTAAGAAATGGTTATTCTGGGGTATGCCTCCCATACATTCTTACAAGAAAATAAAAGGAATCATAACGTATCCATTACTGTTGTTTTTTAAAAATGCCAGCTAACATTGAATCATAATTATTGTTTCGTGATTTAATTTATGTTGTACAGATTAGATAAACGTAGATTTGCAAATGTGTACTTATAAATATGTAAAATTAGATAATTATACCAAATTATGTCTGCTTGCTCTTTTGTGTATGCTCTCTCTCACATAAGCACATCAGACAGATTTGATTATTTAGAGCTGCTTTTATTGAGCAGTAGAGATGGCTTCATTGAGGTCAGCCATGATAATCAAATCCAAAAAAATGCAAAGTCTGCATTTTTCTTCTCCATACTACACAAGTTGAAGTACTGAGCAGAGTTTTGGCCTTTTGCAAAGGATGATACCTGAACTGAGAACTTATAACCACTGAACTACGGAATGACTGAACAGGCTGAAACACTCTTATTTGGAAAAGAGAAGACCAAATGGTGATTCTCTGGGAACTAGGTACTGTAGAGTAATGGTTATGTTATTGGACTAGTAACAGAGACCTGGCCTAATGATCTGGAGTCTTGAGTTCAAACCCTATCACAGCAGCTAAGTAATTTTAATTAAAATAAACCTGGGATTGAAACTGATATCCATAAGGGTGACCTTGAAAATTGCCAGATTTTTGTAAAAACCCATCTGGTTCACTAGTGTCCTTCTGGGAAGGAAAGCTGGCCTCTCTGTGACTCCTGACCCACAGCAATATGACGGGCATTTAACTGCCCACAGAAATGGTTCTGCAAGCCACTCAGTTATATCAATCTGTTACATATAAGTATCATTAGAATAAAACTGGACAGACCACCTGACATCGACCTAGGCAATGGGTGCCATGAAGGGACACTCAGCTCAGTTGACTCTGCAAAGTCCTCCTCACTAAAGTCTGGGGCCTTGTGCCATAATTGGGATATGGTCCAAAGCTGAGTATTGTACTGAATGAATGCAGCTCTAACAACATACAAGAAGCTCAGTGCCATTCACAAAAAAGCAGTCCACCTGTTTGGTATCTAATCCACCGCCTTAAAAACGCTTCTTCCACCACTGATGCACTATGGCTGCAGAATGTATCATTTGCAAGATGCGCTATGGCAATTCGCCAAGGCTTCTTTGACAACACCTTTCAAACCTGTGACCTCTACTGCCTAGAAGCACAAGGGCACTAGGTGAATGGTAAAGATTCCCCTTCACATCATACACTGTCCTGACTTGGAAATGCATTGTCATTCCTTAATTGTTGCTGAGTCAAAACTCCTGGAACTCTCTACCCATCAGTACTGTGAGCACACCTACATCAGATAGACTGCAGCAGTTCCAGAAGGTGGCTCGCTACCTGCTTGTTGAGTGGAAATTAGGAGTGGGAAATAAATGCTGGCCTTGCCAATGATGTTCACGTTGCAGAAACGAAAAAAAAATTTCCAAGAGGCTTTTAAAATTGTGTAGGTGTTTGTTAGGGTAAACGAAGATAAGATATTTCCAGTTGTTGGGGAGTCCAAAACAACGACATAAATGGAAGAATCACTAATATTCGGGAAAAATGTCTATACTCAGAGTGCTTAGAATGTGGAACTTACTACCATGTAGAATGGTCGAGGTGAGTAGTATAGAGTTGCATTTAAGGGAAAGTTAGGTTAGTACATGAAGAAGAATAGAAGGATATAGTATCAAGGTTAGCTGTAGTAGGGATGTGAGGAAACCTGTGTCGAGCATAAATACCACCACAGACCACTTTTGGCAATAGCTTGTTTCTGTGCTATAAATTGTGTAGCTGTTCACAAGCTGATAAAATTAATTTCCTTTGGTTAATATGGGGTTACCTTTTTAAAATTAAACAACTTTTTAATTTGCTTTTTAAAAAAAGTTGGCATTCTTGTATTGCAAGCTGAATCTATATTTTTTTAAAAAAATGTTTTTTTGGCGATTTGATAGGTGACCATTTTAACAAAGTGCATATTTTGATGGTCACCATGTGAGAGTTTTACAATGGGTGCAGCAACTTTTTGAAGCTTGAAAAATTGGCACAAAAAATGTGATTTTATTTTGCTTTTGCTCCTCCTACATTACGATGGGAGAAACATCAAGCGAGATTACATTGTTAATGGTTCTTGCCCCCCTCCGCGCCCCCCCCGACCCCATCCACTCCTGGGAAATGTATGCTGCTGAATGTGTGAGGGACAGGGCTGGGTACTGCATGACACACTCCATGGTTAAGTAATCTGCTAACGTTCATTCTTTCAGCTTACATATGAAGTCTGGTGAATAAGGAAGATCTACCGAAGACTGCCAGCACCTCGTTAGAAGTCAGTATAGAATGAGCGGAATGAACAGGGCAATCAGCAACTTCAAATGCAGTTTTTACCTGCACAGTGCATGAGTAAAATTTTTCAATGGCATAATATGGAAAAATATAGTATTCAAATTCAAAAGAAACTTTATATATAGAGTATTTTAATCTGGTACGATTGGGTTTTTTGTTGCATGGTGTGCAAGTAGCACACTAGTCTTTCATTTGAAGTGAAGTGTGTGTCTGCTGGTTATTGTATTTACTGGAAAGATATGATTGCCCTTCTTTGCTGTGTTGTGGGTTGTTTGAGCGTTTTTAAATAGCCACTAATTCAATGCTTGGAGTAGTCATTGAGGGAGTTGTCACAAAATCACCAGATAATTTAGATCGTTTGTCACATCTTGGCGCGTGTGTGTAGGATAATAAATTGAGAGAGATCAATCCTAATGTCCCTATTGCATCCAGTTCTTTTCTAAATGACTTTTAAATAAAAGGTTTTTAGCCTCGAGGTTTTTAGTCTATCTGGAAGTCTGTTCCACATGTTCATCTCAATGTGTGAAGAAGAATTTTCTGATATCAGTCCCAAATGGTAATTTGACCCTGGAAACCCTAGTTTTGCTCCCAAAGTTAAATTAGAAATGTTCTGGTTTTTCTCTAAATCCTTAATTTGTATATATCTAAAACCTTCATTTGAACGCCTTCTTTCTAGGTTGAAAAACCCAAGATACTCAAGATTATTATTGAGACTTCTTAGTTGGATAGAGCATAGTGCAAGAAATAATTGGAGCTTGTAACAAAGGCAATGTGATAATCACGGCGCCTTTAATCTTTTATGACTGGACAAATCAAATTGGCAAAAGTAGTCTGGCAGATGAGTTTGTTAAATAGCTTTGTGGCAGCAATTTTGCAGCAGCTTTCTGAATAATATGTTGTGGAATCAATTGGGGAGAAACCAATTTTATATCTAGTATTGTGTAATGAGGCAAGGTTAATTAGTAATATCATAGTAAATATACTCTTGGAAAGAGAGATCATAATACAATTGAATTCCATATTAAGTTTTAGAGAGACTTATTTGAGTCCAAAACAAGAATCTTAAACTTAAACAAAGCCAATTACATAAGCTTGAGGGGACAGTTAACGAAATTTGACTGGGCAAATAGAAGGAAAGATATGGCAGTAAACGGTAGGAAATATTTAAAGAAATGATACAGATTTTTAAACAAAAATATTTTAAAACAGAAACTCAACGAGAAAGATCCATCTGTAGCTTACTAGGCCTATAAGAGGCTTATAATATTGCGAAGAATAGTAGTAAGCCTGAGGATTGGGAGAGTTTTAAAAACTAGTGAAGGGTGACAAAAAGTAGAATGAGAGTAAACTAGCCAGAAGTATAAGGAAAGGTTGTAAGAACTTCTACAGGTACATTAACGTTGCTCCCTTAGTGCCAGAGACGGGAGAAATTATTATGGGAATGAGGAAATGACAGAAACTTTGAACACACATTTCGTGCCCATCTTCACAGGAGACACAAATTACATACCAGAAATAGTGGGTAACCAAGGGGCTAATAAGAGTGAGGAACTTAAGGTAATTAATATTAGTAGAGAAAAAGTATTGGAGAAACTCAAGGGACTAGAAACCAACAAATCCCCAGGACCTTATGGCCTACATCCAAGGGTTCTAAAAGAGATAATGGTATGATTTTCCAAAATTTCCTGGATTCTATAAGGTCCCAGTAAATTGGAAGTTTGCAAATATAACACATTTATTCAAAAAATTAAGGGAGAGGGAAAACAGGGAGTGACAGACTAGTTGGCCTGACATCAGTCTTTAGGAAAATGCTGGAATCTATTGTTATTTTTTAGAGTATCTTCAAGGGTGAGGCAGATTTTTGACCTTGCAGAGAAATAAGTGACATGGGAAGCAGGTGGGAGAGTGGAGAAAAAGATCAACCATGGTTGTATTGAATGGTGAAGAAGTCCCAAGACTCTATGGTCTACCTCCATTTCTTGTGTTCTTACACTATATGGAGCAGCCTCATGGTTGCCCTCTACGTTTCTTCAGGACCTGAATATGTTTCATTCTTGATCAGTGCTGATCATATTCATTTGTGTGCTCTGCCTGAAGGCAGGTCCTCTGCTCATTGTTTGCTGACGCTTCATCTTGAACTGCATTCTTGGTAGTTTTTGTCAGTGATGGTTTGCCATTGTCTTTCACCCTCGGGGGCAGGACAAGGAGGCAGGTCCCAAATGTACCTCAGTAGGACTGGGAAACAAACCCATGCTGTTGGCATTATCCTGAACCACGCGCTAGTCATCTAGCCAACTGAGCTAACCGGCATCCTTTGATCATATCTTCCAAGGTGTAACCTAATGAGCACTACATTTGATCACTATACTTCTGACTTACATAGGTAAAATTGTTGAATATATGCCAATACCCAAGGGATTTACTTGTTGCTCTGTGTTGCCTGGGCGTGTTTAGTAGTGTCAAGTCTAGTAAGACTCCTGGATTTCTTAACATGACTTTGTTATTGCAACACCTTTCAGAAAGGCCACATGTTGTCTTCAATGTGTGTCAATTTACCCTTGTCTGCATTAAATTTCACCTGTCATTTTGTCCATTTAAATGACAGGGAGAGGTGATAGCGTGGAGGCAATATCACTGGGCGAACAATCCAGAGGCTCTAGGGCACGAGTTCAAATTCAGTTATTAAATTTGGAATTTAAAAAAAAAAGCTAGCCTCTGTCATGACAAAACCATTGAAACCTATCTGCTGTCCTTACTTGATCTGGCCTACATGTGACTCCAGACTCTCCATTTGCCTGGATGAGTGCAAGTCTAACAAGGCTCAAGAAACTCAGTACCATCTGGGACAAAACAGCCTGCTTGATTGGCAACCCATCCACTGCCTTCAACATTCACTCCCCCCCCCACCCTGACGCACGGTGGCAGCAATGTGTACCATCTACAAGATGAACTGCAGCAACTCACCGAGGCTTCTTCAATAGCACCTTCCAAATTTGCGACCTCTACCACCTAGAAGGGCAAGGGCAGAAGTTCTCCTCCAAGCCTCACGACGTCCTGACTTGGAATTATATTGTCATTCCTTCACAGTCGCTGAGTCAAAATCCTGGAACTCCCTCCGTAACAGCACTCTGGGTTGCAGTGGTTCAAAAAGGCTGTTCGCCACCACCTTTTTGAGCGCAGTTGTGATATGCGATAAATGCTGGCCTCATCAGCGATGCCCATATCCTGCAAAAGAATTTTTAAAAGTTTTGTCTAACTCATTCTGTAATCTCAAAGCTGTTTATTTTGATTACACTGCTCATCGTTGAATGGTATGGTTTGCAAAATTGACTATTTTGCCTTGCATTTCTGAGCCCACATAAATTTTGTAGCTAAGGAAAACCGCAGTAGCCCCAGCACTGAGCCATGAGTTATGTCACTAAGTACATCCTTCTCCCTACCCACTCAACTACTTTAATGATTACTTCTTGTTCCTGCCCTCCAGCCAGTTTCTTAACTATTCCCGGTGTTAAATCTTCCCCAGGGCTTCGAAATTCGCAGTCATTATTGTGAAATTTTGTAAAATGTTTTCTGGCTGCCGATGTGCATCACATCATAAATTTTTCTGCAGGCCACTTAGATTGTAACTTCTGAAGGGGTTGAACAGGTTGGTCAAGCAGGGTGTTCTACTTCTGAATCTATTCTGACTACTAACTGAGTTATTGCGTAGATTTTTTTTGAAAAATATACTTTATTCATAAAATATCTGAAAGAACATTACAAAACATTTCTAAATCGCCATCACAAAAAGTGCAATCAGATTCAACTTTTACACATAGATCACAAGGTGTTTCAGTACAATCAATGAATATTACAATCATTTCAATACGGTCATTACAGACAGCCGGACAGTGCAATGGTATTGGAGTTATCAACATACATCATGTTGCACTCTTGAGATGCTTCAGTACAATTATAATACAATTAGTATTCAATGCATACATTTATTGTGAGCCGTACAGCCTCAGAGATCAATACCTTTCCCAGCCCCTCGGTGCACTATGGCAGAAAGGCCTTAGACAGCGACCTTTCCCCATTGGGCCTTTGCAGTGGCTGCCCCAAGCTTTAGTGCGTCCCTCAGCACGTAGCCCCTGGACCTTGGAATGTGCCAATCTGCAACACTTGTTCGGGGACAACTCTTTGCACTGGAAAACCAACAAGTTTCGGGCAGACCAAAGAGTCTCTTTCACCGAGTTGATGATCCTCCAGCTACAGTTGATGTTTGTCTCGGTGTGCGTCCCTGGGAACAGCTCATAGAGCACAGAGTCCTGTGTCACAGATCTGCTCGGGATGAACTTCGACAAAAACCACTGCATCTATCTCCAGACCTTCTTTGCAAAGACACATTCCACAAGGTGGTGAACAACAGTCTCTTCCCCACCACAACCACCTTGAGGGCAACGTGCAGAGTGGGTGAGACTCCTGGTGGTGTTGGAAGGATCTGACGGGGAGGGCCTTTCTCACCACCAGCCAAGCTACATCTCGGTGCTTGTTGGAAAGTTCTGGGGATGAGGCATTCTGTCAAATGACTTTGACAGTCTGCTCGGGGAACCATCCGACAGGATCCACCCTCCCCTTTACTCGCAGGGCCTCTAAGACGTTACGTGCCGTCCACTGCCTGATGGACTTGTGGTCAAAGGTGTTTCTCTGCATAAATTTTTCCACAAGGGACAGGTGGTACGGCACGGTCCAAATACTTGGAGCGTTCCACGACAGCGTGGCCAGACCCATCCTTCGCAACACCGGGGACAGGTAGAACCTCAGCACGTAGTGACACTTGGTGTTTGTGTACCGATGGTTTACGCACAGCTTGATGCAGCTGCACACAAAGGTGGCCATCAGGTTGAGGGTGATGTTGGGTATGTTTTTCCCCCCCTTATCTAGAGGCTTGTACATTGCGACCCTGCGGACACGATCCATTTTCGACCTCCAGATAAAGCGAAAGATGGTTCGGGTGACCGCAGGAGTGAGGAATGGGCCAGACCTGTGCCACGTACAGCAACATCGAGAGTGCCTCACACCTGATTACCAGGTTCTTACCCACGATGGAGAGGGAGCGTTGTTCCCACATGCCCAGTTTTCTTTTCACCATAGCCACTCGCTCCTTCCTGTTTCTAACGCGTGCCCTGATCCCTCCGAACCATATCCCCAACACCTTCAGGCTGCCTGACCAGCCCAGTTCCCAAAGAACATGGCCTTGCTCTTGCCACAATTTACCTTGGCTCCTGAGGCCAGTTCGAACTGGTCGCAGATGTTGATCAGCTTGCACACTGACAGCAGATCTGAGCAGAAGACGGAGACATCGTCCATGTACAGGGAGGCTTTGACCTGAGTGCCTCCACTGCCTGGGATCGTCACTCCTCTTCCTGGTATGCCCTCCCCAGAACTAGTCCAAGTAAAATCAATGACTTTGTTGCAGGATGCAAATTCCAGACAGGTTAAGTGAGCTGAGAGCAAGTAAATCCTTGGATTCTTCCTGATGGACCCAGCAAAGGGTTCAATGCAACACACAAAACGGCACAGAGGAGAGAGGGCAGCCCTGCCTGACTCCAGATTTAATTGGAAAGCTTTCTGATTCTCACCCATTGACTGAGACTGTGCTACTGATGTTAGTGTAGAGCAGTTGGATCCAGTTGCGGATTCCCTCCCCAAACCCCATTTTGGAGAGCACATCCACTATGTAGGTGTGCGATATTCTGTCAAAGGCCTTCTCCTGATCCAGGCTGATGAGGCAGGTGTCCACACCCCTGTCCTACACATAGGCAATCGTATCCCTAAGTAGCGCAAGGCTGTCAGAGATCTTCCTGCCCGACACAGTGCAAGTCTGGTCGGGGTGGATCACCGACTCCAGAGCAGACTTGACCCGATTGGCGATGACTTTGGATAGAATCTTATAGTCCATATTTAACAGTGAAATGGGTTGCCAATTTCTAATTTCCTCCCTTTCCCCCTTGTGCTTGTAGATGAGGGTGATAATGCCTTTCCTCGTGGATTCTGACATGCTGCTGGCCAGGAGCATACTCTTGTACACTTCTAGCAGGCTTGGGCCGATCCTCAAATTGCCTAATCAATTACATTATCTTGTGTGGAATGACAGTAAAATTACTCGGGATTTGTATTTGCTTGTCACTGTCTTTGAATATGGGCAGCTCATTAAGCCATTTTGAAATAATGGTGTTTCATCAGTGCCTACTGACTTAGCCATTTCTTTTCGGGGTAGTCTTCTCCCTGGCCTTGTCATTTTGGGAGAAATACCATCTACACCCGGGGACTTACTTGCTCTCAGCTCACTTAATCTGTTTGGAATTTGCATCCTGCAACAAAGTCATTGATATTACTTGGACTAGTTCTTGGGAGGGCATATTTCAGATTCTATGGAATGATACAGCACAGGAGGTGGCCCATCAGCCCAGTATGCCTATGTCAACTCTTTCAATAAGAGCTATCCAAATGGTCCCACTTGCATGTTCATTCTCAATAACCCTGTAAATTTTTACCCTTCAAGTATTTATCCAATTACCCTTTGAATGTTACTGTTGAATCTGCTTCCATCATACTTGTAGGCAGTACATTCCGAATCATAGCACCTTGCTGTGAAAATTTTTTTTATTGACCAGACCGGCTTTTGCCAATTGCCTTAAACCTGTGTCCTCTGGTTACTGACCCATCTGTCACTAGAAAGAGTTTCTTCTTTACTCTAAAATTCTTTTCAATTTTGCGCACCTATCAGATCTCCCTGTAACCTGCTCTGCTTTTAAGGCCTCCCTAGTCTCGCCACAAAACCGAAGTCCTGCATCCCCAATGTACCATTCTAATAAATCTTCTCTTTACTTTCTGCAAGGCCTTGACATCCTTCCTGAAGTGTGATTCCCAGAATTGGCTACACCATTTCAGCTGGAGCCTAACCAATGCTGTAGGTTTAGCGTAACAAAGATGCAGTATCCATTTTTAACAGCCATTTCAGACGCCTTCTGCAAGGGTTCACCTCCAGGGTTTCGAACTCTCCTTCCGATGTTCCCCTCCCCGGGTCACCACATGCATTCAAGCTTTCTTCCATGCGCACTCTCTCACTGACTTAGCTGTCAACAAAATACCACTGCTTCACATGCCCATACCAAAGAGTTACAGGCCGTCAGCTGTCTCTTTGGACCTTCTTGCCTCTCACTTTAATTCTGCTTCCTTTTAAGCTTGAAGCTAGGAGTTTTCCTTTTTGCTCCTTACTTTCACTTCCACCTAACAGGACCTTTTCCTGGTTCCTGTCCTTTCTTTGACCAGAAGGCCTGCTTGGGACTTTTTCCTGTTCCACGTCCCTAGATTCTGGGACTTTTCCTTTTGCTTGGGACTTGCTATCTGTCCCCTTGTAGCCTGCTTCTGCCTGGCAGCTGTCTTCAAAGCAAACTGAACTCAAACAGCTTCCAAATCAAACTGCTGTTTCTAATTTCTTGTGTCTGTGAGAGGGACCTGCCTCTCTGGACCCCTGTTGCTAGGCAACAGCCCAGTTCTGTCTACATTTGTTTGTTTAACTTAGCTCCAACAGTTGTAAAACTCTTATTAGAAACGCAAGCACCTTTTAAAGTGAAACTAAAACTCAGTTTGACCTTTTGTTAACACACAGGCACACAAATACAAATCAAACTTAAACATTAAAGCTAAAACTCATTTATAATGCCCACAAATACAAATATAACTTAAAACTATTTCCTAACATCACACTTGATCCATGTCTTTTTTCCATAACTATTCTAAAGCTAACATTGTGATTCCTGTTACCCAAATGCTCCCCCACTGAAATATGCTCCACTTTCCCACTTCATTCCCCAGAACTAGATCCAGCAATATTTCCTCCTTTGTTGACTTGGAAACACATTGATCAACAAAGGACATATTTCAGGAATTCCTCCTCGTGCCTTGTTATCACTATGATTAGTTTCTTGAATCTTTCTGCAAGTTGCCTGCAAATTTAATCTGCCTATGTACTTTCCACTATTTGGTAGCCTAAAGTGTACATGCAGCAGAGTAATAACTCCTCTAATGTTGCTTAATTCTAATCAAATAGGTTGTCTTGAAACCCTTAAGTATATCACCCTTTTCCAGTGCTGTAACTGCATCATTGATCAATATTACCACCCTCCTTTCTTTCTCTATATTTCCTGAATAACTCTATAGCCAGGAACATTAAGTTCCCAGTCCTCTCCTTTGAGGCAGGTCTCTGTTATTACCACAGTATCATCCTATGTGACATGCTGTACCTGCAACTTACCAACCTTCTATACCGCACTCATGCACATGCGTTCCAAATCCATTCAAGTCTACCTCTCATTTTGACCCGTGCCTGATCCCTCTTATTTTTGAATTGCACATGCTTTATTCTAGCGCCGTTTGTCTCTCTTTCCCCTGGGTACCTTGTTTCTCCTTTCTGATGCGTCGTATTGATGCCCCTCCCCTCAGCTTCAACTAGCTTAAACTTTAACCCTCCACCACATCATTAGTTAATGTCTCTATTCGGACATTGCTCCCAGCCCTGTTGATGTACAACCAGCCCCTTAAGAGCAATGCATGCTACACTTCACTGTGCCCCTGTGCAGTAATTTATCCCATGGTGTCATGGATGTGCATCAGACTGCACTCCCCCCGAAGTGATGTCGTCCTCATTCAGCACTAAAAACTGCTTTGAAAGTACTACATTTTTGGAGGAATCCTGCACTGCTTGCCTCTCCTTGCCATGCCAGATTGCTACCCACTGACATTGATTTACCAGTGAGAAGAGTGAATAGGGATTTTTAGACTGCTTATGGCTTGCTGCAGGTTTTTTGAAAACATGTTTTTGTTGAATATACTATATCACTTATAGTGGACATGAAATGTTTTATTTAGCTTAATGCAATATTTCAAGTACCAAATGAGATTTCTCATCACTTGGAGACTTTTTTCTTTTCTCCCACACCCCTCCCCCCAATGTTTTCTTGTCATTTATAAAACACATAATCTGTAATTCTGCATGCAGATTCATACTTCACTTGAGCCTGAGGAAATGTTGATATAGTGAAATCAATTTTTAAAGGTATCCTCCATCCAAGCACGTATTGTGGTTGCCTTATATTTTTTATATATTGTTTGTAGAACAACTGGGGTAATTTATTTTTCCTTTCTCAGGGAAGACAAAAGATCAGGGGATGTAGCTTCTGAAGATATTGAATCAGATGACTATTCTGATGAATCTAGCATTGAAAGTTTTTATGGAACTTCACCACCTAATACCCAGCGGCAGATGAAACGCATGTCAACTAAACACAGGAATAACGTTGGGAAAGCAGTCAGTCGCCCTGGTAATAAAGGTTAGTATGACGCAGAAGTTTGCTTTGCTTTCCATTATGGAAGAATGTGCTACAGTTGAATAATCTCAGTTTCAAAGTTACTGACAGTATGGTATTTTATAGCAGTGGATGCTGTCTGGGATGAGCTGGGCACAATGTGCTTGGTATCTAGGATGTTCCAATTTGCTTTTCAAGCTAGTATCGGACAAGTTGAACTATTTTCCATTTTACACCAACTTTATATAGCACACTTAACAATACTCAGTGCCTCGGGGTGTTTTATGAAACAAACTATGCAATGGAGCCCTATAAACGACCAATAGCTTAGTCAGAGAGGTAGGTTTTAAGGATTGCCTTCCAGAAGGAAAGAGATAGAGCGGCCGAGAGTTGTAAGGAGGGTATTCCAGAATTTGGAGCCTAGGCAACTGAAGCCTTGGCCACCAGTGGTGGAGTGATTAAAATTGGGATGCACAAGAGGCTGGAGTTAAGGGAGTGCAGATGTCGGGTTGGAGGAGATTGGAGATAGGGGGAGGCAAAGCCACGGAGAGATTTGAAAACAAGGATGAGAATTTTAAAGTCAAGACTTAGCTTGACCGGGAGTCAATGTAGGTCAGCAAGCACGGGAGTGTTAAGGGAATGAGATGTGCTGTGAATTAAGACTTGGGAAGCAGAATTTTGGATAACATCGAGTTTAGGAGTGTAGGATGTCGAGAACAACCAGGAGTTTATTGGAATAGTCAAACCCACATATAACGAAGGCATGGTTGAGGGCTTCAGCAGCAGATAAGCTGAGATGAATGAAGTTGGATGATGCAACAGAGGTGGAAATGGACGATCTTAGTGAAGGCATGCATATGAGGTCGGAAGCTCGTTTCAGGTTGCAATGTGACGCTAAGGTTGTGAACAGACTAGCCTAATCTGAGTTAGAGCTGGATCGCGTCAGTGTACGTATGAAAACTAATGCTGTGCTTTGGTTGGTGTCACCAGGGAGCACAAATAGATGAGAAGTAGGAAGGGGCCAAGGATAGATTCTTGGGGGAGAAATCCGAGGTAATGATGTGGGAGTGGGAAGTGAAACCATTGGAAGTGGCTTTCTGTAACAATTAGGTAAGAATGGATCGAGGTGAGAACTGTTGTACCCAGCTGGATGACCGTGGGGCAACATGGAGGAAGTTGGTGTGGTGAACTATTTCAAAGACTGCAGACAGATCAAAAAAGAAAAGGAGGGAAAGTTTACCTTTGTCACAATCACGTAAGATGTCATTTGTGACTTTAAGAACTGCTTTGGTCCTGCAACGGGTGGAAAACTTATTGGAGAGTTCCAGGAAAGATGGGAACCATTTTGGAGGGGTCAACAACACATTTGAGGACTTGCAAGAGGAAAGGGAGTTTGGAAATGGGAGTTTTCAAGCACAGTGGGGTCAGGATTTTTTTGAGGGCAGGGTTGATGATAGCAGATTTCAAGGAAAAAGGAACAACACTTGAAGCGAGAGAATCAATGTCAACCAACATTGTTGATCAGGAAGAGAAGTTGGACGATCGGTTTAGTGGGAATAGGGTCAAGGGAATATGAGGTGAGACGAACATGGACAGGATGGCATGACTCAGGCCATGGGAGGAGAATAGGAAGCTAGAGAAAGATATGAGTTCGGGACTACGGCAGCAGGGCAGCATTATAGGAAGCTTGGTTAGGTGGGTTTGTGGAAGGGAGGCACACATCAGAGGCAGCTGATCACATGGTCTCGATGACAAAGAAGTCCCTGGGCTCCTCACACTTATTGTTGGAGGTGAGGTTGTTGGGGTCAGGGGAGAGTGTTTTACGAAGATGATATGCAGGAGAGTAAGAAATGAGGAGTTATCTTTGCATACCAGAATGATCCTAGAATAGTGAGCAGTTTTAGCAAGTGAGAACAGGACCTGATAGTGTTTTAATTGGTCTAGCCAGATCTAGTGTTGGATGGTTAAACCATTTGTCTTGTCTTTCAAGCCTGTATCCATTGGAGCTAAGGGAGTGGAGATGGGAGCCATATCAGGGGAAAGGCCAGGGTGAGGATTGTATTGGGGACTAGGGTATTAAATGTAGAGATGAGGATGTGGTTGACCAAGTCAGTATCTGCAGAAAGGTGATGAATAGAGAGTCAAAGGCTAGATAGTTGGGATTTTGAAGAGTTGCTCAATGCAGAGGCTGAAGAAGGAAAGCAGAAAAGATATCTTCGTGATCGTTTTTTTTAATTGTACTTAGAACAATGATTTTGAAAGAGAGGTGAGTGATGGAACAAGGTGAGATGTTCAAAGGAGGACAAAGTGTCAGAGGAGTAGGGGATCAGGCCAAGGTGATCTGGTGATGAGCAAAGCAACGCACCGTGATGGTGGAGGAACAAATGGTGGAAGATGTAGCCAAGAGGGAAGGCTTCGTTAAGAGGAAAGTTGCCATCACCCCCTCAGCCAGGTTTCCATTAAGACCATGATGTTGATGCAATAATCTGCAATATAATTTAACCTGTGGTATCTCTAGTAACATAGCAATGATTTGGAGAAGAGAAGTTTGATCCAACCTGCCAATTTGAACTATTCATTAGATTTCTTATTGTGATTTTAGAACTAATAGTTGTGTAATTAATGCAGTTCTGTCACCCTGTAATTAAACAAAAACTGAAGTCAATTATTTTCCGTTGACACCCTTAAAAGCTAGCTTAAAAGACTTTTCCCAGCCTTTCTAGCCCCCCAGTGTCAACTTCAGAAGTATTTCATTACCTGTAAAGTGTTTTGGGACATCCTGATGTTGTGAAAGGCAATATATAAATCAAAAACAGAAAATGCTGAAAAAACTCAGCAGGTCTGACAGCATCAGTGGAGAGAAAAAAACAAAGTTAACGTTTCGAGTCCATATGACCCTTTAGATCTCTGAAGAAGGGTCATACGGACTCGAAACGTTAACTTTTGTTTTTCTCTCTCCACTGATGCTGTCAGACCTGCTGAGTTTTTCCATCATTTCCTGTTTTTGTTTCAGATTTCCAGCATCCACAGTATTTTGCTTTTATCTTAATATCCAAATCAAGTCACCTTTCTGCTCTTCACCTGCATGTTGTCTTTGTTCACTTCCTCCTCCCCCTCCTGCCTGCCCTTTCCTTCCCCATCCTGGCTAACATTTTCTCAGTTGTTACTTTTGGAAGGAAAAATTAAAGTTAATTTGTTTTGGTGGAGCATCTCATAGTTGCCCTGTTGGTTAGAATCCATGTTCCAGTCAGCTCAAAAACATTTTGCCCACAAGCTGCTGGAAGTGTGAGCTGATGGTGCAATGAGGACAATCAGGACTTTGGTGAGCAATGGGAAAAGTATACCTCTTTAACAAATGTCATTTAAAGATTGAGAAATAAAAAGAAGGAAGATTGAGGAGGAGGGTGAGTTCAATGTCGAATCAGGTACCAAAAGTAAAATAAAGGGAAGGGAAGAAATATTGAATTGCAAGAGAGAAAAAAAAAGGCAAAGGAAAGTAAGAACTTTTTTAAAAACAATTCGCTAAATGTAGGCATCCACACTTTTGACTGTTCACTTTCTGGGCCACAGGTTTAATTAACAGTCACCAAATCATTGCTGGACTTAACTTACTGAACTATATTTAATAGGCAATTAATGAACAAAAGCAGAAACTTAATGAAAATCACAGATGTACTCTCCTTGAAGCTAACAGTAGAGCTGTGCAAATTGGCCAGCAACTCCATGGTTATTTGCAATTAACGGGTGTCTCATCCTCCTGAGTTGCTGGTTAATTTTCAAGATGGCGTGCGTCAGCTTTATTAATTCACCTTTACATCTCTAGCTATTGACATGCCAGATAACACACTGTCTACCAGCTTTACTCTTGTCCCCAGTAGAACTATTACTCTTTCCTAACCAAGTCATTCCCCTCTTTTACATTCTGTCTGTCAGCAACATCATCCAAAACCATGCCATCAGAATCTATGTGCACACCAACGATAATTAGTTTTACCGTAACTCCATCTCTCTTGAACCTTCCTCTGTCTCTAACTTGGCTGATTGTTTTCTGACATCCATTTTGGATGTATTGGATGAGCAGTAACTTCCTACAGTTAAGTATTTGGAAGATAAAAACTATTGTCTTTGGTAACTACCTCAACTCTTTTTTTTCCCTTGCCACTGACTGCATCTTTTTTCTGGCAACTGTTTCATTGCTGAACCAGACTGCTTGCAACCTTGGTGTTATTTTGGCTCCAAGATGAGCTCCCTACCACACATCACCTCAGACTGCCTCATCCGCCGATGTAATGTGACTCTATCCTTGCCTCAGTTTATCTGCTACTGAAATTTTCATTCATGCCTTAACGTGAGACTTTATTATTCCCAAGCACTGTTGATCAGCCTCCCATGTTCTACCTCTGCAAACTTGAAGTCATTCAAAACGTTGCTCTCCCTGTCCTAATTCGCACCAAATCCTGCTCACGTGTCTACCCTGTGTCCTTTGATCTGCATTGGCTTCTGGTCAAATAGCACCTTCACTATGTCTTGCTAGTATTTCTATAATTCCTTTCAGCCCTAATATTCCCCATAGATCTCTGTGCTCTGCCAATTCTGGCCTCTTGAGCATTGTAATTTTATTCGGCCCATCATTGGCAGCTGTATCTTTTACTGTTTAGGCCTTAAGCCCTTGAATTCCATACCTCTACATCTCTGAGTCTCTCCCTCTCTTTCCTCCTTTTAAGATGCTCCTTAAAACCTACCTCTTTGACCAAGCTTTTGTTTATTTGATTCAGTGTCAGATTTTGGTCCATAATGTTCCAGTGAAGGGCCTGGAATATTTTATTACATTAAAGGCTGTATATAAATGCAGGCTTTTAAGCTAATTTGTGGCCAATACACTTCCTAGTCACACCAGGCACCACTATATCCAGTTCTATTTTTCTTGCATAATAGCTGTTCCATTGTAACAATTAAATTGATCTCCCATTAAGTCAATTCAGACAAGGGTAATGGAAATGTATATATTTTAATGATGTGAGGTCTTGCCGTGTGTGATGAGTCATTGTCACTTATTCTGTCGTCTTCGTCTTGTCTTGCAGTATACTGATATTTAACTTTGAAGGTTTATCATCCTGCAGGCAAGATCAACAAAAAATTGATTTTGAAAGCAAAGAATTTTTGTAACAAGATACTACACTGTATGTCCAGCTTCTTTAAGAAGGTGCCTAAGTCTATGTGCATATGCAAGACAGTATTGGTACTGAAATACAATCACAAAGCACTGCTTGAACATTTTACAAATGATGATAATGCCACACCCAGTCAAAGGCATGTCACATTCATAACTTTAAACTGGATTCTGCTCATATGGAAGCTTTAGGACCTGCCTTTATTTATTTTAAAATGGGGATGAACTGTTAAGGTAGCTGCCAAGGAAACTGAAACCCTCTAACAGAAATTGGGTGCTGCATCCAGGATTTGAACTAATTGGATTCAAACTAGGACAAGTCTAACATTAAGAGAATAAATTGGAAGCCAAAAGAGAAAGGATCAATAGCCGAAATTGTTTCTTTAGAACAAACTACAGCAGGAGGTTTCATGTATTAACACTAGAAAGTAGCATGGCTAGTTTTGATGCAAAAATATTCGTAGAACAGGAGGACTTAACATAGAACGGCTAAAGGCCACAGCTAAGCAGGTAGAACTTGATTTTTTTTATTCATTCACAGGATGTGGGCTTCGCTGGCTGGGCCAGCATTTATTGTCCACCCCTGGTTGCCCTTGAGAAGGTGGTGGTGAGTTGCCTTCTTGAACCGCTGCAGTTCATGTGGTATTGGTACACCCACAGTGCTGTTAAGAAGGGAGTTCTAGGATTTTGACCCGGCGACAGTGAAGGAAAGGCGAAACATTTCCAAGTCAGGATGATGAGTGCCTTGGAGGGGATCTTCCAGGTGACGGTGTTCCCATGTACCTGCTGCCCTTCTCCCTCTAGATGGTAGTGGTTGTGGGTTTGGAAGGCGCTGTCTAAGGAGCCTTGGTGAATTCCTGCAGTGCATCTTGTAGATGGTATACACTGCTGCCATAGTGCGTCGGTGGTGGAGGGAGTGAATGTTTGTTAATCAAGCGGGCTGCTTTGCCCTGGATGGTGTCAAGCTTCTCGAGTGGTGTGGGAGCTGCACTCATCCAGGCAAGTGGGGAGTATTCCATCATACTCCTGACTTGTGCCTTGTAGATGGTGGGTAGGTGAGTTACTTGTTGCAGGATTCTTCGCCTTTGACCTGCTCTTGTAGCCACAGTATTTGTATGGCTAGTCCAGTTCAGTTTCTGGTCAGTGGTAACCCCCAGGATGGTGATGGAGGATTCAGTGATGGTAATGCCATTGAACGTCAAGGGCGATGGTTAGATTCTCTTGTTGGAGATGGTCATTGCCTGGCACTGGGACCCAAAGCATTAAAGATGGTGGCCAAACAGGTAGAAGGAACTGAAACAAACTTGGTTACCCTAGCCAAAATTTGCCTGGACAAGTGGAAGCTAGAGCTAGAGTTTCAAGAAAAAGAGAAAGAAAGGGGGGAGAGAGAGAGAATGTGCTATCCGGCTCAAAAGCTTGACAGAGTTGTAGGCACAGAAAGATGGAGAATTGAGACAGATTGCAGCAGCAAGGGCAAATATAACTCTACCTAGTGGCAATTTAAATACCTTTAGCCCAGAGACATCTTTGGATTTCCTGAAGTATTCCAGCTTTGTCCCAAGTTTGAAGAGGTGGCTGTGGAAACTCCCTTTACAGCCTTCGAAACACTGGCAGCTCAATTACAGTGGCCACCAGCGTTTTGGACCCTCACGATACAAGATCAGCTGGTCAGAAAAGCTTGTGAAATTTATTCCATGCTGCCTGCTGATGGTCAGTTATGATCAGGCAAAAGCTGCTATTCTCAGTGCCTATGAACTTGTGCCAGAGGCAGACAACCAGCAATTCTGGAATTCCCGTTTTAAAAAAAATAAACCCACACATACCTTCCTAGAGTTCGAGAGCATTCAACAGCTAGCTTTTGATTGATGGATCTGAGCCTAAAATAGACTGAACCTACGACGGATTAAGGGAAGTAATTTGGTCAGAAGAGTTTCAAGTAACTGCCTCCCACTGAGCCTCAAAGGTCATGTGAAGGAACAGAGGGTTTTAACAGCCTGGAATGCTGCCACCTTGCTGACTATGACCTCACCCACAGACCTGGGAACTCAGGCAGACCCTTCCCAAATCACCCCAGAAATTTGGGAAAAAGAAGGAAGAGTACAATATAAGATGGGGTTGCTACGAAAAGGAAAGTTAAAATGAGGGTGCATGAAGTCCTCCCCAAGTCCGAAAGGAAGGCACAGGAGCCAAAATGACACACCGAGGCCCATGTGTTCCAATTGCAATAAAATAGGACACTCCAAACCTGAATGCTGGAAGCACAAGGGGAAGCCTATGGTTCTTACAGGATTCCACAAGGTTAGTCCCAGTGAGGATGTGGCGCTGCAGAACTTAGTACTAATTAGAGGGACTATGTGTGGTAGAACTTGACACAATTCCCAAGAGCTACAGGAGTTTTGCCCTTCAAAACATAGTATCCCCATATGCCTCCCAGGAAACGAGCAAATCCATTGTACTGCCCAGGATTACAGGGGCCACTCGATCCCTGATGCTCTGGAAAGAACTGACCTTTCCCCCAGAATCCTCCATGAAAGCCCAGAGAGCATGTTTGTTCCTTTCCATCGGGTCACCTAGAGAATGACCTCGCCTCGGGTCCAGCCACTGTAGGAATTGGCCCTGAGCTGCCAGTGGCAGGGATAGATTTCCAACTTGGGAATGATTTGGCTGGCAGTAAGGTGGTAGTGCCCCTATGGTCCTAGACCAGCCAAGCATGAAAAGAGAAACAGAGCAGCTACAGGAGTAAATTCCAGGATTTTCCCTAATGACTTGTGACTGGATCACCATGTAAGATAGATAAGTTTAACGAGAAAGAGCTAGCATCCCAGCTGGATGAACCAGAGGCCTGACCAGCTGAGACCTTCTTTAAAAGCTTGTCTGAAGGGAAGGAGGCTCTCAGCTGAGCCTCCTTAATTAAAGCACCGCAGCAGATCCTGAATTAAAGTGCCAAACACAGACAGCCTGCTCTGAATTGGAAGCTGCTCAGGTCCCTGAGTGCTAATATCTACGAGTTGGGGCCATAATGCGGAAGTGGAGACCCCCTGGAGGCCTGCATATGAGGAGTGGAAGGAAATCTTATGAATTATCCATGCTTTCTGGTGGCAGGACATGTGGATACCCACAAAACATCAGCCTGTATAAGCAAGCACTTTACTGGCCTCGCCTCTGGTCTGATGTAGCCACATACTGCAAAACCTGCCATTTGTTAGCTTGCAGGAAAACCCCAAGCCACAAGTAAACTGTCCCTCTCAAACCCATACCGGCATTTGGTGAACTGTTTGACCGAATCTTGATGGATTGTGTAGGGCCGCTACCCAAAACCAAGACAGACTAATCAGTATCTCTTTACCATAATGGGCCTGGCCACCGATTTCCCTGAGACCATTTCCGTCCCCTCAAAGATCACAGCCAAAGCCGTGATCAAGGGACTAGCCCAGTACTTTACCCAGTACGGCCTCCAGAAGAGTTCCAGTCAGATTAGGGGCCCAACTTCATGTCCCTTGTGTTTCAGTAGGTTTTCCACAGTCTGGGAATAATCCAGCTAAAGTCCTCGGGCCTACCACCCTCAAACCAAAGATGCATTAGAATGGTATCACCAGACCCTAAAAACTGATTCTGACCTATTGCTGTTCGCCACCAGAAACTACCCTAACGAGTCCATAGGCTTCAGCCTGTTTGAGTCAATTTACAGATATGAGGTGCAAGGCCCCCTGAAGCTATTAAAAGTTTCTGGAGCTCAATGAGGACGCTTTGATGCCGGAGTACATCTCCACATTTGAGAGGAATGACTCTTTAATGTCTGTGAAGTGGCCAAGGAACATTTAAAAGCCTCCCAGCAAATCATGAAAAAGCAGACAGACACACTAAGACTGAACTCTCCAACTAGGATTCCAGGTCCTAGTGCAGCTGCCACTGCCAAATGATCTTTCCAGGGCCAAATTCAGTGGCTCATATCGGGTGGCCATAAGCGTCAGTGAGGTAAACCATTTGACCCATATCCTTGACAGGAGAAAGAAGCACTGTTTATGCAACTTTAACATGCAACTTCCAAAATATTACAGCTGAGAGCCTCGTCAGCCAGTAAGTGTCTGTCAGAGGATGGAAATAACTGAGGGTGGCTGGGGGAGTCAGACAAGGAGGAGGGAACTGGAGGATTCCCAGGTCGAACCTTTGACTGTTGGGCTGGCAAACACAGACATTCTGGTAAATTTAAATACTCTATTGACTCATCTGACAGAAGAGCAGTGGGAGGATGTAGCCACCCTGCTCAGGGAATTTAAAGAAATCTGTAGGGACCGGCTGGGGCGTATCTCATTAACGGACTATGAGTTGGACAAAGGGGATACCCCACCGATTAAATCAAAATCGATACCAGCTGAGCCCCGACAAGCTCAGGTCAGACAATAAATCAATACATGTTAGACAATGATAAATTTGAGTCCAGCCAAAACACCTGGAACTCTTCCATTGTACTAGTCCTGAAACTGGATGGATCAAAAAGGCTCTGCATTGACTATTGGAAAATAAATGCAGTGACCAGGATCAAGTCCTATCCAATCCCTCACATTGAGGATTGTATAGATAAGGTGGGTGACTGCCTACCTCAGTAAAATCAACTTTTTAAAAGGGTACTGGTTTTTGTCACCCCAGATGGCCTATCCCAGTGTAAAGTAACCCTTTGGCCTTAAAAATGCCCTAGCAATCTTTCAGAGGTTGACAAACCAGGTGGTGGCTGGATTAAGCAACTGTGAAGTATACCTGGATGACCTGTTAATTTACAGTGAGACATGGAAGGACCACATAGACCATCTGGAGGCAGTGTTCTAGATTCTATGGAGGGCTAACCTTGTGGTGAACTTGGCTAAAAGTGAGTTCAATAAGGCAAAGGTGACTTACCTGGACATGTGGCGGGACATGGTCGAGTGCTGCCCGGGAAGTGAATATACGCACCTAATCGATTTTCCTATACACAAAACAAAGAGGAATCCTGCATTTTCTAGGAATGTGCGGTTTTTACTGCAAGTTTGTCCCAAACCTTAGCACCCTAGCTGCCCCACTAACAGATTTACGAAAGAAAACTGCCATGGTAGTGTGGACAGAGGCATGCCAAAAGGCATTTGGGAAATTAAAAGCCATCCTGACCCACAAACCTGTACTAGTTGCCCTAAGCTTGAGTAAATTTTTTTTTATAGTAGCTATCAATGAGTTTGAGGTAGGAGCTGTTCTACTCTCTGAAGATGATTCAGGAATTGAACACCTAATTGGCTATTTTTTCAAAAAGCTGAACATCAGCAAAGATACTCCACAGTTAAGAAGGAAACCTTGGGTCTCTTGCAAGCTTTTCAGCATTCTCCAGCAATGAACACCGATAGACCCTAATATGCACGGACCCTTTAAAGTTTCTGGAAAGTTTCAGAGACCAATGCCAGATTGTTGTGTTGGAGCTTGCTCCTACAGAATTTTAATCTAAAGATTACCCACATTGTGGGAAAGAATAATGTAATCACTGATGAGCAACCGGAGTTCAAGCCCACAAGGGGAATGCACCTCAACAATACTGAATTAACATACGTGTGTGTGTAATTTTTTTTGCAGGAAAAACCATGTAAAATAAAAAAAGTCATAGAATTCCTTGTTTTGCTTCATTGGGAAGGAAGTGTGCCATGCTCAGTAAAAGGCAAAAGCAAAATACTGCAGATGCTGGAAATCTGAAACAAAAATAGAAAATGCTGGAAAAGCTCAACAGGTCTAGCAGCATCTGTGGAGAGAAAAACAGTTGATGTTTCAAGTTCTCAGAGCTCTGTTTCAGTAAAAAGCATGTTTCAGTAAAAGGCATGTCACATTCATAACCTTAAACATGGACTGTGCTCGTATGGAAGCTTCTGGAACTGCCTTTTTGTTTAAAAATGGTCGCTGATGAACTGTTAAAATGGCTGCCCAGGGTGTCAGATGAAACTTCAACCCAAACTATCAAACTTTTGAAAAGCTCCGAATTGAATCATACTGTGTGGGGGTTCCCCACCCTTGAAAGGACACGCCTAGACAGCACTCATTTGTGGAATTCACACCTGCCATTGTTCGATGCTTACTTCAAAACAGAGTCAGTGGTTTCTTAGACTCTTATGTCTCCAGGTTTGCAATGCAACAAAGGAAAGCTGAGACCAATTATCTACAAGTTAAATGTGAAAGACCACCATCTACCTTCTATTATGTCAATGGGCATTGACCATGTGACTGAAATTAGTTCCCTCAGATTGAAATCATTTTATCCCAAAACTCAGAAGAGAGCTGGGGGCAGTCTGCAGAATAACACTGACAAGAGAACAGCTGCAGAGAAAGAACAAAAACAAAAATACCTGGAAAAACTCAGCAGGTCTGATAACATCTGCGGAGAGGGATACAGTTGACGTTTTGAGTCCGTATGACCATCAGAACCAAGACATATAGAAATGTGATGAAATATAAGCTGGTAGAAGGGGGTGGGACAGGAGAGCTTGATAGGGGGCCAATGATAGGTGGAGGCCAAGAAGAACAGGGCAAAAGAGATAGGTGGAAATCCTGTTGGAGAGAAGAGCGATACTTCTTCAAGGTAGACATTCCTTGAAGAGAGGTGGCAGTCAAATTAAACGCTAAGATAAAAGTAAAATACTGTCTACCTTGAAGTATTGCTCTTCCCTCCGACAGGATTTCCACCTATCTCTTTTGTCCTGTTCTTCTTGGCCTCCACCTATCACTGGCCCCCTATCGAGCTCTCCTGTCCCACCCCCTTCTACCAGCTTATATTTCATCTCATTTCTATATGTCTTAGTTCTGAAGAAGGATCATATGGACTCGAAACGTCAACTGTATCCCTCTCCACAGATGCTGTCAAACCTGCTGAGTTTTTCAAGGTATTTTTGTTTTTGTTCTGGATTTCCAGCATCTGCAGTATTTTGCTTTTATTTTAGCTGCAGAGAAAGGCTGTGTCCTTTTTTGCCTTTTAAGAACCAAGATGCTTAAAAGTCTTTTCAAAAAAAGCCTCTCAGCCTGATTCCGAAGCTCGAAGTTCACCTGTAAGGAAATTGGACCTTTTGACACAGCCACAAGTGCCTGACTTCATGACCTGTTGAACATTCTTTTTAAAATATTCGTGATATCCAACCCTCACCTCCAGCCATCTGAATTTACCTGAACTACAATTCAAGAGTAGGAAAACCTTCCTTCATTGGGCTAGCAAAGACAAATGAACTGTGAACTATTCTCTTAGCATCCTTCTACAAGTATTAAACCATAATCTTAATCTTCCTGGACTGTGTGGTGTGTGAGTGACAAAGTGTTGCGATCTTTTAAACCCATGAAAGTCTGCTGCTGGCACTTTAAATTGACCACACTCTAAGGGGAGTTGAGCAACACACATCTACCTTTTCAAAACTAAACCACGCCGATTACAGATAGAAGGTAAGGGAATTGGGGGTTTCAGTTTCTCTTCTCTGTCCATAACAATAAAAATTGTTATATTAGCAACATTTCATTCAAAATTATGAAGGATTTTGATAGAGTAAATGGGGGAAAACTTCCCATTGGTAGGAGGAATGGTAACAAAAGAATACTGATTTAAGTAACAAAAGAAGCATGGGATGGGGTTATAGGGGGGGTGGAGGTGAGAATTTTTCTAGGCAGCAAGGTATGATCTGGAATGCACTACTTAGAGGTGATAGAAGCAGATTCAGTAGTACATTTCAAAAGGATATTTGCTTTAAGTACTTCAAGGTGGAAATTGCAGGGCAGTTGTGAAAAGGCAGTGGAGTGGGATAGCTCTTTCAAAGAGAAGGTATAATTGGGCAAAGTATCACTTTTATATTTTGACTTATTACACATATCCAGCGAAACTAAATCGTTGCCAGAATGCTAAATGTGCATCGGCTTATTCTGTAAGAGAAAAACAAAAGATAATTAATTTTTATTGTCAGAAGCTCTATGACACATGGCTGTTTTGCAATGCATGAGCATTAGAAGAGTGTTCAGACAAGTTGCAGCAGTAAAGCAATGAGGTGTACACTGTGGTCAGTCCTGTACTCTTGTCATCAGACTGTCAATGACACTGTGTAAAGAAGCCTATGATTGGTGGACCGCCAAACATTTGAGTAGAATGGTCCTGTGGTCTCTGAGATGGTCCCATTGACGCATGCAATCTTTAGAAGGTTTGATTGACAGGATTGATGCTGAGTGGCTGTTTCCCCTGCACGGGTAGAACATGCTCGTTGGCCTTTAGGCCTACTCCAGTTCCTGTTTCTTTTTTATGTAAAGTAAACAGTGCGTGGCTTGTGTTTCAAAAGAAAATGAAAAAATAGAAGGAATAGTTCTGATCAGTCAGGCCTATGCCCCTCCAGAGAGATGAGCCTTATAATTTGCAAACCCCTAAGATGGATAAATTTAAGGATTTTGGTCACCTAAATATCTTTTTAAAACTAGTGAGTTTTAATAACCTCATTGGAGCATTTGGAGGAGTTGCTGAATACAAAGGAATGGAAAGTTGGTATGTGAGTATATATGAAGGTGTCTATTAACCTGAGTAGCTTTTACTGATAGGATTTAAACTATTTTACAATCCTGTCATGATGTTAGGCTTAGTTAATCCAAGTTGCTTCACTTTGGCCTTACTTTTTAAATGTGCAAAAAGATGTTAAATCATTTAATATTTAAAACTTATATTTCAAATAGTAATGTTCTTATTTTAAGTCCCTGTACTGCAATTTTAAGGAATTCAAAGATTTTGTGGTGAGGGTGTTGGAACATGTGGCTGTTGCAGTGTGATCCGTGAATTGGTAGGCACTGATTATTGTTCAACACAATGAGCAGCGAATCCGGATGTCTTCCAGTGAAGCCCAACGCAAACTGGAGGAACAGCACCTCATCTTCCGACTAGGCACTTTACAGCCTTCCGGGCTGAATATTGAATTCAACAACTTTTAGATCTTAAACTCCCCCTCCCCCCATCCCCACCCCATTTCTCCCCCCCTTTTTTTTTCAATAATTTATATAGATTCTTCTTTCCCCACCTATTTCCATTATTTTTAAATCTAAAACTAAAACCTTGTTAGTCTTTCCACCCCACCCCCACTAGAGCTGTACTTTGAGTGTCCTGTCTTCCATTCTTAATTAGCACTTTTCTTAGACAAATATCACCACCTTCAACACCTCTTTGATCCTTTTGTCTGTGACATCTTTTGATTATCTGCTCCTATCACTGCTTGCTTATCTCCACAATCACCACACCCTCAACTTCTCTCTTCCCCCCCCCCGCCCCCCCCCCACCTTAAACCAGCTTATATTTCACCCCTCTCCTAATTATGCTTCAGTTCTGCCGAAGGGCCGTGAAGGCTTGAAACGTTGACTGATTTCTTCTCCACCGATGCTGCCAGACCTGCTGAGTTTTTCCAGGTAATTCTGTTTTTGTTTTGTCTTGTGTTACTGTTTTACAGAAGCGTTAACAGGGCATAGATATCGAGGTATGACCCAAGAGATTTTGAATTGTAAAGCAAAGGATCACTGCAGGGGCCTGGGAGATTAATTTTGTATTGACTGAAGTGAGTTGTTTCTTTTGTTCATGCAGTACAGGACGCATGCGAAAGATCAAAAGCCATTTTCAATTGAATAGTTACCTACAAAAATCTTTAAATTGCCCTTTCTTCCCCCGCATCCCCAAACCAAAGAAAAGGCACATGCTTTTTCTCCAACTTCTAACCATTGAAATTGATCACTATTAAACAAAATAGCATTTAGTTGTGATTTTTAAAAAATTATTCTGTCACGGGATGTGAGCATGTAGGGCATCACTGGCTAGGCCAATGTTTATTGCCATTTCTAATGGCCCTTGAGGTATTGGTGAATTGCCTTCTTGAACTGCTGCAGTCCATCTGGTGTACGTATACCCACGGTGCTGTTAGGGAGTTCCAGGATTTTAACCCAGCAATACTGAAGGAACGGTGATGTAGTCAGGATGATGTGTGGTTTGGAGGGGAACTTACAGGTGGTGGTGTTCCTGTGCATCTGCTGCTCTCGTCCTTCGAGGCAGTAGAGCTCACAGCTTTGCAAGGTGCTGTTGAAGGAGCCTTGGTGAGTTGCTACAGTGCACCTTGTAGATGGTGTACACTGCTGCCACTGTGTGTCAGTGGTAGAGGGAGTGAATGATGAAGGTGGTGGATGGGGTGCCAGTCGAGCTTTGTCCTGGGTGGTGTCAAGCTTGTAGACTGTTGTTGGAGCTGCATTCATCCAGGCAAGTGGAGAGTATTCCACTACACTCCTGACATGCCTTGTAGATGGTGGGGACAGGCCTTGGCAGAAACAGGAGATGAGCTAATCGCTGCAGAATTCCCAGCCTGTGACCTGTTCTGGTAACCACATGATTTATACGGCTGATCCAGTTCATTTTCTGGTCAATGGTAACCCCCAGGATGTTGATAGTGAGGGATTCAGCAATGGTGATGCCATTGAATGTCAAGGGGAGATGGCTAGATTCTCTCTTGTTGGAGAAGTGCTTGTGGTGTGAATGCTACTTGCCACTTAACAGTCCAAGCCTGAGTGTTGTTGCATTTGGACATGGACTGCTTCAGTAACTGAGGAGTCGAGAATAGTGCTGAACCTTGTGCCATCATCTGTAAACATCACCACTTCTGACCTTCATGATGGAAGGAAGGTCATTGAAGCAACTGATGATGGTAGACACTACCCTGAGTAACTCCTGTAGTGGTGTCCTGGAACTGAGATGACTGACCTCCAGCAAACGTAACCATCTTGCTTTGTGCTAGGTATGATTCAACCAGCAGAGAATTCCCCCCCCCCCCCTGATTCCCATTGACTCCAGTTTTGCTAGGGCTCCTTGATGCCACTTTCGGTCAAATGCTGCCTTGATGTTAAGGGCAGTCGCTCTCAACTCACCTCTGGAGCTCAGCTCTTTTGTCCATTTTTGGACTAAGGCTGTACTGAGTTCAGGAGCCAACTGGCCCTGGGGAACCCAAACAGAACTTCAGTGAGCAGGTTATTGTCGAATTAGTGCCACTTGAATGCACTGTCGATCCGTTCCATCACTTTGCTGATGATCAAGAGTAGACTGATGGGGTGGGGTAATTGGCCAGGTTGGATTTGACCTGTTTTTTGTGGCAGGACATACCTGGGCAATTTTCCACATAGCTGGGTAGATGCCAGTGTTGTAACTGTACTGGAACAGCTTGACAAGGGGCACGGCTTGTTCTGGAGCACAGGTTTTCAGTACTATTGCTGGAATGTTGTCAGGGCCCGCAGCCTTTGCAGTATCCAGTGCCTTCAGCCATTTCTTGATATCACGTGATGGTGAAACAGTTTGGCTGGTATCTATGATGCTGGGGAGCTCAGGAGGAGGCAAGGATCGATCATCCACTCGGCACTTCTGGCAAGATGTTGCAAATGCTTCAGACTTGTCTTTTGCACTGAAGTGCTGGGCCCCCGCATCATTAAGGATGGGGGTATCTATGGAGCCGCCGCCGCCTCCTGTTATGACTGAATATGACAGGATTGCACATCTGATCTGTTGCTTGTGGAACCGTTTAGCTCTGTCTGTCATGTTTGTATGAACAAATTGTTGATGATTTCAATGTAAATCTTATGATCTTGAGCTTTGTTTCCTGTCAGAAGTATAAGATTAAACTTTCACCAAGTATCATATTTCAAACTTGGTCTCTTTGATACTATTTATAATTCGAGATATAATGCTGCTTCTCAGTGAGGGTGAAAGCTCACAATTATGATCTACCTCAATGTTGCAGGTTTAATTGGATCATCAGCAAGAAGCTGTTGAAGGTAGGCAAAGCATTTCCCCATAGGAGAATGAAATCTGGTTGCTGTTGTCCATCTCTTAGTACAGAATTACTAAACTCTTAATTGGGTTGTTGCAGTAGGTAGGCTGGGATGTTAGAGGTAAATGATGGTGAGAATATGGGGTCAGAGCCAAGTTTGTGGTTGAATAGGGAATTGAGATAATGAATAGCCTGGTTCAGTTTGAGACGGTGGCTCATGAAGGATGGAATCAGTGGCAAGAGGTACAAAGTGTGGCAGGGACTAAGACGATAGGTTTTGGTCTTCCAGTATTTAACTGAATAAAAGCTGTCTCTTGTAAGTGGATATCTGGTAAGCAGCCTGAAAATACACTGACAGTGGAGGGATTGAGAGGGGTGGTGGGGAGATGTAAATCTGAATGTTGCCTGTGTACATGTGGAATCTGACCCATATCTACTTGTGATGTGGCGCCATTCACTGAGCCATAGAACCTTGGAGCCTTGTGAGGTAATGTTATAGAGCTGGGAAGGTGAGCCATTGCTGTGGATAATCTGCATATGATATAATGGGCAATGGTGGAGCCAACCACACTTCATATGGCGAGGTACCTTTGTGTCCTACTGTCTTGTGTCTCTGTATACTGAATTAAGAGTTGCTGCTTCTGTTCTACCAATGGTATATACACTATCAGTCGTCTACAGGAATTGTCTATTCCACTGTCAAAAACCTCTTCAAACCCTTCCTTTTTGAGCTTGCCTTCAATTTTCCCAATCCAGGCTCTCCATTACTCTCCCTTTTCCCCATGCTTGGTTTTCCTATTGCTCCCGTGCATTGCAAAGTACTTTGAGATGTCTTCCACATTTTAGCTGAGATATTTAAATACAAGTTGAACTGCAACAACTATGGCAAAAATTGTCTTGATGAAGCCACTGACCATTTTAACCTGTGGTTGACTGGTATTTCTATTAATCCTATGCTGCAGAGAAGCTCCATTAACTCAATCTCACTCTCTTCTATTATGTACCTGGTAAACCCCACAACTGTACAAGTTGTGAACCTGATGCGGCAGTGAAAGCCTCTGTACATCCAGACTTGTTGTGTAACCGATGCAGTGGTGGGTTGCTGGACCTGTGCTTGAGATCTATAATGAGAAACCACAAGATGCTCCAACACATTGCAATTCTGTAAAATTTAATAAGTGCATTGTGTGCTATAGGTCAATATTTTCTCATTATAACCTACAAAGCCCAGCAATTTTTTATTACACAAAATGTGTTTGTGGCTCTTTTTGCAGTTTTCAAAGATCAGTGTAAATGATAATGGGGGAATATTTTGCATCAAATGGGTCTTGCCATGGTCTAAAAATCTAATACAAGACATTGAGTTGTTTTAGATTGTAATTTCACATTAAGAGGAGTTACAAGTATATAATTAGGACAAAAAGGATGTGGTTAAACCCTGTGGCTTTTTGCATAGTGCTGTGAACGACTTCAAACATTAATATTATGAAAGCTTCATTTTCTCTTTGCATTCTGAATAAATTAGTTATTAAAATTTTTGCTCTGTTTGTCCACTAAGATAACCTCAGATAATGTGTGAATAATCCAAGCTGCAGCTGCCATCACACTGGGTAGGCTCACACGTGGACTTTAATGACATTGAAGCTCATGTGGGAGGCTGTCCTCCTTTGGGGAAGGGTCTTAAGTTCATTTCCTAATCAGGGAGAAACTAAGGTATATTTAGATGATATTTACGTTGCTTAATGACACGAAGTTCATTGCAAGTATCAGTCTAATGAAAATGGTGGCTGCTGATTTACAGAATCTTTGAATCATTGAGCATATACCTGTGTACCTGTGAAATAAACAGAAAAAACTTAACTCTTAGGATTGATAGGTACTCAGTTAAGGCTACTCCAGCATGATCTACCAGAATCCACTCTCGGTTACATCTAAGAGTCAACTTTTCCCTATGGTTTTACATGTAGCTTGTATCTCTAGATACTAGAAATTGATCTGATTTGTCAATTTTTTTTCATTCATATGTCTGGGGATGCAGTTATAGTTTGACGTTGAGGATAACAATCCATTCACGCCTTAGCTGATGTGGTGTGAATGGTTGTGGTGCCACCAGGAATGGAGATCTCGGGGCAGGGGTGCAACGTGTGGGCGATGGTTTGACTTAGATGGCCATAGTCATAATTTGAGCTGTTCCTCATGTTCCATTTGTGGAGCAAGTGGCCACATCTTCCCTGGCCTAACCTCAAGCAGTTGAGGGTTGTCCAGATTTTCTGTAGAAGGTTGAAGCCTGGGTCTTCACAACTCTGGTCACTTACCAGGTTGCGGTTGATGATGTTTGTGGTCAGCCTGGAGGTGTGCCATTGAGAGTTGGGGCTCTAGTCAGTTTCTAGCGTGTGGAATGTGTTCCAGTAGGGACTGTGCCATTTCAATGAGTGCGGTTTTTTTTTTAGGTCCTGTGGGAGTGTTTCATTAGCTTTCGGCCGGTGGTGTTCTTTGAGGAGAGTGTTTTCCCTGTAGATATCAGGAGGTTCAATATGTGCTAGCATAGGAAGTCACTTGAGTTTTGTTATTCATCATGGTCTTGAGTTGGCTGTTGGCTGGAATCCTCAGTAGCACCACTTAAAAACAATTTTGTCATTAGCGTATAGAAGAGCTTTGCTGAATGCTGTTTGTTGTACACCAAACAGAGTAAACTATTGTTAATTAACAAAATCGCATTATTGCATTCAGCCGTGGACTTTTGCCCATGAATTTGCCATTATGACAGAGTCCAGGTCATTATAATGTAAATTCTGCAAGTGTCATTGCGGAAATCATTGGACCCATTTCATGTGATGTTATGGAAAAACCAACTGACGTTTTTTCTTCCGTTTTCCCCCCCCAACCCACCTCGCCTCAGCTCCCTCTTTTGTAATAAAGAGAATCAAACTTAAGACCACAAAAATCAATTTCTCGAAGGATAACATTTGATGAGTTTCTGCAGACCAGTGTCCTTTGAAAAGTGTAATTTCAATGCTCGCCAGACTATTTTCACTGGTTAGGACGTGATCAAGCTGGATTTAGTAAACAGCATTCACTTTCTGTAAAGTCGGTTAAAGCATTAAAGCTGTACAAATTCCATAAAGAAAATTGGTACTAATATAATTTAATGGAAAAAAGTCTGCATCTTCCTTTTGAGGAAGTGAATGGTGCTTTTTATTTTAAAAAGATGTGGTGTTGGGAGGATGGGGACATTAAGGATAATGTGAATGACACCAAAACCAAAGGGAGGGGAGGGTGAAGGGATTGAAGGTAGTGATAAGAGTGAAGGTTCTGTAGACAGAGGAATTGTCAGTGAGAAGGTAAAGGGATAAGGGACATGGTGCAAGGGGTAGGCAAAAAAAATGAATAGCTTAAGGCAGGCTTGTCCAACTGGCAGCCCACAGGCCAATTGTTGCCCCCCTGCAAGACATTCTATGTTGGCCCCAGCCAGTTTTCAAAATGCCAGTCAGACAGGTAAGTAGTGGAAGATTCTGCGAGGAACTGCTCCTCCAATCACAGGCCTCTCCCGCATAAGCCTATCAGCAGCAAATGTGGGAGAGAAACAGTCTGATTGGAGGAACAGTGAACACGAGTGGTAGTGAATTTGCTGGGGAGAAAGAGGTTTTCTTTTGGGAGGTGGGCGCGAGTGTCATGTTGGGGCGGGTGGGGTGGGGAAACTAGAGTGCTGGGGCCAGTAGGAGGGGAGCCAGAGTGCCGGGGCCCTGGGGAGGAGAGACTGAGATGTTGACTATGAGCTCTGGGAGTGTAATGCTGCGGAGCCTGGGGTCAGAGGTGGGGGAGAGGCTGGCTGGCATGTGAGAGAAATTGAGGGTGTATGTGTCCCTTACTCCCAGTCTCAGGTTTCTCATCCACTCACTTTCACCACCACGCACCAACACATACAGACTCCCACTCAGTGGGTGAAGGTGAGTGAGTGAGCACTCTGAGCCTGGCACACACAACCTGACCCTCGCTCTGGTCATTTTTATTAATTACTCATTTCCTAACAATTTATTGCTATCACACTATTTTTGCTCAGCAATTGTTTCTTTCCTTAATATCTCAACTTATTTTTTGCAATGCTATTTGATATTGTGCCAAACCTCATCTTTCTGAAATTTGCTCATCGAATGAGGGGAAAAATAGAAATGTGCCCCACCCAACCCACTCCCGGCAAACAGGTTGGACAAACCTGGCTTAAGGAAAGGGATGGAAAAGCACCTGCGCCCCACCCTATGTGGAGCTTGCAGCTTTTATTGGCTTCTGTCGCACTATTCCATACTTTCAACTATCTCACAACTAAAACTAAAGAAGAAAAGTACAGGCAGCGCAGCCAAATGATTAGCTAAGGGGAAAGAAGGGCGAGAGAAGGGGGCTGGAGAAAGAGAAATGAAGGAAAACAGAACTGACTGCAGAGACAGGTTAGAGACTATATTCTTAAACTTTCCACGTGGAATACCTTGGAAGACCGACTTGTTAAATCTTCAAATCTTGTATCTCTATTCTTTTTCCTTTATAATTTCCTTTAATCTCCCTGATAATGGAAACTTTCTATGGAGTATAGGAACTGGAGTAGGCCATTCAGCCCCTTCAAGCCTGTTCTGCCATGGTTGATCTGTACCTCAGCTCTCTTTAACTTTCACTTTATATCCTTTTATACCCATACCTTACAAAAGTCTATCAATCAGTCCTAAAGATAATTTGCAAGTTCTGTTGACTCAGCATCCATAGTCTTTTGGGGGAATTGCAGATTTGAGCTGCTATTTAGGGATAGCTGGTGCAATTAACCCCCTCCTGCTAATCCCACTTCATGGAAGACAGCACCATCTTGACATTTGTGAAATGCCATGGGAGCTCAACTAGTATTTTTATTGTTGACTGTACTATTGAGGTAATTATGTTCTTATTGTACTACAGATTGATTATCCTTTATCTGAAACCTTTGGGGCCAATTGTGCTTCGGTATTCAGATATTTTCAGTTTTCGGGCGTGATATAGCCACTGTATATATGGTAGGCCTACTTATATTACAATAGCCTAAGCTTAGGCTAGCTATAGTCTACAAATACCAGGTTGTTTCTCCATTTGCCAACACACTCACACCCTAGTTCTTGCATGTTAACACCAATAACACCTGTAATATAATGCATTGCTTTATCAACATGCAATGTTAAAGTTTTCGATTTTTGGATGTGTTCAGTTTTCAGATGTATGGATGAAGGATATTTGACTGTATTATATTCCATTGCTCCTGAATTTTGGGAGTACTGACCAAAGGACACAATTAAAAAGATTTTCTTCAGAAGAAAGAGAAAGCTTCAGACTCTATTGCTTGAAGTTTTTAGATCCAGCATCAGATATAAAATTGTCATGACAGACTCAGATAAATTAATACAGATCTCACACTGAGCAGAGCTGCAGCGTTGTATCCTACATCAAGCTTCTATTTCATCGGACACCAAGAAACAAGGCAATTTTGATAGATCTGTTAGGAACTTGAGATAGTTTAAGTAAGTTATATTTGTATTTGTGGGTGTTAGGAGTGAGTTTGGCTTCAAATTTAAGTTTATATATTTGTATTTCTTGTGTGTTAAGGTGGGGGGGGGAAGCTTGAGTTTTAGTTTCACTTTAAAAGATGGCTGCATTTTAGTAAGGTTTTACGACTCTTGAAGGGAAGTTAAAATACACAAGGTAGAAAAACTGGGCTGTTGCCTAACAGCAGGAGGCCCATTCAGAGAGTCGGTGAGAAACAGAACAGTTTTTTTTAGTTCAGTGGAAGCCAGAACCGGAGGAGCTGAACACAGGAGAGGGGACTGCAGAAAGAGATTTCCCATAAGAGCAGGAGAAGGTCCTAGAAACCAGGGAGTGGGAAAATAAAAGAAAGTTCCAAGAAGACCTTCTAGTCAGAGAAAGAACAGGAGTCTGGAAAAAGCCCTGTTTAGTGAAAGTAAGGAGCTGAGAGGAAGGCTGTAAGCTTAAAGGAATAAAGCTGCTGGAAGCAGACTTAAAGCAAAATAGGCTTGTGAGAAGCCAGAAGATCCAAGGAGTCAATTGAAGGCCTGTAACTCTTTTCTGTGGGCATGTGAAGCGGTGGTGCCCTGTTGGCACAGCTGAGTATCTGAGAGAGAGTGCATGGAAGGCAATGTGGTGATCCAGGGGAGAGGAACATTGGGAGGAGAAATCAAAACGCTGGAGGTGGACCTTTGTGGAAGGCATACGAGAGAAGCATTGGTTGGGAGAAGATTCCAAAGCGGTTTCTTCAGCAATGGAGATTGGAAACCCTCACGTGAATGACTGAGTTCAGTGAGACCAGTTGACTCATGGTGTGACAAGCGTCTGGGGGGAATTGATGAGGGATCCATGGCATCTGTTTGGGGTGGCATCTGTCACTTGGTTTCAGAGGGTGGTGTGCCTGACCACAGGTCCCCTATTGATTTTCATGGACTGTACTTACTGTAAACAAGAAAATAAGATAGCATTTGTTACTTGTGTTACCCTTACAAATATGTACATATCTTTAAAAGTATAGTTGTGGGCGAAGGAGTATTGTAATATTGTTCATCTTATTTAATAAATGTTTTATGCTTTTGTTAAAAGTTCATCAGATGACCCCTGTAACCCTGTTCAGTAGTCACTCTCCATATTTCTAAAGAAAAAATAAAAATGAGTGTCTATCAAGCTCTGGGACCTGACTTGTCCAGTAGTAATATCAGCTGGGATCATTACAGATCGTAATGGCAGAAAAACAAGTGGAGAAACAAAACTGGCCTAAATAAGGGGAGAGAAATCGGACAGAAAAGTGGAATAGTAGAGCAGGGTATAGGCTGCAAAACAGAATGGTAGTTTAGTGCTTTTTATGATGTGCTTGTTGGGTGTGTATGCTTATAGGTAGTAGGAGGGTCATACTTGAATTTAGAATTTAAAATTTGAGAAGGAAAAAAGTAGCAAGATGACTTGCAAATTTGTTCTGTTGCATTTTATTCAAGACGGTGCTTTCCAGTGGGTTATCATGCTGCCAGTTCATTTCTGGCACCTTTTAAATCTTAACACAAGACTGGTGGTAAAGATTACCTGTCCTCCTTCCAACTAGAAGGAACTGCATGACATTTTGTCCAGCTATCTCTGAGGTAGAAATCAGGGACTCGTTTAAAGAACAAAGCTTGTGTGCCACCATGCATGTAGATGTGCCAGCATGCTCTGCTTCTAAGATTTTTACTTTAATTGTAAGTGATGCAGTTTTCAATAATTGATTCTGTCTCTAACTATCTGTCCAATTTCGTGCAGTAATTGTTTCCGTCATGGAAATGTTTCTGTTTGCTTCCTTTGGTATATTTGTGAAGATCTTTTGATTACTAATTTTTTTCCAAATGTACCAGATTTCTGTTTTGTCGTACAGCTATGATAATCTTCAGGATATAAAATTCATGCTTCTCAGCTTTATCACAGCTTTGCTGCGGTCACCTGAAGGTGGTGACTTGGCTCCTGACAGAAAATGAGAGTTGAACAGCCTTCAGGTGTAATTATGTCATCCTCCAGATTAGCTGCAATAGCAATGAGATGGTAATCCATCATGTCACACGTTGTTATGCTTGACATTTTTCCAACATAGTTCTTTCTTTGTACAAGACACAAATGAAGTCTGGAATTGAATGAAACCTTGGGACTTTTGCTCTCTGTGGTTCACAGTTAAGAGTTGGGCAGTGTAACATTTAACTCTTGACCATGGTAAAGTGCTTAGCAGAGAACAACAATGATGCTCACTTTTTCTCCTGTCATCCAGGAAGGTGAGAAATATTTGCAATTACTTCATACAGGCTAGGATCCTGACCAGATGGTCTGAATGGTTCTCACAAGATGTAACAGAGGCAAATTGGAAAATTTTCAATATGCAACTGAGATACCTTTGTTTTTCACAATCTATTGTCTTCCCCAAAATAAAAAATGTCAGCAGCAGGAGTGGAGTGAGAAGATCGGCTGACATTTTCAGCAGCACCCACCAGAACTCGCGAAGAGACTCTCTGCCCAGTGCCATGATCTCTCTCCTCTCCACACTTGCTGGCTGACCTATATATTTTGAGTATCTGTGACCTTTACCACCTAGAAGGATAAGGGCAGTATATGCGTAGGAACACCTTAACTTGCTAGATTCTTTCCAAGGCGCACACCACATTGACTTGGAACTATAGGTACTGTGAGTCAAAACTGGCAAACTCAGGACCAAGTCAATGCCAGATTTCTGACCTTGTCGGTTTTCGGTTCGGGCTGGATTAGGTTGGGTCGGGCATGTAAAGTGTTGAGGGTATGTCTTTCAAGTAAGGATTGCAAAGGGCAGTTTTGAAAGAAATTGAGACGATGCTGCAAGATGAGCCAAGAAATTCTTTGGAGCTGCTTCAGGTCTGTCAGTGTTGCGTTGTCGGAACTGTGGCAGAAGCTCTGGTAATGCATGTAAATGTGGTCCTCACTGCACTGAGGAATTTTGCAGCCATACTGTTATACGAAAGATGTCAGAGAGGAGGGTATGTCAGGTGATGTCAGCTTAAAAAAAAAGTTCAGTTTTCGGACATTGCCGGTTTTCGGATAGCTGAATTTGAATTTTTGGTGGGTGGGAGGAAAGAAGAAAATATAATGACCAGCTGGGCCTGAACGCAGCACTTTTTTCTTTGCCCTTTAACTTCAACCATGAAAATGTCAGTTCTTGCTTATACTACCTGTATATCACTGTCACTGGGCCAAAATCCTGGAACTCCCTCCTTAATAGCACTGAGTGTACCCATGCCACATGGACTGCAGCTCACTACCACCTTCTCAAGGGCAGTAAACGCTGGCCTTGCCAGTGACATTCGCATCCCATGGGCAAATTTTGAAAAAAAATCTTGTAATTTTTTTCAGGCTTTTGACATTTAGTTTTTTGCTTTTTATTTGCTAGAACCAGAGGAGATTTGAGGGATGATGCTTTTTAATGCAGTGTTGCTGTGTTCAGGAATGCATTGCCTGAAAGGGTGGTGCAAATTCAGTGGTAACTTTTAAAAGGGATTATATACATATTTATATACATATATTATATACACTTAAAATTTTAAAAAGAGAGGGCTATGGGAAAGGAGCATGGATAACATTTTCAAAGAGCCAGCAAAGGTGCCCTCCTGTGCAGCATGATTCTGTGATGCCCTTTACAACTTCATCTGGCAAACTCTTGAATGCGCAGCCTTTGGTGGCAATAAGTAAATGATATGTATGGCTCCACCTTGTTAAGATAAACAGAACAAACATAACAAGCAGGCCCGACATTTTTACATTGTATTCCTTTGTCTTGATCCTCTTTGGGCAACAATTTCATTTGAAACTACAAAAAAGTGTTAGCCAGGTACTTGGTTAACGTTTTTTTCTAAGAAATTCAAATAGGCTTGTTTTTGGGCAACTAATGCCAAAGGATGCACCAGTTTGTCTGGAATTAATGGTTACTGAATTTGTATTTTAAGTACCCTGCCCCCTCCATTGAAGATAACCTTTAACTTAACTAATTCATAAACAAATTAATCATACCTATCCCTGTAGCTTGGTTAGGCGTTTTTAACTTCTGTAGGAACATTCTCTGTTTTTAGCTTGGGTTTCATGTTATTTAAAACTATATGCAAGCAAAGGCCAAATAACAAAACAGTCCAATCTTTGTCACCATAATTTGTTGTCTGGGAAACTTGTGCTGGCTTTAGATGGATGAAAACTCAGCTGCAAATTTCTTGGCCCTTTCTACATTTAAAATATACTGTGATGAATAGCAGGAATTGTACTCCACTTGTCCAAAAGGCTCTTTGTAACAGTTTCAGTTGACTTGTTGGTTACAGCATTAAAGTAACTCTGCTCTCACCAGTGCAATTAAGACACGGCATTTATTCAAGTTCATACCACAGGCCAGTCAGCAAGTATTTTCCACTGCTGGTTTTAGAATGAAGTAGCATGCCATAGAAGCATTTATATTAACATCTCTGAGGTGCAACTTTATACAAGGTGGGCTGAGTGCAAATTTCTGTTTTGTCGCACTAATCCGCTATGCGTTCCATAGACACTCGATCTCTTGCTCTGGTAGCTTAAAAAAATATATTTATTAAAGAGCTTTATTAATAAAGAAATACATTTTATTCCTTACTTGATTACTGTTCATTTTATTGCTTAGTGTATCATAGCATGGCTATTTATGGATCAAGCATTAAACAAATTGTAAAAGTTGAACATTTTAAACTGATATCTACTGGTGTTATTACTACCAATGTAGAATGCGTCATGCTACATATTTGACTGTTACCAATTTTGGGCCTGATTAGGTATTTCTCTACTTCAGTATTTTGAGATTGTGGCTATAAATGGACCCCCATCTCTCTTTTCCCCGCCCCCCCCCACTTTCCTTTTCACAATTTGGAGTTTTCTTTTCACTATCCAACATCTCGCCATTCAATATTGTGTTCATGAGGGTGGTGAGGTTGTAATGATGAAACATCTTGTTACATGAATTGGATGTTATAAACACCACACATTTACTTCTCCAGTCTCCTGAAAGGCAGTATGATGAGCACATTGGTGGGGAAGGCTAATTATAAATCAAACAGGCTGATCTACTTTGCAGCCAACAAGAAAGCAAGCTGAGTAGCACTTGTAAGTCCACCCATTATTTTAACTTATTTTTTGGTTACGATGAGGCTTATGGAAATAAGTAGGCCACGATCTCTTCTAACAAGACTGTCCAAAACTGGTTTGGCCTCAGAACGCAACTTCATTCTGTAGCTCCAGCTTCCCCACCAGCTCAAAATTAAGATTATTCACTCCTATATTACGCTGCTATATTTTTATATGGACAGAAAGCCAAGAGTCTCAACCTCTGAAGCTCTCCCGGCTCTGTCAAGGGATTGTCCACCAGTCAAACCAGATACAACCTTCTAGCTAAGCTAGACAGCTATGTTCTCTTAGCCTCAACTGAATACAAGCACAATAGGAATGAACAATTACTGGAATGTTCTTAACAATACTCCATTATCTTGAGCAGTTTGGGTAAATGAAATATCTCAATTTTGATCTGCATTCCAAGTACAGAGCTACTTTGTGAACCGAATTTAACGTCATATTGCTTTAATATAAATCGCACCAAAACCACCTGTGATAAATTAGCAGAAGTTTCAAAATATGGCTAGCACTAATGTAATAATGCCTATAACAAGAATTTGAGTCTGATTCTTTCATGGAGCGATTCTGTTATAAAGAAGGCCATCTTTGTCATTCAGATCTCTGTATGTAAATGGGAGCATTTCAGATCAAAATGTACTTTGGAAGTTAATGGATCGCATTTCGGAGAAGATTACGGCGTTTGATTTCTTAGAAAATGTAGAAGCTTTAAAATGCTTGAAATCAAATGAGGTCATAAATTCCTTTTAGGTGAACCAGGATGTAGGGAAAGAATCGTATGTATAGGAACAGGAGTAAGCCATTTAACTTCTTGAGCATGTTTTGCCATACAGTGAGATCATGCGACCTAACTCCATATACTTTTCCCCTGTATCCCTTGGTACCCTTGGCTAACAAAAATCTATCAATCTTAGACTTAAAATTAATGACTCATCTCTCATTAATTGCCATTTGCAGAAGAATTTAAAAATTCTGCCATGCTTGTGTGTACAGGTGTTTCTTGATTTTCACTCCTGGAAGGTTTGGCTCTAGTTTTTAGATCACGCCTCCAATCCTAGACTTCTGTATTAACAGATATAGTTTCTGTCAACAACAACTTGTTTATATAGTGTCTTTAACGTAATAAATAACAGGAGCATTATAAAATAAATTGACACCGAGCCACAAAAGAAGAGATTAGATTGAACAACTAAAAGCTTGGTCACAGAGGTAGGTTTTAAGTGTATCTCAAAGGAACGAAGAAAGGTGGCAAGGTAGAGAATTGTAGGGAGAGAATTCCACAGCTTAGGATCTAGGCAACTGAAAGCACAACCACCAATGGTGGAGCGATCTCGGGTAACTCCCAGGAAGTGGGAAGGCAAAGTGACCGGGAACAAACCTGGTTTGGCCCACAGTAGTTTTGTAGAGCCAGGAGAAACACTTTTAAAATGTTTTCTTGAGCACCCTCCAGCGATCCCTTTAAGAACTGCTGGTTTATTTGCTCAAGGTCTGGTACAGCTGAGTGGAGCTTACACAACGCAGGCTGCACTCATTCATACCCAGATTTTGTATGTGAGTACTAAAGCCAGTGGAAGGACACTGATTTTGTTTGAATGCAAACCATTTTAGGCGGCCATCCTGTACACCTCATAGGCATCCGCTTCCAACGTGGTTTCTTGCACAGCAGATCAGTCGCTGGTAGATCGTTCTATTGCCCGTCCCCTTATTGTCCGTGTTACACCCAAATAATGGCAGAATCAGATATTTTCACTTGTAGGGGAGACCAAAAGTAAGGGCCATTATTATAAATGCCCCTCTAATAATTGGAGAATTCAGGAGAAATTCTTTATCCAGAATCTAGAAAATTTGGACAGGTGCATTTAAGGGGTATTAGATAGCGAATGAGGGATAAAGAAGTGGTAGATTATGCTGATAAGATTGGTTAAGGAAGGTTGTGTGAAGCAAAAAAAAACATTGACCGGTAAGGCTGAATGCCCTGTTTCTGTGTTGTACGTTTTGTGTAATTCTATATAAATGGCTCATCAGAGTTGTATTTTAGTAAGCTGAAATTGAAGACAGGTTAAACTGATGTAAGCTTGTTCAAGTATCCTTGGCATCTCCCGAAACTAAGCTTTGAGACAAAATAATATTCTGTCTCTCAACTGACTGAAACTGTCCAGTCTGTGAATCTTTGCTAAAACTCTTGCCAGCTAAGTATATCATGACTTTTCAAATTTAGATTTTTTTTTAAATGGTGTCCTTCAGGACCAATTCATTTCAAAGTAGACATGTTGGTTGGGAATGTTGCCGAATAGAAAGGTTCACCATGCCGCTAAGTGACTTCGCTTTCTGTTTTGCACAAAACGTTTAACTGACCAGACCAGTATTTGTAACTGAAGTAAATATGAATCTCTCCCTACAAAAAACACTTCCAAGTTATCTTTATACAAAATGCAGCATTCGCAAGCATATTTTTAGTATCATAGCTTCTAGCTTAACTATGTGATACTTCTGTAATATTCTGAACAAATATAATAGAAGCACCATAAGCCTACTAAATTCAGAAATATCTAGTTAGCCACACTGAACCCATAGCAATACCAATCAATGCCAAGGAAACACCAGTGGTGCTGAAGTCTCTACTTCAGCTGACACAAAAGAATTCTAGCATATCCCTCAAACATAGAGTTGAATGATACCAAGATTTGTTGGAACCAACTGAAGCTGAATTTTGTGCAAATCAAAAACGTGTCAAACCTGATTCCTTAGGCACTAACTATGCGCTTTGTAACTTGGGACTCCTATCACCTGACAAGTCCCTACAAAATCCAGAATACTACATCTGAAGTAAACCCAGTACCAGTCTGAAATGGGTACCTTTTGAACTCTGAAGAAGAACCACACGGATTTGAAACGTTAACTCTATTTCTATCTCCATAGATGCTGCCAGGCCTACTGAGTTTTTCCAGTACTTGTTTTTATTGTGTTCAACATCAGTTTTATCTGGCTCATGTTGCACCTGTTTCAGTTCTTTTGCTCTAGGCCAGTTGCTAATTAAAATTGAGACTCCTTAGTAATGATTATTTTTCATTCTGGGAGGACTGCACTTAAAACTGACAGAGAGATTTTAAACCTAAGGTTGTTTCCCCACTTTACTTGAACTGGGAAATTGTGCCATTTTAATTTCCTGCTGCTCAAATCAGAATTGGAATATAATCTGCACTGTAGAAATGGGATGCAGAGCCCTGAGCAATTTAGGGAGTCCTGACAGTTATTGATTTGCAATCTTTATAAAACTACCCCTAACAGTTGATAGCGAAATGAATTGAAAAAAATCCAGGAATAAGGTTATGTGTCATTGCATCTCTTGTATTTCTCAATCGGGTTCCAATTTATGGTGAATGCAAGACTGTTAAATGGAGCAATTTTCACACTTTCTAAACACTATTGTCTAGATTTAACTCCACATATCATTATTTTGGACAATGAATGTTGATGTTATACTCGTACAGAGGCCAGCCCACTTTGTGATTCCTATTAGTTTGTTCTATTCCTATATGTGGAGGATATCGAATGAAGAAAACTAGGTTGAACGGTGTACATCCTCCACACACCATAATCCCACCCAACCATATCCTAAAGGTAAAACAAAAACAAAAATACCTGTTTTGTTTTTGTTTTTGATTTCCAGCATCTGCAGTTTTTTGCTTTTAGCTTCATATCCTAAAGGTTATGGTTTTGGGAAATTTGTGTTTCAACCTCAAGCCAAAGCTATATGTGACAGTGGTGAAGGTTCTGGGCGTCATACAAGTAGGAATAGGAGATCATGTGAAGGACCACTGATCTACAATGCATTGACAACATTCTGTGTGCTTAGCTACATGGTTTTCTTAGAACCATTCAAAATAAACTGTACCTCTAATAGTATTTGAAGAATAATATAAATTTAACAATGGTGGTAGGTAATCCATCTTCTCAGAAGTTTATAGTGTTTGAAGTATAGTTTCCACTGAGAACTAATTGCTTTTTGGATTCTGTTTTGAGAAAATGACTTTGCCCTTTGCAATGTATGGACCTTTTTATTGGACTGTTATAGATGAGCAGTTTTAAAAAAAAACTACATTTATTTTAACATGTCAGTGGGGCTACTGCATGAAGGTTCTGATGACTGAAAAAGAAAATAAGAATGGGATCAAAAAATGTCTTTTGAAAGAATGAAATAGAAAATTTTGGATGCAAAGTGCCATCAGTAATCAGGAATGTTAAAGATTACAAAAGCTATGGTTATCAGACAATGATGGCATGTAATCAAGGACACAAGTAGAAGAGCGATGAGCTACAGCATTCAAGAGAAAGCATCAGAAGGGAGGGAAAGGCATTCCTATAATATTTTGGAGTTAAAGTTAGGCAAAATGGAGGAGAGGACGTTTTCCATTTTAGAATCTTCCACAGAGGATAGAAGTTCTGCATTCTGGTCAATGATGGCCCTTCGTCAGACTGTTCATTCTATTTCTTTCCACAGATGCTGTCTCCCAGCGTTTTCTGTTTTTATTTCAGATTTTCAGCATGTGTAATATTTTGCTTTTGTAGAAGTTCTCTCAGTTCATCTGTTCTATGCTTGGATTTAACAAACCAAGTGCTGCAAGGTCTCTGGACACAGAACATCACAAAAGATGCTTAACTGGTGCAACGTCAGATTCTTGCATCAGAGTGCACAAGTAGGTTGATGAAACTAACTCTAGTAGGTTGGCTCTAACCTTAAATATCCAGGTCAAGGATATTGGAATCGTGGCTAGCTTGATCAGGAAATTCATGTGGTACTGTAACTGATGGGCCATTTAGTTGAAGGTTGATCTGGGAAGTGAACTGGAATCAAAAATGTGCATCGTTAAATATAAATTAACTATGTAAAATGTGGCAAACTTCTTTAATTTAAATACATTTAATAAAGAATATTGGCTTTTTAAAGTCCATTTTTGTTGTGTGAAGGCATTGATGCTGGGATATAGTTTTCCATACAGCCATTGATTTTTTTTGTGCCTCAGGTTTGTTAGGCAACATAGTTACATGAGTATAACAAACCAGTCCAAATCTGTCCTTGGCTGATGTCCAGAGTTCCAACAGGAAACCTAGATGATCTTAATCTTCTCTAATCAGGGTTGCTGAAATTAATTGTAATTCCCCTACTGCATCCACTTGAGTTTGCCAGACTGTAATGTAGCTTTATTTACAGAAATGTCAGATTTCTAGAATATTCTTAAAGGAATTGCTTAATATCAAAAAGGAAAGAATTGCATTTATTTAAAAGCTCTTCATAGCCACCTGATGTCTCAAAGTGCTTTACAGCCAATTAATTTTTTTTGGTGTAATCAGCTGTTGTAATGTAGGACATATGGAAGCCAGTATGCTGCTTTTATTCTTTCTTGGCATGTGAGCATCACAGGAAAGGTCAGCATTTATTACTCAATGATAATTGCCCTTGCGACGGTGGTGGTGAGCTGCTGAAGTCCATCTGGTGTAGATACCCCTACAGTGCTGTTAGGAGGGGAGTTACAGGATTGTGACCCAGTGACAGTGAAGGAAAAGCAATATAGTTCCATGTCAGGATGGTGTGTGGTTTGGAGGCGAACTTGCAGTTGGTGGTGTTTCCATGCATCTGCTGCCGTTGTCCTTCTGGTTGGAAAAGGTCACAAGTTTGTAAGGTGCTGTCGAAGTTGTCATGATGAGTTGCTGCAGTGCGTCTTGTATATGTACACGTTGCTTCCAGTGGTGGAGGGAATGAATGTTTAACGTGGTGGATGGGGTGCTGCCGATCAAGTGGGCTGATTTGAGCTGGATGGTGTTGAGCTTCTCGAGTGTTGTTGGAGCTGCACTCATCCAGGAAAGTGGACAGTATTCCATTACACTCCTGGCTTTCGCCTTGTAGATGGGGAGTCTGGAGGTCAGTGACTCGCCGCAGAATTCCCAGCATCTGAGCAGCTATAGTCGCTGCAGCATTTTCTGGCTAGCCCAGTTACCATTCTGGTAAATGGTACACCCCCCGCCCCCCGCCCAACCCCCCCAAGCCAAAGGATGGTGATGTTGGAGATTCATTGATGGTGATGCTGTTGAATGTCGAGGGGAAATGGTTAGATTCTCTCTTGTTGGAGATGATCATTGGCTGGCGCTTGTGTGGCCAAATGTTATTTGCCACTTATCAGCCCATGCACACATCAAACTTCCACAAACAGCAATGTGATAATGACTGGATAACCTGTTTTTGTGATGTTGATTGAGGGATTGTTATGACGTGGCAGACGTTATGTGCCAGGCGGACAAAATCCATAAGGGAAATTTGGGTGTGCTATCACAGCGTTTTGCAATTTGTATTTATTACAAGAAGATGTGTGCACTGAATTCAGAAGTATTGAGTCCACCAAGACCTATAGAGATTTAAAAAATTATAATAAAATACTTATTAACAAAATAAAAGATTTCAAGCACATACCCAAGACTACAATTACTACTATAATAACCCCTAAAATTCCTAATTAAATTGACCCCCAGCTACCCCCCCTTTAAGGCAACAGTCCAAAATAGATTTTAGACTCAAAACAGAACCAGCAAGTTAACACAATACCCACTTGACAGTGGAATTCCAAGTGGCTTTTCCCCAACTTCATGTTCGTCATATAGCAGACTTATGCACAAATGGCTGGAGGCTTCATTAAGGCCATTTCATACACTCCTATTTGATCTTACATGGCTTTCTTCCACATAGCCTTTCATTCTTCTTTATATATGTTTCTCTCTCAATATGTAAATTCTATTGTTCCATATGTCTTTGAAACTGTGCCTTCCTCATAATATAAAAACTGTCATGTTGCTAATATTGTCAGTAACCTTTGGGAAAAATAAACACACTCTTTAGCCTTGTTTATCTGGCTAGTTGTAAACAGACTAAGATCCCTTTGCAATCTAAATCCTTCAATTTATTTAAAATGCAAATCCCCTTCACACCTTGCGTACTAAACCAGCATCCATGTTTACTCATTAGCATGTCAAGCACATAGCTTCCTTTGATTTTAACCTTGCGGCCTACTTGACTCCAAATGTAATTAAATCTCTCAGACTCAACTATACTTATCCCCATAAACCTACTTCACAATAAACCAGAAAAATATCATCATTATTATACTTTCATCACATGGATAAGTATTGGCTTGGACGCTGTAGATAATTTCCCTACTCTTCTTCAAAATAGTGCGAGATCGTTTACATCCAGCCAAGCTTGCTTTCATGTCTCATCGAAAGACAGCACTCCCTCAGTACTCCACTGGATTTTGTGCTCAAGCCCTTGAGTGTGACTTGAACCCAGAACCTTGTGACTTCGAGTTAACAACTGAGTTACAGCTGACACAATTGACTTGCTTTAAACTAAGTTATTTTGTGTTTTTGGAAAAATACTGTGCATAATTTTTACTTGTCATTTTCCCACCTCTGCTTTTGTAACAAGTATTTAAAATAATGTAATGTTTAAACCAGCTAAAAAAAAATACCTTTATTACAGCATAGTTTTAGACTCTCATCAAACTTATATATCCATAAACAGAAGCATATAAAATTTAAAGTAAAAAAAGCATTAGTTTAATGGAGCAAGTGATGCTCAATATGACAAACATGTTGATTGCTTCTTGAAATGCTTGTAATAGCTTGCTGGCATATTACAACTAGATCCAATTCCAAATAATTGACCTAAATAATTTTGTAGCTGAATCAATAATTTGTGGAAATTAGTAGGCATTTACCCAACAGTGTGGGAAGTTAATCTGTTATCCACAAGAAGCATGACAAATCAAGTTCAAACAATTATCAGCATCATCCCGATCATTGGTGAAGTAATGGAGGAATCATCAAAAGTGCCTTCAAATCCCATGTACTTTTAAATAACCTCCTCAGTGATGCTTGATTTGAGTTTCACCAGAACCTCCAGACCTTGTCCCAGACTTGGTTCAGGTCTGGACTAGAGAACGGAAAGCTACAATAAGAAATAAGGGTTGCTGCCCTTGACATCAAGACAGCATTCAGCTAAGTGTGGTATCAAGAAGCCCAGCAGAATTGAGGTCAACGAGGATTAGAGGGAAAACCCTCCTGTGCTTAGAATTATACTTGACACAGGGAAAGATGACTATGGTGTAATCTTTCAACAATGTAACTGACCAGTGTCAATAAAACTGATGTACTATGCAGAAGCACCAAGTCTTGTGTGGGATCACTGTTGAAGAAAATAATTCTATCCACAGAAAATCCACAACTGAAATGCATATCTCCATAATACCAGAATTTGTATGTTTCAACATGCTATTCATATGCAGTGTACTGTACTAATTGATTTGCCAAGGACAGTGCCATAATTTTAGGACGTGAAAATAAACTCTTATTCAACAAGGCAACAAACCTTGGATAATAATTCAAGAATAAGTGTTGCGTCACAAAGGACCTCACTGAAATGCAAGGAAGCTACAATCCCAAGGGAGAAACAGAAAATAAAATAAGCCTTTATGCGTTTAAACAAAAATAATTCTTGCTGAGATTTTCTGTGCCCCAATTTTAAAGAAAATACTGGCACATCTTGCGTAAAGTAAGTAGTACAGTGGTTAATGATTCTTGACTGACAACTAGCAGTTGAGAACTCAGATTTCACCATGGCAAATTTGGTAGAAGCTTAGTAACTTGTGGGATAGCACTAAACAAAACAAAATTGTTTTAAAAAGCATTTAACTACTTTGACTCCTAATGCACTCCCCTTTGGCCAAGCTGATCTCAGTTGTACAAACAATTGCTTTTCTGGGCAATATGTGCATTCCTGCCAGTAACGCCCATACCCTGAGAACAGATAAGAAAATGAGCATATAAAATACTGTATATTTTGCGAGCATGGGTCATATGATGAGCTCCCACTGCTGCAGACATGTCAGTGAAGTATTGAAGTTAGCTGCAACTTTATATTTAGGCATGAGTGACCTCGATCTCCACAGATCAGAATTGTGAGGTATAATACTGGATATATGTAATTTGTAAACGGTGCACATGTACAGTATAGATATGTCCCAGGAAATTATGAAATATTAACTTTCAATACTTAAACCCATGCCATAATTTCCTGGAATTTTTGACCTTCAACTATGATTTTTGATAAAATATATGGATGAAACATAAATGTCCAGAGCTGACTTCCAAAACAACAGCAAGATTAATGCACATGTTAGTTGCCCAGCAACTTGCGACAGAGCTATCCAATGAGCTCCCTCTCTGGTGGGCTCAGTATACTTAATATAATCACAGGCAAAGAAAAAGTTACGACCTCTTTAGTTTTGAAATAGAGTATTGATGTGAATAAACCTATATTTGAACTAACTGGGTTAAATAATGAACCAATAATTGTGATACGTTGGATTGTAGTTTATTGCCCAGAATGGCAAGCCTGACAGAAAAATATGGCCCAGTGCTGTTGCTGTTTGCAGTATGTGATGGCTCATGCCTAAAGCAGCTTATTTGGGATTTCTACTTTTATCATCAATCACAGGCAGGGTTATCACTGCCTTTAGATTTGATGGGATTTAGAGAAGTCCAGTAAAAATGCCCAGTGCCTTCTCTTTAAATTTATAGCCATTTCATTAGGTTGCATTTTACTTACATCACTTGCTCTCAATTGTATACGTAACATCAGCCATGACAATGAATTCCACTTTTAAAATCTGTCCACGGCATTAAGGAAGTGGCTTATTGGGTGAATCTGATTTAACCCAACAGCCAAGAACATGGAGTCAGTTTGTCATTGTGCAACTACAGCTCAGCTCTGTTCAGTTTCTCTGCTAATGAATACATTACATGGCCCAGATCAATTTTAAGCCAATGCAGCACTGTAATGGACAAAATATTTAATTGAGGCTCCCATTGGAACATTGCCAGAGACCCAGATTTTAATTGGCCAATTTGGTCATTCATGTGCAGGCAGATGCATCCATTCTCCAAGGGAAGCTTGCTGTTATTATCAAGTTATTTACTTTGTACTTTCTTACCTTTTTTCTTGACTTAATTGCATTGATTTGCTTTGCTACATTTCACTTGTTTGCAGAGAAACAACAGAGACCTGTGCTTACTGAGAAACATTCTAAACAATACAAGATTAATTTGCAGTGATCTCCAGTCTGTTCAATTGAGATGGTAAATTTAGAATATAGTTAATAAAATGTTAGTGTTTCCTTTTACCTCTGTACTTTTTGAGATGAACTGTTTCAGAAAAGAATATTTGATACTCTTCCTGTTGCTGCAGAGATGTCCATTGGCTGCATTGCTGCTGAGTCACTATTGTGCTAGGTTTCTTGTGACATCCTCTAATAAGCCCTATGATTTTTTTTTTGCAAATTAATCACCAAAGCATCATAGAGAGCTCAGTGGTCTAACTTGTGGTGATTGTTGCCAATAGTGTTGTTGTAGGAAATGTCAGTAGTGGCAACTTCTACCAGACAAGGATGGTCATTTAAGTAGTACCTGTATCTGTAATGCTTGAATAGCTGAAGAAAGGCTTTTCTTTGTTCTGGTTGCATATTATAAAAAGGATATAGAGTCACTGGAGAGGGTGCAGAGAAGATTTACAAGGATGATGCTAGAAATGAATGGCTATATATATCTGGAAAGGCTGAGCCTCTTTTCAGAGGTCTTAAAAATTATGAACGGTTTTGATAAAGTGAACAAAGAGAATGTTTCCACTTGTGGGAAGAGCACAGCTAAACCCATCAATGTAAGGTAGTCAGCAAGAAATCTAATAAAGAATTCAGATTAAACTTCTTTACCCAAAGTGTGGTCAGAATGTCGCACTGGCTACCACCGGAAGTTGAAGCGAATAGTATGGATGCATTTAAAAGAAAGCTTGATGAGGGAGAAGGGAATAGAGGGTTACAATAGTAGATTTAGATGAAAAATGGGAGAAGACTTGAGTGGAGCAATAATGAAGCATGGACTAGTTGGACCAAATGGCCCATTTCTTTGGCGTATATCTTATGTAATATAACAACTTCCATAACTTCAGAGAACCCCAAAACACTTCAGTCAGTGAAGTACTTTTCAAGTGCAGTCACCGTTGTAATGTTTATAAATGTGGCAGCCAGTTTTCACACAGCAAAGTCCCACAACCAGCATTGTTAAAGTGACCAGGTAATTTGTTAACCACATTGCAAGCAGAGTACTCTTAAGGGAAAAAGAAGTACATTGAATTATGCATGAATTTAACAAACTTGTGTTTGTGAATAAGCTTCTTTGTTTTATGTTCTTTGTTTCTGAGGATTATTGTGAAAACTACTTTTCTTTGTCTAATCTTGGCCTCCTGCACCCTCTGCCATTGATTTTGTTTTCGTTGCAGCAGCAAATGGTGCTGGACACTGAGGCTCAATGAAGAAGTATCTGGTTTGCATCCCCCAGCTTTGGAAAATGAAGTGTCTGATATAAGTGCAAACTCTTTACATCGAATTTACAGCATAGAAACAGGCCATTTTGCCCAATAGGTCTCTGCCAGTGTTTATACTCTACAAGCACCACCTCCACCAGAACTTCATCTAACTCTATTGACATAGCCTTCTATTTGTTTCTCCTTCGTGTACTTATCCAGCTCCGCCTTAAGTGAGCAAGTATTTTGAATTTGTCTTCACAGTAAAAGATTAAAAAAAAATTCCCAGAATAATGGAAAAGTAGGGGGCGAAAGAGAGAGAGGAACTTAAAATAACCATGATCACTAGAGAGCAAGTACTAGGAAGGGGGTGGAAATTTATAGGGGTTTGGTGGGAATGTGGAGCTGCGGTTACAATCAGATCAGCCATGATCTTATTAAATGGCAGAGCAGACTCAAGGGACCGAGTGGCCTACTTCAGCTCCTAATCCATATGTTATCATGTGACTTTCACTAAAGGCTAACAAGTCCCCTAGACCTGGTCTGCATCCTAGAGTCTTAAAAAAAGTGGCTGCAGAGATAGTGGACACATTAGTTGTAATCTTCCAATATTCCCTAGATTCGGGAAAGATCCCAGTGGATTGGAAAGCTGCAAATATAACCATTATTCAAGAAAGGAGAAAGTCAGAAAGCAGGAAACTATTAAACCAATAGTCTGTCATTGGGAAAATGCTAGAATCCATTATTAAGAAGGTAGTGGCAGGACATTTAGACTCTACCCGATTGTACCATTATTTTCTGTGTAGTTTTCTGAAAGGGAAATAGTGTTTGACAAATTAGAGTTTTTTGAGGATGTAACAAGCGGAGTGAATAAAGGGGAACCAGTGAATTTAGTGTATCTGAACTTCAAAAGACATTTGATAAGATGTTACATAAAATGTTACTGCAGAAGATAGGAGCTTGGTGTTAGCCGTTATATAATAGTATAAATAGGGCTTGGCTAACTAACAAGAAACAGTTGGGATAAATTTTCATGTTGGCAAACTGTTACTAATAGACTGCCAAAGGGATCAGTGCTGGGAGCTCAAACTATTTACAATCTCTATTAATGACTTGGATGAAGGAACTGACTATATTGTAACCAGGTTTACTGATCATATAAAGATAGGTAAGAAAGCAAGTTGTGAGGAGGATACAGAGTCTGCAAAAGGATATAGATGGGTTAAGCAAGTGAGCAAAAATTTGACATGAAATATAGTGTCAGAAAATGTGAGGTTGTCCACTTTGGCAGGAAGACCAGAAAAACAGAATATTGTTTACATGGAGAGAGACTGCAGAGTGCTTCAGTACAGAGGGATCTTGGTATCCTTAGACATGAATCTCAAAAGTTAGCATTCAGGTACAGCAAGTAATTAGGAAGGCAAATGGATTGTTGGCCTTTATTACAAGGGGGACGGTGTATAAAAGTTGGAAAGTCTTGTTAGAGCTGTAGGGGGCATTTGGTGTGACCACATCTAGAACACTGTATACAGTTTTGGATTCCTTATTTAAAGGAGGATATATATGCATTGGAAGGATTTCAGAAAAGATTTGCTAGGCTGATCCTGGGATGAAGGGCTTATCTTATGAGGCTTATGAGGAAAGGTTGAGCAGGTTGGGCTTATATTCATTGAAGTTTAGAAAAATGAGAAGTGATCTTATTGAAAACATACATAATTCTGAGGGGGCTGACAACATAGATGCTGAGAGGATGTTGACTCTCCTGGGGGGAAATCTAGGATTGGGGGTCACAGCTTTAAAAATAACGGATTTTCCATCTAAGACAGAGGTGAGGAGAAATTTATTTTGAGTCTTTAGAATTCTCTTCCACGGAGCACTGGAGGCTGGGTCTTTATATATTCAAGGCTGAGTTGGACAGATTTTTGATTGACAGGGGTTATTGGGGGGGGGGCGGCAAGCATGAAAGTGGAGTTAAGGCCACAATCAGATCAGCCATAATCTTATTGAAAGGCAGAGCAACCTCGATGGGCATTTATGATCCCTAGTTTCCTCCATAAGTGGCAACATCTAAGTTAGTTTGAGGAGTTTTTATTCTGTATGCATTTTTTTAAAAAAAAAATCCCTATTTTATCTTAGAACATGGTGAAAAAGGAGGAAATTCAGACACTAGCAGGGTTTTAAAATTGATAAGGAGGTGGTATTGGATAGGCTGTCTGTACTTAAAGTTGACAAGTCACCAGGATCGGGTAAGATGCATCCAAGGATACTGAGGGAAGTGACAGTGGAAATTGCAGAGGCACTGGCCACAATTTTTCAGTCGTCTTAGACTCTGGGTGATGCCAGAGGACTGGAGAATTGCAAACATTACACTCTTGTTCAAAAAGGCCCAGCAACTACAGGCCAGTCAATTTAACCTTAATGGTGGGGAAACTTCTAGAAACAATAATTTGGGGCAAAATTAGTGATCATGTGGACAAATGCAGGTTAATAAAGGAAAGCCAGCATGGATTTCTTAAGGGAAAATCGTGTTTCACTAACTTGCAGGAGTTTTTTTGAAGAGGCAACCAAGAGGATTGATGAGGGTGATGCTGTTGATGTGGTGTACATGGACTTCCAAAAGGCATTTGATATAGTGCCATACAACAGACTTGTGAACAGTTTTGGAGCTCAGTGTTTTTCAGGTTGCAAGAAGGTTTGGAGTAGAGTTCCCCAGGGGTTACTGGGGACCTTTACTTTTTCTGATGTATATTAATTAGCTAGATGATCTCGACCTTTTGTGTACAGGGCACAGTTTCAAAATTTGTGCATGATATGAAACTTGGAAGCATTGTAACCTGTGAGAAGGAGAGTGTAGACCTTCAAAATGACTTGGACAAGTTGGTGGAATGGGTGGATATGTGGCAGATGAAGTTCAATGCAGAGAAATGTGAAGTGATTCATTTTGGTAGGAAGAACATGGAGAGACAATATAAAATAAAGGGTACCACTCTAAGGGGTGCAGGCGGACATAGGTGTATACGTGCATAAGTCATTGAAGGTGGCAGGATAGGTTGAGAGAACACAGTTAATAAAGCATGCAGTATCCTAGATTGTATTAGTAGGGGTATAGTGTACAAGAGCTAGAGGTCATGTTAAACTTGTATAAGTTGCTGGTTCAGCCTCAGCTGGGGTATTGCGTCCAGTTCCTGGCGTCACACTTTGTGACGGCATTGCAGAAAATGCAGAAGAGATTTATAAGAATGGTTCCAAGGATGAGGAACTTCAGTTATGAAGATAGATTGGAGAAACTGGGACAAAAACAGAAAATGTTGGAAAAACTCAGCAGGTTTGACAGCATCTGTGGAGAGAGAAAATCAAAGTTAACGTTTCGAGTCCGTATGACCCTTCTTCAGAGCTCTGAAGAAGGGTCATTCGGACTCGAAACATTAACTTTTTTTTTTCTCACTCCACAAATGCTGTCAGACCTGCTGAGTTTTTCCAGCATTTTCTGTTTTTGCTTCAGATTTCCAGCATCCGCAGTATTTTTCTTTTATCTTGGAGAAGTTGGGACTGCTTTCCTTGGCGAAGAGGAGAAGGATGAGAGGAGATCTGATAGAAATATTCAAAATCATGAGAGGTTTGGACAGAGTAAATAGGGAGAAACTGTTCCCACTCATGGAAAGATTGAGAACCAGAGGGCACAGATTTAAAATAAGTGGCAAAAGAAGCAAAAGCGACATGGAAAACCTTTTCACACAGTAAGTAGTTGTGGTCTGGAATGCAGTGCCTGAGAGCGTGGTGGAGGCTGGTTCAATCGAGGCATTGAAAAAGAATAGGACGGTTATTTTAAAAGGAACATTGTGCAGGGTTACGGCAAGAAGGCAGGAGAATGGCACTAAGTGAAATGCTCATTCGGAGACCCGGTGCAGACATGATGGGCTGAATGGCCTCCTCCTGCATTTTAACAATTGTATGATTATATTTGTGTCTCAAGATGACTGCATTCAAGGCATTTCACATTCAATCTGAGTTGCAGGGAATCAACAAACCAGTGCTGGTAGCTGATCTTGGCTGGGAAATGCAGGCACTCCATTTAGTCTGTATCTCAGATTTAGGTAAAAGAAAGAAACAGCTTGGACATATACAGCGTTCTTCACAACTCCAGGGTGTACCAATCTGCTCCACAGCCAACAAAGGACTTCTGATCACTGCTGCAATGCAAGAGACATTGGTAACCAACCTGCACACAGCAAGATCCCAGAAACAGCAACGCAACAATAAATAGACGACCTGTTTCATGTTGCTGGTCAATGAATTTATAGTGTGATAATCCCCTGCCAATGAATTCTGCTTTCAGCTCCTGCCATGAAATATTGGAACAAGTCTGCTGCCTAAAGAGCATCCAAGGAATCATGCAAGGCAATCATTCTTAATGCCAAATATTCCTTGTGTTGCTTCAAAACCTAAATCACACCATCTGTTTGATCGCTGGTAGCAGGAAAAAATAATAGCTGTGTTGCATTTACACACAATTTTTCATGAGCCTTACAATCCAAGTGTCTTTTCCAAGTAATGGAGCAACTCCTGAAAAGCAACCCCACTAACCCAATGCTTGTCATTCCTGTTTGGTGCAAGTAATGGCCCATGGAAATATCATCCAGGAGGTGATTTGAAGTTCCAATCACCTGTTGTTCTTTTTCATTACTCCAGTGCTGTACTGAAGGGTGTTGCATTGTTAGAGGTGTCATCCATTGGATGAGATGTCAGACAGAGGCTCCTCTTGCCTTCCTTTCCAGACACAAAAGACCTGATGGCTTTATCCCACATAGAGCAGGGAAGCCTTCCTCGTGCCCTGGCCAAAATCCATCCCTCAGCCAACTCTTAAGAGTTTGACTACTTAATCTCCACAGCCTTTTTTACGTTTGCAACATTTCCTTTAATATTTTTTGTAGTTTACACTTAGTTTTTGACTTTTGCATAATCTCTTGTGGCTTTCAGTATAGGCCTTATTGTTTTCATGTTTCTCAGTTGATGCCTGTTTGAACTGATATTATTGTCCCAAAGTAAAATCATCCCTGGCTGTTGTTTCTGTCTCACTTATTGCCAAGACACTAGCAAAGCTTCAATGGAATCCTGGGTTTCCCCCTGCTGAATGCATTGTTAAATGCCCATGCTCAGACCTGGGAGGAGGGTCCTAGAGAAAATGTTAGCATATTCAATTGCACATTTCTATGCTATAGTAGAAATGCCTCTTCTGATATCAGCATAATTCCCAGTGGGACACTGCACCTGAAATTAATGCATTTAAAGCCAATTCACAAAATATCCTTCAATAATTGTCTGTGCCCTCGAGGACAAACGGGCAATCTGAGCAGGTCACTACCCAAAATCTTGCTGCCTTTCTGTTGTGACCCTATAGTTTTCCAAAAATATGCCTAACACCTTCAATGAAGAACTATAAGGAGTCATTCCTCACTCCCACTTTAGGAATGCTGTTCCAAAGGTTGATCATCCTTGAAGAACATATCCAACCTAATTTTTTGCCTTCCCAATTGAAATGATTATACACTAGTTCTAGTCAACCAGAGCACCTCAAACAATCTTATCTACATGTATGCTATTGATACCTTTTAATAATTTCATTGACCTGAATCAGATCTCGTATGCCTATGTATGTCTCTCCAACTAATCCAACCCTAAATGAACAAAAACGCCCTAGTGCATTTAGGCCCTGGATTATTCTCCATTCTTTTCTGTGTCTTCTCTTGAGCCAATAGATTTTGAGATAAATGGTTCTCCAGATGGCATCTTACCAAAACTTTTCATAAACCTATGCTTATGGACATACTTTTATACTAAGCAGTCCATGCAATGGAGCTCAGGGCCTTGTTTGTCTTGGCCACAGCACCTAAACCTTTAAGGAGCAATCAGTGACCATTTCTGAGCACTTCCTTTCCTGTCACTTTTAATCTACACCCACACATGTCACAGACATGTTGATCTGCACATCAGTTTAGCTTGAAGAACATGTGCCTGTTTTACATCCATTTCTTTCTGCCTTCTAAGATCCTGACTTTTTGCACATTTTTTTTGCTCCGTGTGAATTTAATAGTCGTACTCTGTTCCTTATTCTAGTTCATTAATAGTAGGGCCCAACACCGACCCTGGATACTCCACTAGTGAGTTACATTTTCAGAATAGGCACTGTGTTCCTGCCAAGAAACGTCTTTTGAGGTAGATTAATTTTTTGGAAGAGAAACTTCCACTGCTTTGTCTCCTGATTGATTGGAAGGCTTTGACTTCTATTGGCCAATAATGGTGTTTAATTTCTAAGTCCTAAAGGAAAAGTTATAGGTGATGATGCTAGTGCCTCTAATTCAGTCAGTATGTTTTAAAAATTGGCTCATAACTGTGGTCTTCAAGGACCTGTACTTTCACAGTAAGATAAAATAACCCATTGGAAGTAATGTAGATTGAATAAATTAGCAGTAGAAGTTCTGTTACTAAGCCTGACAATAGGACCTAGAGTTCTTGGAGTGCTTGTTGGTCATAAAATTTCTTCACTGTGTACATAAATGTATTTATAACACAAAGACAGCAGCCCAGCTTGCCTGCAACCATGTGTCTGTTGTCACTTACTACTTTTTTGATTACTACTTTCTTCTCTGCTGCTCTTTCAACTTTGGTGGAGTTTTCACAAAAAGTCCTCAGTTTTTGAACTGGGTTTTTCAAAGGAGAGAAAAGAAAAGCAAAAGCCTTAAATAGTGAGAAGTATTTTTTGGATTGGTGTGGTTTGTTTTTCTGTGCTGATGGTAGATCAATTTAATTGCACGTCTGCAGGGTGAGTATAGTAGCTCAAAATATATTCCAATATCAGGAAGGATTTGAGATGATGGCTGTGGCAGCAATTACCAAGAACACCTTCAGTGTCAGAGAGGAGCATTTAAATAGGTTAAAAATGTTATGGCCACGATAGATTCAAGTTTGGTTTCTTTTTTTTAGCTTTTTTGCTTACAGTACATTTGTGTTAATCATGCTACTCTGTACTACTGCTTGAATTAAGCCTGTCTGGGGAATTGAACTATACAGGATATATTTTCATTACACACTTCCAATTTTCTAGTGGAAATTGAATTGGAGCAGCTATCTTGCTCAGTTTTTTTAAAAAAAAAGGAATTTTTACTTTTTATGTTGGAATATATTTCTGCCTTTCATATATGATGCACTGTCTTCTCAGTAACCTTTCTTTGTTTACATTTCAGAAAAGGTCACCGTGCCAAAGCAGCTCACACCTAAAGATAAGACCATTGAAAATGTGACTGTATTCAGTGATAAGCAAGGAAAGAAGCTACGCTCCAATATGCGAACAACAGAAAGAGATCGTAAGAAAACAGTGCAATGTGCATTTATGTTGGACCCTATCACTGGGTCTTCTGCAAAGAATTCAATTCCTAACAAGCCTTACCTCTGCCTTAGCTGTAGTAACCCTAGCCCTCCAGTCTCAGTGCCAGTGAGCAGACCCACACGGCAGACTTCCAGAACAGATTGTCCAGCTGACCGCTTGAAATTCTTTGAAACTTTGCGATTGCTTCTCAAGCTTACCTCAGTTTCTAAACGAAAGGAGAAGGAACAGAGAGGACAGGAAAATACCTCGTATGAATTGAATAGATCAAATGAACTTATCTGGCTAGAGCTGCAGGCCTGGCATGCAAGTCGTAGCATAAGTGACCAAGATGTTTACCTATATACTGCGCGCCAAGCTGTCCCTGATATTATTAATGATATTTTGAACTTCAAGGTAAATTATGGAAATCTTTGTGCTTGCAAAGGAGATGGCCATGTTGATGCTGCTGGAGAGGATGAGATTTTTGAACAGAAGACCGAATGTGTTAGGACTTCAGAAACGCATGTCTTTGGTCATAACGATTATCAGGAACACCTCCATTGTCAGAGAGTAGCATTTGAACAGGTTAAAAGTATTATGGAGCTGCTAGAGTCTGTGGAAGCACTTTACCCATCATTGCAGGCCCTCCAGAAGGACTATGAGAGGTATGCTGCAAAGGACTTTCAAAGCAGGGTGCAGGCACTCTGCTTATGGCTAAATATAACTAAAGACCTGAACCAGAAATTGAATTTGATGAGAACGGTCTTGGGTATCGAGAAATTGCCAAACATTGGCTGGCCGGTGTTTGAAATCCCATCTCCTCGTCCTTCTGGAGCGAGTGAGCCAAATGAGGAAGAGGACAATAGTGAGAACTACTCACAGACTTGCCCGTTGGAAAATGAAGAGGAGCAGTGTCATGAAGATGAAGTCACTGGGTTAGAAAACAACAGAGAACACAGTGCATGTAGGCGCAAAGAAGAAGTACATGTTCACTTTCAGCCTTTGGATGTTTTCCCAAAGAAGTTTGAAAGATCTGTATCTGAAGATGAGGCATCCTTTATGGGAAATCAGTCTGCTGATTGCCTACCTGACACTAGTTTCAACAGAAATTGTCAAACATCTATTTATAGGCCTTTTGTTGATAAAGCTCTGAAACAAATGGGACTACGGAAACTCATAATGAGACTTCACAAGTTAATGGATGGGTCCCTACAAAGGACACGTATAGCACTGGAGAAAGATGTTAGTACACTGGAGGTAAGAGCTCTTGATCTACTGTGGTAACAGTGCTGCAACTCTAAAGGTTTTCAAAACTTTGTTTCAAGACATTGGTCGTTTCTTTTATTTGTTTTTGCCTTTCGTGTTAACCTGTCCATAAAGTACCTTTTAACTGATATTGAATGTAATAAGGTTACAACCTATCTGTGGATGCAGGACATTTAGATGATAGCTGGTATTAAAGTAAAAACAGAAAATGTTGAAAATATTAGCACATCAGGCAGCATCTGCAGAGAGCGAAGAGAGTTAACATTTTAGGTTCGTGACATTTCAACAGAACTGGAAGAAGTTAGAGATTTAACAGGCTTTGAGCAAGTGCAGAGCCAGGGAGAGTAGTGGGAAGGGTGAGGAAAGGAGAAAGGGAAGGTCTGTGATAGGGTAGGAATGATTAAATGAGCATCTTTAATGTAGCAAAACATCCTAAGGCATTTCGCAGGAGTGTTACCAAACAGAATTTGATGCTGAGCCACATGAGTTTACCAGGACAGATGCAGAGTTAGATTTTAAGGAGTCTGTTAGAGGAGAAGAGCAAGGTGAAGAGCTTTGGTGTCAGAATTCCAGGCAGCTGAAGGAATGGCTGCCAATGATGGAGCAGTGAAAATTAGGGATGTACAAGAAGCCAGAATTGGAAGAGCATAGAGATCTTGGAGGAATTTAGGGCTAGAGGAGGTTAGAGATGGGAAAGAGCGAAGCTTTGGAGGAATTTGATCATGAGGATAATTTCAAAATTGAAGCTTTGGACCGGGAGCCACTGTAGGTCAGCGAACAAGGGTAATTACTGGGACTTAACTGTGAGTTAGGATATGGGCAGCAGAGATTTGGGTGAGCTCGGTTTAAGAAGGGTGTGAAGTGGGATGCCAGCTAGACGGAAGAAAATAATATGGTGAAATAGTAATGGTAGAAGGGTCAAGCAGAAATCCTGACAGAGAGAGGAGCAGAAATTGTTAAAGGTGGGAGAATTGCTAGGGAATTATATGCCAAAACAAAAGCAAAGTATTGTGGATGCTGGAAAGCTGGTGTTGTATTAAATTAAATATATTAATAATTGTTCTTGGAGCAGACAGGGTTTTGATAGAGCAGATAATGTGAAACTCTCTTGTTAAGGGGGTTGATAACCAGAACACACACGTTTGAAATAATTGGCAGAAGAATTGGATGGGAATTGGGGTGGGTCGGGGAGGGGGGGGGTGCGGTGCAATAAGAATGAATTTTATGCAGTGTTTTGAGATCTTGAATACACTATCTAAAACATAAGAACATAAATGGCAGTAGGAGTAGGCTAAACAGCTCCTTGGGCCTGCTCTGCCATTCTGTAAGATCATGGCTGGTCTTCAACCTCAACTCCATTTTCCTGCAGGATCCCTTGGTTCCCCAAGTTCAAAAATCTGTCTCAAACTTGAATGCACTCAATGGCTGAGCATCTACAATCCTCTGGGTAGAGAATTCCAAAGGTTCACATCTATCTGACTGAAGAAATTTCTCCTTGCCTAAGTCTAAAGCCTTATGTTGAGACTATGCAGCCTAGTTCTAGCTAGTTCTCTAGTTTCCCCTAATTCTCTAGCTAAGCAGAGCAACCTCTCAGCAAAAACTCCATCAGGCTCTCTTGGAATTTTATATTTCAGTGAAATCACTTCTCATTTTTCTGAACTACAGAAGAGTATAGGCCTATTCTACTTGATCTCTCCTCATCGCATAACTCATCCCAGGAACCAACCCAGTGAGCCTTCGTTACGCTCCAGCAAAGGCAAGTATATCCCTCCTTGGGTGCGAAGACCAAAACTGTATGCGGTACTCCAAGGTGAACTTAAAAGCCCTATACAATTGCAACAAGACTTCCTTACCCTAGTACTTCAATTCCCTTATGATAAAGGCCAACACACCATTTTCCTTATTGCTTGCTGTACCTGTATGCTAACTTCCTCTGTTTCATGTGTAAGGTCATCCAAATCCCCCTGAACACCTACATTCAATATTTTCTTGCCATTTAAAAAAAAATGTTCAAATTTTCCTATTCTTCCAAAGTGTTTAATCTTACCTTTCTCCATATTGCACTCCATCTGTCACTTTCTTGCCCGTTTGCTCAGCCTGTCTCTATCCATGTGCAGACTCTTTGGGTTGAGTTTTAGTCTCAAAAAAAAAAAGGACGTGTTGGGGGTGAATGTCTCAAATCTCTTTCTCAATCCAAACCCGCCTCCGGCCCATCTATTTGTGGCATAACTGAGACAGGAAGTTAGGTGTGCGACTAACCCGATCCAAGGAGGTGGGTTGCAATTTTAAGCATGACAAGGCTCCAAGCTTCATTGTCATGTAAGCTTTAACTTTAACTGTTGTCAGCCAGGTTTCCTGAGTGTCAAGAAAACCAGCAGCTTCATCAAGGCAAGAACTTGTGAATTCAGGACATGTGTGCCTTCTCACCTGCCTGCTGGATCCAGGTGCTTGCCTGAAAAGCATCCATGACTGGACAATCTCCCCACCCCCAACAAAGAACAACGAAAAGTACAGCACAGGAACAGGCCCTTCAGCCCTCCAAGCCTGCGCCAATCATATTGCCTGTCATACTAAAACATTTTGCACTTCCGGGGTCCGTATCCCTCTATTCCCATCCTATTCATGCATTTGTCAAGCTGCCTCTTTAACACCACTATCGTACCTGCTTCCACCACCTCCTCTGGCAGCAAATTCCAGACACTCACTACCCTCTGCGTAAAAAACTTGCCCCGCACATTTCCTCTAAAGTTTTCTCCTCTCACCTTAAATCTGTGTCCCCTAGTAATTGACTCTGCCACCCTGGGAAAAAGCTTCTGACTGTCTACTTTGTCCATGCCACTCATAATTTTGTAAACTTCTATCAAGTCGCCCCTCAATCTCCGTTGCTCTAATGAGAATAATCTGAGTTTCTCCAACCTCTCCTCATAGCTAATAACCTCCAGACCAGGCAGCATCCTGGTAAACCTCCTCTGCACCCTCTCCAACGCCTCCATATCCTTCTGATAATGTGGCGACCAGAATTGCACGCAATATTCCAAGTGTGGCCTAACCAAGGTTCTATACAGCTGTAGCATGACTTCCCAGCTTTTATACTCGATACCCCTGCTGATGAAGGCAAGCATGCCATATGCCTTCCTGACTACCTTATCCACCTGCGTTGCCACTTTCAGTGATCTGTGGACCTGTACACCCAGATCCCTCTGCCCGTCGATGCACTTAAGGGTTCTGCCATTTACTGTATAATTCCTACCTGTATTTGACCTTCCAAAATGCATTACCTCGCATTTGTTCGGATTAAACTCCATCTGCCATTTCTCCGCCCAAGTCTCCAACTGATCTATATCCCGTTGTATCCTTTGACAATCCTCTTCACTATCTGTAACCACTTGGGTCCTAAGTCCAGATCGGTTAACCACCACCCCCCACTTTCTCCTACGCTTCCCTTCCCTGGGCTTGAGTACAGACTTGCATGATGCTGCAGTCGTCACAGGCTGGCTCTCCACCCAACTGGAGGCCCAGCAAGGAAACTGATCGGTGATATTCCGTGAAGTTGAAGTTCCACAGCTCCCTTTGGGTCAGATCAGCAAAAAAATTGCCCTTGTGTTCTCACAGCTTACTTTCCCACCCAATTTTGTATCATAAGCAAATTTGAGATGCACTTGGTCTCTTCATCTAAGTCGCTAATATAGTTTGTAAACAGCTGAGGCCCCGGCACTGATTCTTGTGGCACCCCATTAGTAGCAGCCAACCAGCCTGAAAATTGCTTCCTTACCCCCCACTCTACTTGTTAGAAGTAGATTTGGTAGTAACTTTCAAAGAAAATCAGATCTCTACTTGAAAAGGAAAACTTTTCATTGGCATGGATAAAGGATTGTTAGCTAACAGGAAGCAGAGAGCAGGGATAAATGGGTCTTTTTTGGTTGGTAGGCTGCGACAAATGGAGTGTTACAGGGATCAGTGCTGGGGCTTCAACTATTTACAACCTGCATCAATGATTTGGATGAAGGGGTCGAATGTATGGTAGCTAAATTTTGCCAATGACACCAAAGATAGGTCGGAAAGTAAGTTGTCAGGCGAGGTAGAGAGTCTGCAAAGGGATATAAATGGATTAAGTGAATGGGCAAAAATCTGGCAGATGGAGTATAATGTGGGAAAATGTAAATTTGTCCACTTTGGCAGGAAGTATAGGCAGTATACTATTTAAATGAAGAAAGATTGCAGAACTGTGAGGTGCAGTGGGATCTGGGTATCCTGGCACATGAATCTCAAAAAGTTAGTATGCAGATACAGCAAGTGATTAAGAAGGCAAATGGAATGTTGGTGTTTATTGCAAGGGGAATAGAAAATAAAAGTAGGAAGGTTTTACTGCAGCTATACAGAGCCTTGGTAAGATCCCATCTGGAATACCATGTACAATTTTGTTCTCTTTATTTGAAAAAAGATATAATTGTGTTAGAAGCACTACTGAGAAGGTTCACTTGACTCATTCCTGAGATGAGGGGCATATCTTATGAAGAAAGGTTAGGCCTATGCCCACTGGAGTTTGGAAGAATGAGAGGTGATTGTATTGAAACAACTGAGCCGGTTAGCTCAGTTGGTTGGATGGCCAATGTGGATCAGATGGTGCCAACAGCACGGAGTTTGATCCCCTGTTTCGGTTGGGTTGGATTTGGGGCCTGCTTCCTTGCCCCACCCTTGGTGGAGGTCATGGCGCTGTGATCAGCCTTTGGGTAGAGAACTCAAGAAGCTGAAAGTTTTGTTTGGGTATAGATTTGTGTATTTCCAGTAGCTATTTATCAGCAAATTCTCTACAAAATTAAATGATAGTGTGTTGGAGAGGAACAAGTATATTTCTATTCTGGAGGGTGGGCTCTTGATAATTCAGGTCATTCCTGGCCACTTGTGATCTGTAATAGGATATGCTTGATTGACTATCTGCTGTCTCACTAAAATGATGCAAGAAAATCTCAATGCAAGTTGGTGTTTTTACAATAATATGTTTTGTTGGGTTTCAACTTGCGAATCAAGAAAATCCTAAGGAAAAACGATTTCAATGAAATCTAATATAAGTTATAATAAATACATTAATAAGACAAAATTGAAATCTATTTAATGTCTATTTAATCTGCAAATGGTTCAATAATGTGGTTCACGATAGAGTAGTACAAATTGGAATAAACTCTAAACTAGATTTCTAAGAGGAACATTTTACTATCTCGTCATTGAGGACAACAGTAGCTGCAAATGAAACGTTGCAATAACATTGACATATCTATATAATGCCTTTAATATAATCAAATGTTTGAAGGCACTTCACAGGAGCATTATAAAGTGAAGTACAACAGCAAGCTACGTAAGGAGATATTAGACCATATGACCAAAAGCTTGGTCAAAGAGGTAGCTGTAAGAAGTATCTTGAAGGAGGAAAGCAAGGTATAGGAGGGGAGATGAAGGGAGTGTATTCTAGAGCTTGGGGCTTGGGCAACTGAAAGCATGCCCAGCAGTGGTAGTATAATTAACATTGGGGATGCACAAGAGGCCAGAATTAGTGGAACGCAGATATCTCTTGAGGGTTGTGGGCTAGAGGAGATGGGGAAAGCTGAGGACATGGAACAATTTGAAAACAAGGATGAAAATTTTAAAGTCAAGATGTTGCTTGACTGGGAACCAGTGTAGGTCAGCTCAGCACAGGGAAGATGGAGGAAATGGATTTGCTGTGAATTTATACACAGGCAGCAGAGTTTTGGATGACCTGAAGTTTATGGAGGATAGAATGTGGGAAACTAGCCAGGAGCGTATTGGAAGAGTCGAGTCTAAAAGTAACAAATGGATAAATAAGGGTTTCAGCAGCAGTGATTCTACGAGTAGTCTTAGTGATGGCACGAATATGAGGTTGGCTAAGGAGATTGGGTACTTTCATTAAAAGGCATGACAGTGGATAGGTAATGGCTAATATTTAAGGAATGAATGTATGCATTGCAACAGTTATCCATTCCTTTCTGGCACTAAAACACAACAGGAAAAGCGACCCAAGCATGGCTAGTGAAAGAAATTAAGGCTAGTATTAGATCCAAAGAGGAGTCATATAAAGTTGCTAGAAAAGGTAGCAAACCTGAGGATTGGGAGCAGTTTAGAATCCAGCAAAGGAAGACCAAGAGATTAATTAAGAGGGGAAAAATAGAGTAAAAGAGTAAACATGGAAGGAACATAAAAGCAGACTGTAAAAGCTTCTATAAGTATGTAAAAAAAAAAGATTAGTGAAGACAAATATAAGTTCCTTACAGTCCGAAACGGTTGAATTTATAATAGAGAACAAGGAAATGGCAGAGCAACTAAACAACTACTTTAGGCCTGCCTTCACTGAGGAAGACACAGATAACTTCCCAGAAAGGCTAGGGAATCAAGGGTCTAGAGAGAGGGAGGAATTGAAGGAAATTAGTATTACTAAAAACAATAGTGCTGGAGAAATTAATGGGACTGAAAGCTGATAAATCCTCAAGGCCTGATGATCTACATTGCAGGGTGCTAAAGGTGGCAGCCATGGAAATAGTGGATGCGTTGGTCATGGGGTATGTGGAGAGAGAAGGAGTATGGCATTGAAATAGAGGATCAGCCCCGAATGACCCACTCCTCCTATTTTCTGTTTCTGTTTAATAAAAAGTGCTTCATATAATTGGTCAATTTTCACTGCCCCAACAGACATCTGACAATACTTCCAAGTAGACTATTAAACATAAGCTTATGGGTAACTCTCAGCCACTCCTGTCTCGTCCCAATTTTTGATTTTTATTCTTTCCTGTAGGTTGCTAATTGTAATTTAATATCTGGTCAACTTTGAGCAACACTGTTTTTCAGAATTATTCCTGCTGGATGCCTACAACCTATATAGTGAATAAAGTTTGAACAAGTTTGATTTTTACAAAGGATAAAAAAAAATCCCATTTCTTGCACTGATTTAATCGAGGAGGTTGTTCAGAATTTTGCATACAAATATCAATGCATGCTTAACATCTACGCCTCTGATTTCATGCTTTAGGAATTTAATCCTTAAGTTTGTCCATTGAACTATCATGAGTTAATTTAATTTTGGTTTAGTCATACTGACAGCAAACATTCTTTGTTGCCCAACTAATTAGAGCAATTCTATGGAATTATGAGTGATGTTAGCATATATGTGCACTGGAACTATAAAAGCAATCAATATTAGCTAATTAGAAGGTGCTAATTCTCAACAGTCTTTTATTGAAAGTACAGTAGCATTGAGCAAATTCTTTGTCTGATTCAAACCTGTATACTTGGGAGTGTGAATCGAATTGCCTTCTTTATCTTCTAAATACATTGGGTCTTTTTTGACACTAGGGAGCTACAGACTGACAGCAGCAAACAGTTATTGCCTTGTGCTTCGGCCCACACCCTTGTCCCCTTATTCTAGCATCAGGCTTGTTGCCTTGTGGTGTTGCAGCCATCATGCATTGTGATTTGAAGGAATATTCCAGCAATGCAGTTTGGAATATAAGCATCAAACACAATAGTGAGAAGCTTGTTGCATGATAAATTTTAATGGCTGTAATATTTTAAAAACAGAATTTATTTGGGAACTTGCCATATCTGGATAATTCATCTGTTTTGGGGAGCACATTTTAGACTGACACTTTTGATCACCTGCCACAACTCTCCTTTTCCCACACACTCAGCTTTCTGTATATCACCGTAGCTTAGACTGTACAAATGTGGATTTTAATAGACTCCCAAACAAACTTTAAAAGGTGGCTTCATACAATGTATTTGTTTTATTGAGTTGGTGGGTATGTTTGACCTCTTCACGATGACTTGAAGACATCCCTAAAGCTGCCCTCCTGGGCATCTCCTGCCACGACCAAGTTCCAAGTAGAGAAGTTGCTTTGGGAGTCTGGCGTCAGGCATACAAACTACATGTCCCACCCAACAGAGCTTGTTTTGAATGATTAGCACCTTGATGCTGGGCAAGTTGGCTTGGGAGAGGACGCTGCTGTTGGGACCGCCTTTGGAAGGATCTTGCAAAGGCACTGCTGGTGGTAATTCTCCAGTAACTTGAGGTGCTTCTGTAGGTCGTCCAAGCCTCCGAAGCAGGATATAGGAGTTTGGACGCCTACCCAGTGACTCGTGGGAGATCCTGGCTTGTGAATGATCAAAATGGAGAATGCTTATTCGGGAAGACACCGAATACACCAAGAGACTTTGGGAACATGCAGAAATGAAGTTGAGGCATCTGAAGGAGTGGATGAACCTCCAAACAACCCATCTACCCAACCCCTCAAGCACCACCTGCCCTGCATGTGGCAAAGTCTGCAGATCGTGCATTAGACTTGCCAGCTATTTTAGAATCCTTTGAATCGGAGCGGAAGCAAGTCATCCTCGATCCTGAGGGACTGCCTAAGATTTAGGTTTTTTTTAAATTCAGCGATTGCCCTAAATTACCAATGTACATTGTTGCAAAAGGTTTAAATAGCTAACCTTAAAGGTGATATAGAAAAGCAAAGTTTTTTTTTGATAAGTATTGTTGACATTAAGAAAAATTTGCTATTTGTATACCGGAACAATATCTTGGATTGTGTATTTTAAACATTGAAATATAATCATGGTCCATTTTGAAACTCTTCCTGTGTTGGACTTGGATATTATAATAGTGATGACTACCTCATTTAATAGTCAGCCTTACCATTTTACTAATTTTACAAATATGGCATGCAATTTGATTATTCCAATATATCTGCAAGGGTTTCTTGGTGTAAAATTCATATAGTGCTTTGTTTAATCTTGCAGGAAGAAAATGTGCATAGACCAAAAATACAATCATAAATATTAATTTGCTGTGTGAAAGTATATAAGCATTGGTTAGTTCTATTCCCTCAAAAGTGTTTAAACATTGTTTTCTGTTGTCAATAAGTACCCCCACACACAATTTAATGGCACTTCTAGTTTTAAAATGATAGATTTAGGAATTGCAGAGCACATCAGTAATTTGAATTCTAATTTAAAATATCGATCACTGTTTTATTTGGTTTTAAAAGTTCTAATTTATTTTATGCTCTTTGCTTGAGAAATAAGGAGCATATTCTTATGATAAGTGTGATTATGAATATGAAGATAACTATAAATGCTCTTGAAATATTAAAGAGGAGCAGGTAGAATCTAGATATATTACTGCTCTATAGCCACAAAGAATACAGTAGCATTCCTTGGCCTGTTTGCCTTGCATTCCGGGTTGTATTGTATGCTTAGATAAAACCTTGGGATTTCAAAATAAGATAGCTCAAAATGACTACAGTAACACTTTTTTAAAGCCAGGAATGTTTGGCATGTTTATTGGGGTATATCATGCTATAATATATTTACATAATTACAAAGGCCATTTGGCTTAAAAAGGCCATTTGGTTCTACAGGTCCATGTTCGTGTTTATGCTACATGCAAGCCTCTTCATCTAACCCGTCAACATACCCATCTATTCTTTCCTCCCTTTTGTTTTTATCAACCTTTGAATGCATCTTATGCTATTTGCCTCAACAACAACTTGTGGTAGTGAGTTCCACATTCTAATCACTCTCTGGGTAAAAGAAATTACTGCTGAATTCCCTATTAGATTTATTAGTACCAAGCTTATGTTAATAGCACCTAGCCCTGACGCCCCCAACAATTGTAAACATCATCTCTGTCTGTGCTCTTGAAACATTTCGTAATCTTGAAGATCTCGACTAAGCCACCCCTCTGCTCTTTTTTCTAAAGGATAGAGTCCCAATTTATTCAATTTTTCCTGATGGGTATAACATCTCAGTTTTGATATCATTCTAGTAAATCTTTTTGCACCTGCCCTAGTGCCTTTTATGATATGGAGAGCAGAACTATTCATAATCATCCTAGTGTGGTCTAACCAATGTTCTTCATAAGTTTAATATAACCTCTCTGCTTGTCAATTCTATCTCTTTAGAACTGGACTCCAGTGCATTGTTTGTTTTTTTAATAGCCTTATCAACCAGCATTGCTACTTTTATTGATCAATGTATCTGTCTCCCCAGATCCCTCTACCCCATTTAGACAATTATTTTCCAATAAATATGTGCCTGACTTATTTGTTCTGCCAGTGTGTTACCTCACTCCTATATATTGATGTCTGGAGTAGAGTCCCGTTCGAAGGTTGGTGTTTTCCTCAAGTTTTAGCACCTACCGGGAACTCCTGCAACTGACCAGGTGCCAGATGTATTTCCTGTCACCTTTCCTTTCGATACCAGTCTGAGGTCGAGAGGCGGGTACAAATGCTAAGCAAGTCTGCACCTCCTAAAACAACACCTAGGCTAGATAGCAAACAAAAATAGTACCCTTTCAGCTTGGAAGCTAGAATGTGAGGACTATGTACCTTGTGCATATCAAGGTACAATGACCCACATTCTACAGCAAGTGCACGCAAGATGGACCTGATTGACGATGAGCTACAAAAAGTTTGGCGTTGACATTGCAGCTCTAGACGAAGCCAGATTAGCCAAAACAGGCTCTGCTGATGAGGCTTGGAAAGGGCGCTGAAGACCACTGTGAACACGGTATAAGGTTTTCACTGAGTAACCGGCTGACAGTCAATTGTAACAACCAATAACGACCTCCTGAACACCACTTCTCCCTGTATCTGTCATCTGATGGCGCAGTCAACATCATATGTACCTTAGTACCAAATCTTGTATGCCAGCATCTCTGACAAAGAGCATCTCTATGATTCCCGAGGCGAGGTTTTGAGGTACATTCCAAACTTCAAGAGATATTCATCCTGGGTGATTTCAATCTGTGTGTTGGGGCAGACAGTGATCCATGGCCAACGTGCCTCGGTTGTCATAGGCTGGGCAAAATCAACAATGACAAACAACGCCTTCTTGAGCTTTGTGCCCTGAATGTGTCACAAATACCTTTCAGAGCAGATGTCGCCACAAGCTGTCATGGTGTTCCCCAATGTCTGGGCATTGGCACCAACTAGGTCATCACAAGAAGGTGTGATCTGCCCAGTGTTCTCCACACCCACACCTACCACACTGCAGATTGCAACAGCAACCATCTCTTGTCATATGCAGAGTGAAAGTGCACTCACAAAAGTTACACAGTTCCAAATAAGCTGGTGTGCCATGCATCAACATCCCTTGCATAAGTAATAATGCCAAATACCAGTACTTTACACTGCTGTAAGAACGATTGCTACCCACCAAAAGTTTATCAGGAAGTGCCGGATGCAGGTATTGATGAAGCTTGGAAGTAACTGAGCTCAATCATCAGCAGCAGAAGCATCATTTGGTAAATGCGGAACCCTCAACAAGGACTGGTTTGAGATCTACCCTGCTGAGATGACATCTGTCATTGATGCAAAAAACAAAGCTTACGTAATGCACATCATAAACCCAACACCTAAAACACTGCACAACCTGAAAGTAGCCAAATCAGCTGTCCAAAAGATAGGGAGATGCTGCACAAATAAACACTGGATCAAAGAACTATGTATGAAAGGGTCAAAAGGGTGCTTGGTCCTACCATCTCTAAGGTTGCCCTGCTGGAGTCAGCAGATGGTGAAGTACTCACTGACAAAAATAAACAGATTCCCCGCTGGGCTGAACACTACTGTAAGCTGTACTCCTGTGAGGCAGACATCTCCCAGTCCGCGCTTGACCCTCCTGCAGCTTCCCGTCATGGATGAATTCGATGAAGAACCCGCATCACTTCTCATCACTTTACCTCAAAGGCCATACACTGCTTAGCAAACAAAGACATCCAGCAAGGATGGAATCCCAGCGAAAGTGCTCAAGCACAGAAAGTTCCATCTATTGCAACACCTTTATGACCAGCTTCCCTGCTGGATGGTAGGCTCCGTTCACAGGATATGCGTGATGCAAAAACAAAGGCATCAACTACAGGGGAATCTCACTTCTTAACGACCTTAGCGTAACGGGGAAGGGCTTTACTAGGGTCATATTTTAAAAAAGGAACTCCCATCTATTTGCAGACTGAGTGCACCTGGAAGTACAGTGCTATTTACGTGCTGGTAGGCTGTGGACATGATCTTCTTCATACTCCAGCTACAAGAGAAGTGTCATACATACATACGAATGTATGAATTAGGAGCAGAAGTAGGCCAGTTGGTCCCTACTCCACCATCCAATAAGATGATGGCTGATCTGATTGTAACCTCAGCCCCTCATTCCTGCCACCCCCGATAACCTTTCAACCCCTTGTTAATCAAGAATCTATTTAGCTCTGCCTTAAAAATATTCAGACTCTGCTTCCACTGTCTTTTGAGGAAGAGAGTTCCAAAGGCTCCCGACCCTCAGAAAAAAATTCTCCTCATTTCTGTTTTAACTGAGTGACCCCTTATTTTTAAACAGTGCACCCTAGTTCTAGATTCTCCCACAAGAGGAAACATTCACCCCACATCCACTCTGTCAAGACTCCTCAGGATCTTAAAGGTTTCAATCAACTCACCCCTTACTCTTCTAAACTCCAGTGGATACAAGCCTAACCTGTCCAACCTTTCCTCATAAGACAACCCACCCATTCCTGGTATTAGTCTAGTTAATCTTCTCTGCACTGCTAATGCAGTTACATCTTTCCTTAAATAAGACGACCAGTACTGTACACAGTACTCCGGATGTGGCCTCACCAGTGCCCTGTACAGCTGAAGCATAACCTCCCTACTTTTTAATCAATTTCCCTTGCAATAAACAATAACATCCTATTAGCTTTGCTAATTGCTTCCTGTACCTGTATACTTGCCTTTTGTGATTCATGCACTAGGACACCCAGATCCCTCTGAATCTCAGATCTGCAATCTCTCACCATGTAGATAATCTTTTTTATTCTTCCTGCCAAAATGAATGATTTCACATTTGCCCACATTATACTCCTTTTGCCAGATCTTTGCCCACTCACTTAACCTATCTATGTCCCTTTGTAGCCTCCTTATGCCCTCTTCCCATTTTGCTTTCCTACTTATCTTTGCCTTGTCAGTAAATTTAGCAACCGTTCCTTCTGTCCCTTCATCCAAGTCGTTTATATAAATTGTAAAAATTTGGGGCTCCAGCTCTGATTCATGTGGCACACCACTCGTCACATCCTGCCAACCAGAAAAAGACCCATTTATACCAACTCTCTGCTTCCTGTTAGCTAACCAATCTTCTATCCATGCCAATGTGTTAGCCCCTACACCATGAGCCTTAGTTCTGCAATAACCTTTGGATGTGGCACCTTAACAATTGCCTTCTGAAAATCTAAATACAGTACATGCACAGTTCCCCTTTATCCACAGCACATGTGACTCCTTAAAGAGCTCCAATAAATTGGTTAAACATGATTTACCTTTCACAAATCCATGTTAACTCTGTCTGATGGCCTTGAATTTTTCTAAGTGCCCTGCTATAATATCCTTAATAAGAGCTTTTAACAATTTCTCTATGACAGCTGTTAAGCTAACTGGCCTCTAGTTTCTTGCTTTCTGTCTCCCTTCCTTTTTGAATAAGGGAGTTACATTTGCTATTTTCCAATCTAGTGGAACCTTCCCTAAATCTAGGGAATTTCAGAAAATTAAAACCAATGAATCAACTATCCCACTAGCCACTTCTTTCAAGACCTTAGGGCGAAGTCTATCAGGACCCAGGGATTTGTCAGCCTGCAACCCCAACAATTTACTCAATACCACTTCCCTGGTGATTGTAATTGCCCCAAGCTCTTCCCTCGCTTCCATTTCTTGATTTACAGTTATTTCCGGGATGTTACTTGTGTCCTCCATAGTGAAGACTGATGCAAAATACCTGTTTAATTCTTCCGCCATCTCCCTATTTTCCATTATCAGTTCCTCAGGCGCACACTCTATAGGGCCAACGCTCACTTCTTTAACTCTTATTTAAAGATCTATAGAAACTCTTACTTTCTCTCTTTCAATTACTAGCTAGCTTTCTCTCGTACTCTAATTTTTCTCTCATTAATCTTCTTGTCATCCTTTGCTGTCCTTTATATTCTTTCCAATCTTCTGACCTGCCACCTGGCCTTGCGTATTTATATGCTTTTTCTTTAAGCCTGATACTGTCTTTAACTTTTTTAGTTAACCACAGATAGTGGACCCTCCCTTTGGAATTTTTCTTTCTCATTGGAATGTATCTATTCTGTGTATTCTGAAATATCGCTTTAAATGTCTTCCACTGAACCTTGGACGCACTCACCTCTCCCTCAAAATGAATGTAAAATTCAATCATATAATGATCACTGCTACCTAGAGGTGCCTTCACTAGGAGGTTATTAATTAATCCTATTTGTTTGCACAATACCAGGTCTAGTATAGCCTGCTCTCTGGTTGGCTCCAGAATGTGCTGTTCTGAGCAACTATCCTGAAAATGTTTTATGAGTTCCTCATCTATGCTACCTTTGCCCATCTAATTTTTCCACTTTATATGTAGATTAAAATCCCCCATGATTATCTCCAAACCTTTCTGACAAGCTCCCATTGACTCCTCTTTCTTCTCTGTCCTACTGTGTCATTACAATTAGGGGGCCTGAACACCCATAAGTCACTTTTTGCCTTTATCATTTCTCATCTCAACCCAAACTGCATCTACATTCTGGTTTCTTGAACTTAGGTCATCCCTCTCTAATGAGCTAATACAATCTTTAATTAACAGAACCAACCCTCCACCTTTTCTAACTTTCTGTCCTTTTTAAATGTCACGTACCCTTCAATATTCAGATCCCAATCTGTCATCTTGCAGCCACGCCGCCGCAATGGCTATCAGATCATATTTATTTATTTCTATTTGTGCTATCAGTTCATCTGTTTTGTATCAAATGCTACTTGCATTTAGATACCGAGTCTTTAACTTTGTCCTTTTACTATTTTTGTAGCGTCTAGCCTTATCTGCTCATTTACTCTTTACTCTCTATCCTTTCCTCTCAGTCTGTTTATCATTTCCCATATTAATACCATTCTCTCTTGCCTTGTCTCTACTCTTTAGTTTACCACATCTTCCAAAATTTGATCCCATACCCCCACTATTCAGTTTAAAACCGACTCTACTTCCCTAGTTATGTGGCTCGAGAGGACACCAGATCCAGCACGGTTCAGGTGTAGACTGTCCCAACGGTACAGACCCTACTTTCCCCAGTACTGATGCCAGTGCCTCATGAACCGGAACCCACTTCTCCCACACCAGTCTTTGGCCCATGCATTTATTTTTCTAATCTTATTTGTCGTATGCCAATTTGCACATGGCTCAGGTAATAATCCAGAAATTATTACCTTTGAGCTTCTGCTTCTTAATTTGGTGCTGAGCTCCTTATACTGACTATGCAGAACTTCCCTTCCTTGTCCTGTCTGTGTCACTAGTACCTACATGGACCATGACCACGGGATCCTCCCCCACCCACTAAGTTCCTCCCCAGCCCTGAGCAAATGTCGCAAATCCTGGCACCGGCCAGGCAACATAGCAGTCTGGATTCTCGGTCCTCTCTACAGAGAACAGTGTCAATCCCCCTTACTATACTGTCCTCCACTACAACGACAATCGTTTGTGCTCCCCCCACTTGAATGGCTTCCTGTACCACAGTGCTATGGTCAGTCAGGTCATCTGCCCTGCAGCCCCACCCTCATCCAAACAAGCTGAAAGAACCCCAAACCCGTTGGGCAGTTGCAGAGGCTGACACTCCTGCATTCTTGCCCTCTGGGTCCCCTTACCTGCCTCAGCTGCAGTCACATCCCCCTGTCCCTGACTACCTTCCAAATCAGAAGATCCTGTCCTAAGTCGTGTGACCACCTGGTAGAAAGTACCCAGGTAATGCTCTACCTCCCTGATGTGTCGCAGCTCAGCCACCAGCCCAATGACTTTGAGCCAAAGCTCCTCAAGCTGCAGACGTGCTTGCCCTGGATAACACTGGCGTCCAGGAGGCCCACATGCTGCAGCCATGACACACAATCTGTCCTGCCATTCTTATGAGCTTTAATTAATTGCCTAATTACTTTATTCAATTGTTTATCGTTATATAGTTATTAATCTTATCACAAATTCCTGTACTATTTTAAACCTTAGGAATAGAATAGAATAGACCTTGACCGCTTACCAGATACTCACCAAACAGTTAGCTTCTTCCCCTGTGGTAGAGCAAGGATGAAAAAGTTAGAAAAAGCAAAGGAGTACCTCCTTCCCCTCGTGACTGAACTCCCTCAGCTTACCAAACTCACTCTCTTTTGAGGTCGCAAGCTTAGTGTTTGTCGCACTGAGTGTCCCTGAATTTATATGTGCTAAACAAAGGGTCTAGCTGAGCCCAGGTACAAGATCAGTTCAAGCTAGTTGCCTTAATTAACTATTTCAGCTGTTTCCAGTGGATAGCTTCTATCTCCCTGCTTAGGCCCCTGGATGAGACTTAGAATTTAAACAGCACTTGCAGTTAAATGTTAAATACAAACAATATTAGATCTTTCAAAAGATATTTAAATCTCCCTCAGCTCACTAAACCCTCTCACTCTTGAGGTGGCACTCTAGTCTGTCGGAAACAGGGTATACCTCTTCTTGACCTTACTTCATAACACTAAGGCATTCAACATCGTCAGCAGTGCAGGACTCTGCAAGATTTTAGGAAAAAGTGGCTGTCCACCAAAGCTCCTTGGCCTCATCCATTCCTCCCATGGCATCACGTACTGCACTGTATAGTTTGATGGCTCCACTTCCAGCATTTCAGATTGAAGAATGGAGTGAAACAGGGCTGTGCCCTAGACCCTACCCTGTTTGGCATCACCTCCATGCTCCTGACTTTGCCTTTCCAGCAGATATGGAAGGAGCCTACTTCCGTACTAGATCAGACAGCAAGCTCTACAATCTTAGCAAGACTGAAAGCAAAGACAAAACACATTGTGCCCTGATCAGAGAACATCTCTACACTGATGAAGCTGTGCTAGTGCAAGATGGAGTCTCTTGTTGGATACGTTCATTGCCTGGTACTTGTATGGCACGAATGTTACTTGCCACTTATCAGCCCACGCCTGAATATTGTCCAGGTCTTGCTGTGTTTCAGTATCTGAGGAGTCGTGAATGGTTCTGAGCATTGCGCAATTATCGGTGAGCATTCCCAATTCTGACCTTATCAGTCATTGATGAAGCAGCTGATGAAAGTTGGGTCTAGGATACTACCCTGAGGAACTCCTGCAGTGATGTCCTGTAACTGAGATGAATGACCTCCAACAATGACCATCATCTCCCTTTGCCCTAGGTATGATTTCCACCAGTGGAGAGTTTTTAGCTTTGCTAGGGCTCCTTGATGCCACACTTGGTCAAATGCTGCCTTGATGCTGAGCGCAGTCATTCTCACCTCTGGAGTTCAGCTCTTTTATCCATGTTTGGGCCAAGGCAGTAATAAGGTCAGGAGCTGAGTGACCCTGGGGGAACCTAAACTGAGCATCAGTGAGGAGATTGTTGCTATGTAAGTGCCGCCTGATAGCACTGTTGACGACACCTCCCATCACTTTACTGATGATTCAGATTAGACTGATGGGGTGGTAATTGACTAGATTGGGTTTGTCCTTTTTTGTGGACAGTGATTACCTGGGCAATTTTCCACATTGCCAGGTAGATGCCAGTGTTGGAACAGCTTGGTTAGGGGCACGAGTAGTTCTGGAGCACAAGTTTTCAGTACTAATGCTGGAAAGTTGCCAGGGCCCATAGCCTCTGCAGTACCCAGTGCTTTCAGCCATTTCTTGATATCACGTGGAGTGAATCAAATCGGCTGAAGACTGGTGTCTTTGATGCTGTGGATCTCAGAAGGTGGCAGAGATGGATCACCACTTTGTACTTCTGGCTGAAGATGCTTGCAAATGTTTTGGCTACATCTTTAGCACTGATGTGTTGGACTCCCCCGTCATTGAAGATGGGGACATTAGCAGAGCCTCTCCTCCAGTTGATAGTTTAGTTGTCCACCATCATTCACGACTGGACGTGGCAGGACTGCAGAGTTTAGATTTGATCCATTGGTTGTGGTATCGCTTAGCTGTACGTGTCAGGTGCTACTTCTGCTTTTTGACATGCCTGTAGTCAATTGAGGCATTCAAGAGGGAATTGTATTATTATCTGAAAAGGAAGAATGTGCAGTACATCCGGGAGAAAGCAAGAGAGTAGCACTAGGTGAATTGCTCCTTCAGAGAGGCAGCACAAACACAAAGGGCCGAACGGCCGCCTCCTGTCTGTGATTCCCTTGAAGTGCATGTTAAATAAGCCGAGGAATGATAGCCCAATTAGCTTGTCAGTAGTGGGAAGCATAATAGAATCCTTTCTCAAGGATGTGATAGAAAAACATCCAGAAACTGGGTTGGCACCTCATTTTTGGTATCTTGTTGCTGCCCCAGCATGCTCTCCTGCACTCTTCATTGAATCAGGGTTGTTACCCCAGCTTGATGGCATTGGTAGAGTGGTACAGCTGGGCCATGAGATTACAGACTGTGGTTGAATGCAATACCACTGCTGCTGATGGCCCACAGCATCTTCTGGATACAGCCTTGAGTTGCTAGATCTGTTCGAAATCTATCCATTTAGCATGGTGGTAGTGCCACACAACACAATGGAGGATATCCTTAATGTGAAGACAGGGCTTCACCTCTACAAGAACTGTGGGACAGGACATACCCAGGAATGGTGATGGTGTTCGGGATATTGTACGGTATGATTCAGTGTGTGTGACTGTCAAACCATTGTTCGACTAGTCTATGGGACAGCTCTCCCAGTTTGGCACAAGCCCTTGGATGTTAGTAAGGAGGTCTTTGCAAGATTAACAGGGCTGGGTGTGCCATTGTCGTTTCCGGTGCCTAGGTTGTACCAGTTTCATTCCTTTTAGAGTTTGTAGTGGTTTGATACAACTGAGTGGCTTGCTGCTATTTCAGAGAGCATTTAAGAGTCAGCCACATAACTAAGAGTCTGGAGTTACATGTAGGCCAGACCAGATAAGGATGGCAAACTTCCTTCCCTAAAGGACATTAGTGAACCAGATGGGTTTCTACAAAAATCGACAATAGTTTCATGGTCACCATTACTCAGACTAGTTTTTAATTCCAGATTTATTCACTGAATTTAAATTCCACTAGCTGTTGTGGTGGGATTTGAACCCATGTCCCCAGAGCATTAGCCTGGACCTCTAGATTACGAGTGCAGTAATTAGTATTAGTCTAGAACTTGGCACCTTATTAAAGGGAAAATCCAGGTATATTTTGTAAAAACAGAAAATACTGGAAAAACTCAGCAGGTCTGACAGCATCTGTGGAGATAGAAACAGAGTTTTTACGTTTTGAGTCCGAATGACTCTTCAGAGCTTCAGATCAGCTTCTGCTCTGAAGAAGAGTAATACAGACTCAAAATGTTAACTCTGTTTCTCTCTCCACAGATGCTGTCAGAGTTTTTCTAGCATTTTCTGGTTTTATTTTGTATTTCCAGCATCCGCAGTATTTTGCTTTTATCGAGGTATATTATGTCTACTTCATTACTCTTATTTATCCTTTCTGTAACATCAAAGAATTCAATAAGGTTGGACCAACATGACCTTCTGTTTTGGAATCTATGCTGACTTCTCTTTGATATTATTTCAGTTTCTGGATGTTTTTCTATCACATCCTTGAGAAAGGATTCTATTATGCTTCCCACTACTGACAAGCGAATTGGGCTATCATTCCTTGGCTTATTTAACATGCACTTCAAGGGAATCTCAGACAGGAGGAGGCCGTTCGGCCCTTTGTGTTTGTGCTGCCTCTCTGAAGGAGCAATTCATCTAGTGCTACTCTCTTGCCTTCTCCCGGATGCACTGCACATTCTTCCTTTTCAGATAATAATACAATTCCCTCTTGAATGCCTCAATTGAACTTGGCTCCACTAAACTCTCAGGCAGTGCATTCCAGATCCTAACCACTTGCTGTTTGATAATGTGTTTCCTCCTGTTGCCATTGCTACTTTTGCCAATTACATTTAAATCTATGCTCTCTGGGCCTCGATTCTTCCACAATGGGAACAGTTTCTCCCTATCTACTCTGTCCAGCCCCTCATGATTTTTAATACCTGTATCAAATCTCCTCTCAACCTTCCCTTCTCAAAGGAAAACAATCCAATTTCTCCAATCTATCTATCTACTGAAGTTCCTCATCCTTGGAACCATTCTAGTGAATCTTCTGCACTCTTTTTAATGCCTTCACATCCTTCCTAAAGTGTGGCACCCAGATGTGGATGCAGTAATCCAGTTGAGGTTGAACCAGTGCACAAGTTCAACATTGCAACAAGTGCCCAAGCCTGGATATTGTCCAGGTCTTGCTGCATTTGGACGTGGACTGCTTCAGTATCTGAGGAGTAGCAAGTGGTGCTGAACATTATGCAGTCATTGGCGAACATGTTCAATTCTGACATTATGATGGAAGGAAGGTCATTGATGAAGCAGCTGAAGATGGTTGGGCCTTGGTCGCTACCCTGAGGAACTCCTGCAGTGATGTCCTGGAACTGAGATGATTGACCTCCAACAACCACAACCACCTACCTTTTGTGCTTGGCATGACTCCAATCAGTGGAGAGTTTTCCCCCTGATACCCATTGACTCCAGTTTTGCTAGGGTTCTTTGATGCCACATTTGGTCAAATGCTGCCTTGATATCAAAATGATTCAGTTCACGTTATTCTGCATTAAATTTCATCTGCCATTTGCCTGCGCATGCCACCTACCTATGTCCTTTTTGAAGTTCTATACTACTATCCTCGCAGTTCAAGATACTTTCAAGTTTTGTATCATCAGCAAATTTTGAAATTGTGCCCTGTACACCAAGTTCTAGGTCTTTAATATATATCAGGAAGTGCAGGGGTCCTAACACCAACTCCTAGGGAACCCCACTCCAAACCTTCCTGCAGCCCAAAAAAACAACCATTCACCTCTGCTCTCTGTTTCCTATCATTCAACCAATTTCGTATTGGTGAGACCACACCTGGAATACAGTGTACAGTATTGGCCTCCTTATTTAAGGCACGATGTAATTGCGTTGGAAGCAGTTCAGGGAAGGTTTACTAAACTAATACCTGGATTGGGCGAGTTGCCTTATGATGAAAGGCTGGACAGGCTAGACTTGTATCTGTTAGAGTTTGGAAGAGTAAGAGGTGACTTGATCAAAACACAAAATCCTGAGTGGTCTTGAGAGGTTCGATGTGGAGAGGATGTTTCCTCTTGTGGGGGAATCTACTACTAACTAGGGGTCACTGTTTAAAAATAGGGGTCACCCATTTAGGACAGGGATGAGGAGAAATTTTTTCTACCAGCGGGTTGAATGTCTTTAGAACTCGTCCTCAAAAGGCGGTGGAAGCAATGTCTTTGAATATTTTTAAGGCAGAGCGCAATTCTGGATAAGCAAGGAGATGAAAGGTTATCCGGGAGTAGACGGGAATGTGGATTTGAGGTTACAATCAGATCAGCCATGATCTAATGGAATGGTGAGCAGGCTTGAAGGGTCAAGTGGCCTACTCCTACTCCTGCCAATTCTATGTTCGTATGTTGCTGCTGTGCCTTTTATTCCATGAGCTTTAACTTTGCTCACAAGTTTGGAAGTCCATGCATACCACATCAAGAGCATTACCCCCATCAAGCATCTCTTCTCATCAAAAAACGCCAAGTTAGTTAAACATGATTTGCCCTTAACAAATCCTTAATTAACCTGCATTTGCCCAAGTGACTATTAATTTTGTCTTGAATTATCGTTTCTAGAAACTTCCTCACCACCGAGGTTAAACTGATTGGCCTGTAGTTTCTGGGCTTATCTTTACACCCTTCTTTTGAATGAGTACGCAACATTTGCAATCTCCCATCCTCTAGCACATCTTAGGCAATCTGGAAAATTCCCACTCTCACTTCCCTCAGTCTCCTTGGATCTCTTGCTTCTGAAATAAAATTGCGTGGTTGCAAGCAACCTCAGTAATAATGTGGCTATAAATGTTGCCACAGTACTGTTTTCTATCAAAATATAAACAGAAACCTCACAACAACTGTCCTTCTGCACACCATGATGTTACCCAACTGAAACACTTGCTACTCAGGCCTACTGTTGTTGGCTCTCTGTATTAGAATAGAACGTTTAGCCAGTGACTGTAAGACTTGAACAGTTCACACACCTACATATTCAACACACCTGGATATTAAAGCAAAAGAAGTCAGTTTGAAATTTGTGTTTTTACTCTGATTTAATCAGCTTTATTTCTTGGTATTTACAAGACAGCTTAATACATTTCCAGAAAGGTAGTCATTGTTGGCCATGTTCTTTACTAATTGGTGTTCCAAAGAAACCTGTTGTGCCCTTCCTCTTTTCTTGGTCCTTCCACTTTAGATTCCTGCAACTGTCAATTCCTCCCACATGGTGCCATATGTAATGAAGGGATGTTGAAGTTAATGTCTTTGTATTGTTATCAGTGTTGCTGCAAAATATGCCACATGAGGATTAATTAAGCAGAGACTGATTTTCCACTTCTTTGCAATCAGATGAAGTGCACCATCTGCTGGCTGGGCATTTGCCACTGTTACTTCAGTTGAATAATTTGTAACTGAATTTTAGACACTCTTCTGCTGACCACCTACTTAGATTTTTTTCATTTTGAGAATAATGCAAAAACCAGCATTGTTTCTCTTGATCCCAAAATAGCCTAAAATGAAAACTGATGCAAATTTAAAGATTGGTACAACTGCACCTTGCAATTATATACTGCCTTCTACGTAGTAAAATGTCCCAAGGCTCTTCACAGGAGTGTTATCAAGCAGAATTTGAGAATGTGCCAAGTGGGACAGATGACCAAAAGAGAGACATTTTCAGGAGTATCTTAACAGAGGAGGGATTGTTTAGGGAGGAAATTAGAGTTTAGAACAGCTGAAGGCAAGAACATTATCCGCGGTGCACTGAAAATCAGGGATGCACAAGAGGCTAGAATCTGAGGAGTACAGAGCTCTCGCTGGGGTGTAGGGCTGAAGGAAGTTACTGAGATAGGGAAGGAATTTGAAAAGAAAGATGAGAGTTTTAAAATTGAGGCTTTTTCTGTTCCAGAACCAGTGTAAGTCAGTAAGCTCAGTAGTGATGGGCAAACTGGGCTTGGTGTGAGGTAGAATACAGATGGCAGAGTTTTGGATGAGCTTAAGTTTATGTTGGATAGAAGATAGGCCAGGCAGGAGAACATTGGAAAGTCTAGTCTAAAGATAACAAGGGCATGAAGGTTTTAGCAGCAAATAAGATGAGGCAGGGCCATCAGTAGCAGATTTATGTACCACCACAATCTTTAATCTAATGGCCTGGCATATCCCTCACTTTAGCATTACTATCAAGCCAGGGACCCACCCTGGTTCAATGAGGAGTGTAGACAAGCATGCCAAGGGTGGCCCAAAACAAAAACAGAATTACCTGGAAAAACTCAGCAGGTCTGGCAGCATCGGCGGAGAAGAAAAGAGTTGACGTTTTGAGTCCTCATGACCCTTCAGCAGAACTGAGTGTGGCACCTGGCATACTTAAAAACAAGGTGCCAGCCTGGTGAACCCACAACACAGAACTTCTATGCATGCTAAACTTCGGAAACAGCTATAGACTAAGCTAAGCAGTCCCACAGCCAATGGATGCAATTAAAGCTCTGTAGTCCTGTTGACAACAATCAGCTTTGTCCCAGTCAATCAGCTTTGCCCCAGTCATGTACCATATGTTCACTAATGCCAACTGACATTGGGCTAATATTGGTGTCTGCTTCATTATTTGCAGCATTTGGTAATGCCTTTTTGTTCCATTGTATTGTTTGGCTCCAGAACTGATGAAAGATCATCAATTGAAATGTTAACTCTGTCTTTCTCTCAGCAGATGCTGGCTGACTTGATGAGTATTTCCAGCATTTTCTATCCTCACTTGGGAAACCACTTAACTAGTTATCTTGTCCTCACTTGAGTCCACTAGCTTCTGGTTTGATATTAGGATGTTAGTGGAGATTCCTTAATCACTTTTTTTGGAAGATCATACATAAGTAGGGAGGTTATGCTTCAGTTATTCAAGGCATTGGTGAGACCACATCTGTAGTACTGCGTACAGTTTTGGTCTCCTTATTTAAGGAAGGATGTAAATGTATTGGAAGCAGTTCAAATAAGGTTTGCTAGACTAATACCTGGAACAGGTGAGTTGTCTTATGAGGATATGTTGGCAAGCTAGGCTTGTATCTGCTGGGGTTTAGAAGAGTAAGGGGCGACTTGATTGAAACATATAAGAATCTGAGGGATCTTGAGAGGGCGGATGTGGAGAGGATGTTTCCTCTTGTGGGTGAACCTAGAACTAGGAGTCACTGTTTAAAAATAAAGGGTCACCCATTTAAGACAGAGATGAGGAGAAATTTTTTCTGAGGGTTTAGAGCCTCGTCTTGAAAAGGTGGCGGAAGCAGAGTCTTTGAATATTTTTTAGGCAGAGCTAGATTCTTGATGAGCAAAGGGGGTGAAAGGTTATTGGGGGTAGGTGAGAATGTCATGTTGAGGTTACAGTTGGATCAGCCATGATCTTATTGAATGGTGGAGCAGACTCGAGGGGCCATGTGGCCTAATCCTCCTAGTTCATTTGTATCATCTCTGAATTCTATTTTATTTTGTGCTTGAGGAGGCAAAACTGAACCAAACAAGTAGTTTTGTGCCCTCCATGCCATCCAGTTTAACTGCAGTGTCACTCACCAAAAATGCATGATACGTTGCTGCTCTCTGCAGCAGAGATGTAGCCATGAACAGTTTTTTTTAAAAGATCGCCGAATGCATTTGATAATTTGGACCAACTTAACTTCAAAAGGCTAATTTGCAGGACACCTATAAAGTGCCATTTGGATCGACTATTGAACTTTTTATGGCGATAATGATTTTTTAAAAATAGTTTTGCTTTGGCCAGGAGTCTTATGTGTCATAGGGAAAATATGCTGTCAGTAAATCCTTATTGTTTTGTGAATTGCCAGAACTTGAGTCTTTAATTAGCTAGAACATTTTGTAACTGAATGAATTAGGCGGTTTTACAAAAATAGCTATAATGTTAACTGCAAGTGGTTATAAACGGCCCATAAAAGTCAGCTTCTTGAAGGCAGAGGATCTGGTCTATTAGCAGCAGCAACCCAGCAAGAATGAGTCTGAGAAAAGGAAGACAGTGATGCATGGGAGAGGGAAAGGGAGAAATGAGTGACCATGAAGTTGAGCAGGGAGGGGGCAGAATATAGGAGTGTGGCTTTGTAGGGGGGAGGAGCAACGAGAGAAGCTGAAGTGGGCATGGAAGGAGTGTTCTAGCATGAGGTGGGTTAGATGCAGAGGCGAATGTTTAGCTAAATGGGAGTAGCAGGAGTGGTAGAAAAGTATGAAGTGGAGGGTTGGAAGAAGATTGGGTTTTTAATGGAAACGATGTAATGTGAACTGATTCCAGAGTAGTGTACCTCCTGGGTTGGGATGGAGAATGAGGTGGGAGAGTGATGGCCTGGTTTGTCTACTCTAGATTTTTTGATCTAAAAATATATCAATTATGAAGTGAAAGATAACGTAAAATTCAGTATATAATTTTCAGTGTGAAGATTCTAATTTTGTTGAGGGAACACGCACCCAGACTCTTCAAGTACACCATCAATTTTAGCCCTTGAGTGTTTTACTATATTTGTCTCTCCAATACAAGTGAGGCATTTGGGTAATTCCTACAGCTGAAGTTACAATATCCATATAATGACTTTATTAGCCTTTCACATAAAAATTAATCAGGGCTGTTCTTGACTTGGCAACTGTGCTCGTTTTTATTTGAAGCAGTTGGTCAACTTATTGCTAATCTTTTGTTAGCATAAATCTACTCACTGCTTCTTCATAGAGAAGGAAGTGACATTACATCTGGAATAGTAGTTAAATATATACTTTGGTATACCGTGATAAAAGCCATTTTGTAACTAGTCAAATACTGTCCACTGGTTTGCCGTGTTTGATTTGGGTTAATGTACGCTGAAGGTTTGATCAGCTACATTCTATAACTAGCATGCAATTATGAATTTACAGTCTCTTTTGTCTGTATTCCAGTTCTCTGCTGTTCCGGAACCTTTGAGCTGCCATGACTACCTGCCTGAATTGTCTCACATGTCTTCCTGCACAGAGCAGAAAGGCAGCACTGTGTCTTGGGAACAGCTGGAGGCCATGGAACTCCCATCTTTCCAGCCTGCCTACTTGGTCTTATGCCGAGTTCTCCTCAACGTTATTCATGAGTGCTTGAAACTAAGGTTGGAGCAGAGACCTGCAGGAGAGCCATCATTGCTCAGCATTAAACAGGTAACCTGCCAAAATTATCGCATTCATAGGGCAGAAGTTAAAATTTGAGCCTGCTTTCATCTTTCTCTTGGAGCAGTGATGTTGGTGTAATTTCACATGCATTTTCTTTATGTAGTATTGATGTGTAGAAAGCTCGCTCTCTCTGATAGAGTACTTTGTAACTGTATCAGCAAATTTATCTGCTGGCATGGATTATCCCTTTTAAATTGAACAATTTCCGATTTTTTTATACCTGTTTGTGCTTCTCAAGTTTTCATTAAAAAAACTTTTATTGTTTTGAATGTCAATGGTTAAGACTTTTTGTGCCATAACAGTACATTTAAGAGATTAGTTCAAATTAATTACAAAAAAATGAACTATTATACTTAAGCTACATTGCAAATGTTCTGGATTAATGGTCTATTTTTTAATACTAGTTTTGTCATAAAATGTGCACTTTTTAAAGTTTATTGCAGTACCTGAGTTTTCAGATGACCAATAAAACAAATATGCTGGGCCAAATCTTGCTGGAGTGGGGCATCTCATGGTTTACTTGATTAGACTTCTACACCCTTCAGTTTGAATTTATTTTTTCACTGTGAAATACTGGAAGTACAAGCTTATAATGGTGCAGAGAGGGGAACAGGGCGTTAGGGACCTTGATGAATGATGGGACTAATAATATAACTTATTAGTGAAGTTTAAAGATTGTGAAAGAAATGGGGATGGTGGATATTAGAGTAAGTGAATTAAGAATCAAATCAGCAAAAAGAGAAATGGAGAGAAGGGAAGGAAGATCAAATTAAGAGTAGAGAGAAATGGGAAAGGAAAATTAAGAAAAAAAGTTAATTTATGTTTTTTAAATCTTTTAAGAACAGTTTAAATTGTTTCCTTTCTTGACCAGAGAGATTGATTGGTATTGTAGTGATTATGTCATTAAAAGGATACTTAAGTTGTTGAGTTCCAGCCCTAAATTTCTGCAGTGAGCTTGATGGGCAATTAATAGCCAGTTCTTAAGATTAACAGGGAGGCTTAAAGGCACAATGCTGTTTGCTTTGCACAGTGTAGTGAAAATCTCCACAATTTACAACTTTTGGCATATCTCTTCTTCTCAAGAACTTTTTGGCCGATTTGCGCATTAATAACTTTGTGTCATTAAAGCATCAGTTTTCCAGCAAGATTTGGCTCATGTTTTTTCCAAATACTGTTTTGTTTTGAAAACAATTCAGTTATAGTTGAGAAATTAGATACTTTAAACAACAAGCACTCTGAGGTTACATCAGAACCCAGTAGTTTTGGAAATGAAGTCTGTTTTGTCAGGCAAGAATATATTTTTTCGAACTTGTGGTCATTTCTCAGATGGCAATCACAGGCTTCCTATGCACAATGAACAATCTAGAATACAATGTAGTTTTAATATTGACTTCCCAAAACCCACATTATTGGCCCTTGTAGTGCACACCAATTTTATTTTTTCCTATCCTCTTCCCCTCTTGTAGGTGCAGACTTTTTGTTAGCCATGGATGCCATTTGCCCTGTGGTTCCTTAAATGTTCGTACCCTGCGTGTAAATGTCATCAAGATATTCAGTCATGGGGGAGATTTAATGCCAAGCCTGACCCTGACGCCACTTGACATTCACACAGCTAACAGAAATCTCTTTTTAGTGATCCGGAATAGATACGCTGATTAGTATTTCACCTTGCTTATGCATAGGAATTGAAACCAATTCTGGTGCCCTACCATCAACCTGCCTGAAATCAGTTAATTCAGAGCTACAGAGTTTAAATCATTTTTATGTAATGTCAAAAGTTCATTGGTATATTTACACTAATTTTATTGCCACAGCTGGAAATTGTAAACCAATAATTACCTATCTCATACCAATCTTGCCAAAAAAGTCTTCAATATTTGGCATCATTTATAAATGTTTCCAAATACTGCATATAACGGTTATTTGTATTACAGTTGGTTCGAGAGTGCAAGGAAGTGCTGAAGGGTGGCCTACTTATGAAGCAGTATTATCAATTCATGCTGCATGGGATCGTGGATGAATTCCAGAGACGGCAAAAGGTTAACAATAATATTGATGAATTTGAGGAAGATCTACATAAAATGTTAATTGTGAGTATATTAATGAGTGGCGCTTTCTATAAATCACATGAGTTGAAGCCTGGGTTATCATGATTTTTCTTTTGCATTTGCAATTGACATGTTTTACCATATTGGACAAAAACATTCAGAACTGCATTGCATTACTGTTCTGTCTAAAAATGAATTATTTCGCAGCAGCACGGAAACCAGCTGATTCAATTTAACTTAACTCTTATGCATTTTGTGCTGGTAGTGCTGGAAATACATGTTCTGTAAATTGTAATCTTATTTATAAAATGAGTACGACTGTCAAACTGCTGCTTCCCATCAAGTTTTTTTTTTAAATCGGAGTCACGTCTTTCTAAATATTTTTTAATTTTATAGTTCATTTTAAGATATGCACTTGCAAAGTTAATGTAGTTAGCTGTCTAACTTATGACCAAATAGAATGAATCTTGCACTGGTGATTTATGTAAACTCTGTTGCACAGTTTTTTGTCATATGCATTTTAAATCCTAAGTTGTTAAAAAAGGCATAATTCTTGTGCCTTATCATTGTGACCTTTGTGTGCTTGTAGAATACGTGTTCTGTGGCATAAAATCTAAAACAGTGAAATACCATTGCTTGAATGTGATATATTAGCTGCATAGAATGGAGCACAACCACATTTAAAAGGAAGGGCATTTGCAATTTATCTGTGAGCAACATTGTTTGCCAAATGTCCTGAACTATCAGGTCTTATGTTGAGAACTCCAGTCTATAACATTGTAGTTGGAGAACACCATTGTTTTCCCTTTTTTGAAATGTATTCTGAATAATTCATTTCTGTTGTGATGTCCATTTGGTACCTAATCTGTAATCTTATTAAATGCTTCGCATAAAATTTGATTCTGTGAAGTCTGCATGGGAATTATTTCCCCCAACCCCACACACACACACACACCCCCCGCCCTCCACCAATTTTCTCCTATTCATTCAGTCTCCTGTGGCGAAGGCAGTGGCTGGAGTTAGGCGACTGTCCCCTGAAATGGCCGCCTTTGTGTGTGAATCCAGTGAGAGTGAAACTGTGTGCAGTTTTGTTTAAACTGATATCTACATGCAGGCTTTTCAGCAAGGGTCATTAGCGATGAGCAGATTCTATTCATCGCACCAGTCCCCCCTTCCTTCGGTTTTGAAATCAAGGGCTCAAAACAGTGGAAACCCTAGAGTATGGAATGTGTAGAGGGGAACTTAAAAAGGAAATTAGGAAAGCAAAAAGGGAGCATGAAAAAACGCTTAGAGGTAAAATAAAGGAAAATGCGAAGTTATTTTACAAGTATATGAAGAGTCAGAGGATATCTAGGGAAAGAGTAGGGCCCATTAAGGACCATAGTGGTAATTTGTGTATGGAGCCGGAAAACATAGGTAGGGTTCTAAATGAATACTTTGTATCGGTGTTCACAAGTGAGAGAGATGACGTGGGTATGGAAATCAGGCAGAAGGACTGTGATATAATTAAAGAAATTAGCATAGAAAGGGAAGAGGTTCTAAGTGGTCCGGCAGTCTTAAAAGTAGATAAATCTCCAGGCCTGGTTGAAATGTATTCCAGGGTGTTGAGTGAAGCAAGGGAGGAGATAGCAGGGGCGCTGGCAATAATTTTCAATACCTCTCTGGCCACAGGAGAGGTGCCAGAGGTCTGGAGGACAGCCAATGTGGTACAGTTATTCAAGAAGGGAGGAAGGGATAAACCAGGGAACTATGGGCCAGTCAGTCTAACCTCAGTGGTGGGGAAACTATTGGAAGCAATTCTGAGGGACAGAATTAATCTACACTTGGGGAGGCAGGGATTAATCAAGGACAGTCAGCATGGTTTTGTTAAGGGGTCATGTCTGACCAATTTGATTGAATTTTTCGAAGAGGTGACCAGGTGTGTAGATGAGGGCAATGCATTTGACATAGTCTACTTGGACTTCAGCAAGGGTTTTGATAAGGTCCCACATGGGAGACTGATAACGAAGGTAAGAGCCCATGGGATCCAAGGCAATTTGGCAAATTGGATCCAGAATTGGCTGAGTGGCAGGAAGCAGAGGGTGATGGTCGAGGGGTGTCTTTGTGACTGGATGCCTGTGTCCTGTGGGGTTCCACAGGGATCGGTCTTGGGTCCCTTGCTGTTTGTGGTATATATAAACGATTTAGACTTGAATATAGGAGGGTTGATCAGTAAGTTCGTGGATGACACGAAAATTGGTGGGGTAAATAGTGAGGAGGATAGCCTTAGATTACAGGAGGATATAGAAAGGGTGGTCAGATGGGCTGATCAATGGTAAATGGAATTTAATCCGGATAAGTGTGAGGTGATGCACTGGGGCAGGACAAACAAGGCACGGGAATACGCGATGAATGGTAAGACCCTGGGAAGTACCGAGAATCAGAGGGACCTTGGTGTGCATGTCCACCGGTCCCTTAAGGTAGCGGGACAGGTAGATAAGGTGGTTAAGAAGGCATATGGGATGCTTGCCTTTATTAGCCAAGGCATAGAATATAAGAGCAGGGAGGTTATGCTGGAACTGTATAAAACGCTGGTTAGGCCACAGCTAGAGTATTGTGTACAGTTCTTGAATCCGCATTATAGGAAGGATGTGATTGCACTAGAGAGAGTGCAGAGGAGATTTACTAGGATATTGCCTGGGCTGGAGAGTTTTAGTTAGGAGGAGAGATTGGATAGACTAGGGTTATTTTCCCTGGAGCAGAGGAGATTGAGTGGGGGGACATGATTGAGATGTATAAAATTCTGAGGGGCATAGATAGGGTAGACAGGAAGGAGCATTTCCCCTTGGTGGAGGGATCAATAACCAGGGGCATAGATTTAAGGTAAGGGGCAAGAAGTTTACAGGGGATGCGAGGAGAATTTTTTCACCCAGAGGCTGGCGGGAATCTGGAACTCACTGCCTGAAAGGATGGCAGAGGCAGATACCCTCATAACATTTAAGAAGCATTTGGATATGCACTTGTGATGCCATGGCACACAGGGCTATGGGCCTAGTGCTGGAAAATGGGATTAGAATAGTTAGGTACTTGTTTGACCGGTGCAGACTCAATGGGCCGAAGGGCCTTTTTCTGTTCTGTAGATCTCTATGACACATTCCTGTGAATGATTAGATAGTTTATTGCACCTCCATACCTATCCTGTCTGAGATCAAGAAATGGAGCATAGGTCACAAATTCATGGTCTCTATAAATTGAGGATGACATTATGCTCCCTGGAGCCACCTGGGAGCTCTCCTGGGTTTTAAAAACAGTTGTTTTTTTTTTTGACCTCATGGACCATAACATGTCAGAGCTGTTCTGTTCCATTAGTGTAAACTTGGCGTACTTCTTGACCTAAGTTAAGCTCAGACCCCAACTGCGTTCTATTACCTACTGCCACTAATTTAGTATTGACCATCTGTTGCCAAAACCCTCATCCATGCTTTTATTACCTCTAAGCTTGATTATTAAAATTCTTTCATGGCCAGCTTCCCATCTTCCACCCTACATTGACTTCTCTAATTGCAGCAGGTGCTTTTAACCCATCACTATTCAATGACCTACATATTCTCCTTGTCTGGCAATAGCTCTTTTTTTGTTTCAAATCCCTCCATTACCTCCTCCCTCTTTGTAATATCCTATAGCCTTCCGAGACCTCTGTGCACTCCTCTGGCCTCTTGCACTTTAATCACTCCACAATTGGCAACCACACCTGCAGCTGTTTGGACCCTGGAAAGCACTAGTCTTCCCCCTCTCTATCTCTCTCCTTTATACCTCCCACTTTATTCAAGTTTACAAATGGTCGCTTGGTAGCACAGAACTTGAGCATTGCTGAGAAAAGACATTTTGTCGAAGCTTTTTGCCTTGCCCTCATCAGGACAATCACAAGAATACCAATGTCAGGGGAAGCAACAACTTTATACTGTAAGAGAAAAGAGTGCTGATTGGTGGCAAGGGGACCCTGATTGGTAGAAGCGTTGTCATGGAGAATGCACTGGTTAATAGTAACTAACAGTTAACTGCTGAGCATTGTTTGAAATTTAAACCAGGCAGCTTGACTCTGGTCAAGGCACTGCCCTGAGGATTGATCCAGCAAAAGGCTATCACTTATTTTGTTTAGCTGAAACAGGTGCAATGTGTGTACATGTTCAGTCTGTCTGCAAAGATCAGGGCCCAGTGTACTAATATACATAACTTCCAGTACATGCAAATGTGCCACACTGTGAGCCTGACTGACCATCTTAAATTGGTTGTCAGTGCAATGCTATAAATTAGCAGGGCAATGCCTCGACCAATCAGAGCCAAGCTGCCTGGTTTAACTGTCAGTTACTATTAACTGGTGCATTCTCCATGGTAACACCTCTACTAATCAGAGTCCACTTACCAACCAATCAGCACTGTCTTCTCATACAGTATAAAGTTGCTGCTTCCCCTGATATTGATATCATTGCAATTGTCCTGATAAGGGCAAGATGAAAAGCTTCGACAAAATGTCTTTTCTCAGCAATTATTCAAGTTTTTGGTTGCATGCCCTAACATCTCTTTGTGGCTGTGTTGTTAAAGGTTATTAAAAGGTTCTTGTATGCGATGACATGACTCACCTTTAACCACCACTCCCACACCCCCATTCTCGATAACATGGATTATTGTGGGAATTGTGTGTTTGAACAAAAGCTCCATGGCACACCAATCTGCCTCCAAGATTTGTGTGGGGTGGTGTTCATTTTTGGCTTCTATCTTCTTTGATTTTGGTATTTTTGCAATTATCACATGGGCCCTTTAGCTGTTTTATTCCTGGTGTTGTCTCCATTGGCTTTGTATACATAAAATGGCATGGAGCTAGTAGCTATTTTGCTGCATAATTTTATTGCAGCAAAGATATTACCACATGCAGTACTGGGAAAAGCAGGCTGGAAGATGAGTGCCACTGGTATAAAGTGTTAAAATACGCATTGGAAAGTTTGCACAATACAGCTTTTTTTCAGAATCTTTTGTGTTGTGTACATGTTTCCTTTGGCATTATAGGTTTATTTTGATTACATGCGGAGCTGGATTCAGATGCTACAGCATTTACCTCAAGCCTCCCACAGTCTGAAGAACCTTCTAGAAGTAGAATGGAATTTTACCAAAGAAATAACCCCTTGCATACGAGGAGGAGAGGCCCAAGCAGGAAAGCTCTTCTGGTAGGATCTGTGTTGTTATGATCCCTGTGGAGACTGATAACTTTAAAACAAAAGAAATTCGAACTTCCAGTTGACAGCTGAAAGGATGACACAAGATTTCAAATTTTAAAATTTTGATGTTAACAAACCAATTAAAAGCACTATTGACTAAACACTAGTGGATAGCTTACATGTTGAACTACAGAACAGAACTTTCCCCTTTTACTTTTAACACAACTGAGAAACCTGCATCACAGGTATACTGTACGCCATCCTTTAAGTAGTCATTTGATTTTTCCTGGACTCAGTCCAAAATGATTCTTAGCTCCTGAGGGTTTACTTCCGTTCTTTTCCTTTCCCAGCCTGGTAACTTTTAACCCCAGAACTGTCTTTCACATGAGGGTTTTTACTGAAAATTTTCCCCTGAACACAAGCTAGGCAAATCTTCCAGCCTCGTTTCAAATCCTCTCAAATTTGCACCTTTCAACCCAAGCTCCCACCTACATTCCTGTGTGGTAAACCATAGAGATTTCCAGCCTTCAGTTGCTCCCGAAACCTGACAGATTGAGTCTGAATTTCTTAGAAATATCTTGAGGATATCTTAGAAACCCTTCCCCTCTCGAAGCCCATCTCAATGGGCTTTGTATTCAGGTAGAAATGCTGATTAGCTATACTTGAGATCCCAACTCTCTTATTTTGAATGTAAATGGACAGTTTAAAATGTAACTGTTTACAAGCTGACATTTTCAACATATTCCTGGGAGAATATTCCTTTTGGAGAAGAGCAGTCTAATCACTATAAATACAGATGCTGCAGCCATCGCCTTCAAGTGTGAAGATCTTGCACCTTCTTTCAGCAAAACAGCCCGGGCGCCCCTTTAATATTTAACAGCCAAGTCACCCAGACCTGATGTTAGGTTGACTTCACATGACCCTCTTCATTTTACCCTAAACTGAAGACACAGTCACAAAACATAACAATCTTATAAACCTCATAATTATACCAATGGCCAGAATTTTCGGCTCGGCAAGCGGGGCAGGGCTCGTTCGCCGAGGCGTAAAATGATGCGGGGTGACGTCGGGCGTGCATCCAGACGTCGCTGCACGTCATTTAGTTTTTCAGTTTGGCGGGCACACAGTCGACTCGGCTGCGCGCCCGTCAAACTGTCAAAGGCCTATTAAGGCCATTTAAAAAGTAATTAAACTAATGAACTGAGCTGCCTAAGGTTGGCGGGCAGGCGAAGAGCCCAGGTGGCCTTCGCATTTTCATGGAACTTCATCCACGGGTGGGATGAGGTTTCATGATGTGCTTATAAATTGAATAAAAATTTTTATAAAACTACATTGACATGTCCCAGCTTATGTGACACTGTCACATGAGGGGCCATGTCTTAAAATTTTTTCTTTATTTAAATTTTTAAAGCTTAAACTAATCTCCCTGAGGCACAGAAGTGCCTCAGGGAGATTTCTGCGCTCTTTCGTGCACATGCGTGAAAGAGCGCAGGCCCCAACTCGGGGAACCTCCCCCCTGCCCTCACAGGGAGCGTTCAGCGCTTCTGGGCGCACGTCACGCTGGGTGGGCCTTAATTGGCCCACCAACGTAAAATGGTGGCGCCGATCGGTCCACGCCTGCCCTTGCACAACTCCCTTGAAGGGGGGAAAAATCTCTCTAATTCATACATAAATGATTGAAGTTAACCATAGAATGTAATTTTCTAATTTAGGTGATCAAATCCTATATCAGTAATCTTGCTGATCATTTGCCAAGCTCCATAGACAAAGTTTTATTCATTTTGTGCAATTTTTTTTTATCAGACTGAGCAATCTTATTAGTTCCTATTTTCTGAGTACGTGCAGAATTCATGAAACTTAGTTATACAGGGCCAGATTTTTTGTGGAGGAGGCAGGAAGTTGAGTCGGGAAACTTCCCAACCCATCACACTCGACTCCTTTAAAAGAGCCCCAGCCTGCTATATTTTCATCCCAGGGAGGTGGGGCAAAATGGAGTCGAGCCCAGGGAGACCTGAGGTGTCAGTGGAGGTAGGCAGATGGGACATTACAGCTGCAATGATGAATGTCAGGCCCTAAAATCCTTACCCGCCACCCCACATGCCCCCTCATATCTTCCATGCTCACTCATACCTCCTCATATCCCCAAGCCCCCTCCATAGCTACTCACCCAATATCCGCTGTGGGTAGAGCTCACAATGCCTTTAAAATGGACATTAAAAAATGAACTTCTAAAAACTTAATCTCATTCAAACACGATATGAAAAAAAAAACTCTTCCAAAAAAAAAAGCCGTTCCAAAAAAATTAAATCCCTCGAATCTGTTGTAAAAACAAACATCTATTTTCACTAGCCACATCAAAGACAGCTAATCCTTTAAGAACCCCTTAAAACTATCAATCAAAATGCCTGTGTCCCTTGCTGAGATAAGTAGTTCTGACTTAAACTCATCCACAATAAGCTGAACTGCCATGAGAAACCATCCCAGCTCTCAGACAATAGAGCCTATTGAAATTGCAAAAATAGATGGCTAAGTTTAGAAAACTAAGCTACGCCAGATGGCCTGTCAATCAATGCTCTCCAACAACAGAGGTCTTTTTTTTCCCTCTAACTGACAGCCAATGAGTTTTTTTTTCCTAATTTTAAATGGCTCTGGGCCTTTAAATCACTTCAAATCATTATACTAGAATTCACAAGCAATGTTTTCTTCAGTTTTGAATGCATAAGAACTCTAATGCATCTCAACAGTTACACGTTGCTGATCAATGTAACGGTCAACTTATCTTTGCAGGACAAAGCCCTATAATCAACCATGCAGTGAAAATTATGTACCTTACAGTACAGCATCTAACAATTGAAACTTGAGAGAACATTTTTATTGTACTTCAAAACCTGTGAATGAAGGAATCTAGGAGCAGGTGACTTTAATTTTGTTTGCCACTTGGGACTGGGGCTCCCCATAGTTCATGCCTCTGAGAGGCCTTTAAACCAAGTATATTTACCGAAGGGATGCGGCTCCAAAAAAAAATGGTGCAGATGTTGGACAAGCCCACCCCCACAATGGAGCAAGCAAGGGTGGGAGTACTGTGTGCAGGTTCGCTATCCACATCCTTATCCCTCACTGACAAAAATTGCTGGAAACTAGAATGGAGTTGGGAATCCCGGAATCGGGTCCCGTCTACCTTTTTTTAAAAGGCTTCCGAATCAGCCTGACTCAGCGAAAATCCAGGCTTTGGTCTCTACACAATGGCGTTGCCTTCACGTTGTATGTAAATCTCAAGAAAACAAGCAAGCTGCTGTGAGATGAAGCATTTTGACTCTCCTTTACCCTCCCTTTACCCCTATGCTTTCAACCCAAGGGCATTGACCCCAAATATGCCACTACCAGAGCCTAAAAGAGCAGAAATAAATCCACACCGCTCTGATCAAGTATCTTTCTCATCTCTGCAGTTCAGTAGTACTACATTCTTTGACGGTAAAATTGGGATTCATTGCAATATTGAAGATGGTACAAGTATCTCAGTGGTGAAGTGCCTTTATTAGTGTGTCACAGTATACAAACAAGCCATTTCATCTGTCAGTTTTCTCCACGTGGGACACTCCCTTGATCACTTCCAGTGTGTAGTTTATTCCTTATCCTTGAGCAGCTATGTAATTCATTTTATAAGAATTCATGGGCTTTTTGTCAGTAACAGTTTATCGAAAATGCCATATTCTAAACACTGTACCTAGAGCAGTGCTTTCCAAAGTATTTTTCAATGTGACCCCATTTTAACACTTGAAAATAAATGTGACCCCAGACCCCCAACAGAAACAAAACAGCAAATAAAGCAGCATTTTAACATTCTTATTAAAATTTGTTATAGATCAACATATAATACATCATATAAATATGGAAACCTGTGAATTTAAAGCACTTTGGAAAAATATATAATTTATTGTGCGGGGAATTTAATACAGAAGTAGGGAGGTTATGCTTCAGTTATACAGGGCACTAGTGAGACCACATCTGGAGTACTGTGTATAGTACTGGTCACCTTATTTAAGGAAGGATGTAAATCCATTGGAAGCAGTTCAGAGAAGGTTTACCAGACGAATACCTGGAATGGATGGGTTGTCGTATGAGGAAAGGTTGGACAGACTAGGAGTTCAGAAGAGTAAGAGGCGACTTGATTGAAACATAAGATCCTGAGGGGTCTTGACAGGGTGGATGTGGAGACGATGTTTTCTCTTGTGGGAGAATCTATAACTAGGGGTCACTGTTTAAAAATAAGGGATCGCTCATTTAAAACAGAGATGAGATGAAATTTTTTCACTGAGGGTCATGAGTCTTTGGAACTCTCTTCCTGAAAAGGCGATGGAAGTAGAGTCCTTGAATATTTTGAAGGCAGAGGTGGATAGATTCTTGGTAAGCAAGGGGGTGATAGGTTATTGATATAGGTGGGATGCAGATTTCAAGTCACTATCAGGTCAGCCATGATCTTATTAAAGGGTGGAGCAGGCTCGAGGGGCTGAATGGCCTACTCCTGCTCCTTGTTCGTATGTATCTTCGCATGTTCACCAGTCCATTACTTTATCTGAGCTGCTCCAGCTCATGGATCTTGGCCTGGACTCAGCAAATACAATTGATGTTCATGTTTGCAGTATTACTCAGCCATAACAACATCAACCGAGGTTTCCTAAAGGCGATCTTGACATCATTGAGTTTAATGTGAGACGGGATCAAATAAACTTTTAATTTTCTACTAAGGATTTCAGTCCCTCTCCATTGCCCCGCACATAATGTAATCATTCCCCTTCCCCCACACAGTCTGTAATCAGCCCCTCTTCTTTCTGTCCTCATCCCCTCCGCACACACATACATACTGTTGTTATCCCGTCTTTCAAAGAGAGAAACCAACAGATGAGCAGGGCAAGGGCAGAGTTGGACGCCAGCTGGGCGTCACAGTGGTGCGGGATGCAGCCTTGGAGTGGCGGGGAGCTTGAGGCTCCATTTGTTATTTTTGTGACCCCAATTCGGTCGCCATCTACAGTGTGGGAACCACTGACCCAGAATGTAACTGCATGACATTAATATTTTCCTTACTGTCCTATCCTTGCTTTTTGAGCAATATGAAGAGTGGAATTGCTCTTACTGCAGTTGTGTGTGTCTCTCCCACCTGTTGGCTGATGCCTTTGTTACATTACAGTACACTTCTACTTGAATAATTTCTTCAATGTGTTAAGGGTACCGCTATTCTTATAATTTGTACTGTTTATTATTGGGGGAAGTCGAGGCTTCACAGCAGTGGTAGCGGTACTTAATTTTAAATCCGCAGTACAACAGCAATTTGCATTTTTACATCCCAAAGGCTCTTTAGAAGCATAGTTAGACAAAATCTGACTACAGGTGACGTAAGATATTAGGAAAAGTGACCATAAGCATGGTTGCATAGGTCACTTTTAAGGAGCATCTTAAAGGAGGAGAAGACTGCAGAGAGTTTTAGGGAGAGTAGTTCAAAGCTTAGGTCTTGACTGGTCAGCAGCAATGGTGGGGCGATAGAAATCAGGGATGCACAAGAGCCCAGATTTGGAGGAACTGAGGGTTGTTGGGCTGGAAGAGATTGTAGAGGTAGGGAGGTGCAAGGCCGTGGAGGGATTTGAACTGTGATTTTTGACTTTAATTTGGAAACATTGTTTAACCTGCACACGTTTTTAACTATGCAGAAGTTTTTTTGCTAGCCTGCATGAGTGACTGCAATTTGGTATTGATGTGAAGGGTAAAATATAATTTCGATGGTAAACTGCTTGTAATGGTACAAGCACTACTGCATTTATGTTGTGCTGCTGCCATAGTTCTGGCTACCTTTGGCAGTATTGCTGCAACATAAGTATAATGTAACAAAAGATTATTTGTTTCTGGCAGGTGACACACAGCATGGGGGAAACCTGCAAGGGAGTGTATATCCTCTTTGGAAAGCAACATAACATTTTTTTAAAAATAAAGTAACTGGGAGGGAGAAGAGAAATTTTCCCCTGGTTAACCTGGCCAGTGCCTCACCTCTGGTGGGAGGTGGGTGAAGTGGCCCAGCATGAGGCTGTCTCCAATATCTTCAGAACTATTTCTCTGTCTACTGTCATAAGGCATGTGATCAACCTTCACTGCCCACCTCACCCATTCACCAGTCCAAAATAGCCTTGCTTATCGGGAAGCTTCCAATTCAGGCGGATTACAAATCTTGTCATGGGATGAGGTGTTCTAGAATTGTATTTCCCATGTTGCTGTTATAAGTATGGTTGCAGATGTACTTTACATGCATCGTTTTAACTGTTGATCCATTTTTCTCGAGCTAATTAATCGTTTTTGAAAATGTTACATTCTGCAATATCGGTCCAGATTTATGTTCAGTGTTTAAAAAATTAAACTGTTTTTGATTTTTGCCCATCTGATAAATCTCTAGGTCTCTTACTTTATGGCTGTAAAGAAGCCTTGTATGTCTTTCATTAAGTAATTGTTTCCCTTCATCAAAGTATATTTTACAAATGATTATTTAATATTTTATGTATACTTCAGATGCTAGCTGTGGAATAGGTGCAATCGACTCTGTTCAGGAATGATCTTGTGCATTATGTTCTAATTAGCAGTTTAGATGTGTTATATAGTTTAGACTTGTAATTTTGCATTGTCCCAATTAGTGATATAGCTGGAATGCTGCTAAAGTCCACTGGAGAGTTCTTAGATTCTGGACTTCAGGAAAGTTGTGACGAATTCTGGGCAAGCGCTGATGATAGTACTGCATCAGATGAAATCAGGTACTGTAAACATGGTTGTAATCCTTTAACAATTGGTACACAAATGTGTTCAGTGTTCTGTTTTTTAAAATCAAAGTATTCGAGGATAAAGCAAAATACTGCAGATCCTGGAATTCTGGAATAAAACAAAAAATGCTGCAAAAACTCAGGTCTGGCAGCATCTGTGGAGAGAAAAACAGAGAGTTAATGTTTCGAGTCGGCATGATTCTTCTTCAGCTCTGAAGAAGAGTCATACGGACTCGAAACATTAACTCTGATTCTCTCTCCGCAGATGCTGCCAGACCTGCTGAGTTTCCCCAGCACTTTTTGTTTTCTTTAAGTATTTGAGAGGAGTTAAATTGAATTAGAACATGGCTTGCTGCACTGTAATGATATTGCAAGTGACTGGAATTTACTTCGTGTTTGTTCCTATGGCCATTTTCAACTGAAGATAGATGAGGCACCAATGATAGATTATTCTGTTTAAAGTAAATTGACCCCAAGTTACAGTGGAGAAGAGAGGGTAGAGAGAAACAGAAAAGGGTTGTTTTAACTGGAGGTACTGTGTCTAACTTGAGTCTAAGCAGTTCATTTTGGCTGGTTTCTCTGTTTCATTTAGGATGCTGGTGAACTATTGCACTGTGTTAGTGACGGTATGTAGATTCACTACACGGTTTTACAGATCCAGAGCTTCCATTTCATGCTGGGATTTCTGCAGGGCCAGAAAATGATCCCTTTATGCTTGGAACACTTATTCCCAAAACAGTGGTTTTTCTGTTTTCTTCTTCTTTCAAGGCTACCATTATAAACGAGAAAATAGTTTAATAATCCTGCATGATTACACCAGGTAAAGAAATGTCTTAAAATAATTGCATTTGATTTGGGGTGGGGGGAAGTTGGATTGAGCCCTGTCAGAATCATTTGGACGGATTCATTGACTCTCCTAGTTGCTAAGGTGTCGGCTGAGACTCACTTGCACTACTCTCACCTCTCATTCAGAAACTTGACGTTGTCTTTGGATGAAACAATAAACACAAGAAATAAATACCAGTTGTTGAGATACTAAAATCGAGGCCCCAGCTACCACCTCAGGTGGACACAAAAGATCCCATGGCACTCTCCGAGAAAAGGCGTGGGAGTTTTCCCCCACTGTCCTGGCTAATATGAAAACCTCAGTTAGAATTAATGAAACAGATCATTACCAGTTGTTGTTTGTGGGAGCTTGCAGAGTACAGTTTTCTTAGATTGCAACAACAATACACTTCCAAAGTACTTCATTGGCCGTAAAATGCTTTGGAACATTTTGAGGTCATTAAAGGCAGTAAATGCACATGTTTCTTGAAAATGTTCATCTTTGCTAAAGAGAGCTAATGGCAGATTGCTCTGCATTAGTATCATCATTTATTGATGCAAGAGTAAAATGGGTAAAATATATTTCATTGGTAACTGATGATTTAAATTAAAATCTTGTAGTAAATTAAGAAATGGTCTTTTCTTCCTAAGCAAGACTCATTTGGTTGTTAGAGTTACTGAGAACTCCAAAAAAATAAAAGATGAGGAAAAAACTGCCAGCCATAATTTTATATACACTAAGGTCTAAAAAACAGATTATAAAAAGATTAGGCTTCTTTGTGCTGTCATTAGACCTCACTAATCACAGTGCTATATTGTTGTTTTATTTATTTTGTTTTGTGTGTCTCCTTTGTGTTTGGAATTTTCCATGTGAAGTTTTTATTTCTTTGAATAGCCTAATCTGATAGATTTTCATGGCATCTATAATGCAATAATCTTGGGGATGTGAATTTCTTGATCATTGTTTGGCAAATGTGCCCATTGTTTGCATAGAATAAAGCTGTGCATTCCCATTTCAGAGTTTGTCAGTCCATACTAGATGACTCTGAAAAGATTCTCATCTCATCTGTCTAATGGCAACAGCTAGAGAGAACTCCTTCTTGCTAGGATTGGGGTCAGGAAGTGCTGGGGGTAGGGGGAGGTAAAGTACATCACATTTTGTAAAGTGAATTATTAAATTAGTCTGTATAAATGGTTTTTGTGCATAAAAAATACATTTTGGAGAATGTAAAGCAGTTATTCTACAGTGACTGCACTTCAAAAATATATGTAAAGTGCTTTGGGACATTCTGATGTCACAATATAATTTTTTTCATTTAAGCAGTGAAACTTAAGGGAATGAGAGTGGAGATTGATATTATTTTCCCCTCCCTTTCCTTACTAACTTTGTGTGTGTGTCTGTTTCCAAAAAGGTGAATTTGTAATGTAACATTGTCTTTACAGGAGGTCCATTATAGAGACCAGTCGCGCATTAAAAGAGCTCTTTCATGAAGCTCGGGAGAGAGCATCCAAGGCTCTGGGGTTTGCTAAAATGCTAAGAAAGGTAATATATATATACACGCCACTTGTGTAAATATAGTGTGGTGCAATGTTACATTACTTTCTCAACAAAAAAGAATTAGAGTTTATGCCAAAAATAAAACTCTTTCTTCTGATTTAGGACCTAGAAATAGCAGCTGAATTTACTTTGTCAGCTCCTGTTCCAGATGTTTTGGAAGCTCTTAAAACAAAAAAACATGTCAAGGTAATGTTTTTGTTTTGAATGTTGTCAATCAGTTTCCATATTGAAACCATGACATGCATTTATAGTCCTGGAGTGTTCAATAAAGCTTATATTTTTGTGATAAAACTAGACAGGGTTTTCAAGTTCCCTGCATTTAGCTGAGGTACTAATACTTCAATCCAGTTGTCAATCCAATGATATAGTTGATTATCTAGCATTTGTTTACATTAAGTTGTCGACGAAGCCCAGGCTGTTTTGTTATAATTTCAAGATACTACATTCACATACGTTTGATTATCTAATTCTTTAATGCAATTTCCAGTTATTTATTGAACACTCTCTTAATAATTTCAACACTTGGATGCTGCAATTTAATCTTCACATTGGTGATATGAAATATTTTGCATTAATAACTCTAAACTTAACAACTTTGAGTGTGTGATGGTTTACTTTGACTACTATCTGTATAATCTTTGTAGTTAAAGCATGTTATCTGTAGCATCTATCTGATTATAAGTCATCTTGAACATGTACATCACACTCTCTTACAATCATGTGTGCGAAACATTTTTCTTTTAGCCCGAGTATTACTGTCTATATAGTTGTATTTTTATATACATATACGTTTATGTATTGTTATTGTATAGTTGATCACAATGATGTGTTCCAGTATCCAGTTGCAGCTCGGCAGAATCAATCAAATTGTTAAATAAAACTTTGCAGCTACTTTTTGTAGCCATGCACCTCTGTCCCACTCATTCTATATAAAGCTGAAAATATTTTAGAACAGAGGAGATAAGAATGCCATCAAAAAGATGAAAGGTATATATTTACAGAATGAAATGCAAATCTGTGATGGTTTTCTTCCTTTGGGCCTACCTTCTGTCAGGGACCTGAGTGCAATGTCCAGGTCCTGGAGTTGGTTGCTTTAACTGGTCAATCAAGTCCAAATACTTTTTTGGAACTCTGCACACGTGTGGCTTCTCCCAGCCAATCTGCACCTGCAACTTGGAGTGACCAACTCTCAGTGCCAACTTTCTACTTGCTTTCCTTTTTGGAGTGTCAGTACAACATCCATTGTTCAATTTGCACAACTTCATTCTTGCCACAGTCCTGGGACCATCTGTGCTGGTAGTGACTAATAGAATATTGACAGACCACCATCTCATCCAACCCTGTGCCATACTGCCCTAGAACCAATCTCCAAACTCCAGTGGGTGCTCCCATGTCCACTGCCTCCCATGTGCCAGTCCCAAGTTTTCTCACCTTCCTGTTTCCTCTGCAATTTTCCCTGCCTCAGTTCTCTTCCCTTGTGAGTTGGCTGAGCCTATTTTATATCGTTCATTTGTGTTCCAACATCACCTGCACAACCTGACCTAGTACCCAACTCTAACTCATTACATGCTACCTACCTTACCTAAGGAAGGACATACTTGCCCTAGAGGGAGAACGATGAAAATTTATTAGACTGGTCCATGGAATGAGATTAGAAGAATGAGAGGTGATCTAATTGAAACAAATGATTCTTAAGGGCTAGACATTTGGGATCTTTTTTTCCCCCTGGCTGGGGAATTTAGAACACAACCTCAGAGCAAAGGTTGGCCATTTAGGACTGAATTGAGAAATTAATCTCATTCAGAGCTTTGGAATTCTCCAGCTCGGAGAGCTGCGAATGCTCAGTCATTGAGCATATTCAAGTTAGAGACCAATAGATTTTTGGTACTAAAAGAATTAAGGGCTATGGGGATAGTGCAGGAAGATGGAGTTGTGGTAGAAGATCTACCATGACCTTGTTGAATGACAGAGGGGGCTAAATGACCTACTCCTCATTTCTTATGCTCTTATGAACTATCTTGCTGCAAACAGATAGTTTAAAAAAACAACAAATGAGATTAAATTTATGTACTGTGATACAAGAAATTATATATCAGCCAGAGAGAGAGAGAGTTTGTATTTATATGGGGTGATGCAGAAGAGTGGGTGTGTGAAGTGTGTCAGATAGATTCCCTTCTGCAGGAGTCAGTTGCATCCTACTTCATAGCTGAATGGATAACTGCACCAGGTCCTCAGCACACACCCAGCTCTCACCTGTGGCTCTTTGTAGCTGCTTGTGCACAGCAGCAGCCACACACTGGCAGCTGTGTTGGTTTTCAGGCCAAACTGGGTGAGGTTAGCAGGTGTCCATAGAGAGAATGCCTACCTCCAATCAGCCTTCCTCAAGTGCACAAAAAAAGCTACCTTGACGGGTGTAGTCGAGCCCATGGTATTCCCTTATTGGCACTGAAAGCATCGCAGCACAACTGTAAAATTCATTTGCGTGGGCAGAGGTACTGCAGAACATCCGTTGCAGATGACCACATCTCCATTTGTTATGACTTGTCAAGCCATTAGGAACAGATGTGCAAGATTGAGAAAATGATGCTGGCCGAGCACAATCCTATCTCTCACTCAGGTGTTACTTATGTACACAGCACGCAAGAAATGGCCACCTTCAATAACGAAGCGAAATCAACAATGACAGAGGGGACAAGACATAGTGAAAGCTAGAGACAGCGAATGATGAGAGAAAATGAGGAAAAAATAATCAGAAATAAGCACCAAAATTAAATAAGAGCCTGACAGCAAAACAGAGAGAAATTATGTGCAGTAAACCACAGAAAATAACACCCACAGAAAATAACACCGAGTTAGAAAAGAACAAGAGTTGTAAATGCAAGTTTTTTTAATAAGCTATATAGTATCTAAATATTCTGTTGCATTAAAAGACGCTTAATTTGCTTATATAATTAATGTGACTGGAGGTAACCTTTTGGGAATTATGCAAACTCATGCTTTACGGAGGGAAAGTCTTGTAATTCCAGTCTGAAATCTCTTTCCAATGGGTTAGACAGTTCACTCGTGGTGTATGCCTTGGGTAAAAGAATGGTAATTACCATACATAAAGGTCTTTTGATTAACAAATTATGGTTAAGTGACCCAGTGGTGATAATTTTACTTCGTATGTGAAATATTTAATGCTGGGCCCTGGAAAAAATGCAAGTGTTGTATAGAAAATATTTTTGAACCATATATTTTTATTTTAATAAATAGGTGCTGAAAAGAGTATAACTGCATTGCCATACCTTCCCTTTTCAGGTTCAAATCCCTGGACTGGAGGACCTGCATATTTTTGTTGCATTTGACCTTGCAAAGCGAAAATCTCAGATACTCCAGCTGCTTAGTGCAACAGCTGGAAAGGACTGCTCAAAGGAATCTGATGAATCAGTTGATGAAGCTTACTTACTTCTCATCAAAGACGACCCTAAGGATAAAGATCAGGAAGATAACTGGAAATTATGGGGAGGCCAGTCTATCAAAGTACTGCCCCAGGTAGAAACTATGGATACACTGAGAAGCATGCAGGTATGTGACTTAATGATTAAACATGCATCATTAGTTTGGAAGCTCTTTAAAATGAATTACAGACCATCACATGTACAATGTGCAACACTATTTATTCCATAACTAGAATATATGAAATGGATCTAAGTAACAGCCTACAATTAGTTAAAACAGTATCAACTTGTATTGTGCCTTTAACGTAATATAGAGTTCAAAGATGCTTTATAGGAGCATTAACCAGCCAGAAAAAGAATAAGGAAGACAAGGTAGAGAATGGTGAGAGCAGAATTCAAGTTTCTGAAATTTACTTAGAATTTATTTAGTTTATAATGCAGTGATGGTGATTATCCTCTAACCTGGATTGCATTTTTAAATCTTATGCTCTTCATAGGCCAATATAGTTAAATGTAGCGACTTAGAAATTGCTGAAGCAGATTAGAGAACATTGGACTGTGGAAGCAGTAAGGGTGGGGGATGTATGGGCTTAGTTATGGAAGTATGAAGGTGGCTGTACTGTAGTGAACTATACTATGAAGAGTACTGTGGGAGGAAGCAGGGAGTTCTGAGGCAAATTTAGAGATTGGAAGGACTGATGAGGGTTTAGGTACCATAAGGGGGGAAGCTAGGTTTTGGCTCGCTGGAAGGCGGAGAGAGGAAGATGGAGGAAATTATTGCATAGTTAGAAAGAGTTAGATGTGAAACTGTCATGTCCCTCCTAATGCTTCCTGCCAATAACTACTTGGCCTTGTGGCTGAAGTTGCAGTAGAGTGGCGGTGGTGGGGATGAGGATGAAATGACATTGTGTTTAATTGCTGTTCAGGATTAAAAGAAAGACTTGCATTCATATAACACCTTTGCACAACCACCAGACATCTCAAAGTGCTTTGCAGCCAATTAAGCTTTTTTTGAAGTGTAGTAACTATTGCAATATAGGTAGCATGGCAGCCAACTTGTACACAGCAAGCTCCCACAAACAGCATTGTTGTAGTAAGCAGATGATTTTTTTTTGTGATGTTCATTGAGGGGCCAGGATACTGGGGATAACTCCACTGCTTTTCATTAAAATAATGTCAATGGGATCTTTTTACATCCATCCCCACCCTCACTCCATTTAATATCTCATCCGAAAGGCATCAGTGGAGTTGTTAGCCTTGATTCTTGTGCTCAATTCCTGGAGTGGGGCTTGATCCCACAACCTCCTGACTTAGTTCTACCAACTGAACCATGGTCGACACCTGTTTAGTAAGATTGGAGGGGGACAAAACATGCCAGACACCTATATTCAGGTCTATACCTCTTGAGTAAAAATCAGGCCTGACTAGTATTGCTTAAGAGTGTGTAAAGGGGTGTTAGAAGGCCCTCTGTGCTAAATTGTTTAAACTACTCCTCATTCTTCATAAGTTACCTGGACAATAAAAAAAAATCATAATTCTGCTTTGTTTACAAAAAAAATGTGACTTCACAAGCTTCTAGACTTTTGTGTCAACAGATGGGACTTACAAAGAACAAGTCCTGATCTACTGTATGAATGGCTAGTCTTGCTGGAAGACATAAGAAACCCCCTGGTATGTGGAATCTCTGATTTGTGGTTGGAGAACTGGCATGGTGTTGGTGGGTGCAGTAATATTAGGGAATGGAGCTTAATTGGGTTGTGTTTGTAGGGTGCAGTAATAGGGATCAGGGCTTTGGAAGATGGCATTGATTCGGTGCAGTAATGTTGGGGACTAGAACTTAGAGGGATGTTTTTGGTAGGGTGCAGTAATATTAGGGAATGGGGATTTGAGGGATGGTTTTGGTAGAACGCACTGATATTGGGGAGTGAGGGATGAGAGTGGTATTACTGGCTGAGCAGTACCACAGGAGATCAACTTCCCATTACAATAGCTGGAAAAGCTAGTCTTTTAAATATTGGTACTGTTTTACAATTTGAGCATGAGGGGCCAAGGTTTTAAAATCCTGCTAAACTATATTAAATCCCAAGAAGATATCATATCATATAATCTAGTTTAACCTTTACAATATAAGGAATAAGGGAATATTATAGTAATTGTTAAAAAAATTCAATAAATAACATTCCAACATTCACTTTAACAAGTTAATGTTTTTTAAAATAAAACCAATAAATGGTCCCAATAATTTGATTATATTGTTTAATCATGCTGGAATAATTTTATCAGATATATTAAATTACATATTACATTTGTATCCTGAACTTGAGTGAATTGGCACTGCTTAATCTACAAATTTAATTTTTTTATATTACTTCACTTCCCTCAGATTACTAATTTATTGTTGGTCGTCATGCAGTCTTCCCATCTTGTGAGTCAACGTAAAACATTTCAACAATCCATAGAAAGTCTAATCTCTCTGCACCGGGAGCAGACATCCAGCCAGCCCGTTATAGCCAAAGCTTTGGAGCAGCTGAAGGTATTTTCTGTCTTGTTCACATTTATTTATATTTATAATTTGTAATTAAGAATAGAAAACCCCATGTTACAAATTCAATACTGTAGACAATTCAAAGCTGCTCAGTGGAACATGGCTTTTAATGCTATTCTTAAAAGCCTTTATTGTCAACTGTATTGAAAGGAAGAAGTGTTTGTGGCTATCATCTGACTGTTACTTATTTAAGCTTATTATCTGTATATCATATCCCCATCATTTTGTATTTTATCCTCAATCTTTGTTCAATTGTATTAGGTCAGAACAGAGAATTTCTACACTTAGGCATACTGTTTTGTTACCTTTGGAACTAAGATTATAAGAAATCTGTTTTGGGGCTTTGAATGCAAAAGGAGGCAGCAACAGTGAGAAGAATATTGAGCATGGTCAAGACCAAGGAAACCTGAATTAGGGCCAGAAGTAAGACATTGAATCACTTAAGCAAAGCCTAGTTGTAACCCATTCTTTATGGCCCTGCAACTTAAACATTCAGAACATTCAAGCACTCACATGATCAAAATGTTATGATTATCCTTAAGAATATTGTGACAAAGTTATAGTTCGATATTTTGAAAGTAATTTAATGTTTGATGAAGCTCCACCTGTTTAAAGCAATAATTCATAGGCCCTCTCTGTAGGTAATTGACACTTTTGGATAGCCAGCTGGTCTGGTGATAGAATACCTGTGTCGCACATTGGTAGGCTGCAGTTGGAAGACAATGTGAATCTGACAAACCAATATGGTTGCAATGTAATTCTTTTATTGTCCATATCTAGACGCATGTAATGCCATTAAGCAGTAGAGATGCAGAGAAACAAACGCAATTGTTCTGTTTTTCTCTGGGCAGAAACATAGCATAAATGATCATTTTGACCCTGACACACTATAAATTATTAAGGAAAGCACAAGATTTCAATCGGTTCCTTTTCACCCAGAGTGTCCTTGCTGATTAATTACGGTATGACACTTCTTATTATGAATAAGTCCCTCAGAAATTGAGAGTAGTGATAAAATACCAGATGCCGACTTGTTTACCATTCTGCCCTGTTATCCCACTTCCTATCTCGAGACTGCTTTGGCTATCTTCTTTCATAGCAGGGCTATAAGAGTAAAAAGTCGGCACAAATCTCACATCCTGTAACCCACATCCTGCACCTCCGCAGAAGCAAAACTGTACAGTCAACTAAATTGTACCATGCAACATTAAATCCTGAAGCATTATGGGAATGGACGACACAACAATTTCATTATTTCAAACTATAGTACAAATCCGCAAGCCATTTATAAATAAAAAGAAAGCAAAATCTTTTGTTTTTCAATCGTAAGCCTATGTATATATGTATACTCGACTAGAGTACCTTACATGGGGCAGAATTTTCCCCCCATCAGGGGGAAATTCAGGAGCGGGCGCATGGAGGCGTGCCTCCTATCGGCACCCCTGATCGGCGGCGCACTGCTATTTTACGTGGGTGGGCCAATTAAGGCCCGCCCAGTGTGACGTCCGCCAGGAAGCATAATGTGCTCCCTGTGCGGGGGAGGCGGTGGAGGGAATTCCCTGAGTGGAGAGTGCATTCTTTCGCGCATGCGCGCATAAGAGTGCACTCATCTCCCTGAGGCTAAGCACTGCCTCAGGGAGACTGGCACCACATTAAAAAAATGTTAAAAATAGAAAAAGAAATTCCCTGACGTCCCCTCATGTGACATGTCCATCACTTTTAGTTACACTTTTATTAAATTTTTAAAAACCTACATGAAACCTCATCCCGCTTGTGGATGAGGTTTCATGCTTTCTCTGAAGCCCGCCAGGGCTCCCAGCCTGCCCGCCAACCTTAAGGTTGGATGGGCAGGTCCATTAATTAGGCTAAGTACTTTGTCAATGGCCTCAATAGGCCATTGACAGGTTGGCGGGCGCACAGCTGATCGGCTGAGCCCCTGCCGACCTGAAAATTGAAATGAGGCAGGGTGACATCAGGAGTTCCGCCCTGTCATCCCGTGTCATTTTACACGTCGGCAAGTGGGCCCTGCCCCCCGTTCGCTGACTGGGAAATCCTGGCCATGGTTTATTTCCTCCCCCGAAGGTGATGATCAATCTTGAGTGACCTGAATGAGCAAATATGGAGTGTTCTACATTCATGAATATACACTGCCTTGCAGTAACCGTAGTGAGCAAGAATTGGAGGGTGTCTGTGCACCGATATATTGGGTGAAACTTTAAACTTCAGTGGGACCACAAAATGGGCTCAATTAGGCGCCATATCTAATTTTTATTTAGTGGAAAATTGAGTGGGATGTATAAACAAACAAGCGATCAGCTGCTGCCTGTTTTAAACCTAGCTGATGTTGAAAGTTTTGCCCACTTTGTCTTGCAGTCGTATTTGAAGAGTTGCTCTTCTGTCCACAAAGTGGATTTCTCAACTTTGAGTGGTCGTAGCGAGAAAGTAGCAGAGAACAAGTCACTTAAGACATGCAGATTGCTACATGGTGGTATTCAGGCATGTCAGCTCTTCACCAACTTGGCTAAAAAATAGTGCTGAGTACAAAATAAAATACTGTGAATGCTAGAAATCTGAAATAAGAACAAAAGATGCTGGAAATACTCAGCAGGCCTGGCAGCATCTATGGAGAGAGAAACAGAGTTGATGTTTCAGATCATCAACTTGCTGAATAATTCCAGAATTTTCTGTTTTTATATATTAGATAATATTGGTGGTGTTTTTAGGAATGTGCGAAGGATTAGAAATGCGATAACTGGGGGAAAAAAGTCATGAGAAAAGGATAGCAAACAGAATAAAGATTGGGAAAGTAGCCTTAGGGCTGGTAACTTGGGCACCAAAGCATGACGGTTTTCACAGCTAAGAGGTTGCTGGAATGATGGCAGTTTCTACCGCTGTGCTTAAAAATAACTACATTTGTTTCTTTGAGCTTGTCATAATTTTGACTTTCACTTCTAATGTTTTGCTGTTGTTCAAATGGCTTTGTATTGTGAGCCTTGAAGATACAGTGGAAAATACTTCCAAGCATTCAAGAATAACTGTCTTCCTGTAAATCAATTATTTAAAGGCAGTTTTTCCTGATTTTAAGTAAGTGTATCCAATGCATAATTTTGAACATGTCTATAAATGGATCAGGTGCTTCAATTTTGTTACGTGTCCGTTCATTGGAAGTTGTTCTTAAACACTCATTGCAAGAAAATACTGTTAAAAGTTTTTGCAATACTGGCACCAATGCTCCATTTTAATTTATTCTTTCATGAGATGTGAACATCCCATTTGTTGCCCATCCCTAAATGCCCTTGAACTGACTGGCTTGCGAGACCATTTCAGGGGGCAGTTAAGAGTCAACCACTTTGCTGCCTGTTTGGAGTCACATGTAGGCAGAATTTCTTCCATCAAGGACATTAGTGAACCAGATGGATTTTTATCATAATTGATAGTTTAATGGAATCATTACTGATACTAGCTTTCAATTCCAGATTTATTGATTGAATTCAAATTCCACCAGCTACTGTGGTTGGATTTGAACAGAGGCCCTCAAATCATTAGCCTGGACCTCAGGATTACTGCTCTGAAGAAGAGTCATACAGACTTGAAACATTAAGTGGGATTTTCCGGCCCCGCCTGCCACCGGAATTGTCCAGTCCCACCGAAAGTTGATGGACATTTGGCTGGGCTGCCGAATCTCCCGCGGCAGGTCCTGCCACAATGGGGCTGGAAAATCCTGGCATTTAACTCTGTTCCTCCTCTTACAGATGCTGCCAGACGTGCTGAGCTTTTCCTACATTTTCTATTTTTATTTACTCTGGATTACTAGTTCAGTGACATTATCACTACACCACTGTCTCCCCCCTCCCCCAATTTTGATGAAATTATATTTGTTAGTTTTATAAAGAGCGCAACTCTAAAACCTGGCTCTTTGTTTTGGGGATCTTGGACAAATTGAGGGTGAAGAAAAATTTAGATCTGGGAAAAATTAAATTTCAACTGCTGTTGGTTTGAAAAAGTTCATAGATTATTGGTCTCGAACAATTCAAGAGTATTCATTTCTATGTATTTGCCAGCTCAACTTGTAGAGAGAAGTAATAAACATTAGTAATCCAATACATATGTTACATAATCCATTACTCTCTAGCACACAGCAGCATCAATAGATTAGAACTGCAGGGTATTTGCTATGACTGTTGTAATGCGAGACTGTTCCTTCTTTCAAGTTAACACTTCTGTCCAAACCTCAAGGATATTCAAACAAAATACAGAAGTCTTAAACCTAATGCATGATAATTGGGTTGTTTCCCTAATGATTTCCAATTTAAATTTCAGCAAGAAGCATTATTGCTGTGCAATAAGATTAGTAATGCGATTGATAGGATTGACAAGATGTTTAATTCGGAGTTCGAAGCTGAAATGGATGAATCTGAATGTGCAACTTTGCAGCAGTACTACAGGGAAACCATGATTCAAAGCTATAACTTTGGTTTTGAGGTAATGCTCCTGATGCACTTCATTTTGTTTTTAATTTAAAAAAAAGTCAAGCCTATTCTATCAAGGTCCCTTTAAAATTAACTAATTGGGTTTTAAGCTAATATTTAAAATCACTTGCAGCTATTCTGTAGAATGATCGGTAATTTTATATATGAAATCTGACCTAAACTGATGGTTTTTAGAAATGTTTTTGTCATTAATTTTTTAAAATATGCAACTTATTGATTTTTACAATTTAATCAACACTGCCTCCGCTGGGATTGCAGTACCCACTCCCCGTGCCCCCAACTATTGCCATCAATATTACTTTATGATTACTCGTTGTGGCTTAATTTAGTCAAGAAGTGATAATTGATATTATTTTGGAATACAGCATCTTTGTTTGAAGTTTCACATAGCAACTTCATTGAGTTAGGCAGATTTGAGTTGCAGGCAACTTTGGACTTGAACCTGCAAGCTGCTCACCACAAAGTAAGTGGTATGTAGCATGGACTCTTGAGGTTGTTTTCAAAACTATTTTTTTTTGTAAGTTGCTGTTCACGTTACTGAAAATGCCCTGTTATTTTTGGTGCTGCTTTTCTTGTCATTATTAAAGGTTCAATTTAAAACAAGAGTGAGATTAGTGAGCATGTAATGCATATAATTTTTTTTGGCTGTCTATTCTGCAGACTGGAACAATTTTTTTTCAATTTAAGCACTCCCTGTAAAGGTAGAGCACAGGCACCATCTCTCGTGTATCCCCTACCACACCACAATATGAGAATTTACTATCAGTTTTTGCCTGAGTTGTGCCACATAAATAACCACTAAAACCTCAGACTCATTTCATGGGGAATCATTGTGACCATCAAAGACAAGTGGCCTATAGGAATGGGCGCAGGTTTATTCAACTACTTGAGTCTGTTCTGTCATTCAGTTAAGAACCGTACCTCATTATTGATTGGTACCTTTAACAAAAATCTATCAATCTCAGCCTTAAAAATTGCAATTAATCACATTTGTAGCTTTTTGGGGAGCAAGTTTCAGAATTCCATTACCCTTTGTATGAAAAAGTGCTTCCTGATTTCACTTCAGAATAGCCTAGTTGTAATTTTAAGATAATGCCCTCTTGTTCTGATTCCCTCTAGTTTCATTGCATCTATCCTGTTAAATTCCTTTATAATTTTAACTTACCATGATTGGATTGCCCATCAATCTCCTAAACTCTTGAGAATATAAGCCATGCTTATGCAACCTGTCCGTTAAAACATAGTATCTTTTGGAGTGAATATGCTGCACGTCTCTCCCAAAGCCAGTATATGCTTCCTGAGATGTGGTGCCCGATACTAAACGTAGCAGCCAAGGTGAGGTCTGACCAAGGCTCTGTAGAACTGAAGCCTCACTCCCCTTTGTAAACCAGCCCCCTTGAAATAAAGGCCAACATTGCATTGGCCTTTTTGAATAACTTTTGTACCTGTGTAGTAGCTTTTAGTAGTATAAGAACAGACAAATCTCTTTGCTCCTTCCACAGCTCCTAGTCTCACCATTAAGAAAGTATTCCAATTCGTTTCCTTAGATCATAAGAAATAGGAGCAAGAGTAGGCCATTCAACCCCTTGAGCCTGCTCCGCCATTTAATTATATCGTGACTGATCTAATTGCAGCCCCAACTCAATTTCCTGCTGCCACATCCCCCTGCACCCCAAAGCCTGTGACTCCCTTGTAGATGAAAAATCTGTCAAACTCAGGCTTGAATGTGTTCAATGACCCAGTTTCCACTTACCTCTGTGGGGAAGAAAATTCTAAAGATTAACAACCCTCAGAGAAGAAATTCTCCTTGTCACCATTTTAAATGGGAAACCCCCTTATTTTGAAACTGTCCTTTAGTTCCCCACAAGGGGAAACATCCTCCCAGCATCTACCCTGTCAAGCCCCCTCAGAATCATGTAGGTTTCAATAATGTCACCTCTCATTCTTCTAAACGCTGATAAGTATAGGCCCAACCTGCTCAGCCTTTCCTCATAAGGCAACCCCTTCATCCCAGGAATCAGTCTAGTGAACCTTCTCTGAAATGCTTCCAATGTAAGTAGATCCCTCAAGTAAGGAGACCAAAACTGTACACACTACTCTAGATGTGATCTCACCAATGATCTGTACAGTTGTAGCAAGACTTCCCTACTTTTATACTCCATCCCTCCTGCAATGAAGGCCAGCATCCCATTTGCCTTTCAGTTATTTGACGTACCTGCTTGCTAACTTCTTGAGTCATGTACAAGGACACTCAGATCCTTCTGTACCACGACATTCTGTAGTCTCTGTCCATTTAAATAATATTCTACTTTTCTATTCTTTGTGCCAAAATGGACAACTTCACATTTTCCTAATTAATACCTGCATCTGCCAAATTTTTGCCCAATCACTTGAAGTCTGTAAAAGTATACAGATAGGTTATGTCAACCTCACAACTTGTTTTCTTACCTATCTTTGTATCATCAGCAAAGTTGGTTATATTACACTTTGGTACCTTCATCTAAATCGCTAATATAGATAGTAAATAGCCAAGGCCCCAGCATAGATCCCTGTGGCACTCCACAAGTTACAGTTTGCCAACCTGAAAATGAGCCATTTATCCCGATTCTGTTTCCTGTTAGTTAGCCAATACTCTGTCCATGCTGTTCCCCAACGCTATGAGCTCTTGTGCAGTAACCTTTTATGTGGCACCTTATTGAATGCCCTTTGGAAATCTAAATATACAACACCTACTGACTCCCCTTTATCCACCTTGTTGCATCCTCAAAGTACTCAAATTTGTCAAACACAATTTCCCTTTCATAAAACCATGTTGACATTGCTTGATTGGATTATGATTTCCTAAATGTCCAGCTACTACTTTCTTAACAATGGATTCTATCATTTTCCCCGTGACAGATGTTAAACTAACTGGCTTATAATTTCCTACTTTGTCTCCCTCTTCTTGAATAGAGGTGTTACATTTGTGGTTTTCCAAACCACTAGGATCTTTCCAGAATCTGGGGAATTTTGGAAGATTACAATCCGTGCATATACTATCTCTGCAGCCACTTCTTTTAAGACCCTAGATGCAGGTCATCGGGTCTAGGGGATTTGTCAGCCTTCAATCCCATTTGGTTTCCCCTGTACTTTTTCTCTAGTGATACATTGTTTTAAGTTCCTCTCTCCCTTTTGCCTCTTGATTATCTAATATTCTTGGTTTGTTTTTTCTATCTTCACAGTAGAAGACAGTTATAAAATACTTGTTCAAAGCCTCTGCTATTTCCTTGTTTCCCATTTATTAACTCTCCAGTATCATCCTCTAAGGGACCAATGCTTACTTTATTTACTCTTTTCCTTTTTATGTACTTGTAGAAGCTTACTGCCTGTTTTTATATTTCTTGCTAGCTTACCCTTGTACTCTAATTTCTCCATGTCATCCTTTGCCGGTTTCTAAAACTTTCCTTAATCTTCTGGCCTACCACTAATCTTCACAGCATTATAGTCCTTTTCTTTCAATTTGACACCACCCTTAACTTCCTTAGTTAATCGCAGATGGTTCAATCTTCTTGTAGAGTCTTTCTTTCTCAATGGAATATAGCTTTGTTGAGAGTTATGAAATATGTCCCTAAATGTCTGCCACTCCTCTACCATGTTACCTCTTAACCTGTTTTCGCAGTCTGCTTTAGCCAATTCTGTCTTCATACCCTTGTAATTGCCTTTATTTACATTTAAGACATAGTTTGCCTTGTCCTTTTTCTTTAACTTTCCAAAATCTCGCTTCATGTGAATCCTATTGCACCCCCCCCCCCCCCCCCCCACATTATTTAAGTTAAAGCCGTCTCTACAACCCTAGTTGTATGATTCACCAGGACATTGGTCCCACTGCGGTTCAGGTGAAGGCCATCCCAATAGTACTGCTCCCTCTTTCCCCAGTGTACTGGTGCTAGTGTCCCATAAATCGAAACCCATTTCTCCCACCTGTTTTTGTCACTCCCTACTTGAACTTCATCTTCCTTAGTTTTGCCCTTTCCCATCAACTGAGTTTGAATCCTAGCCCTAGAAAGGGCAGCCAGTTTCCATAAAAATCCCTTTGTCACTGTAACTCTTAGATCTGCCTTTATTTATTGAAAAGCTGTGTTTTTTGATTGTTTTATACTTCAGCTTCCATTGTTGCTAAACAAATATGATTTTGTTAGAAGCTGGAGTAAAAAAACTCAACCACCTTGTGACACAGCAAGTGGTATTTGCCAGGCTGACCAAATCCACAAGGGAAACTTGGCCATGCTGTCACAATGGTTTTGGATTATGTATTTATTACGAGAATGTTTGTACACTGAATTCAGAAATAATGAATAAACTAACACCTATAGAGATTTTACAAGTTAAATTAAAACATTTATTAACAAAAGAAAAGAAGAAAACACATACGCAGTATTACAATTACATGGTTACTTAATATTATAACAATTCCCAAAATTCCTAATTAACCAGATTGCCATCTGCAGACCCCCTTTAAGGCAACAGTCCCAAAATAGATGTTAAATTTATAGAGATAATCCAACAAGGTTACCACAAGCACCCACTCGACAGTGGAATTCCAAAGGCTTTTAACACAGCTTTGGTTACTGGAACAGTAGCCTTCTACAAAGTGGCTAGAGGCTTTTCCCCAAGTCTGTTTCACACGGTGTACCTTTCAGATCTCACACAGCCATACCCTACACAGCCTTCCATCCTTCTTTAAATATATTTCCCCTCCTTTGATTTGTAAATCCCATTGTTCCCCTATGTCTTTGGAATTTACTTTTCCCATATAAAAATCTTTTATGTTATGATTATGGTCAATGCTTTTGGGGAAAAATCAACATAATAACCTGTCTTATTTATCTTGTTAGTTGTAAACATCCTACCATCCCTTTGAAAACCAAGCACCTCCACCTATCTTAAAATGCAAATTTCATTCGCACCCTATCTGCTGACTTTAACCTCTCACTCATTAGCAGTTTAAATGCATTTTTACACCTAACACTTTTGAATTTCAAGCTTGCGTCTACCCGTCTCTAATTTAATTAAATCAGCTGCACACAGAACCCCATAAACACAAGCCTACTTTACAATATCCCACAATAATATTATGAAAAATATGGTAACTTTGTGACACCTCCACCCTTAAGGAAAAATCAACCGTCATAATTTTAAAATATGGTGTCACGACACACTGGGAATAGTGTGCTGTAATATCAAGCCCCACTGTTCTCCAAGCCATGACAAATGTGAAAAGTTTGATCAAACCACCAGATTGCCCCAATTCTACCTAACTGTTTAATTTAGGTTAACAGAATACGAGCACCAGGTTTGTAAACTTAATAATTAAATAACTGTTTATTGAGCAAATTGCCTTTAACTAGTGGCAAAAGAAAGAAATATGAACTTTTAACTCTACAACAAACCCTACCCCTTCTTAAACCCCTATACGCACACAAACAAGACACACTAAACATGGATTTTAAGGGTGAGATAAAACAGTTCAATAGCACCAATTCCAGAGTACAGGATTCGATGGGTTGATTTTGATCAATGTCTTCCAAATTCCTTTCAGTTCTTGTTGACGACATGAGGTGGTCTTCCAACACTTTCGGTATTTAGTTCACTGGTTGAGCACTTGCCTTTCAATGTCTCCAACAGTGATTTTCCCCTTAACCCCTGTCAAAAGGTATTCAGAGAGAGCAAGTTATAGAGATATGAGAAGAAAAGCCAGCTAGCTATTATTGTGAATTACTGGAATCTTCCACACACAGGAGAAAGAGGCTTTGGGTCTTGTTCCTTTCAGGCTAGGAGCTATTCAGCTGCATTGCTCGTCACACAAACCCTGGTCACCTGGTCTAGAGCCAATTAAAATTCTGTTGTCAGGCAGCTCCCTTGGTCCAGGACTCCTTTCCGACATCATCCTGTCTTTCGTGACACACTCTGTTCCAGGACTGCAACATTGTGTATATCTCTCATTCTGTCCCAGTCGACATGTCTTGAAACCTGCAGCCATTGTAATTCTAATCCACAGTCCAACAGAAAATAAAAAGATATGTTCCTTACAACAGTTCCTTACTGTTCCTTACAACGGCTTCATTTTGTCAACCCACCTTGCATTACTTACTATACTTAACTATAAACACAAAATTATTACACTACTAGGTACATGCATTAACATGACTATATATATATATATATATATATATATATATATATATATATATATACACAAATCCTTTGTATCAACAGAGGTCATTTCAGTCCAGTGTCCACATTTTAAATGTCCAATTTCCTTTGAACTTTTAAACTCTTGACAACGCATCTGCAATTAGATTTTCTTGTCCAGCCATAATCTGTAAATTAAACGGTTGCAGTAATAAACTATTACCTGAGCAACCTTGCACTTGGGTCTCAATTTGTCCAGAAATTTTAAAGGATTGTGGCCTGTATAAACAATTATTTCTGATGAATTGCTTGCAACATAAGCCACCAGTCCCAGAGCCTCTTTTACGATGGTTGAGTATTTTCCCTGATATACATTCAGCTTCTGTGAAAAATATCCTACCGGCTTCTCAATGCCAGTTTCTTCATCTTACAACACAGCACCAATACCCAAACCACTTGCATCCACCACCAGCTTAAACTGCTTGGCATAATTAGATGCTGCCAAAACTGGTGTATTAGTCAATACAGTTTTTAAACTGTCAGATGCATTCTGACACTCCCATGTCCATTGAGACTACTTGAACTTTTTTCAGTAGTTCAGTGGAACATAAATGGAGCAACCACACTGCTAAAGTTTGGTACAAACTTCCAGTAAAATCCACTCATGCCCAGAAATTTCAAAACTTCCCGTTCTGTTGTAGGTACTGGGAAATTCACGATGGCTTTTACTTCCACATCTCTTGGAGTCATTTGCAAATTTGCAAATTCACTCACCACCAAATTAGCTTCTTGTAGTCGATCAGACAGTTCTTTCAGATGTTGTAAATGCTCCTCCTACGTTTGACTGAAACCTGCCAAGTCGTCACTATAAACAGCACAATTGCTCAGTCCTGCAATTACTTTGTTTGTCTATCTTTGAAATGTTACTGGAACAGCAGCCTCGTGCAAAGTGGCTAGAGGCTTTTCCCCAAGCCTGCTTCACACTGTGTATCTTTCAGATCTCTCACAGCCATACCCACAGAGTCTACCACCCTTCATTAAGTATATTTCTCCTCCTTTGATTTGTAAATCCCATTGTTGCCCCATGACTTTTGAATTTAAGCTTCCCATAATATAAAAACCCTTAATGTTATCATTATGGTCAGCACTTTTGGGGAAAAATCAACGTAATAACCTGCCTCATTTATCTTGTTAGTTGTAAACATCCTTCCAGTCCTTTGAAAACCAAACACTTCTTCACCAATCTCAAAATGCAAATTTCATTCACACCTTATTGACTGACTTTACCCTAGCTCACTTATTAGCAGTCCAAATGCCTTTTTACATCTAACTCATTTGATAATTTCTACCTTGCAGTCTACCTGTCTCTAATTTAATCAGCCATGCACACAACCCCACACGCTCACACAGAAGCCTACTTTACAATATCCCACAATAATATTACGAACAATGTGATAGTTTTGTGACAACCTGCATCTATAAAGGTTTTTAAATTACTTTTGTCTTTTCAGTATCACAAGGAAGTTGTGCGTCTGATGTCTGGAGAATTCAGGCAGAAGATGGGGGACAAATTTATAAGCTTTGCTAGAAAATGGATGACCTACGTGCTTACAAAATGTGAAAGCGGCAGGGGAACAAGACCCAGGTTAAATATATTCTAATAAAAATAAATGTTTTTCAATTGTCTTCCTCCAGATCAGTAATATCCTTCTAATGTTATGGTCTATTTACAGGTGGGCAACCCAAGGCTTTGATTTTCTTCAGGCAATCGAACCGGGATTTATTTCAGCTCTTCCTGAAGATGACTTTGTGGTAAATTGCCTTTACTTTTTAAAAATAATACGAACAAGGAGCAGGAGTAGGCCATTCGACCCCTTGAGCCTGCTCCACAATTTAATAAGATCATGGCTGATCTGATAGTAACCTCAAATCTGCATCCCACCTACCCAAATAACCCTTGCTTTCAAAGAATCAATGCATCTCTGCCTTAAAAATATTCAAAGACTCTGCTTCCACCACCTTTTCAGGAAGAGTGTTCCAAAGACTCATCTCCACTTTAAATGGACGACCCCTTATTTTTAAACGGTGACCCCTAGTTCTAGATTCTCCCAGAAGAGGAAACATCTTCTCTACTACCACCCTGTTAAGACCCCTCAGGCTCTTATATGTTTCAATCAAGTCACCTCTTACTCTTCTAAACTCCAGCAGATACAAGCCTAGCCTGCCCAAACTTTCCTCATAAGACAACCTACCCGTTCCAGGTACTAGTCTGGCAAACCTTCTCTGAACTGCTTCCAAAGCATTTACATCCTACCTTAAATAAGGTAACCAGCACTGTACACAGTTCTTCAGATGCGGCCTCCATAAGACATAGGAGCAGAAATTAGGCCATTCGGCCCATCGAGTCTGCTCCGCCATTCAATCATGGCTGATAAGTTTCTCAACCCCATTCTCCCGCCTTCTCCCCGTAACCTTTGATCCCCATACCAATCAAGAACCTATCTATCTCGGTCTTAAATACACTCAATGACCTGGCCTCCACAGCCTTCTGTGGCAATGAATTCCACAGATTCACCACTCTCTGGCTAAAGAAGTTTCTCTTCATCTCTGTTCTAAAAGGTCTTCCCTTTACTCTGAGGCTGTGCCCTCGGGTCCTAGTCTCTCCTACTAATGGAAACACCTTCCCCACGTCCACTCTATCCAGGCCTTTCAGTATTCTGTAAGTTTCAATCAGATCCCCCCTCATCCTTCTAAACTCCATCGAGTGTAGACCCAGAGTCCTCAAGCGTTCCTCATATGTTAAGCCTTTCATTCCTGGGATCATTCTCGTGAACCTCCTCTGGACCCTGTCCAGGACTAGCACATCCTTCCTGAGATACGGGGCCCAAAATTGCTCACAATATTCTAAATGTGGTCTGGCCAGAGTCTTATAAAGTCTCAGCAGCACGTCCCTGCTTTTATATTCTAGTCCTCTCGAAATAAATGCCAACATTGCATTTGCCTTCCTAACTACCGACTCAACCTGCAAGTTAACCTTAAGAGAATCCTGGACTAGGACTCCCAAGTCCCTTTGCATTCCAAATTTCTGAATTCTCTCCCCATTTAGAAAATAGTCTATACCTCTATTCTTTCTACCAAAGTGCATGACCTCACACTTCCCCACGTTGTATTCCATCTGCCACTTCTTTGCCCATTCTCCTAACCTGTCCAAATCCTTCTGCAGCCTCCCCGCCTCCTCAATACTACCTGTCCCTCCACCTATCTTTGTATCATCTGCAAACTTAGCCAGAATGCCTTCAGTTCCTTCATCTAGATCATTAATGTATAAAGTGAAAAGTTGTGGTCCCAACACTGACCCTTGCGGAACTCCACTAGTCACCGGCCGCCATCCTGAGAAGGACCCCCTTATCCTACTCTCTGCCTCCTGCCAGACGGCCAACCTTCTATCCATGCTAGTACCTTGCCTCTAACACCATGGGCTCTTATCTTACTGAGCAGCCTCCAGTGTGGCACCTTGTCAAAGGCCTCACTAGTGTTCTGTATAATTGAAGCATAACATTCTATTAGCTTTCCTAATTACTTGTTGTTCCTGACTAGCCATTTGCGATTCATGCACTAAATGCCCAGATTCTTCTGCATCTCGGAGCTCTGCAATCTCGCACCATTTAGATAATGTGCCTCTCTTTTATTCTTCCTGCCAAAAGGGACCATTTCACATTTCTCCATATCATACCCCATTTGCCAGATCTTTGCTCACTCACTTAACCTATCTATATCCTTTTGTAGCCTCCTTATGTCCTCTCCACAAATTACTTTCCTACCTATCTTTGTGTAGTCAGCAGATTTGGCAACCATCTCATCAAGTCTTTTATATAAATTGTAAACAGGTCTCAGCATGATCGCTGTGATACATCATTCATTACCTCTTTCCAACCTGCAGAAGACCCATTTTTGCCTACTCTCTGCTTTCTGTTAGCCAGCCAATCTTCTATCCAAGCCAACATGTTACCCTCTATATTATGAGCTTTTATTTTCCACAACAACCTTTGGTGTGGCACTTTATCAAATGCCTTCTGGAAATCTAAGTACAGTACATCCACCGGTTCCCCTTGATCCACAGCATATGTTACTTCCTCAAAGAACTCCAACAAGTTGGTTTAGCATGATTTCCCTTTCACAAAACCATGTTGACCCTGCCTGATTACCTTGAACTTATCCAGGTGCCCTGCTATAGCTTCTTTAATAAAAGCTTCTAACATTTACCTTATGATAGATGTTAAGCTAACTGGCCTGTAGTTTCCTGCTTTCCTTGTCCCTCCCTTTTTGAATAATGGAGTTACATTTGCTACCTTCCAGTCTAATGGGACCTTCCCTGAATCTAGGGAATTTTGGAAAACTAAAACCAATGCATCAACTATCTCACAAGCCACTTCTTTTAAGACCCTAGGATAAAGTCTATCAGGACCCGTGCACTTGTTAGCCTGCAGCTCCAACAATTTACTCAGTGCCACTTCTCTTCTAGCCACATCCACCTTTTGTGGCCTATACTGTGTGTCACCTGGTGATCATGTTTGGATGTCTTGTCAGTAAATCAGGTCGGAATGCTTCAGCAAATTGCTACAGAGTTTGTAATTGAGCCATGCTGTAGTCTCTGCTGGCTTCTAAGCTGAACGTTAACTAGATTTTTTGTTCACGTGCTGTTGTCTTAACTATGCAGATCATTTTAGACCACCACTGTCTTTGACCATGATGCAGATACTGTGAGAAAGAGACACATATGCTGTTGTCCCAGCTAATGATTCTTCTCTGCTTTTAATCTCATACAAGCCGTCAAAGAAGTGTCTGCTATTCGTGCTAAAGTCGTATGGTGCTGCATTCCAAATGTTTCAAAATGCTTTATACCCTGTGAATTACATTTGAAGTCTGATTACTGTTGTGATGTAGGAAACATGACAGTCAGTTGATGCAGAGCAAGGTCCCACAAACAGCAATAAGTTAAATAACCAGAATTTTTTTTCCGGTGATGTTGATTATATATTGGCTTGGGCACTGTGGATAACTCCTTAGCCGTTCTTAAAATAGTGCTATGGTATCTTTTATGATGCCTGAAGGGGCTGAGAGGGTCTCATCTGAAAGATGGATGATGTACTGCTTCTCTTGAATTAAAATATAAACCATACAACTATGTTTCACATTTATCTTTTATTTTCAAATTGTGAAAGTAGAGAAAATATTTCTGATATCCTTTCCTTCAATATGTATTGCTTTAAACAATTTAATAGATTGAACTGAACTTTATTAGCTTGGACAGTTCACATGCACCAGTAAAATCTCTGTCTGGTGTGATTTCTGTGGTGTACAGTCTGATTTTTACAGAATGTTCATTGGGTTGTAATAGTACTTTTCTATTAATTAGGTGAGTGAGCAGACAGAATTCTCAACTATTGTTCAAACTCTAGTGTTGAAGTGTACCCTTTATTATGTTTTGCAGAGTTTGCAGTCTCTAATAAATGAGTGCATCAGTCATGTGATAGGAAAGCCTCATAGCCCTGTGACAGGTTTGTGTTCAGAGTATTGTATAATTAAAACAGCTGATAACAATTATGTTCTGTGTGCTTTCAGACTGGCATTTTTAGTTCAAAGCAAAATACTGTGGATGCTAGAAATCTGGAATATAAACTGTAAATGCTGAAAATACTCAGCAGATCATGCAGCATCTGTGGAGAGAGAAACAAAGTTTCAGATCGATGGCTTGTCATCAAAACATCTGTTAACTTTATTTTTCTCTCCACAGATGCTACCTTGACTGCTGAGTATTTCCAACATTTTCTAATTTTATTAGCATTTTTCGTAAATATTATTGAATATTGTCATCCTATGCCAACAATGCCCATTTCCAACTCTCCACTCCAAGTCTTCCTTTAAACAATTGTTGATATGTTGGCAAACTGTCTGGCACATTTGTAGTTTGGGTTAGAATATATTGCAAACCCAGAACCGTCCTGCCAGAGGTCTCATGACATTGCTCCTGATCCCACCCCCTCCTTAGCTGGGTAACTGCACAAACTCAACTGAACTGTATGCAAGCCCAATGTATTGCTTGTTGTTGTGTTGCAATAATGGGTGTTGGCAGTAAGATGGTGCTGATAATATAACTTGCCATTTTTCCTCCTCCTTGTGTGTCAGTAAAGTTACTTTTTGTTTAAATATACCACTACTGTTTGGAATTGGCAGTTCCGGTAGTCTATCTGAAAAGATGCCAAGCCATTCAGAGCCTTTTTTTAAAAAAAAATTATCCCAAAGAATTTCTGTATCTGTGATATTGGTTAATTATTTTTATTAATTGTGCTGGAAAACTTTACCATGCTTATTTATATTAAAAATTATAAAATAACATTTGAAAAGTAATATTGAAACAATCCAGTTGATGGTTTTAAACACCATGTGTTTGTTTTTTTTGTGATAATCATTAAATAAGCTAGTACAAAACAGTTTGAAGTGGGACATATGTTGTAACTAGGTTAAATTTAGAAAAAATTGTAAAGATTATAGAATCATGTAATCGTGCAAGTATTCGTCAAATTCCATTTTGAAAGTTACTAATGAATTTGTTTTTGCCACCCTTTTAGGCAGTGCACTCCAGAACATTGCTTGCTGCTTAATTTATAGGCTATTAATTTACATTCGTTTTGTATTTTTGTACTGTCTATAGTATGCAACATTTGAAAGAACTCACTCCATTTGTTGCCATGGTGCTTGGTACTCAAGCTTGTCGCATTAATGCTTTTAGAATAAATACTGTTGTGAATTTGTTTTGAAGCTTTTTCATGTTTCCTGAACATTGTCATTAATGATATCACAAATGTAACTCCAATAAACATGTGACCTTGCATTAATTTCAATATGTACCTTCCAGGAGTTAATCGAAATAGCCCTCGCCCTATCAAAGTACCTCGATGCCATAGTGACCCACCAAATCCACATCTCATCATTCCTACATCTGAGGGATTCAGGTATAGTACTCCGTTTGGTTCTCTCCACTTTGGCACAACTTGAAAACAGGGCTGGAAATTTTATTGAGTTAATGTTTCTTATTTACTGTTAAGCCATTCTTTGAATACAATGGCAGAACAAAAAAAATGTATTTCTTCTTACGAAAATCTATTTGCCAGTTCAAGTTAATAAAGTTTCGAAGAGTTCTTAAGTAAATTCTGATTCCAGTGTTCTTGGTTGTATTGGCCTATGGGGAGTGGACTCCTACCGGAGATTCTGAAAATGCCTGTAGACTGTATTTGGATATTGTCTAAACTCAAAATAAACCAAATAAAATTATCATAGCAGTTTCCTCTACTCTGTGACCAATCTTCATCCCCTTGCAGTCTCCCTAATAAGTCGCCACCTTCCTGCAGTCTACTTGACCAATAGTCATCGTCCTGCAGTGCCTCTGACCAGTAACTACTATCTTGAAGATTCTCTGACCAAAAACCATTCTTCTGCAGTCTTTCTGACCAATCATTACTTGCTTGCATGCTCTGTGATGAATAGACATCCTGTTGCTTTCTCTCTGACCAATAGTTATTTTCTGTGACTCCAGTAGTCATACTCTTACAATCTCTGTGACCAGTAGTTATGCTGTTTAGTAAGCAGTAATTTAATTTATTTCATGAAGCTTTTGATTTTTTCCATTAACGGGAAGTGGGCTTCGCTAGCAAGGCCAGCATATGTAGCCCATTCCTAATTGCCCTTGAGAAGGTGATGGTGAGTCACCTTGATCTACTGCAGTCCATGCAGTAAAGTTACCCCCATGGTGCCTTTAGATATTGTTCCAGGATATTGACCCAGCAGTGATGAAGGAACAGCGATCTATTTCCAAATCAGTATGTTATGTGACTTGGAGGGGAAATTGGAGGTGCTCCTGCTACCCTTGTCCTCTTGTTCTTCTAGGTGGTAGAAGTCATGGTTTTAGACAGTCTTGTCAAAGAAGCTTTGGCAAATTTCTACAGTGCATTTTGTAGATGATACCCACTTGCATACATGCTGCGCTGGTGGTGGAAGGAGTGAACGTTTGAGGTGGTAATTTGGGTGCCAATTAAATAGTTGCTTTGTCTTAGATGTTGTTGCAGTTCCTAAATGTTATTGGAGCTGTACTTGTCCAGGCAAATGGGGAGCATTCCATCACATTCCTGACTTGTGCTATCTAACTGCTGACCTCTTGTAGTCACCATGTTGATGTGGCTGGTCCAATTAAGTTTCTGGTCAATAATGACTCCAGGATATTTATGGTGGGGTTTTGACGATGGTGATGCCAATTAATGTCAAGAGGGTGGTGTTTTCTCTTGTTGGTGATGGTCATTATCTGGCACTGATTATCAGCCCAAGCCTGAATGCTGTCCAGGTCTTGCTGCCTGTGCTGAATATTTCATTACCTGAGAAGTTACGAACGGAGGTGAACACTGCAATCATCAGTGAGCAGTTCTCACTTCTGACCTTGTGGAGGAAAGGTCAATGATGAAGGGACTGAAGATGGTTGGACCTAGGACACAGCCCTGAGAAACCCCTGCATGAATGTCCTGGGCCTGGGATGATTGGTCTCCAACAAGCACAATCACCATTTGTAGTTCTCGGCATAACCCTGGCCAGTGGAGAATTTTCCCTAATGTCCATTGGCTTCGGTTTTACTGGGACTCCTTGATGCAGCACTTGATCAAATGCTGACTTGATGTCAAGGGTGGCCACTCTAACCTCAGCTTTGGAATTCGACTCTTTTGTCCATGTTTGAATTAAGGCTATAATGAGATCTGGGGTCAAGTGATCTTGGAGGAATCCAAATTAAGCATCAATGAGCAGATAATTGGTTTATAAGTACTAATCAGTAGCACTGTCAGCAACCCTCTTGGCTGATTGAGAATAAACTGATGGGGTGGTAATTGACCAGAACAGATTGGATTTGTGGTTTTTGTGGGCAGGACTTAAATGGGCAATTTCCAACTTTGTCAGGTACATGCCAGTGTTGTAGCTGTACTGGAATAGCTTGACGGGAAGCATGGCTCGTTCTGGACACGTCTTCAGAACCACATCCAGGATGTTGTCTGTATTCAATGTACTCTGCTCTTTCTTGATATCAAGTAAAGTAAATTGAATTGACTGAAGACTAGCTTCTGTGATGCTGGGGATCTCAGGAGGATGCCAAGATGGATCATCCACTCAACACTCCTGGCTGAAGATGGTTGCAAACGTTTCAGCTTTAACTTTTGCGCTCATGTGCTCAGCTTCAACATGATAAAGGATGGGGATTTTCTTGGAGCTGCCACCTCCTGTTAGTTGGCGCACTGATCTCTACCTTGCGGAGGCTGAGCGTCAACTCGCAGACACTTCCTCCTACCTCTCCCTGGACCATGACCCCACCACTGAACATCAAGCCATTGTTTCCAGGACTGTCACTGACCTCATCTCCTCTGGAGATCTTCCTCCCACAGCTTCCAACCTGATAGTCACCCAACCTCGGACAGCCCGCTTCTACCTCCTACCCAAAATCCACAAACAGAACTGTCCCGGCAGACCGATCGTGTCAGCCTGTTCCTGCCCCACGGAACTCATTTCTCGTTATCTTGACTCCCTTCTCTCTCCCCTTGTCCAGTCCCTTCCCACCTACATCCGTGATTCCTCTGACACCTTACATCAACAATTTCTAGTTCCCTGGCCCCAATCGCTTCCTCTTCACCATGGACGTCCAATCCCTCTACACCTCCATCCCCCACCAGGATGGTCTGAGGGCTCTTTGCTTCTTCCTTGAACAGAGGCCCGAACAATCCCCATCCACCACTACTCTCCTCCGTCTGGCTGAACTTGTTCTCACACTGAACAATTTCTCCTTTAACTCCTCTCGCTTCCTCCAAATAAAAAGTGTGGCTATGGGCACCTGCATGGGCCCCAGCTACGCCTGTCTCTTTATGGGGTATGTGGAACATTCCTTGTTCCAGTCCTACCCCGGCCCCCTCCCACAACTCTTTCTCCGGTACATCAATGATTACTTCAGTGCGGCTTCATGCTCTCCTTGGGACCTGGAAAAATTTATTAATTTTGCTTCCAATCTCCACCCCTCCATCATTTTCACATGGTCCACCTCTGACACTTCCCTTCCCTTCCTTGACCTCTCTGTCTCAATTTCTGATGATAGACTGTCCACCAATATCCATTACAAGCCTACCGACTCCCACAGCTACCTCGACTACAGCTCCTCACACCCCGCTTCCTGTAAGGACTCCATCCCATTCTCTCAGTTCCTTCGCCTCTGTCGCATCTGTTCTGATGATTCTACCTTCAAAAACAGTTCTTCTGACATGTCCTCCTCCTTCCTTAACCGAGGTTTTCCACCCAGCTTGGTTGACAGGGCCCTCAACCGTGTCCGGCCCATCTCCCGCGCATCCGCCCTCACGCCTTCTCCTCCCTCCCAGAAACATGACAGGGTCCCCCTTGTCCTCACTTATCACCCCACCAGCCTCCGCATTCAAAGGATCATCCTCCGCCATTTCCGCCAACTCCAGCATGATGCCACCACCAAACACATCTTCTCTTCACCCCCCCCTTGGCGGCATTCCGTAGGGATTGTTCCCTCCGGGACACCCTGGTCCACTCCTCCATCACCCCCTACTCCTCAACCCCCACCTATGGCACCTCTCCATGCCCACGCAAAAGATGCAACACCTGCCCCTTTACTTCCTCTCTCCTCACCGTCCAAGGGCCCAAACACTCCTTTCAAGTGAAGCAGCATTTCACTTGCATTTCCCCTAACTTAGTCTACTGCATTCGTTGCTCCCAATGCAGTCTCCTCTACATTGAAGAGACCAAACGTAAACTGTGCGACCGCTTTGCAGAATACCTGCGGTCTGTCCGCAAGAAAGACCCAAACCTCCCTGTCGCTTGCCATTTTAACACTCCACCCTGCTCTCTTGCCCACATGTCTGTCCTTGGCTTGCTGCATTGTTCCAGTGAAGCCCAGCGCAAACTGGAGGAACAGCACCTCATCTTCCGATTAGGCACTTTACAGCCTTCCGGACTGAATATTGAATTCAACAACTTTAGACCTTGAACTCCCTCCTCCATCCCCACCCCCCTTTCCGTTTCTTCCCCTTCCCTTTTGTTTTTTCCAATAATTTATATATATTTTTCTTTTCCCACCTATTTCCATTATTTTTAAATCTATACCTTTAATGCCCTGTTAGTCTTTCCACCCCACCCCCACTAGAGCTGTACCTTGAATGTCCTGCCATCCATTCTTAATTAGTACATTCGTTTAGATAATATCACCACCTTCAACACCTCTTTGTTCCTTTGTCTGTGACATCTTTTGACTATCTGCTCCTATCACCGCTTGCTTGTCCCTACAACCACTGCCCCCCCAACTTCTCTCTCCCCCCACCCCCCCCCACCTTAAACCAGCTTATATTTCACCCCTCTCCCAATATTACTCAGTCCTGTTGAAGGGCCATGAGGACTCGAAACGTCAACTCTTTTCTTCTCCGCCGATGCTGCCAGACCTGCTGAGTTTTTCCAGGTAATTCTGTTTTTGTTTTGGATTTCCAGCATCTGCAGTTTTTTGTTTTTACCTCCTGTTAGTTGTTTAATTGTCCACCACCATTCATGACTGGATGTGGCAGGACTGCGGAGCTTTGATCTGATTCATTGGTTGGGTATTGCTTAACTCTATCTCTAGCATGTTGTTTCCATTGTTTAGCATGCATGTAATACTGACTTGTCACCTCATCAGGTTGGCTCGTCATTTGGGCAAATTTGCTGATTTCAATGATTCAAAATTTTCAACAAAGATACATTCCTTTAAAAAAACAAAAACTCAGCAAGAAAGATCCATCCCTAGCTTAAAAAGGAAGTTATGGATAATAAATTAAAAGAAGATTATTTCGTGACAAAGAATAGTAGCAAGCCTGAAGATTGGGAGTGTTTTAGAAACCAGCAAAGTGGATAAAAGAGAAAAAATAGAATACGAGAGTAAATTAGCCAGGAATATAAAAACAAATCGTAAGAGCTTTTACAAGTATATAAAAAAAAGAGGCAAGTAGCTACAGGAAACATTGGTTCCTCAGAAGGAATTACAATGGGGGATGAAGAAATGGCAGATGCTGAACAAATATTTGATGTCTGTTTTCACAGTAGAAGACACAAATTCATACCAGATATAACGGGTAACCAAGGGGCTAGTAACAGTGAGGAACCCAAGTTAACTAATATCAGCAGAGAAATAGTATTAGAGAAAAGCAGACAAATGCCCAGGACCTGAGGCCTACATCCTAGGGTTCTGAACCAGGTAGCTGCGAAGATAGTGGATGCGCTATCTATGATTTTCCAAAATTCCCTAGATTCTAGAACCATCCAGCAGATTGGAAGTTAGCAAATATAACACAGCTAATTATGAAAGTAGAGAGAGAGATAAAGGGAACTACAGGTCAGTTAGCCTGACATCAGTCATAGGGAAAATGCTGGAACCTATTTATTAAGGATGTCTTAACAATGCACTTAGAAAATCATAATGTGCTCAGACAGAGTCAACATGGTTTTAGGAAAGGAAAATCATATTTAACTAATGTATTAGAGTTTTTGAGGATGTAACTAGTCTGGTAGATGAAGGGGAACCAGTAGATGTAGTATACTTGGATTTCCGAAAGGCATTCACAAAGATAACACACAAAAGGTTAATACGCAAGATAATAGCTCATGGAGTTGAGCACAGTATGTTAGCTTTGATAGAGGACTGGGTAACAGACAGGAAGCAGAAAGTAAGAATAAACAGGGCATTTCAAGTTGGCGATCTGTAACTAGTGGAGTGTCACAATGACCAGCGCTGAGACCAAGAGTAATGTATGCAAGTTTGCTAATGATACAAAGCTAGGTGAGAATGTAACCTATGGCACCCTTTCATCTCATAAGACAATGGTTTGTGCTGTGATGGTCAGCTCTGTGTTAAACATCGCCTAGTGTGGCACTGGAACCCCCACCTGGCATGGCAGTGTCTGCTACATTTTCCTGCAGCGGAAGACTGAGAAGGTGCAATGTTTGCTGGCCTCTGTCTTCTCTGGGCCCTCTCTACCAGCTGAGCATTTTGTTACTACTTGACAATTCCAATATCCTTCCAAGCAATCAGCCTCCAAAGGTCATGGCCATCAGTGACTGTCTCCCAGTTGTCAGTATCGGTATCCACCATCATCATATCTCATTTGCCGGTGTCCTTGTAGCAGAATTATGGGCACCCAGGAGATCGTGACCCAGAGAAGGTGAAAACTGTTCGGTCTTTACCCCTGCTGAGCGTGTGTTGTCTAGGTATCACTACAGTAGAGGAGTGCACTGAGAACGCAGACTTGATAGCCTTGCAGTTTGGTGTTCTCAGTCAGGCTGCTGTTGTTCCACACACTCTTGCTCAGTTTGGACATAACAGCTGCAGCTTTTCTGATGCGTGTGTTGATTTCAGCATCCAAGTGTCAAATTGCTGATGATTGTTGAGCCTAGAGATGCGAAGCAATCAGCAACCTCCAGCATCACATGTCAATGCTGATAGATGGCAATGAGGCAACATCCTGGGCCATGACATTGTCTTCCTGATGTTAATGGTCAAACCAAACTCTTCATAGGCATAAGAGAATCTGTCCATAGCTGCTGAAACTGTTCCTTGGTATGGAATGCTAGTGTGACATCGGCAATGTGTAGCAACTCTCTAAGGCGCAACTTAGTTTTGGATCTCAGGCAAACAAGACAGAAGAGCTTTCTGTCAGTTCTGGTATGTAGGTAGACAACCTCTGTAGATGATCTGAAGACATAAGACAACAATAAAGAGAAGAATATGCCAAAGGTTGTCAATGCTAGAACACAATCCTGTTTGACTCCACTGTGGATCGCAAAGGGTTCCAATGTTGCCCTGTCATAGCTGACCTTACCCATCATGATGTCATGCAAAGAGGAGATCACATTGAGCAACTTCAGTGGCAGCCAATTTTCTCCAGTTTAAATAGACCGCCTCTGCTCACGTGGTCAGACGCCTTAGTGAGATCGATGAAAGCGGTATATAGTGATCTCTTCAGCTCCTGGATTGAGAAGATCATGTCAATTGTAGATCTTCCAGTTCTGAAACCACCTTGGGATTTAGGGTGGATGTGTTCAGCCAGGATCTGCAGTCTGGCAAGGGCAACCCGGGCAAATATGTTACCCACAATGCGCAGCAGGGACGTGCCGTGATGGTTGTTGCAATCACTGTGGTCTCCCTTGTTTTTGTACAAGGCCACAGTCTTTGCATCATGCATATCCTGGGACGCTGCCCCCTTCCTCCAGCAGAGACAGAGAGTGTGCAGAGCTACAGGAGTGTCAGCTTCCGGTCCTTGATGAATTCAGGCAGTATAGCATCAGCAACTAGAGTATTGCTCATGGCAAGCGAGTCAAAAGCTTTGCTAAGCTCTTCTACTGTGGGTTTGATATCCAGCTCTGCCATGACAAGCTGGCTGACTATGGTGTCTAGAGTTTCCTTGGTGACAGTGCTCTCCCTAGGGTATAACTCAAGGTAGTGTCCCATCCATCTCTCTAACTGTTTATTGCAGTCACTGACCTCCCCTGCTTTGCTTTCAGTGAGCCGCTTTCTTTGCTTGTTGCCTTTGTGATCGCATCATACATGCCCCTGGCATTCCCTGTGTCGAAGGATATCTGGGTACTCTGACAAAGTTGTAACCATTAATCATTGGTGCACCACCTAGCAATCCATTGGACTTCGAGTACCTCTCAGGGCATTTAGCGCCTTCTCGCTCAGATCTGCCTTGTAATTAATGATAGTGGATTGCTTAAGTTCAAAGACTGGTTGCATTACCGTGATGTTGTCCTCAGACCAGTCAGCATTTTTCCCCTCTCATTTCCCATAAGTTGAGGCTGCCGTATGATAGATGGTGTCTCGAAGTATGTTTTGTTTCACCTCTGCACCCTGTTGGAATGCTGGAGGGCGCCTGCTGGAGAGTGCCTGTTCAGTTGAATCAAGGAACTGGTAGTTTTTATCTGGGTAGGCACTATGCCTGACATTGATGTAAGGGCAACATTTCTGCTTTGAATGAAAAAACTTCAAGGATTGCATCCTAACCCTGGTGCACATCAAGAAGTGACCTATATCACAGTCAGAACTATGGTAGCTGCATGTGTTGAGAGTACTGTTCAGAGAGGCATGTCTGGTGATGATCTAATCCAGCTGGTGCCAATGCCCTGATCTTAGATGTCATCAGGACACCTTGTGGCATAGTTTGTTCTATGTTAGTTACACAAAGCTCATGGTCGCACTAAAGTTCAAATAGTCTCTGTCTGTTCTCATTTGCCATATTCCGAGACAGCAGGGTCATGGTCCTTCCTATTTATCTCAACTAGGGAATTTCAATGGGTATAAGTAGAGCATTTATTGAAATAATAAGAACATTAACACAAGGAGGACTAGAGATCTTAATTAAAATTTAATCAGTAAAATAATTAAACACTATGAAGTTGGCAGGGCAGGTGATGTCTGTCTGCAGAATGTGGAGGTTTGTGGATGCCTGTATGATCCAATGCAGTAACGTTTGCTGCAAGTCTCTGCAGTTGCAGGAACTTTGACTCAGAGTCATTGAGCTGGAGGCTGAGCTGCAGACACTGCAACACATCAGGGAGGGAGAAAGTTACCTGCACACTTTGTTCCAGGAGGCGGTCACACTTCTTAGGGTAGGGTCATCTGATTTGGTCCATGGTCAGGAACAGGAAAGTGTGATAGTGAGTGAGGCAGGTAACGGGATTGAGATGGTAGAAGTTGAGAAGCCCCAGGTTTTGCAATTGTCCAACAGGTCTGAGGTTCTTGCAGCTTGTATGGATGAAAGTGGGGGCTACAGGGTGGATGAGCAAACTGACCATGGCACTGTGGTGCAGGAAGCTATTCAAGCAGGGGCAGTCAACAGGAATGCAGTGGTAGTAGGGGGACAATATATTGGGGGGGGATGCACACAGTTCTCTGCAGCCGAGAAGGAGAGTCCAGAACGCTGTGTTGCCTGCCCGTTGCCAAGGTTTGGGGCATCTGCTCTGGGATGGAGAGGAACTTGCAGTGGGAGAGTGAGGATCCAGTTGTCGTGGTCCACAAGTTACCAACGACATAGGTAAGACTAGGAAGGAGGTTCTGCTGAGGGAGTATGAGCAGCTAGGGGCTAAATTAAAAAGCAGAACCTTAAATGTAATAATCCCTGGATTATTACCTGAGCCATGAGAAGACTGGAGTAAAGTGACTTAAATACATGGCTCACAGATTGGTGTGGGAGAAATGGCTTTTGATTCATGGAGTACTAGCACCAATACTAGGGGAAGTGGGAGCTGTACCTTTGGGATGGTCTTTGCCTGAACCATGCTGGGGCCAGTGTTCTGGCAAGTCATATAACTAGGGCGGTAGAGAGGGCTTTAAACTAAATAATGGGGGGAGGGGGTGGGGGGGGTGAGGGATCAGGCGAGAGAAGATGTGATAAATTATAGAGAGGACAAAAGGCAAGAGAGCAAGGTAGCAATAAGGGAATTGATAATCTGAGTGTGGCAGGAAGGGACAGAACATACAAACTTGAGTGCACCAGCAGATGAGACTTGAGGTTGCAAAAATGATTTTAAGAAACAGAACTAAAGGTACTCTATCTGAATGCACACAGCATTCGCAACAAAATAGATGAATCAATAGCACAAATGGAAGCAAATGGGTATGATCTAATTGCCATTACGTAGATATGGCTGCAGGGTGACCAAGGCTAGGAACTGAATGTTTAAGGGTATTCGATATTTAGGAAGGATAGGCAGAAAGGAAAAGGAGGTGGGGTAGCACTATTAATAAAGGATGAGACCAGTACATTAGTGAGAGAGGATCTTTGATCAGAGGATCAAAATGTCAAATCAGTTTATGTGAAGCTAAGAAACAGCAAGGTGGCAGCGAACATTGGTAGGAGTTACTTATAGGCTAACAGCAGTGGTGGTAATGTACGGCACGGTATAAATCAGGAAATTAGAGGTGCATGTAACAAGGGTGATACAGTAATCATGGGGCACCTCATTCTACTTATAGACTGGGTAAACCTAACTAACACTAATGCTGTGGAGACAAATTCCTGGAAAGTATACGAGATGGTTTTTGAGAACAATGAGTTGAGGAACCAATTAGAGAACAGGCTACTTAATATCTAGTACTTTGCAATGAGAAAGGTATAATTCGTAATCTTGTTGTAAAGGAACCTCCAGGAAAGAGTGACCATAATTTACTTTCAAACTTAATATAAAGTGCTATTAATGCGTTGCAATCTGAAACCAGGATCTGAAATCTAAACAGAGGAAACTATGAGGGGCAAATTGGCTGTGGTACATTGGGAAACTACATTAAAAGGTATGATGGTAAACAGGTAATGGCTGACATTTAAAGAATTAATACGTGATTTACAACAAATAAACATCCCTTTGAGACACAAAAACCCAGTAGGAAAGGTGATCCAACCATGGCTAACAGGGAAGTTGAAGATTGTATTAGATCAAAGGAAGGGGCTTATAAAGTTGCCAAAAAAAATAGTAAGCCTTAGGATTGGGAGCATTTCAGAATTCAGCAAAGGAGCACCAAGAAGCTGATAAAGAGAAAATAGAATACCGTAAACTAGCAAGAAAAATAATAACGGACTGTAAAAGCTTCAATAAGTATGTAAAAAGGAAAAGATAATGTAGCTAGTGAGAATGAGGAACTGAAAGAAATTAGTGTTAGTAAAAAAAAAAGTTCTGGAGGAATTAATCCCTACTGAAAGTTGGTCAATCCCCTGAGCCTGATGATTCTCTTCCCAGAGTGTTGAAAGAGGTGGCTGCAGAGATAATGGATGTGTTGGTGGGCATCTTCCAAAACTCGATAGATTCTGGAACGGTTCCTGCAGATTAGAAGGTATCAAATGTAACACCACTATTGAAGAAAGGAGGGAGCGAGAAAACAGGGAGCTACAGATCTGTTAGCCTGACATCAGTAGTGGAGAAGATGCTAGAATCTATTATAAAGGATGTGATAACTAGGCAGATTCAACATGGATTATGAAAGGGAACTCAAGTTTGACAAACCTGTTAGGGTTTTTTGAGGATGTAACTAGCAGAATAGATAAAGGGGAACCAACGGATGTAGTGTATTTCAGATGGCTTTAAATAAGGCCTCACACAGGAAGTTTGTAAGCAAAATTAGAGCACATAGGATTGAGGATTAGTTAATGGACAGAAAACAGAGTAGGAGTAAATGGGTCATTCTCAGGTTGGCAGGCTGTAACCAGTGAGGCACTGCATGGATCACTGCTTGAATTCACAATTTACATCATTGATTTGGATGTGGGGACCAAATGTAATACTTTCAAGTTTGCTGATGGTACAAAACTACATGGGAATGAGAGTTATGAGGAGGTTGCAAAGAGGCTTCAAGGGGATTTAGACAGGCCAGGTGAGTGGGGAACATAGCAAGTGGAATATAATGTGGAAAAATGTGAAATTATCCACTGTGGTAGGAAAAACAGAAATGCAAAGTATTTCTTAAATGGTGAAAGATTGGGAAGTGTTGGTGTTCAAAGGGATCTTGGTGTTCTTGTTCATCAGTCACTGAAAGTTAACATGCAGGTGCAGCAAGCAATTAGGAAGGCAAATTGTATATTGGCCTTTATTGCAGGTGGATTTGAGTACAGGAGTAAGGAAATCTTGCTGCAATTGTATAGAGCTTTGGTGAGACTGCACCTGGAGTATTGTGTACAGTTTGGTCTGCTTTACTGAGGCAGGATATGCTTGACGTAGAGGGAGTGCAACAAAGGTTCACCAGACTTATCCCTGGGATGGCAGGATTGTCCTATAAGGAGAGATAACAAAATATAAACTCAGTCTCTTCAGAGTTTAGAAGAATGAGAGGTGATCTTATTGAAGCATACAAAATTCTTACAGGGCTCAACAGGATAGATACAGGAAGGATGTTTCCCCTGGCTGGGGGGGTGTCTCGAACCAGGGGACACAGCCTTGGAATAAGTGACAACCTGTAGCACATGTTCTCTATGCCAGTCAAGTCAGGCTTATCACTTGTAACTGCTATCTCCCATGTTGGGTTAATGCTCTGCAGCGAAAGTATAGCCTCGTCTACAGGGCACAACCCTGGGCAAAATTTATGGAAACCCTGAGCTGCCCAAACACCAGGGTCTTCTCTCAACCTCCCAGTCGAGTCCAAGAGAATGCAAAGCACTAGCTTTGGTTGGTTGGCACTAGCCTGGTTACAGGGGTTGCCTGAAAGATGACATATTTTGGTATCAGCCCGCCTTTGGGCTCCACTGTAGATTTTTTTGCTCCCTTAGCCTTCAACACTCCCGAGGTATCCACCAGGCAGTGGAGTTGTTCACTCGTAGCTGGGAGTTTGGTTCGAGTGCCAGGGCATGCATGCCCACATGCCAGTTGGCCTGCACACTGCAAGTCTGGGGACCAAACCTTCTCCGACTTCCTCTGAAGCTTTAGCCTGGGGTCGTGAGAAACCCAGTTGCCTTGAGGTGGCATAGCTGAGGACCTGCCAATGAAGAGGCTGTATACTGACAGGAAGAAACTTACACATTTGGCTCTCTTCACATTGCTGCCAACCAGTGGTGTAGGCTGAAAATGAGAAGCATTTTAGTACACAAAAGTGGAAAGCATGCTAACTCACTTTACCCACACACTAGCCACATCACATCAACATTTGAAGAGGACACAGAGAAGGTACGAAGAGATATAGGCAGGTTAAAGTGATTTGGGCAACAAGGTGGCAGATAAGTTATAATGTGAGTATGAGGCTATTCGCTTTGGTAGTAGAAGTAGAAAAGCAGGATGTTTTTTAAAACATGAAACTTTTAAATGTTGCTCAGAGATGGGATTATTCACAAAGAAACCCAAAGTTAGCATGCAGATACAGCAAGCCATTAGGAAGGCAAATACCATGTCGGCCTTTCATGTAAGAGGATTGGCATACAAGGATAAGGAAGTCTTCCTACAATTGTATAGGGCTTTGGTGCATAGTTTTAGTCTCCATATCTAAGGAAGGTTATATTCGCCTTGGAAGCGGTACAGAAAAGATTGATTGGATTGGTTCGTAGTATGAGAGGGTTGACCAGTGATGAGAGGCTGAGTAAATTGGGCCTATACACTCTGGAGTTTGGAAGAATGAAAACTGATTTCATTGAAACATATAAAATTCTGAAGGGGCTCCACAGAATAGACATTGAGAGGTTGTTTCAGAAAGCGATTAAGGCGGCAAATGATGTGTTGGCCTATATTACAAGAGGATTTGAGTATAGGAATAAAGATGTCTTAGTGCAATTGTATAGAGCTTTGGTGAGACTGCACCTGGAGTGTTGTGTGCAGTTTTGATGATCTTACCAAAGGAAAGATATACTTGCCATAGAGGGAGTGCAACAAAGGTTCACCAAACTAATTCCTGGGATGGAGGAATTGTCCTATGAGGAACGATTAAATAGACTGGTCTTTGTTCTCTGGAGTTTAGAAGAATGAGAAGTGATCTCATTCAAACATACAAAATTCTTACACGGCTCGACAGGGTAGATGCAGGAAGGATGTATCCACTGGATGCAATATCTAGAACCAGGGGACACAGTCTCAGAATAAGGGGCAGGCCATTTAGAACTGAGATGAGGAGGAATTTCTTCACTTAGAGCATGCTCTGCCATAAAGGACTGTAGAGGCTCAGACAAGACAGCATGGTCAAGACAGAGGTCAGTAGATTTCTACATCTTAAAAACATCAAGGGATACGGGGACCTTGCAGCAAAATGGTGTTGAAGTAGAAGATCAGCCATGAACTCATTGAATGGCAGAGTGGCAGAGCAGCCTTGAAGGGCTAAACGACCTACTCCTGTTCCTATTTCTTATGTTCTTATGGCTTCCTTGGCTCGGGAATCTAGAACATGAGGACAGTCTCAGAATAAGGGCTTGATCGTTTAGGACTAGTATGAATAGAAAATTTCTTCACTTAGAGGATTGTGAACCTTTGGAGTTATCTATCCCAGTAGCTTGTGAATGCTACATCATTGAATATATTCAAGGCTGAGATCAATAGGTTTTTGGACTCTCAGGGAATCAAGGGACCTGGCACGCGGCATGGAAATAGAGTTGAGCCAGAAGATTGGCCATGTTCATATTAAATGGTAGAGCAGGCCTAATGGGCCATGTGGTCTACACCTCCTACTTATGTTTTTAGATTTTTATGAACGAGGGCTGGTTGCCTGGCTTGGTAGTAATGGTAGAGTGAGGAATACATTAGGCCATGAGATTACAGATTGAAATAGAATAGAATCCTGCTGCTGTTGACCCATAGTGGCCACTTCCTTCCCACTGTATACCATTGTGCTGCCATCTCGAACAGGTCTGCCCTGCTAGTGGAACAGAACATACCCAGGCCTGGTGATGGTGTAGTCTGTGATGTTGGCTGAAAGGTGCGATTTTTTGAGTATGACTATCAGACTGTTGCTTGACTAGTTTATGGGATAACCCTCCCAATTTTGGCACAAGTCCTCAGATGTTGATGAGAAGGATTTTGCAGCGCTGGTTTCATTCTTAGTACTGTTTTTTAAAGCAGATTTGATAAACTTAGTAGCTTGGTATGCTATTTCAGGCAGCAGTCAAAAGTCAATCACGCTGCATTGGGTCTAGAGTCATATGCCAACCAAGACAAGTAAGGAGGACCAATTTCCTTCCGTAAAGCAATTAATGAACCAAATGGGTTTTTATGACAATTGGGTAGTCATTACCGATACTAGCTTTTTAAGTTGCAGCTTTATTTAATTAATTAATTGAATTAAAATTCCCCAGCTGCCGTGGTGGGATTTGAACTCATGTCTCCGGATTTTAGTCCAGACCCCTGGATTACTAGTCCAGTAACATAACCACTATGCTACCGTACCCTTTTTGTCTGTGATTCTTTGGCTTTGCTATCTGCTCTCAGCACTTATAATGGTAAGTGTCACTTGTACTGCATGTTGTTAGTATGTGCATGAGATCATTGTTACATGACTCTGTAGAATAGAAACCAAATTCTAAACTTTATTCTAAATCACGAACTAACCAGTTCATTTTGCTGCATTTGATAACCAACTGGTAGATGTTTGTTGCCAATAGTATATTAACTTCTGGTTTCTAATGGTGGTCTGTAATGATGGTCAGAATGTTACCGTAAAAGTTCCACCTTACCCAAGTTAAGGATATTTCCGCTTTGTTCACCAGTTAATATTTCTGTGTAACTTAGTTACTTTTCAGTTCCTGACGAAACCAGTTGATAACTTGGGGAAAAAGAAACACTTAATCCTTAGCCCCCTCTGTAGGATTATAGCATTCTTCAACTACACTTTATTAGAATCTTTTCCTGTTTGCTCTGCAAAAACCTAGCAACCTGTAGCAGAACTGAGAAATAAAAACATACTTTACACTAGCTAAAAGCATTATTTGACATTAGCAATAGTGGTGAAACTCTATTTGTAATGTTGCAGAACAACTTTAAGGCAATTATAGTTATTTTTATGATTGTGGTATGTTCAGTGCACAAATTAGAACACATGGTCAGTTTGCCAATCTTTGTTCAATTAATTCTGAGCTTTCTTTTAGCATCAAACCACAAATGTGAACTCTGTAGAAATAAAACTACATGCAATCAGCTTTTATTTTTCTTTGTATGAATTGTCAGCTATATTTGTATGTTCTTGAATTGTTTTCTACTCTGTTTATCACAGCCCAAGGAGTCTTGGCTCTGAAGTACGGAATCAATGCGTCGCTGCTATTCGCTCAGCCCCTATAGTTGGTGGTGACCTCAATCACACCAAGCCTGCAGGCACTGCTAATGAACTAAGGTAGTTTCATTGACAGCATGAATAGATGCCGTTTGTGGTACTATATATCCTCCTTTTTCATATATCAGTTGAAAGAAATGTTTAATCCTAATGTTCCTGCGATTAAAGGGGCATTTGGAGTAAAATATAGTTGAATCAATTAAGTTGCTTAATTCAAATTTTCTGATACCTCAATTTCCTATTAGCACTAGAATCCCATGTTGCAGATAAAGCAGCCTCATGCTAATTGTTAATTACATTGCTTAACTCAAATTATTAAATAGTTCCATTTTCTTTCAGCCGAGTGATTGGATTTTGAGTAAGCATGAGTAAGCATAACATAAGAATTACTATTTCTTAATATTAGAAGTAGGCTATTCGGTCCTTTAAACCTCATAACTGATTTTCTATCTCAAATCCGCCTTCTTACACTATCCTCATAATCCTTGGTTACCTCAATGTCACAATATATCACTCTCTGTCTTGAGTAGGCGATGCCCTTTTATATCACCTTGTGTCAGATGCTTGAAAGCATAGGATTAAGGAGGAAATATACTGGGAGAACCTATTATTTTAAACAGGAAGAAACTAATAGTGTTTGTTTTTTTTTATTCTTTAATGGGATGTGAGCATTGCTAGCAAGGTCAGCGTTTGTTGTCCCTAATTGCCCTTGAGAATGTGGTGGTGAGCTGCCTTCATGAACAGCTACAGTCCAGTGCTGTTAGGAAGGGAGTTCCAGGATGCTGACCCAGCAGCAGTGAAGGAATGGCAATATAGTTCCAAGTCAGGATAGTGAGTGTCTACTCACTAGGAAGGGAACTTTCAGGTGGTGGTGTTACTGTCTGCTGCCATTGTCCTTCCATGTGGTAGAGGTTACGGGTTTGGAAGGTGCTGTCGAAGGTGCCTTGATGAGTTGCTGCATTGCATTTTGTATATAGTACACACTGCTGCCACTGTGTACCAGCACTGCAGTAGGCACAGAGTGTTTTTGCATTTAAACAGCAGTGAATTTCCCAATACACATGGAGGAAATGCATAATAGATAGTAAATGGAAACACAACTAAACACGGTTTCCCATATTGAAATTTTTTATGTTGGTCTTTGTTTTAATTGTGTTGTTAAGAGTACAGATCACTGGGTGACCCTTCATAAAAATGGAAAGTTGTTACACTCAATGTAACTGTATTGAAACAAGAATACTGCATTGATGAGCCAGATTTTCACCAGAAGCTGTATTGGTCAGTTATTCAGAATAATTTGTGTCGCAAACTGAGTCCTTGTAAGCCCCTTTCAGTCACTTATCAATAACACCTGAAAGTGTGGCTGTCTTTGGGTTGTTTGCTATCAATGGTTGAGCAACTGGAAGTTCACTTCATGGGCCTGCTATCTTGGATTAGCATGCCTGCAGAGGCTGATAATGTACCCCATCTTGCTGTAACATTGCAGCAGGCAGCAGAGACCCCTTTACCTGCCATTTGGTGTCCCATTTGATTAAAGGAGTAGAATTACTATGGTTAGTGACAAGAAATCTGAAATGATTCTCTCCTGCTGTGCTCCTTGAAGTGCACAGGAAAGTGGTTTGTTTATATTTTAAAGGTATTCATATTATTCAGTGCCAAGTGCATTACCAGTAAATGTTTGAACTGTGTTGAAGTGCAGAAACTACTGTAATCTTGTTTCTTTCGAAATAGGGGTTCGAGCGTCCCTGAAAATGACCGCTTAGCATCCATAGCAGCTGAGCTACAGTTCAAGTCACTGAGCCGACACTCTAGTCCCACTGAAGATCGCGAGGGTAAGGAAGTGACTATTGAATATAGTGCAGTTAAGGTGTGGTGTTTTATAACACAGCCATTCTGAACCCTGCCCTAGCCCTGATCCATGAGATCCACCACCTCCTCTTGCCAACCTATTCACACCAAACTGCTGACCACCCAACTTCCATTCCTGGCCCCCATGAGAGCAGATATTGTTGACAGTTTCCTCTCCAAACATATTATCCCTCTCTCCTTCAAATCTGATGCCATCAGCTCCTCTAATAAACAAGCCTGGACCCTGTCCACCTCCCTGCAACTCCCCCCCCCCCCCCCCCCCCCCACAAAACCTCCCGCCCCCACCTCCCGCCTTGCAAATTACCACCTCCATTTCCAGTCTCCCATTCATTTCCTTGAAATGTACTGTCACCTCCCAAATCACATTCATCTTTTCCTGCAGCCTCCATGTTTGAACCCCTCCAGCCAAGTCTCTGCCCCACTACACACTACAGCACTGCAACAGATCTTAAAATGACATCCTACGTGACTGTGCCCGAAATCACAGCATCAGATTCCACATGTCGCCAGACGACAGCCATTTCTCCCTCCCCACTAACTCTCTCAATCCCTTTATTGTCTCTGAATTACAATGTTAACAGTGCTGTAAAATGTAAGTTATTAATATTCCTCTCCATTTCTTGGTGCCACATGTTAGTAATGTAATGTTAGAAGCTGAACCATCTAACTGTCCTATAACTGAACAGATTTTAGAAGTTTGGCTGAAACCACTACGATCTGTGCTATTTTTGTGCTTTGTCTTCACAGTAAAATAAACAAATTCATACCAGAAGTAGCAGATAAACAAGAGGCTAATAAGAATGAGGAACTTAATTAACATCAGCAGAAGAAAACATATTGGAGAAATTTAGGGAACAAAAAGCCAACAAGTCTCCAGCACCTGATGACCTAGACCCACGGTTCTAAAAGCAATTCAGAGATAGTGGGTGTAATGGTTATGATTTTCCAAAATTCCCCAGATTCTAGAATGATCCCAATGGATTGGTTAGCAAATGTAACACTGCTATTCAAGAAAGGAGGGAGAGAGAAAACCGGGAACTGCCCTGACATCAGTCACTGGGAAAAGGCTGAAATCTGTTATTAAGGAAGTCTTAGATAGCATAGCACGATCAGACAAAATCAACATGGTTTTAAAAAAGGAAGACTGTATTTGACAAATTAAGAAGACGTAACTAGTGGGCAGGTAATGGGGAGCCAGTACATGTAGTTTTCTTGGCTTTCCAAAAGGCATTTGATAAGGTGCCATGCAAAAGGTTAATATGCAAGATAAGGGCTCATGGGTTTGGTAGTAATATATGCGATTGGATAGAAGATTGGTTTAAGGACAAGAAGCAGAAAGTAGAGATACACAGGGCATTTTCAAGTTTGCAGGCTGTAACTAGTGGAATGCCGCAAGGTTCAATATTGGGGCATGAGCTATTTGCAAACTATATTAATAATTTAGACAAAGAAACTGAGAGCATTATTTCTAAATTTGCTGACAATACAAAGTTATGTGACAATATAAGCTGTGAGGAGGACCCAAAAAGACTGCAAAGAGGTAAGGACAGATTAAGTGAGCAGGCGGCAAGGTGGCAGATGGAGTACAATGTGGAGAAGTGTGTAGTTAATTCACTTTGATAGTACAGATATAAAAACAGAATATTTTTTAAAAGGTGTGAAACTTTTAAATGTTGAAGCTCTGAGAGACTTGGGTGCACACATACAAGGAGCACAAGGTTAGCATTCAGATACAAGCCATTAGGAAGGCAAAGACATGTTGGCCTTCATTGCAAGGGGATTGAAGTATAATAATAGGAAAGCCTTACTACAGTTATATAGGTCTGTGGTGAGACTGCACCTGGAGGAATGTGCACTGTTTTGGCCTTCATATTTGAAGAATAATAAACTTGCATTGGAGGCAGTACAGTGAAGGTTCACTCAATTGTTCCCTGGGATAGAGGAATATCCTATGATGAGAAGCCGAGTAAATTGAACCTATACTCTCCAGAAAAATGAGGTGAGCTCATTGAAACGTACAAGATTCTGAAGGAGCTTAACAGGGTAGACACTGAAAGGTTGTTTCCCCTGGCTGGAAAATCTAGAACACTGGAGCACAGTCTCAGGACAAGGGTTTGATCATTTAGGACTGAGATGAGAAGTTTCTTCATTCAGAGGATTGCTAATTTTGGAATTGTCTAACCCAGGGGATTATGGATGCTCCATTGTTGGGTATATTCAAGACTGAAATCAATAGATTTTTGATTGTTTCAGGAAATCAGTAGACATGGACAGGAAAGTGGAGTCGAGATAGAAGATCAGCCATGATTGTATTGAATGGCGGACCAGGCTCAAGGGGCAGTATGGTCTACTCCTGCTCCTATTTGTTATGTTCTTATGCTTGGTATATTCCCAACATTAATCACTTTGTAATTGTAGAATTCAATGACTGTTTTAATTCCTTCTCTTCCCCAGAACCTATATATCCTAAGGGAGATCCAAGTCTTAGTGCAAGAAGAAGCTGGGAGCTGCGATCTCTGTTGAGTCAGTCAAAAGGTAACAGCATCATTCTAAGAATATGCACTTGATGACATTTGATGGCTGTTCTGTAAAATAAGAGAGTTTTGACATTCTAATCTCTTGTAGTTTTACTTGCTGCCTTGGTTTCATTAAAAGAGCATGCCTTGAGTTTTTTAAGAGTGAAATACATGGTTATATCACATCTACTCATTTTCCTAAGATAACTAATTTGAAGTAACTTGTTAAAAAACATTATACAGAGCTCTGCTCATTCATATTTAATAATTTATATTTTGATGATCCAGGCATCCATAGAATACATAAAATTAATTCTGTGAAGCGTTATAATGGGAGAGGTGGTATGAGATGTTTTGATGCACAACTTTTTTCTGGCAGTCTTATTAATTTCAATCAGGTCTTTGAAGTTAATTTTGATAGGGGAGCAATGGTTTGTATATTGTGCATCTGTGGTGAGAGATTGGGAGTATTAATCACTCAGATCAAAGTACAGGTTAGATCTGTGCTACACTCCTTTACCCTGCACCAAAAAGTACTGTGAACACCTAATGATGAAATTGAACGATCACTGGTCTACTACCTTGTTTACTGAAATGTAGTTGCGGCTTCCATGACCCAGCCTGCAGTTCCAAGTTCCACATGCTTTATTCAGTATCTGTAGCCTTGGATTATTTACTGGTTTAAAGAGGTGTACGCATTCATGTCCTTAAGCAAGAGATATGAACCTCTGCTTGTAAGTGTGTCCTCAGGAGCCAACAGTCTACATTTAACACTGTCTGCATTAAATCATTTCTGTATTCCAGCTTTAAAATCTTCATGGAGCCTTGGCCTAACTGATTAACATGCACAAATCTCCAAGGCAAAATGGCCTTGCACATCAGCACAAAATTGTAGACCTACTGGTGTGAGAAATGAGGGGTGTGGGAGTAAAGCTCACACTGATGAGATGAGGGCAGGGTGTTTACTTAAAGTTGACCATAAGACACGTTTATTAGGATCGGGCAGAGGGAGCTTTAATTAACACCTGGCTCGCACCCTTCCTGACCTGAGACTGCTTTAATTCTCTATGTTCTTTACTCCGATATCTCACCTTGAATGTAAAATAATTACAAGAACTTGGGAACAGGAAAAAAGATGAAGGAAAGGAGAGAATGTACTATTGGCCCTGCTGTAGCTGGGCTATTCTGCATATCAGTAATAATGTTGTACTAGCCAAATATTTGAGATATGTAATGTAGTTTATATTTTTTTAAAATCTGTTCCCAGTTTTAGAAAAATATCCACCCGACTTTAAGGCCATTATTTCATGTAATTTTTTTCCATTTATGAATGAAGGAATCAGAAGTGCCTTCTCCAAATTTGCAGGTTAACTACTAGTAACACAATGCTTGATGTAGGCTCGAAGCAATGTACAAGAGATTACACTTAAGCTTTTTGAAGGAACAGTTACCACATGTAGAATGAGTTTGCATTTGCTACAGATTTGTTGTAATAGTAAATGTACTGTTCTTAATGTTATGAAGCTTTTTTGGCCATTTGTTCCCCACCCCTTGCCAAGCAGTCAACTGGGTGACCCTGCAACCCCGAGTGAAGTAGGCTCTCAACTGTAGAGAACATTGTAGCCAAGCCCTATCCTGCTGTAACCCAATGTTTGTGCTTTCCAGGAATCAGTCTGTAATAACGAGTGGAACATTCCAAGCTTTTCCTTCTCTCTTCTCTTTCCAAGACCCTAACTTCCTCAGGAGTGCTGAGACCAATTGTATCTGGCTTGTTGCAGTGACTGAAATCAGCTGATTTGGTGTAGACTCTGTCCTCGGAACTGCAAGAAAAGTCTTGCATCATTAGTTCATTTATTGACTGACTATAAAAAAAAACCTGCATCAGTAAATAGGAACTGTTGATTACTCTAATATTAATTGCATTTAGTATTCTATGGCATAGATAGGTTAATGCGTAACAAGTGTGTAAAGAATTTAAACTGAAGTTAACTTATTTCTTTAAATGTTGCATTATGATACTAACCATGATAAATAGTAATTTTTTTTGTTCAGAGATAAAACGCAATAACATAAGTCTCCTGATGCATTGCTATAGAAGCTCCACACACAGTATCAACTCGTCATTTTCTTAGTAAAAATATTGTCTTGTGAAGCAAAAGTTTCGAGGATTTTTTATATATGAAGCTTTCACTCGCCTGGAGTTTAGGTTTTTATTTTTCCCAGTGACTGTTTCTTGTAACCCAACTGATCTCACATGCCATTGTCTTGATGTTAAGTAAGCACTGGTGCTTAATGATACACAATTGCACTACAGCTTGATTCTGCACTTTGTACAAGATGATGCCACTTTCAAAAACAGTTTCTCTGACATGTCTTCCTCTTCCTTAACCGAGGGTTTCCACCCACGGTGGTTGACAGGGCCCTCAACCGTGTCCGGCACATCTCCCACACATCCGCCCTCACACCTTCCTCTCCCTCCCAGAACCATGATAGGGTCCCCCTTGTCCTCACTTATCACCCCACCAGCCTCCGCATTCAAAGGATCATCCTCCGCCAACTCCAGCATGATGCCACCACCAAACACATCTTCCCTTCACCCACCCCGGTGGCATTCCGCAGGGATCGTTCCCTCCGGGACACCCTGGTCCACTCCTCCATCACCCCTACACCTCAACCCCCTCCCACGGCACCTTCCCATGAACCACAGAAGGTGTAACACCTGCCCCTTTACTTCCCCCCTCCTCACAGTCCAAGGGCCTAAACACTCCTTTCAAGTGAAGAAGCATTTCACTTGCACTTCCCTCAATTTAGCCTACTGCATTCGCTGCTCCCAATGCGGTTTCCTCTATATTGGAGAGACCAAACGCAGACTGGGTGACCGCTTTGCGGAACACCTTCAGTCTGTCCGCATGCAAGACCCAGACTTCTCTGTCACTTGCCATTTCAACACATTACCCTGCTCTCATGCCCACATGTCCGTCCTTGGCCTGCTGCAATGTTCCAGTGAAGCTCAACGCAAACTGGAGGAACAGCACCTCATCTTCCGACTAGGCACTTTACTGCCTTCCGGACTGAACATTGAGTTCAACAACTTTAGATCATGAACTCTCTCCCCCATCCCTACCCCCTTTCCAATCCCCCTTTTTCCAATAATTTATATATATTTTTCTTTTCCCACCTATTTCCATTATTTTTAAATGTATTTCCATCCATTGTTTTATCTCAACATTTTAGCCTATTTCGATCCCTTCCACCCACCCCACCTCCACTAGGGCTATCTGTACCTTGCTCGTCCTGCTTTCTACCCTTAATGTCACCATTAGCACATATCTTAGCTAATATCACCACTGTCAACACCTCTTTGTCCTTTTGTCTATGACATCTTTTGGCAATCTCCACCTACCCTGGCCCTCTATCCAGCTCTACCTGTCCCACCCCCCCTCAAGCCAGCTTATATTTCACCTCTTTTCTATTTTTCCTTAGTTTTGATGAAGAGTCATTCGGACTCGAAACGTTAACTGTATTCCTCTCCGCAGATGCTGTCAGACCTGCTGAGTTTTTCCAGGTATTTTTGGTTTTGTTTTGGATTTCCAGCATCCGCAGTTCTTTGCTTTTATTATAGCGGTAATTTGCTTGTCTTTTTCTCTTCGTTAAACTAGGACTGTAAGCTAGTTGTACTTCTCTAGCTGAGTTCAACTAGGCATTGAATGTAGGAATGTTTTGATCCACTAGATATTGAACGTAGGAATGTTTTTATCCTTAGTGAGTCAGGTATATACTGGATAAATTTGCTGTACCATCTGGGAAGGCTAATTTTTACCTTTGTATTGAAACTTATAGCGAGCTCAGATATGTTCTTGAGTTTTTCCTGACAAGTGCACTTATACTTGGGTTAGTAGTACAAAATTTATCACGTTCCTAGCAGATTTTATTTCTATTTCTTAATTTTCTCCTCTGCTCCCTTCCTCTCATCTGGATGGTGACTAGTCAAGCAGAAGTCCGCAAGGTTTAGGGCCCTCTATTAGGTTGCCTAAGGGCTTGATCTATTGCAGATTGTTTGACTACGTGGTCACCTGTATTTGATACCAGCACAAGTTGCTGATTAGGGATCAGGAGTAGCATCTTTGACCGGTTTCCCTTCTGAAGCCAATGCAGAAAGGTCATTGGTCCCTAGCTGAGATTGATTTAACTTGGCACACACTGAAGATTAAAACAAGAACATTCCTGTTCTGGCCGGCTCATTACCAAATTATGTAGTGAATTTCTCCACTCAGCTTTTGGGAACCCCTTTGTCCAATTTCCATTCTTCAGTGATGGAGTATTCTCTTTCAGCCTTGATACCTCTATCTCCGATTTGCGTCCATCTCTGTTTTATCTTTGCTCCTTCCTTTCATAAAGCAGATAATGACAATTAGTCTGAATGAACAGCTGACGTACATCAGAGAAAGCACAATTTCTATAAAATAAATTTGAACCTGTGAAACACAGCAGCAAATTGCAAAATAATTGAATCATTCTATTTATAGAATGTCATCTAATCCACAGATACCTAATGCAGGCACTTTGTGCTGTGGGGGAAGGAGAACCAGGAAATCTCTCTAATTACTGTAGGTCGTCATTTGTTTGATATATGTTACAAATTGAACATGTGTGTTTAATTTCCTAGATATAGCTGCCAAGCAGAGTCGAATTGATGCTGTCCGAAAGTCAATTAAATCCTTTGAGGAGCAACAGAATCGGCAGATGAAGCAAAAGAATATCATTGGCCAAGTCTGTGATATTCCTAAATCTTATGATAATGTCATGCAAGTTGGATTAAGAAAAGTGACATTTAAATGGCAGAGGGGAAATAAAATAGGTAATTTCTGAATTTTGGATGTAAAAATGAGCATTCAGTTTACGCAGCTGTCGTGCAGAAGTTTGAAAATGTTCATTTAAAAATGAATCGGTATGCTCCTCATTTCTGCTAGGACCCAGACTCGCAGCAGGATAGTTCTCCGTGGAGGCTATTGCAGCTGAGCCTGATAAAGAAAGACTTGTATTAATATAGTGTTTTTCACAACCACCAGCTGTCCCAAAGCACTTTACAGTCAACAAAGCACTTTGAGTGTGCTCTCTGTTGTAATGTAGGAAATGCGGCAATCAATTTGCACACAGCAAGCTCCCACAAAAAGCAATGTTCTAATGGCCAGATAACCTGTTTCAGTGACGTTGCTTAATGGATAAATATTGGCCAGAACACGAGGGATAATAACTCTGCTCTTTTTCCAAATAGTGGCATTGCATCTTTAACATCCAGCTGAAAGGACAGATTAGACCTTGGTTTAACTCTTCATCCGATAGACAGCACTTCCAACAGTGCAAAACTCCCTCAGCACTGCTCTGGAGTATCAGCCTTGTATTTTTTTTGTGCTCAAGTCCTAGAGTGGGGAATTGAACCCACAACCTTCTGACCCTGAGGGGAGGGTGATGCCAATTAAGCCTGACACATGACACAAGATTCTTGGCCTGGCCTCATCATGAGGTCCACACATGCACTCCCATTTTAAGCAAGGGGCATGGGGTGTTGAACAGTGATCAGCAGTGCAAACCCAGCCCACCAATTGCTACAATCTTACAGTTGTCTCAGCTTTGATCAGCTAACTTCACACATGTTTCATGGCTCAATCAAAGAGCGTTCTGGGTCAGCATAACCGCAACAATTTAAAAAGTGCTTTATTTTTTGTAACCAATCACTTGGTGCATGACAAAAGATTTCCACTCAAAAGCTGCTGGGGTGCATTTTAGGAAAGTGAATGAACTTAATATCTTGACTTTGTATAGAAGAATAGGGATCAATAGTGGAGAAAGACAAACTGTAGAATTAATGAAAATCTGTGAATGGCAGAAATCTGAAGTGGCGATAGAAATGCTCAAAGTGCCAAGTTTGCTGATCAGCATCTGAAAGAGAAATGTTTTGGCTGGGATCCTCCATCACAATTTGCCAGATTGTTGACTAGTATTTACTCTTTTCACACACTGTGCACTTCCACCCTACTCTGTTTCTATTTACGAAAGATAACTGGTTGGTTCTCGTTTTTGCCTACTAAATTACTCACGGTAAAATGGCCCCTTCACCAGTAAGTTCAAGCACTCAAAGCAAAAGTTTAAATTCAACCTGTTGTATAACCATCTAATCTGTGGTTGTCCATTATTCAGTTTTGTGCCAGCATTTTAATAAAGGTAGTCAAAATTACCAGTTGATGCCTGATGTATCATGAACTTGGACAAAAAATAACACTGTCCATTGTTTACCTAAAGTGGTCAACGTGCAAGTACTGGTGCGATAGTGATTTACAAAATGTAAAACGAATGCCCACTAAACCTGTTACACTTGATGTGCATCAAACTGCTAGATTTTAAAAGTGCTGTTACTTTTCAAGAAATACACAAGCCCCATTTGTACTTGGCAATAGAATCTGAACTAAAAATGCAACTTGCAACTTGTTGGCTTGACTGTCATTATAACCCCAGTATATCTATCTTAAATACTGAATAAAGAGAGCAACTTTTTACTTGTGGCTTGAAAGGACAAAGCATTTGATGAGCAAAGAATTAGACTAGCATAAATTTCATAACTTAGATTAGGTGTTCTTTGTAAGTATTTTCTGATAGTGCATTGCTTCAGCCAGTAGTTGGTCACATCTATTTAAATAAGCTTTTCACTTTAGCATATTGTACTGAGTTGGCACAAAATTCTTTTGTGTAATGTAGATGATTAGAATAAGCATGATGATCTTGTAAATCAGATGTTGCATTATTTGATTTTATAGATTTTGATTCGTGTAAAATGGCGATTTAATTTAAGACAATTTGAGATAAATGGTTTAAGCATGATATTCCGCTGCTCTGGTGGAGTCTGCATCTGTTTTATATAATAAACCAAGCTATTTGTAACAAAGTTGGGCCATCTCTCTCACTTAGTGCTACATAAAACTGCTGGAATTGATATAACAACAATATTCCTTGTCTCTCCAGGTGAAGGACAGTATGGAAAAGTGTACACATGTATAAATGTTGACACTGGAGAGCTAATGGCAATGAAGGAAGTAAGTATTTTTTGTTTTTAGGAAAGTTGTTTTCTATGTGCTAACAGTTTTCTGTAGCACTGTATGCTGAATTTGGTGATTTTCTGTCTAATAACACCTGGAACTGGATGCCATCATTGGGTACTGGAAGGGGGAGGGAATACCTTTAACAGGCACTGGGATATATTTTGCAGAAAACTGTTTAGAAATCAAAGTAACTAAACTCAAAAATCATAATATCTCTGGCATTTATTCACTTTCAGCCTTAATAGAAACAGAACTTTTATTTGTTCCTTCTCTGTAAACTTTGCTCTAACTGCATTAAAATGAGTCCTTTCCAAAATTAACGATTTTTTTGCTTTAAAAAATTCAGAAGCATTATAGGAAAATCCATTTCTGGCTGGAAAATAAAAGTGACTTTTCTGTGACTTCACCTGTATTTTTTCGAATTCCTGCAGCAAGTCTTTGTCTTTTTGTTCCATCCTTTGTTCTGTCATATTACCCAGTCCTTACCCAATATTGAAGAGCAGAGGTGTTCTACCCAGTGCCCTGACCAATATTTATCTACAACCAACACCTTAAAAAGCACACTTGATCTGATTGCTGTTTGGTAAATCTTACACACATTGGCTGCTGGGTTTCCATGACAGCAGTGACTGTGCTTCAAAAACAAAGTCTGTAAAGGACTTGGGGCATCCTGAGGTTTAAATGCTATATAAATGCAACTCTCTCTTTAATAACTTCACATTTTGTCCTCCTTGATATCTATAGATCAGATTCCAGCCAAATGATCATAAAACAATCAAGGAGACAGCAGATGAATTGAAAATTTTTGAAGGTATCAAACACCCAAACCTGGTTAGGTATTTTGGTGTAGAATTGCACAGGGTAAGTAATTTGAATACTCTCCAATCACAATGATTCAAATCACCTTTTCACTATCTATTGCAGTGAAAAGCTAATTGCTTTGACTTCTATATTTCCAAGTACCAAGGCAGCGTTTTAAGATATGAAAAGCACAGGGGCAGAGAGCTTCTATAATTCAGGAGAAGGGAATCTGAGAGGAGGAATAAAAGTTCTGATTGAATACTATACTTTCAGACTCAGTTGAGAACATCCTGATCTTGCTATGATGAGTTCTAAGATGACCGATAAGTCCAGTGCTTGATTTTCAGACTCTGTCGCATGTGGGACCGGTGGTGCTTGAAGGATTGGCTGGATGGGGTTGTTTAGGGAATTGTGCGCTCCCTTAGATATCTCGACTTAGATTCTGCAAATTCCCGACCAAGTCTATGTTCAGGACCTTCCCAAATGAGCCTTCTCCATTTTGGTCAGTTACAAGCCAGGGTCTCCCATGAGTTGGAGGGTGTGTTTGACCTCTTCAGGGATGCTTGCCGGACAACCCCAAAGCTTTTCCACTGTTCCTGGGAGCGTCCTGCCACGACTGAGTTCCGAGTAGAGCAGTTGCTTCAGGAGTCTGGTGTCAGGCATACGAACAATATGTCCCACCCAGCAGAGCTGGTTTGGAGTGACTAGCACCTTGATACTGGACAAGTTGGCTTGGGAGAGGACCCTGCTGTTGGACCACCTTTCTTGCCACAGGATTGGGTGGATCTTGCAAAGGCACTGCTGGTGGTACTTCTCCAGTGATTTGAGGTACCTGCTGTAGGTTGTCCAAGTTTCCAAAGCATAAAGGAGCTTGCGGATCACTACTACTCAGTAAACCATGACCTTAGTTTTGGGTTTGCGTTCCTGGTTCTCAAATACTCTTTTCCTCAATTCACCGAAGGCTGAGCTGGCACATTGAAGGCAATGATAAATTTTATCATCTGTATGCCTTTGTCGAGAGGAGGCTCCCAAGATATGGCAAAGGGTCCACATTTTCCAAGATCTCACCATTGATCTTAATGCATGAGGGTTGTGAGGGAGGTGTTTTGCTGTGAGCACTAGTTGGAAGATGACCTTAGTTTTCCGAATGTTTAGGGAAAGGCCCATTTTCCCATATGCTTTGACAAAGGAGTCGACAGTGATCTAGAGCTCTAGTTTCTGAGTCAGCGCATACACAAGCGTCATCTGCATACTGTAGCTGTATTACTGAGGTTGGAGTGGTTTTGATTTTGGATTGAAGGCCCCATAGGTTGAACAGTTTCCTGTCTGTTTTGTAGATTATCTCCACACCTGTGGCTAATTTGCTGGAGGTGAGGTGCTGTTTTACAGCGAGGAAAATAGAGAAGAGAGTTCTTCTTTCACCCTGCGTTTCACTGAGTTGGGATCTGTGGTGGTTCCGTTGGTGAGGATCACCCCTTGCATGTCATTGTGGAGTAGGTGGAGAATGGTGACAAATTTGAGGGCAGCCAAATTTGAGGAGGATACTCCATGAGCCTTTGCAGTTGACAGAGTCAAAATCTTTCATGAGGTCAAAAAAGGCCATGTGCAGCGTTTGGTCCTGTTCTTGTACTTGAATTAGCCATGCAGTGATGCCTCTCAATGGGTGAAAATCGCACTGTGACTCTGGAAGGAGCTCCTTGGCCATTGAGAGGAGACAGTTGAGGAGGATCCTTGCAATGATCTTCCCCGCGGCAGACAGCACAGAGACTCCTGTGTAGTTACCACAATCAAACCTGTCTCCCTTCTTGAATTTAGTCACAATTACAGCATCCCTGAGATCCCGCAGCATGTGCTTTTCTTCCCAGGTGAGGGATATAAGGATGTGCAGCCATACCAGGAGTGTATCTCTGCTGTGTTTCAGAATTTAGCAGGGATTCCATCTGCTCCAGGAAATTTGTTGTTTTTCAGCTGTCAAAAGACATTTTCAACTTTACCTCAGACCTGAGGTAGCACCAAGACCAGCTGGATGGGGTATTGAGGATGGAGTTGGGGAAGTTTGAGTCGAAGACAGGGTATCAGTTAAGGAGTGCTTCAAAATGTGTTCTCCAGCGAGTACTGATTGCCTCCTGTCCCTGATGAGCTCTCCATGCTTGGCTCTCAGCAGGGGTGGGTCTTTGAGTGCTTGGGCTGTGAATTGTCTTGATAGCGCTGAAGAAACTGCTCATGTCATTGGTGTCTGCGAGTTGTCGGATCTCTGTGTTCTTTCTGCCCACCATTTGTTTTTGATGTCATATGTTTTATGCTGTACTACTGCTTCCAGCCATTAAAGCTTTGTTCGTATAACTTGATTAGGTCCTGTATCTCTTGTCATTTTTGTCAAACCAGTCACGATGTTTCCTGATAGAGAGACCAAGGACCTCTTTGCAGGTGCTTGTTATGCTGACTTCAGGGTTAACCAGGCACTATGGGCACACTGTGGCTCCTGGTAGCTGGAGATTGAGGATAGCAGTGAGGTACTGACTGAGAAGGGCCACTTTGGTGTGATCTTCGAGGCCTTGGATGTTAACTTTCTTGCAGCATTGTTTCTATTGCCTCTGGTTGAGGATCCTCATGACATGACCAACCAATGTCCCCGCTAGAGTTTTGACTAAGGGGTGATCTTTGAAAATGCCAAAAAAAGAAAGCTCAATGAAGACAGAGAATGAACAGTAATTAGCTGCTGAATTTTCATTTAAGACAGTTCTTATATTTTCACAGTTATAAATCTGTCATTCTTAGGCAACAACCAGTCAAAGGCTGAAGGTCTTTCTACTGTGACTGTTGACTACCAGCAGTGCTTCATGTACTGTTTTCTATAAACTATCTTGAAACAACTCCTTAATTCTGGTGAAAGATTATCAGCCTGAAACGTTAACCCTATGACCTTTTTATGGATATTTCCTGACCTAAGTGTTTCCAGCATTTTCTGCTTATTATGGTTGGTCAGTGCTAGACAAGATAATTCCAGTTTAAAGGAACACTGCTTTCATAAGTTACGTAGTGTTTAGCAAAGTACAATTGCAGTCAACTTGTGTATAATGACAGCTTCTTTGTATGTATGTTTCTTGGCTTGCTGCTTGTGCAAAGATTGAGAACTAAGTCAAATTATGCAAATGTTACGTACTTTCCTTTCATTCCTGGCTCATTGATTTGGAACAAAATGCTCTGAGATGAAATTAATGCTTGCTTCTCTATTCTATAATTTAATAACTATTAACAAATTAAGCGTGCATCCATTCCTCTCCTGGATTGCAAATTACACTTTAGCACAACTGCGAAAGTTCAGTAGAGGCAAAAACTAGTCCTGAGTCAGGTCCCTTGCTATTTGCACTGTCAGTGGCTGGAATTTCCCTTTCATAGACAGAAAAGGACCAATCTTGCACTGCCAGACTGGAGTTGTGTTCGCATGAAACCTGTGGGTCTCTTCCTATTAAAAATAATGGGTGAAAATTATACCTTTGAGCCTGTGATAACTTTCCTGTGAGTGTTACTCCCAGCTGTGTTGCAAAATCACCATCAGAAATATCTGTTCGTTCACTTGACTTTCTGAATCTGTACTTTAGATTAAAAAGAAGTTCCTCACCCAAAACATAGTTGCCTTTTAAGTTTGTATGCATGTGTTTCTTGGATTAAATATAATGCTTACCATGTGTCTCAATATTTGGACACCATGCAGCCACCATACATGTTAACTGTAGTGTTTATCTTTTGGATCAGGAAGAAATGTACATCTTTATGGAGTATTGTGATGAAGGCACACTGGAAGAGGTGGCTAGACTGGGTCTCCAGGAACACGTAATACGATTGTATACAAAGCAGATCACCACAGCTATCAATGTGTTACATGAGCATGGAATTGTACACCGAGATATCAAGGGTAATGCATTTACACACAAGCACATATAATTGAAATTGTAGAGCAAGCTAATTTGAGTAATTGTATGTTATACTTAATTATATTCTAAACACGCTTCCATAGATTGTGACATTGTATGTATAAAACAGAGGACAGTTATTTATAATTAATGTAAGTACCGATCATTATCTCCCACAACAATGTGCAATTGTTTGATAATGTGGAAAAATTTGTATTTGTTTTCCCACAAATTACAAAGGACACTTGTTTAGATTTACAATAAATTAATGACTACATAAGCCAGTTTCTGCTGGAGATGATTAAAGACCAATGCGTCGTCATGTAAAGTATGGATTTGGATTAGTCTCAAATTATGGCCTGAATCTTCCAAGCAGCAGCAATGTTTCACATGTTGATTCTCCCAGCTGGATGGTGCTGCGCATTTCTCCCAGGATCTCCTGATTCCGGCTGTCACAGAAATGTGCAGGACGGCAGCCCTCGGGTAACTCCATTGAATCGAGCAGAGTGGAGTCAGGGCAAGACAGGACATGCTCGCTTTTTACGCCACTAGCTGCTGTTTTCTAGTATTTAAAGTTCTAGGTTTAATCAGTGTTGGCGCATGGGGTGGGGTGGTGTGGTGGTCAAGTTGAGGAAGGGGGAGCGTGGTCAGATCTGATAGGTGGTCGGTGGGGATGGTTGGGGGAAGTCGTGTGGTTGGTTGATGGTTGGTGGGGTGGGTGGTGCAATGTGCAGAAGGTCAAGTGCTTGGCTGATGGTGGGGGAAGATCGGGGGTGAGGGGAGGCTGTGTGGTCAGCCAGTGGTTGGGGGAAAGTTCTGTGGTTGGTAGGGTGATTGGGTGTCAGTAGTGGAGTTACCCGGGTCTTCAACCAGGTTTTAATCGTAGAGTCATAGAGGTCAACAGCACAGATAAAGGCCCTTCGAGTCTGTGCCGGTCAACAAGTACCTAACTATTTTAATCCCATTTTCCAGCACTAGGCCCATAGCATTGTATGCTATGGCATCGCAAGTGCACATCCAAATACTTCTTAAATGTTATGAGGGTTTCTGCCTCTACCGTCCTTTCAGGCAGTGACTTCCAGATTCCCACCGCCCTTGGTGAAAAAATTCTTCCTCACATCCCCTCTAAACCTCCTGCCCCTTACCTTAAATCTATGCCCCCTGGTTATTGATCCCTCCACCAAGGGGAAAAGTTTCTTCCTGTCTACCCTATCTATGCCCTTCATAATTTTATACACCTCAATCATGTCCCCCCCTCAATCTCCTCTGCTCCTGGGAAAATAACCCCAGTCTATCCAATCTCTCCTCATAACTAAAACTCTCCAGCCCTGGCAAATCTCCTCTGCACTCTCTCTAGTACAATCACATCCTTCCTATAATGCAGATTCCAGAACTGCACGCAATACTCTAGCTGTGGCTTAACCAGCGTTTTATACAGTTCCAGCATAACCTCCCTGCTCTTTTTTTCTAGGCCTCGGCTAATGAAGGCAAGTATCCCATATGCCTTCTTAACCACCTTATCTACCTGTCCCGCTACCTTAAGGGACCGGTGGACATGCACACCAAGGTCCCTCTGATCCTCGGTACTTCCCAGGATCCTACCATTCATTGTGTTTTCCCGTGCTTTGTTTGTCCTGCCCAAGTGCATCACCTCACACTTATCCGGATTAAATTCCATTTGCCACTGATCAGCCCATCTGACCAGCCTGCCTATATCCTCCTGTAATCTAAGGCTATCCTCCTCACTATTTACCATCCCACCAATTTTCGTGTCATCTGCGAACTTACTGATCAGCCCTCCTACATTCAAGTCTAAATCATTTATACCACAAACAGCAAGGGACCCAAGACCGATCCCTGTGGAACCCCACTGGACACAGGCATCCAGTCACAAAAACACCCCTCGACCATCACCCTCTGCTTCCTGCCAATTCTGGATCCAATTTGCCAAATTGCCTTGGATCCCATGGGTTCTTACCTTCGTTATCAGCCTCCCATGCGGAACCTTATCAAAACCCTTGCTGAAGTCCAAGCAGACTACGTCAAATGCATTGCCCTCATCTACACACCTGGTCACCTCTTCGAAAAATTCAATCAAATTGGTCAGACATGGCCTCCCCTTAACAAAACCATGCTGACTGTCCTTGATTAATCCCTGCCTCCCCAAGTGTAGATTAATTCTGTCCCTCAGAATTGCTTCCAATAGTTTCCCCACCACTGAGGTTAGACTGACTGGCCTGTAGTTCCCTGGTTTATCCCTTCCTGCATTCTTGAATAACGGTACCACATTGGCTGTCTTCTGGCACCTCTCCTGTGGCCAGAGAGGTATTGAAAATTATTGCCAGCGGCCCTGCTATCTCCTCCCTTGCCTCACTCAACAGCCTCGGATACATTTCATCCAGGCCTGGAGTTTTATCTACTTTTAAGACTGCCAGACCACTTAGAACCCCCTCCTTTTCTATGCTAATTCCTTTAATTATATCACAGTCCTTCTGTCTGAATATCATACCCACATCGTCCCTCTCACTTGTGAACACCGATGCAAAGTATTCATTTAGAACCCTACCTACGTCTTCTGGTTCCATACTCAAATTACCACTATGGTCCTTAATGGGCCCTACTCTTTCCCTAGTTATCCTCTTGCTCTTAATGTACTTGTAAAATAACTTTGGATTTTCCTTTATTTTACCTGCCAATGTATTTTCATGCTCCTTTTTTGCTCTCCTAATTTCCTTTTTAAGTTTCCCCCCTCCACATTCTATACTCCTCCAGGGCTTCCGCTGTTTTGAGCCCTTGGTATCGGCTATAAGCCCCCTCCATTTTTCTCTTTATCCAATCCTCTATATCCCTTGACATCCACGGTTCCCTGGATTTGTTGGTCCCACCCTTTGTCTTTACTGATAACGAATAACTTATTCGTAAGTTATATGATGGCCCTGTACTCTCCTTATTTCCTTCTTGAATGAGTCCTACTGCTCTGATGCAGATTTACCTAAAAGTAGTTACTCCCAGTCCACTCTGGCCAAGTCATATCTGACCTTATTAAAATCAGCCTTCCCTCAATTTAGAACTCTGATTTCTGGCCCATCCTTGTCCTTTTCCATAACAACCTTGAATCTAACGGAATAAAAACAGAATTACCTGGAAAAACTCAGCAAGTCTGGCAGCATCGGCGGAGAAGAAATCAGTCAACGTTTCGAGCCCTCATGGCCCTTCGGCAGAACTGCAGCCATGAGGGCTCGAAACGTTGACTGATTTCTTCTCCGCCGATGCTGCCAGACTTGCTGAGTTTTTCCAGGTAATTCTGTTTTTATTTTGTTTTGGATTTCCAGCATCCGCAGTAGCTTTTAGCTTTTTGTTTTTATCTTTGAATCTAACGGAGTTATGATCACTATCTGCAAAATGCTCCCCCACTGATACCTCTACCACTTGTCTGGCTTCATTCCCTAAAATTAAGTCCAGCACCGCCCCCTCTCTTGTGGCACCTTCTACATACTGGCTTAAAAAGCTCTCCTGGATGCATTTTAAGAATTCTGCTCCCTCTAAACCTATCACACTATGACTAACCCAGTTAATGTTGGAGAAGTTGAAATCCCCCACTATTACTACCATATTGTTTTTACACTTCCCTGAAATTTGCCTACATATCTGCTCTTCTATTTCTCTCTGACTGTTTGTTTGGGGGCCTATAGTACACTCCCAGTAATGTGATTGTTCCTTTTTTGTTTTTCAGTTCTACCCATATGGCTTCATTTGAGGAGCCTTCTAAGATGTCATCCTTCCTTACTGCTGTAATTAATTCCTTGATCAATATTGAGATAGCCCCTCCTCTTTTACCTCCCTCCCTGTCTCGCCTGAAGACCCTATATCCTAAAATATTGAGCTGCCAATCCTGCCCTTCTCTCTGTGACAGCAATGACATCATACTTCCATGTGTTAATTTGTGCCCTCAAATCATCTGCCTTATTCGTCAGACTCCTTGCATTAAAATAAATACCATCCAACCTTGCCAAACTCCCTTGTACCTTAACTGGCCTATAATTTCTATGCCTTCCAGACTCACTTGCTCTCTCTTCTAATTTTGGCTGTGCATCTCCCCCTGCTGAACCTCCTCACGGGATCCCATCCCCCTGTCAAGTTAGTTTAAACCCTCCCCAACAGCACTAGCAAGCCTCCCTGCAAGGATGTTGGCCCCGTTGCGGTTCAGGTGCAACCAGTCCGCCTTGTACAGGTCCCACCGCTCTTCCCAGGTTGCTTCACTGGGATGCTGACTGCAGGACACTTCCCAGATGGCTTCACTGCGATGCTGACTGCAGGACGCTCTTCCCAGACCGCTTCACTGCGGTGCTGACTGCAGGACGCTCTTCCCAGACTCTGTATAACATTGTCTAACTCTGTCTAACCTTAATCTGTCTAACATTTGCTGCGTAGCTATCCAGGTAGATCTGCGGATTTCTCCCAAGGCTCAGACTTTAGATCAGAGACATTCACAGAGAGTCTGGGGCAGCAAGGAATTGCCCATCGGAAACCCAAACTTCCCGGACAATTTCTACATAGGTCTGCAGGTCAGGACTTGCCGCAAGGTCCTGACGAGCATCTTCAATCAAATGTCCAGTCTCCAGCAATCCAGAGACTGGAGGATTTTGTCCATTGTTGTAAACTTCAAATGTGTGTTTCAATAAGGGGTTTGGATACTGGATTTTTTTTAAATTAAAGAATAAATCACTACTAATCCATCCACAGATCAATTATAACTGCTTTATGCCTTTTTAAACTAACTAGGAGTTGGGTTTAAAAAACGCTAACACTTTTTCGAGCTAATATTGTGAGCTAAAAATCCCTAAGTAGCCAAAGCAGACTAACTAATTCTGACGAGATCACTCCACTTGTCTGTAGGAAAGTGGATACAGTGGATGTCTAAACTATGGAGGGTGCCCTTTAGTATCGAGGGTGAAGCTTATTTAAACATTTAAAGAAGCAGTAGCCACTTGCTTTAATAGATGCTCAAAGGTACTTCGTGTAAAAAAAGACTAAATGTGTTTAGGTGCTGTTATAGCTTAATGCGTTTGCACAAAGGAAACTGGAATTGTACTTCAAATATTCTATTTAATGGGATACTTAATGTGTGTTTCATTGTGTGTGGCATTATTACAAACATCTTGTGAGAATGAATGGCAGTTACGTTCTTCACATACTATACATTTCCCCCCCTGTGGTGGAGATAATAGTTATTTATGTATTTATTTAGCATGTGCACAGTCACAGAGCCAAGCAATAGCCTGTTCAGTGGCTAGATGGAGTACTTTAAGCCCGCCTTCAAGTTTAGCCAGTGGACACTCCTCAACAATGTGAGTCATTGTTTGGACTGCACTATAGCTACAGCCTGGATGGTCTTGGTGATCCCACTGATGTTGGGTGGCAGCAAAGAGACCTTGGCCAGTCCCAAAATGGTTTAAAAGGGCTCACTGTCACTGTGGAAGATCAAAGCTGGGTGGACGAGCAGTGGGTCTACGAAGAAAGTATGGTTTCTGGTGGATGTTTTCTCTTGCCTTAATCATATGGGGTGGCTTGAGAGAAAATGTGCTGCTGGTGGGTTGAGGAAGTCCTTGAATAAGGGCAGACTTGGCTTGAAGTAAATCTTCTCCAGTTCCTTGCTTGTTGCAGTTACCCTCCTGATGTTGGGGGCAGCTGAAGGGGGTGCAATATTGCGAAGGTCTGGGAGCCAGGGGAGGTGAGTTGGTTGAAGAGTACTTGTGATGATGCGCATTATTGAGTTGAGTTGCACATTGATATGGGTATAAGCAGATTGGTGCCACACTGGTGTGCAGTATTCTGCAGTTGAATATATGATGGCAAGAGCAGAGGTCCTTAGTGTTTCGTCCTGTGATCCCTGTGAAATACCAGCCAGTTTACTGAGGAAGTTGTTGCGGGTTCAGTTTTCCCTACAGTTGTGAAGAGGTGCCGTATGTATGTGAGGATTCTGTCAAGGGTGACACCGAGATAAACAGGATGGGAATCGTGCCTCAGCCTCTGGCCATCCAGGATAATGTTCAGTTCGCTCTTGGCACTGGCATTGTGAAGGTGGAATAAAACTTCTGGGACCAGGTTGGGAGTAGATTGTTGGTAGGGGTTGGGCCTAAGACAGACCGTTGGGGTATCCCATTCATCTGCTTCCTCCAGGTGCTAGTCTCGTCACCCTTATGCACCCTGAACTGTCTGTCCTGGAGTAGCAGTTCAATGGTATCAGTAACCCAGGGAGGGAGAATTCTTGATATTTTGACAAATAGGCCAATGTGCCACACTGTATCATATGCTGCAGTGAGGTCAAAGAAAATTGCCCCTGGTTTAAGATTCATCGTTCTCATCGTGCCACCCATCAGTACCCAGCCTACACTGGGGAAGCTAATGGTCCTCTTAGGAAACCAAATTCAACAAGCCTGCACTTAAAGAATCCCAGCATCACTAAATTAAAAACCCCCCAGCAATATGACAATACAGTGCCCCATATTCATGAAATGGGAATCAGCTACATAAGTTCATGACACCATTTTGGCAGCAACATTAGCTGCTGTCTAGGGAGGTTGAGAACATTTACCATCAACCCTTTAAAACCAGCTAAATCACCCTCTGGAGCCTCATTGTTATGCAGTGGGAATCTGTTTGCCTCGGGAGAAGGAGCAATTTAAAGACTGGTGATGGGGCTACATTTATTCATTTAGTGTAATTATAAACTTGAGAATTCAGTCAGCAAAGATTACAGAGGCACTAGGGGATAGGATTAATTTCTTGCTCTATTTTGCCAAAACTAATTCAGCAAATAAAATATTCAGTGCAGCTATGTTGTAACAGACTGTATTGCAATAAGTGTGGAGACTGATTTATTAACATAATTTAATACAATCTTAAGTGACTGCTGCCCTGAATCTTTTGTGATGCGACACTGTTGACCAAGTAATTCTAACTAATGCAATTAGAGTACAAGCCTTGAATCTCTTCAGGGAATGTTGTTCTTAAATACTTTGATAACAGGGCTTGAACATTTTTGGCATAAGTTCATTATTTTCCTCACTGACCGACCTGATTTATTTTTTGCCTTTCTTTCATCCATAATACCTCCCAAAGTATCGTTTTTCACAGCCCTGCACCCTCACCACCACCCCCACTCACCCCTCCAAAAACATTCTCAGATATAAGCTCCTAATAGTAACTTGCAGCTTATAATGCTGGGCGAACCTGTGGTCTGCCATTCTTTCACTACATCATGCTCTCTCTACCCAATACTGTGGCACTGCTAGATTGTATGCAGTGGGATGGTTTCATCTGAAGGTGACCATTTCTTAAAGACTGCTGCAATTTGTTATGTTGATGCCAGTTTACGACAACCATTCCAATACCACCCAGAAAGACCTGTTAGTTCCTGTGCGACTTTGTCCATCAATTTATGCCTCCCCCCAACCCCGTGACTATTTGCTATGGGGGCATTGTGTGGGAACCCTGGGTGATTATTATTTTTCTCTTTTTCTCCCCTAACCCTAGCTAAGGCCAACGATAATCCACCCTTCCACTGAGTTAGGTTAACTCAGCAAAGACCAGGCATCAAAATCACAGATGAACATGATTCTACCCTCAATTGACATTCATGTTCCTAACCTTCACATACCATCACTAGCCCACAGGCACTGAGGCCAGTTGTAGCACCTGTACCACCCTGGATGAGATATCTGCCTTAGCAGAACCCTACTGTCAAAGCTAGGACTTGTGATCCAGCAAAATTCACTGTGATTGAGCTGGCATTTGAACACTGAGGGTACACTGTTATCAGATACAGTATATATCTAGCAAAGTACACACAAATTCTGCAAGAGTTTAAAACAAGAGGGTTACGGTGAAGAAAAATGTATTTGCTGCCTTTAAGCATTGTTTATGTTTTGGGGCCATTTGCTGCATATCCTTCTGTAAGATGAGCTGATTTCCTTGTTTTCAAGTTTCCAATTTTCTACTGCAGGGCAAATTCTCTGTTGCAATGCATAATAGATCAAAAACTTTCCCATTCTGGCAATGAACCTGTCCCAATGTCAGTGAAAGTGCACATTGGCTATGATGTTGAAAGGACACTATGGCCTGTACAGCAAGCTGAAGATTTTAGTGCCTCTGGTGGCACTGCTGCCATGTGATACTAAAAATTTCTGTAAGGTCTTTAGAGATTACCAGATGAGGTGGGGTGTTTCTTTCCACTATTTCAACTGCAATCTTGCACTGATTTTGCTTTATGCCACTGGCTGCTACAACTCTGAATCAATAGAATGTCTTCCAGGGAGTTATGAAATTATATTTATTTGGCAGTAATGTCCTTTCTACTTTATGAAATGCTAAAATTGAAGCTTTCTTCATATTTTAGGTGCCAATATCTTCCTCACCTCATCAGGTCTAATTAAATTGGGGGACTTCGGTTGTTCAGTAAAACTGAAGAATATTGCACAGACCATGCCTGGTGAAGTGAACAGTACCCTTGGAACAGCTGGTAAGAGATTTCTTTGGGGAGTTTGCTTTTCACCTATAGTCATCCAGTTAAACCAGTGTATATATTATTAATTTGATGCAAATGGTTTCAACTTCACTTGATTCAGACAGTAAAATGTAATTGAGGTCAGAGGTTGCTTTTCAAACTTCATTTTATGTTTTCGGTATCATTACCCTAAGGTCTGGTTGGTTCTCTACTAACATTAAGTTTTGACCAACATTGGGATGGTAGGAGAGTAGAGTTCTCTTTCTATATATAGGCATTCATGTAGATAGATAAACTCATTAACAATATGCTCCACAAAGGACAAGGACACCCTAAGAATGGGGTGCAGAGTGGGATCTGGGTTAGACTGTAAGTCTCCATGCTCAGCTGTATAACTGGTTTGGTGGTTTTGACCTTACACAGCAACTGACGACATTTACTCTGACCTCATCATTCTCATCCTACCTTGGTGAAACTATGTCATGGCTCCTATCTTTGAACTATTGACATTTCATTGCACAATATGGATGAGAATCTAGTCAATGCTTGAAGTGTAGACGACAGAGCATATTTTGTATACAAAATAAAGCTTACTACACCAGGGATAGGGCACTCAGTATAATAATCCTTATTGCATAGTTTGAAAAGCCTTGTTTGAATTTTTCAGAGATGTAGATAGTTGATTTACTGTTCCCTATGCTCAGCTCCAGAATGATTCAATACTGAGTGTTGCAGTGTCGAGCCTCTCAGGTGTGAAGTGTTGTTGGGACCTTTCCTGGAGAGCCTGCTGTGGGGCTGACATTTTCCTGTTGCCTTGATTTCACGATTTATATTTGTTTTAATTGATCGTAATCAGTGTCAATTTAGAATAATTTAAACTTCTAAAATTTCAGCCTACTCAAGTTTAATTAAGAACATGAAACATGGAAATTGTAATCGTGCAAAATATCCTTAAATTCCTATTTTAATGCCAGCATAAACCTATTTATTTTCAGTGGGTTAAAGCAAGACAGATGCATGGCATATGTATGTTAATCAGCTGGTAACGTAGCCAATGGTAATTTCTAGGTGCCTTTGGATTTAATGCGATGAATAAATCAACATCCTAATGCTCGTTCGTAAATAAACAGCTCCTTATTTTCCATTTAATGTTAGTTTTACACATCAATTTCAAACTGAACTACAGTGGAAGAACTTTTGGGGAGACTGGATTGGAGATTGGCCTTTGGGATGTTTGCTGTGTGTATAGAATGTGCAAACTTGCTGGCTTAATTTTTTTCTAAAGGATTCTTCCCAATCTTTCCCTTCTAGAGGGCACTGATTCATGGTAGGGTAGGGGTTTTTTGTGCTTTTGGCTCTGTGTAGTCTAACCCACGGGGGGCCAGCTCTTGTATGAAGTTAAATACTAAGCATCAATGGACTGCATAAATGTTTGAAGGCAACTCATCTGCAATCCCTCTCTCTCTCAATTTCTAACAGGAGTCAGTATCTAGTGATTTGGAACAGGACCCCTGACTGGTTTCCCCCTCTCTAGTCCAGGTGCATTAGAGGCAATTGTAGCAACTCCAACATTGCTCCATGTGAGGTCAGCTAAAAGCGGGCGTCAAGCCAGTGACTTCCTAGCCTGTTTGACTCTTCCACGTAGGCATTACACTTAGCCACTGAGCTGTCATAGGAGCTGGTACCTTTTTTCATTGTTTAATTGGCAAAAGTGAAAAGGAGTCTTGAATGAGTATTTGATTGGTCAATCAATATATGGTAGGTTTTTATTCTTTCATTGGATGTGAGCATTGTTGGCTAGGCCAGCATTTGTTATCCATCCCTATTTTCCCTTGAGAAATGGTGGTGAGCCACCTTATTGAATCGCTGCTGCAATCCACGTGGTGTAGGTACATCCACAGTGCTGTTAGGAAGGAAGTTCCAGAATTTTGACCCAGCGACGAGGAGTGGCAATATAGTTCCAAGTGAGGATGATATGTGGCTTAGAGGGGAACTTGCAGTAACAATCTTTCCATGTGTCTGCTGCCATTGTCCTTCTAGGTGGTAGAGGTCGCAAGTTTCCAAGGTGCTGTTGGAGGATGCTTGATGAGTTGTATGTGGTGTGTCTTGTAAATGTACACACTGCTGCCAGTGTTCTTCAGCAGCAGAGGGGAGTATATGTTTAAGATGTTGGATGAGGTCCCATTCAAGCAGGCTGCTTCGTCCTGGATGGTGTCACTGAGTGTTGTTGGAGCAGCACACATCCAGGCAAATGCAGAGTAGTACATCACACTCCTGACTTGTGCCTTGTAGATGGTGGACAGGCTTTGGGGAGTCAATAGGTGAATTACTCTCCACAGAATTCCCAGCCTCTGACCTCTTGTAGCCACAGTATTTAGATGCTGGCCCAATTCAGTTTCTAGTAAATGGTAATCCCCGTATGTTGATAGTGGGGGATTCAGTGATGGTAATGCCAATGAATGTCATGGGGAGATGGTTAGATTCTCTCTTCTTGGAGATGATAATTGCCCAGCACTTGTGTGGCATAAATGTTACTTGCCACTTATCAGCCCAAGCCTGAATGTTGTTCAGATCTTGCTGTATGCAGAGTCGTGAATGGTACTGAACACTGCAATCGCCAGCAAACATCCCCACTTCTGACCTTATGATGGAGGGAAGGTCATTGATGAAGCAGCTGAAGATGACTCTGATGAATTCCTGCAGCAACTGGCCTCCAACAACCAGAACCATCTTCCTTTTGTGCTAGGTATGACTCTTAACCAATGGAGAGTTTCCCCTAGATTCCCATTAACTTCAAATTAGCTAGAGCTCCTTGATGTCACACTCTGCCTTAATGTCAAGGGCAGTCTCTTACACCTCATCTCTGGAGTTCAGCTCTTTTGTCTGTTTAGACCAGACTGTAATGCGGTTCAGAAGCAAAGTGGCACTGATGAAACACAAACTGAGCATCTGTCAAATACCCCTTCCATTACTTTGATGATTGAGAATATACTGATGGGGTGTCACTTGGCCACATTGGATCTGTCCTGATTTTTATGGACAGGGTACACCTGGACAATATTCCACATTATTGGGTAGATGCCAGTGTTGTAGCTGTACTGGAACAGTTTGGCTAGGGGCGTGGCTAGTTTTGGAACACAGGTCTTTAGTACTATTGCCAGGATGTTGTGAGGACCCCTAAACTTTGCTGTGTCCAGTGTCTTCAGCCATTTCTTGATATCACATGGAGTGGATCAAATTGGTTGAAGACTGACATCTGAGGAGGCCGAGATCGATCGTCTGCTCAGCACTTGGTTGCAGATGCTTCAGCTTTTTCTTTTGCGCTGACCTCCTGGGCTCCCTCATCATTGAGAAGGGGAATAATTGTAGAGCATCCTCTTCCAGTTAGTTTAATTGTCCACCATCATTCCCAATTGGATGTGGCAGAGCTGCATAATTTTGATCTGATCTGTTGGTTGTGCGATCATTTAGCTCTGTCTGCCAAATGCTGTTTCCACTGTTTGGCGTGCATGTAGTCCTGTGTTGTAGCATCACCAGATTGGCACCTGATTTTTAGGTATGCTTGGTGCTGCCCCTGGCATGCCTTCATGCACTCTTCATTCAAGCAGGGTTGTTCACTGGCTTGATGGGAATGGTAGATTGGGGGATATGCTGGACCATGAGTTTACAGATTATAGTTTTATACAAATTTGCTGATGGCCCACATCATCTCATGGATGCCCACTTCTGAGCTACTACATCTGTTCTGAATCTATCCCACTTAGTACAGTGGTAGTGCCACACAATACAATGGATGTTATCCTCAGTGTGAAGGTGGGGCTTTGTCTCCACAGGGTGGTCGCTGCTACCAATGCTGTCATGGACAGATGCATCTGCAACAGGTACATTGGTGAGAGAGGTCAACTAGATTTTTCCCTATTTTTTTTTCTTCACCGCCACCTCCCACAGGCCCAGTCTGGCAGATATGTCCTTCAGGACTTGGCCACCTCAGTCAGTAGTGGTGCTACGAGCCACTCTTGGTGATGGACATTGAAGTCCTTACCTAGAATACATCCTGTGCTCCTACTTTCTTCAGTGCATCTTCCAAGTGGTATTCAACATGGAGGAGTACTGATTCTTCAGCTGAGGGAGGGTGGCATGTGGTAATCCACGGCAGGTTTCCTTGTCCATATTTCATCTAATGACATGAGAGCATGGGGTCCGGAGTCTATGTTGAGGACTCCCAGGGCAACTCCCTCCTGAGTGAATGCCACTGTGCTGCTACCTCACGGATGGTGATGGAGCTGTCTAGGGCATTGGATCTAAGGTGAGCATTACTATGTTAGGCTGTTGCTTGACTAGTCTGTGGGACAACTATCCAAATGCACAAGTCCCAGATGTTAGCAAGAGGACTTTGCAGGGTCGACTGGGCTGGGTTTGCCATTGTCGTTGCCAGTGTCTAGGCCTATGTCGGATGGTCTCTCCTGTCTTATTCCTTTTGACTTTTCTGTAACAATTTGGTACAACTGAGTGGCTTGCTAGGACATTTTTTAAAGGCATTTAAGGATCAACCACAATTTTGTGGGTCTGATGTCTCATATAGGCCAGGCCAGGTAAGGATGGCAGATTTCCTTCCCTAAAGCACCTTAGTAAACCAGTTGGGTTTTTTATGACAATCCGATAATTTCATCATTATCATTAATGAGACTAGTTTTTAATTCTAGATTCATTAATTGAACTTAAATTCCACCAGCTACCCCAATGGGATTTGAGCCTGTATCCATGCATTTGCCTGGACCTCTGAATTACTGGTCCAGTAGCTTAACTGCAACGCAACTGTTGCCCCCAAATCCAAATAAACGGGCACTGTTTTTCTTTAAAGAAATGGTGGTTCCAAGAGTGCAAAACTTCCATAAAGTACATACCAGGGCAAGGAAAAACTTGCCTTTATATTGCATCTTATAAGCATCTTAATATGCTTCATGTTGAATGAGTTATTTTGAAGTGCAGCAATTACTTCTTTTCTCAGACAAAACACCTCTTTGACCCTTTTGTCTGTGACATCTTTTGATTATCTGCTCATCTCCACAATCACCACACCCTCAATGTGTCTCTCTCCCCCCGTCAACCCCCCCCCCACCAACCTTAAACCAATTTATATTTCTCCCTTCTTCTAACTATGCTTCAGTTCTGCCGAAGGACCATGAAGGCTCGAAACGTTAACAGACCCAAACCTCCCTGTCGCTTGCCATTTTAACACTCCACCCTGTTCTCTTGCCCACATGTCTGTCCTTGGCTTGCTGCATTGTTCCAGTGAAGCCCAACGCAAACTGGAGGAACAGCACCTCATCTTCCGACTAGGCACTTTACAGCCTTCCGGGCTGAATATTGAATTCAACAACTTTAGATCTTAAACTCCCCCTCCCCCCATCCCCACCCCCTTTCTTCCCCCCCCCACCCCCCGCTTTATTTTTTTTTTTCAATAATTTATATAGATTCTTCTTTACCACCTATTTCCATTATTTTTAAATCTAAAACTAAAACCTTGTTAGCCTTTCCACCCCACCCCTACTAGAGCTGTACTTTGAATATCCTGTCCTCCATTCTTAATTAGCACTTTTCTCAGACAAAACACCTCTTTGACCCTTTTGTCTGTGACATCTTTTGATTATCTGCTCATCTCCACAATCACCACACCCTCAATGTGTCTCTCTCCCCCCACCAACCACCCCCCCCAACCTTAAACCAATTTATATTTCTCCCTTCTCCTAACTATGCTTCAGTTCTGCTGAAGGGCCATGAAGACTCGAAACGTTAACTGATTTCTTCTCCGCCGATGCTGCCAGACCTGCTGAGTTTTTCCAGGTAATTCTGTTTTTGTGCAGCAATTACTGTTGTGTTAGCCACACAGCAGCCATTTGTAAACAGCAAGATCCCCAGAAGATTAATGAGGGGAGTGTAAAGTGAAGGATTTTTAATTAACTTGATTTGTCTCACTTTTGTTTTTTTAAAGCTTATATGGCTCCTGAAGTTATCACTAGAGCAAAAGGTGAAGGACATGGACGTGCTGCAGATGTTTGGAGCTTGGGGTGTGTCCTTGTGGAAATGGTCACAGGCAAGGTGAGATAAGTTAAATGTTAGAAGGTATGTAGCTCAATATTGAGAATATATTTTAGTGTATGCAGCACTATATCATAGCTATGGCAGGACACGTATGCTGTGTGCAAAACTGCACTGGATACATGAGTATGTATCAGACCTATGCATTTGTTTATAGATCTAGCAGCCCCCAATCCCCAAACACGATTAATGAAATGAGGTTGAGCAGTTCCTGCTTAATACTTAGTGGACATTCATTCAGTCCCTGACTGCCTCAGTTGATGACCTGTTTGCTTGGTGCAATAGACCCTGAAGTGGTGATTGTGCATGTGACAGGAAACACCACCCCCCCCCCACATTGTGCCTGACTGGGAGTTCTTGAAGCCTTTGCTGGATTTGAAGTAGATGTCATCTTCAGTTCCATTATCCCTCAATTTTTCAAGACACAAATAAACAAGTTTAAAATTGTGTAGTATATGCTGTGTAGAATTCAAACTCTTGTTATGCATTTCAAGCTGTTTTGTTTCTGGGTGTAAACTTCAATGACTCATTTAAGTACCCAGAGCTTTACTCAAATGCCTTAGAATATGAATCATTAAAGGTTGTGGTCTCTGAAATGTAACAATGTTTTGAGTGGCTCCTTCAGCCTGCACATTCAGAAAGAAAATGTTTGCTCCAGAGTTGAATCAGACCACACCCTATCGAGTGCAAGAGATGAATCAGCCTGTTGAAACTCATCACTTACTGTTGTCTTAATTTTAATGAACAGTTGACGGTGGTTCACAGTCTTGAGAAAGTTCTTTGACTGTAGGACAAAAGAAATAGATGTGTACAGGGAACTCACCTCCTGATTCCATAATGTAGTACCTATCTGTGTATTTTAAGACAATGATATGAGATGAGTATAAACCAGCTGTTGCTTTCTTTGATTGAATTGAAAATTATAAATGTGCCCCTCAAGGTGCATTGAAGTAACGCTTCATATTCACTATATGTTTTACAATGACTTTACCTTTCTGATGGCTAGCTAGGTGTAGTTAGGAATAAGTAGATGCTGCATTTAGGCGATTGCATTAAAGTCTAGCCTCTCAGAGGACTGTACATGGTTGTGGTCACTTGAATATTGCAATACCACTTTCTCCACAGAATTACTTTTGATGTGAATTAAGCTACTTAAGCATATCTTTAAAATAAAGAAAAACAAAATACTACAGATGCTGGAAATCTGAAATAAAAGCAAAAATTGCTGGAGAAACTCAGCCAGTCTGGCAGAATCTATGGAGAGAGAAACAGAGTGTAAATATTTTGAGTCCAAAATTACTCCTCTTCAAAACTCGCTGATGCTACCAGACCTGCTGAGTTTTTCCAGCACTTTTTGTTTTTATTTAAACTAAAGAACTTACATTTCTGGAACCTCAGGACATCCCAAAAGTCTTTTCAGCCAGCAGGGTAATTTTGAAATGTTTTATATTGTATTACACACTCGTGCTGTGGAGACCAAAGTGACATTTCATGAAAGGAAATAAATCCTGTTAAAGAAAGAAATATGAAAGACTTGCATTTATATAGTGCCTTTCATGACCACCAGATGTCTAAAAGCCAATGAAGTACTATTTGAGTGTAGTCAGTATCGTATGGTAGGAAACATAGCAGCCAGTTTGCACATAGCAAGCTCCCACAAACAATATGATAATGACCAGATATTTTCTTCTTTGTAATGCTGAGGGATAAATGTTAACCAGGACACTGCGGAGAACTCTCCTCTTCTTCTTTGAAGTAGTGCCACGGGATCTTTTACATCCATCCAGCAGATGGGGCCTTGGTTTAACATCTCACTCAAAGGACACTCAGTACTGCACTGAAGTGTCAGCATAGATTTTTTTGTTCTCAAGCCCTGGAGTGTGACTTGAACTTGGAACCTTGTAACTCAGGCGATGGTTTGAACCACTGAGCCAAGGTTAACACTTTAAAGGTAGTTTTACTATACAGGGTATTGAAGAGTGTTGATAAGTCCTTTTGGAGAAGCAGTTCTGAATGCTCAAAGGCTTGTGTGGTCAGACATATGCTGTCTGTTTCTGTGAGAGCTACAGGATTGTATTCTTTCTTTGCAGAGCCATCTTTGTTTCTGTTTATCTATTTAGAAGTTATTTTAGAAAGATATTCATCAGCCATGAAGGAGCTTCTGCAAGGTTGCTGTTGCAAGATGACTTGTACCTGGCAATGAGGGGCTAAGAACATTGCCCTGTGTAGCCAGGAGATTGCTGGCTGGTGAGGTGGCAATGCTGCCCTATAGACTAATCCAGGAGATTATTGCTGAGCAGATTAGAGCACTGCCCTGTGCACAGATCCACTAGATTGCTGTGGGAGTTGAGAACCAGCACGTATACAAAATTGGAGGTAAATGGCTGAATGATTTGACAGCAAGAGAATCTTTGCTCTCGAAACAAATGCATTACATCACACTTCTCTGACTGAACTCCATTTGCCACTGTTCCACCCACCTGCCTAGTCTATTGATATCTTCCTGTGGTCTACAATTTTCTTCTTCATTATCAACCACATGGCCATTATTTGCAAACTCCTCAATCACACCCCCTACATCCAAGACCAATCATTGATATATACCACAAAAGCAAGGGAACTAGTACTGAGTCCTACTGAACCTCACTGAGAATAGTCTTCAAACATTCGTCGATTATTACCCTTTGCATTCTGTCTCTGAGCCAATTTTGAATCTAACTTGTCACTTTGCCTCTGATTCCATGGACTTTTACTTTTGGTGTTTGAGAGGGATGGAGACGGAGGGGAAGAAGGGAGAGAAAAACTGATAAAGGAAAGGGGGAAATGGGGGATAGAGACGGGTTGTCAGGGCACAAGAGACAGAGGGTGAACTGAATACTGGGGGATCCTATTCTCTCTGCCCGCACATTTTTAAATGTGGGACAACTCTTCTGTAATGTACAATCCATGAAGCGCTCAGCCTCGCAGATACCCCATAGTGACTCCAGCCACTGCTATTGCTGGCGACAATTCTTGTATATGAGGTTGTCTAGGCTTTCCCATGTGGCATAGGATGTACATTGTCTTTTGAAGGAGCTATTAAGTTACCTTGTACAGTTTGTCAAGATTTCATGACATTATTCTCGGCAGAGCAGGGGGACTTCAGTGGTGTCCTTGCCAGCATTCTTCCTTGAACTAATGCCGTCAAAAAAAACTTTCTGGTCATTCACTTCATTGCTGTTTGTGGGAGTGTGTGTGTATTTGGCTGCCTTTGCCTACGTAACAGTGACTGCAATTCTAATGTTATTTTTGGCTATTCTGAGAATAAATGCAAGTTCATCCTTTCCAAAGGGAACTACTTAAAGAATGCCTAATCCACATTTCATGAGTTCTGTAAACATCTGCATACTAGGATCCAGTAGAATGTGGCATTGTGGTATCTCTCTGTGACTGTACGTCAATACCTACAAACCTTTGCATAATTTTTCAATAAATCAGTTGTTTTGTTCAGCTTAGCCATTCTATTAAGTACTTGTGGCTGTCATCATGACATCTCTTTTGATCTTTTGGCGCATTAATTTGAATATCTTTTTGGTACACTTTTCACTTTTACTTGTGAAATACCAGACGAGGTTAGAATTTGCAATTGCTTCTCTGGCAACCTCTTCAATTACTTGAATGTTTGAAATATCACTTAAACATCTGCTTGCCACCTTGTTGACGCTGGATTCCTCTTTATAATGGGTGGAATTTTATGGCCCCTCCCACCAGCTGGATTTTCCAGTCCCGCCAAAGTCTTTGGACTTTTGAACGACTCGATGCATATTCTGGTCCCGCCCTTGCCACGACAGGGCCATAAAATTGCACCCAATTTCTTCATGTTCCATTGACGCATCTTGGGAATTACATAAGTATAAAACTAACTGACTGACAGGAAAAGGCCATCTAGTCCATCAAGGCTGTCCCAGACCGTAAAGCAACATGAGCATCCACCCCCCCACCGACCAAATACATCCCACCCACTCAAAGTCATGTATTCTCCTGGGAGAGATAAAAGAAACATTTTTTAAAAGAAGATTTTGGCCAATTCAAAGTGGGGGGAAATAAAATCTTCAAAATTTCTCTCTGCCCTGAAAGAGATCAAAACAAGCTCTAGGGACAACCACCGTCCCCCCTGGCGAAACACTGAACTGGCACTTAACCTCCTTAACTGTAACCTAATTTTGTACATAAGTAACTTATTCGCACATGCCTTGATTCTTCTTGACCTGTCTAATTCAAATAATTACCCATAGAGACAGTCTGGTCTAGTCCCTTCATTGTTTTAAATACCTCAATCAAATTCCCTCAAAGCCTGTTTTCCAAAGTAAATAGATCCAGCTATCTAAACTTATTGTGGTAGTAGCTGAGGGCATTTAAATTACAATCAGCCTATTGACACTTCTCTCTCAATTTTCTGGGACATTTATATAGCCATTATATCTAGGGACAAAAACTGGCATGGTACTCTAGATGAGGCCTAACTAAGGTCTTGTAAGCGGACATTGTAATGCTTTTCCTTTTATATTGGATTATCCTAACAATACATCTCTGTACTCGTTAGCCTTTACTGTAATCCTATAGCGCTGATTGTGAGTACAATACACTGGTTCATCAAATTTTTTTAAAACATTTTATCGAAAGAAAAGACTTTTACCAGAAGGAAAATGCATTATCCTACAAGAAGACTATGACTTCAAGACACAATTGATCCGTTCATATATTGGCATGCACTCTGCAAAGTGCACATCAAAACTGGAGATTTCAGATTAACACAATGTTGTGTGATTTCAGTCTTGATCTTAGTTTATTTTAAAGAGTGAAACAGTGCAAATCATATTAATAAAGCTTTGTTTTTCCAATTTTAGAGGCCCTGGCATGAGTATGAGCATAACTTCCAAATAATGTACAAGGTAGGAATGGGTCACAAACCTCCCATCCCAGAGAGATTAAGCCCAGAAGGCAAAGATTTCCTCTCTCATTGCCTGGAAAGTGATCCGAAATGCCGCTGGACATCTAGTCAACTCCTAGATCATCCGTTTGTTAAGGTGACTTATTCGAATATAACACATAGCAAAAGCTTATTTTTCCAAACTTGGGACTTTTCAGTCAAGTTGGAAATTTAGTGGACTCTAAACATAAATGCAAGTTATTGTATCATCTGTTTGGTAGCATGGTCTACTGAGCAATGTGCATACAGTCCTCCTCTTTAGAGTTCACTGAACATCTCAGGCTGTGTTTGGCAAATTTTTGGAATATGCTGGTGCCACTTTTTAATACTCAGAACCTGTTGGTTGGACTTTGACTGCCTTATTATAAATGATGGCTATTCTCATTGGACTAAGTCTAAAGGTGATGTGACCAAGACCTTGTTTAGAGTAACAAGTGGATGCCAGACCCATCTTGAAAACTGGCACATTTTACCAGTACAGATATCTTGGGATTGACCTCCAGGTCACATCTGTGTGTTACAACAAACACCCAATCCTTGATTATGTGCTACTTTTTTGGACTAAGTTGCTATCACTCGAACTCTAGCCTGAAATGCATGTGTTTTTTCCAGGTTTGCTGTGACGAAGAATGAAGCTGCCTGAGCGAGGGATCTAGTGATCTCACAGACACATGAGAAGCAATCACTACTGCAAGTGCCAAGAACACTGTACAACTGAGAACCGCACTGACAGCTGACAGGGGTCACTGTACCACTGCTTCTGTGAAGCTGATAGGCTGAGACTGCACATGTTGGACAAATTGGTTGTCTAGCAATTTAAAATAAGCTGCATGCTCAATTGGAAGTGCCATTACTACTGTACAGACTGGTGTGGTTTCTGTCCCTATTGCTGCCTGCCCCCCCCCCCCCCCCCCCCCCACACACACACACCACCCCACCCCCCCCGGTCACATCTGGGACCTGTACTACCGATCCATAGTATCTCAGTTTTCTATAGGTTCCTTACCGTTTTGTGTTGTCAAATATTCTGATTTGTAAAATGTTTTTATCTCTTGTTGTGCTACACACCCCTATTATACTGTGGAATAAGAATGCACTGACTCACGTGAACGTTAAGCATATTCAAGTTTGTTCTGGAAGGACTGTAGACTGATTCATGAAATACAATTGTTTTCCAATAAATTCTTTATTTTAGGAAAGCTGTGTTGTTGATGTGAGAATGGTCTACTGTGGAGTCTCCTAAAACTGAAGGATACTGATTAAAAAGCATGAGCGCAGCCCTTAATGGTGACATTTTGTTGGTTCATCTTGTGTGGTAGGAAGATCCCACTTTTACAGTGAATTGTGTACTTTGAAGGTATACAAACTGAGGCATACGGATTTAAAGTTGAACAAATTGCATATGTAAACTGGCACCAGCTCGCAGTATTTATTTACATTCATTTAGCATGGATGGTGCATCTTATTGAAAAAATGCCAGTAAACCCTTGCAAAAACATCCCATTTTAATTTAGGCTATTTGAACACTTGAGCTAATGTAACTGGAAGATCTTCCCTGAGCAGATGCAAAAAGATTACAGTAAATTAATATGAAGCTGTAATTAAAGTATGTACAGTACAACACAGCACACTGCTGCTTGTTTCCCTTTTTCTGTTTTTATTGGTTTGTTTTGTGATAAAATGTAAGTTTCAACTACACAAGTACCAGAATACTTTTTAAAGCAGGTTTTGTCACCAAATGAATATTCTGCAGTCCTGCAGAGTTATTGAGACTTATTTCAGCGCACTAGGGAAGGGGAAAACTTGCATTGTTATTTTAAGGAATTTTGGAATTCTATTACAGTATATTCAAACCCCAAGTCATTATGAGAAGTAACTTCAGGTGTTTGGCAAGATGGAGGTGAGAGATAAAAGCAATGCAGCAACATTCCTTCCTTTTTTTAATTTGTTCATGGGATGTGGGTGTTGCTGGCTAGGCCAGCATTTATTGCCCATTCCTAATTGCACTTGAGAAGATGGTGGTGTGCTGCTGCCTTGAACTGCTGTAGTCCATGTGTTTTAGGAACACCCACTCTGCTGTTAGGGAGATCTGGGATTTTGACCCAGTGACAGAGTGGTGATAATGTGTGACTTGGATCTGCTGCCCTCGTCCTCCTTGGTGTTAGGAGGTAATGGGTTTGGAAGGTGCTGTTGAAGGAGCCTTGGCAAGTGGGGGGAGGCAGTGGTGTAGTGGTAATGTCACTAGACTGTCCTCTCTATCACTACTCCAATTAATGATCTGGGGACACAGTTTCAAATCCCACCACAGCAGTTAAATTCAATTAATAAATCTGGAATTAAAAGCTAGTCTAATGATTGCCACAAAACCATTGTCGTTAAAAACCCTTCTGGTTCACTAATGTCCTGTAGGGAAGGAAATCTGCCCTCCTTGCCCGCTCTGGCCTACATGTTGACTCCAGGCCCACAGCAATATGGTTGACTCTTAACTGTCCTCTGAAATGCAAGCCACTCAGTTATATCAAACTGCTACTTATTGAGAGTACTGATCCTTTCATGCATGGTGCAGTTGGGTTGTTAGCTTGCTTGATGTAATCCTCAAAGTTTATTAATTTAAAAACATGGAGGCTGCCAGGAGCATACTAAACAGGGAGGGTGGTGGGAAAAGCAGCCATGGACTGGAATGGATAAACCAGCTCTTCAAATTATTAGAGCTATCTCTGAAGCACTTTGGGACATGCTGCCATCCTGAAAGGCATTATTCAAGAAGGGATATGGGATAGCAAATATGTGCTGGGATGGACCATAATTAAAACAACCTACTCTTTAAGTTACCAATTGTAATTCTGTATTCCTTGAGATTGAAGCAACACACAGCTGAGAATACCAAATACTTAGCTGCTGCCAGCTCCTCAAGCTCATTCTGCTGTTCAAGTCAGATCATGACTGATCTACACTTAACTGCATTTATTTTGCTCCATAGCCCTTGCAAGTATATCCACTATTGAAGGGTAGAAAATAGTTGTTAGTGGAAGCAGGTTGTACAATTTTTTGATTGTTTACTTTTAAAACATTAGCCTCACTCATGGTTAAGACAGCCGATACAAGTGTTTAACAAAAAAGTTCATAAGAACACAATGTACATTACTTTGAAAAGAGGTATTTAGGTTAGTGCATTGGGCATATAACTGGCGTATGCAGAATCTTTAAAAATGATCAATTACAGTGCAACTGATTTAATTACTTTAGCCTCTTGCTGCATGATATAATAGATTTAAATGATTTAAGTTAATTGTTACACTGCATTGTGAGACCCTGCATTGGAAAATTTACAAGTCTTTCTGTGCAAAGGAAAGTGGGTAGTTGAAAACTCAATAAATTGCATTCCATAAATCATGTAGGACAGAACCTCCAAACTACAGTTCTTTATTTCAATACATCACCTTTAAAATTCATGTGCAAAACCAGAGCTGAAGAACCAGATACTATTTCTTCACCTTTTGGTTGTAGAATGTGCCAGTTAATTGAAAAAGCCAGAACAAAAAATCTGTTAAGTAGACTAATTGTTGCCAAAAATGTAGTTTGAGGCCTGAGGCTTCAAGTTTTAAAATTTCAATCTATTGTATTTGAATAGGCCTCCTCCAACTATTTTTGCCAACTCCTGGAGCAGGACTGAACTGAATAATTCTTAGGGGTGAGGGGGACAGTTGATTTGGGGTGGGGAGGTGGTACAAGAATTGGATGACGAAGAGTGGAGGTTAGTAGCTAGGACATGCAGCTTTCCAAGAATGGATAGATCGAATTGAAATAAGGTTAACCAAGCTGCAAATGTCCATACTCCACCCCATCACAGAAATGAACCTGAGGGGGAGTATGTATGAATTTATAGCATGTTTGTCACAAGGGTCTCGTGTGCAAGAGGGAGTTAAATGACTCAACATCCCTGGAACAAAACACCCAGTTGCAAACCCTTATACCAGGTAATTCCTCAGGACTTCTGCTCCACCACTGTTTAAAACGTCATTTGGTCCATTTAACTTTGTCTGAATTCAGGGTGGCAGAACAGGAAATGACCTGAGAAACACCAAATACTACAACACCCCATTGAAGCCAAATTCTGTTTTGTAGAAATGTTACGATCTAAACTTCAGCTGGTTACTTAAAGCCAGTTTTCTCCCCTCACCCCAGCGTTGACAGTTGCTGGAGTGTGATTCCATGAAATCCAACAGTCTCATACTTCACCAGTTAACCATTGTATAGATCAGTAAGGGTCAACAACTGTGGAAAATATCAAAAACAATCTCCAGTGTTGCAATCACTAGACAGTGATTAGCAGTCCTGATTTTTCTTAAGTAAATAATATTGAAGTTGCTGAGAATCAAAATGTTGGAAATACTCAACAGGTTAGATCAGATTTATTGGGAAACAAGTTAACATTTCATCATTTATCATTACTGGAAAGATTTAGAAGTGTTTAGACAAGTACAGAGGCAAGGAAAGGGAGGAGAGGGTAAAATGATAAAAGTCTATGATACTATGAAAGGCAGGGGAAACTAAATGACAAAAGGGATAATGGTAATTGGACATGTAAAGAAACCAAAGATGGGTCTAGAGGAGATGTACATGGTTATAGCAGTCAACAGTTGCCATTTAAGAAAAAAATGGGGGCACGTTAGTATCAGGGTCTGGCACATAAGGGTTAACATGAGACTGAGTACAGTACCACACACTGATGTAAGAGAACACGTAAGATGGGCATGGTAGTTTATGGCTTTGAAAAGAATAACATGCCTGGAAAAACTGCTTAAAAGTTGGTTTTGGTTGGGCTTGGAGAAGAGAAAGGACCAACTGCTTGTGAAAGGAAGACAACAGCCTTTTTTACAGTCCAGAGCCTAGGGGTTCAGTTTGATGTTTGCCACAGCCGTGTGCACAAACAAGCATAGAGTCAGCTGCAAGCTTGAACACTTTACTGCAACTAGGTACATAGTTCTTGTAGTTAATACACACAAGCTAAACTACTTAAGACTACAAAGTCTTCATTTAGACCTATCGAACAGTATCCAACACCCTACAACATGGTGGCAGTGAATGGAAAAAACAAAACCTCAAAAAAAAATGCAGAAAAAAACTAAAACCTTGCTAGACTAAAGAGAAATTCAAAAAAACATTCTGACCTGAAGAAAAGCTCAAGCTGATATGCAGAGAAAAATCACCAGGAAAAAGCTCCAAAGAAAGATTTGGAAGCGGAAGGCAGAAATTTAAAATTCCTTACTGCAGCAGTGGGCTCCATAGGATCTCTTGGTTCAATTCTGTCATGAACGCTGTAATCACAGAAAATGGCTCATGTTCAAGGGCTAAGAACATTCTGGAAGAGTGTGTTTTTTAAAAGACGCTGTCCCTTAAAGAGTTAATGCCAGGCTCTCATTGTTATTTCTGTAAAAACATCCTTTTACAAGAAAAAATAATTAAGCAGCTTTAAAGAAGCTGGAAACCTCCTGACTCTGGTCAGCATGGTAGTTTATGGTTCTGAAAAGAACATGCCTGGAAAAACTGCTTAAAAGTTGGTTTTGGTTGGGCTTGGAGAAGAGAAAGGACCAACTGCTTGTGAAATGAAGACAGTAGCCTTTTTTTGCAGTCCAGAGCCAGTCCACAGGTGGCAGTGAATATAAGCTGCTCCTAAGTTGCTACACGCTGGAAGAGTACCTGCAAGTCTTCTTGGAGTCTGCCTGAAAAGCAGTGCAAGAGTCATCAGTTTCGCATATCAGCACAAAGACCAACTATATAACCCGGACGCCATTTCAAGGACTCAACCATCTTTCCTTTTCCCTTGAACCATTGACTTATAACCTTTGGCAGAGTTCCTCTATTTTTATTTTATGATATTTTTTGGTGTGTGTGTGTAAGACTTAGAGTATCTCAAAAGAATAATTAGTATACTTTCACATTCCATACAGAATGTTGTAAAGGAAATATAATTTTAAAATATTTTGTATGTGAAAGGAAAGTATTTCCATGTGTACAGGGTGGAGCGGGCAAAGATGCTAAAGTTTTAAGGGACACAGGGGCTAGTTATGGGATAGTGCTATTTATTGTGCAGAGAGGTATTGCAGGAAAGAGTGGTAATAAGTGGAATTCATGGAGATGCTAAACCTTTTCAATTTTGGAAGGTAAATTTAAAAAGTTGAAGACAGGAGAGGTGATTGTTGGGGTACTGGAAAAGTTGCCCATTGCAGGAGTTCAACTTATCCTAGGTAATTTTATAGCTGGGTCACAGATGGTGGTGATGCCTACTGTAGTCAAGCAGCCTGTGGCAATGCATTCAACAGAGATGTTGCAGAAAGAGCATCTTGGATTGTTTCCAGATTATGTGGTGATCACAAACTCGGGTTGAAAGAGGAAGAGGAGGAATCTAAAAGACAGGGGAAGGATGCTGACATCCAATTAGCTGGATCTGTCTTTGAAAAGATTGTTCAGGAAGAGAAGGTTGAAGAGAGTGAAGCTGAAATGTTTAGCTCAGTGAAATTGGTAGAGTTACAGCAGAAAGATCCACGAATAAAGCAGTTATATCAGACAGCTTATTTGGAAACAGAATGTATTCCAGACTGTTATTATCTTAAAAGATAATGTGTTAATGAGGAAATGGAGACCTGTCTCAAATTCCAGCAGATGAGAAACAGGTGGTAGTGCATCAAATAATAGTACCGCCTGGATAAAGAAATGAAATATTGGTAGTGGCTCATGAAATTCCAATAGCTGGACATTCAGGAATTAGGAAAACTCAGGTGAAAATACATAAACATTTTTATTGGCCTGGACTGCATAAAGATGTAGTCAAATTCTGTAGAACATGTCATTCAGGTGACCAGAAAACCTCAAGCAGTGATTAAACCTGCACCTTTAATTCCAATGAGCATTTAAAGAACCTTTTACTAGGTTGATTGTGTACATCCTCTCCCCAAGACCAAAAATGGAAATCAGTACTTGCTGACGGGACTGGGATCGAGGGATTCCATTCCTGTTATTTGCAATTAGGGATGCCCTGACGAATCAACCGGGCTTAGTCCTTTTGAATTAGTCTATGGTCATGAAGTAAGGGGACCACTTAATTTGATTCAGGAGAAACTAGCGGGTCAAAGTTCAGAAACTACTCTCAGATTATGTGACAAAATTCAGAGAAAGATTGAACAGAGCATGTGAACATTTGAAAATATCACAGCAGGTGATAAAGACATTTGCAGATATGAGGACAAAAACTCAGTTTTGTTGCTGGAGAGAAGGTGTTAGTATTGTTGCCAGTGTCAGGCAAACCATCAAAGGCAAGGTTTAGTGGGCCTTCCAGGATTGAAAAGAGACTGAGTGAAGTAAATTATTTAATAAATACTCCAGATAGAAGAAAGAAGCAGAGGGTGTGTCATGTAAATATGCTTAAACAGTACTTTGACAGGGAAAATAACCAGAAGGAGGTATTAATGGTGGTAGATTCGGAAAAGGAGGTAGATATGAAGGATTCTGAAATTGACTTTCCTCTAATTAAATTGGTCAAAGAGGGGGTACTTAAAAATTTAAATGTAATACTGAGTTACCTTCCAGACAAGTGCCAAAGTGATTTGGAAAGGCTGTTGCAGTCACACAAAGCTACTTGTGGGAATAAACTGGGGAAAACAAATTTAGCTATGCATTATGTAGATGTGGGAGATTTAGTTTCAATAAGGTAATATCCTTATAGATTAAATCCATTAAAATTAGCTCAAATGCAAAAAGAAATTCAATTCAAGCTTCAGAATGACATCATTGAGTCTAGTTGCAGTTATGGGTTCAATTATTGTGATGGTGCCAAATCCAGATGGAACACAAAGACTGTGTGGATTAGTGAAAAGTAAACACAGTGACAAAAACAGATTCACATATTCCAAGGTTGGAAGGTTGTATTGAGAAAGTGGGACAATCAGAATTTATCACAAAGATTGACTTGCTGCAAGGATATTGGCAATTACCGTTATCAGAAACAGCAAAAGAGATATCAGCTTTTGTAACGCCAGATGGACTATATCAGTTTAAAGTTATACCATTTGGTATGAAGAATGCACCAGCAACATTTCAAAGACTGACAAAGTAATTGCAGGACTGAACAATTGTGCTGTTTCTATTGACAACTTGGCACTTTTCAGTTAAACGTGGAAGGACCATTTACAACATCTGAAAGGGCTGTTTGAGCGACTGCAAGAAGCTAATTTGGTAATGAATTTGGCTAAGAGTGAATTTGCAAAAGCGCAAATTACATATCTAGGCCATACCATTGGACATGGTCAGGTGGTCCCACGAGATGTGAAAATAAAAGCAATCACAAATTTCCCAATGCCTACAACAAAACAGGAAGTTTTGAGATTTCTGGGAATGAGTGGATTTTATCGGAAGTTTGTACCAAATTTTAGTAGTGTGTTTGCTCCATTGACTGAGCTACTAAAAAAAACATGAAATTTCAATGGACATTGAGTGCTACCTAAATCCATGCTCGGCTTTCACTATTCATTCACTGCTGGAGATCAACCATGTTTGAAGTGTACTTTTGAGATACACAAGGAGACTTTCAAGATCACTTTAATAAAAGCAAAATACTGCAGATGATGGAGGTCTGAAATAAAAACAAAGTGCTGGAAAAAGTCAGCAGGTCTAGCAGCATCTGTGGAAAGAGGAATGGGGTTAACACATTAAGTCCAATATGGCTTCTTCAAAACAGTTCTGAACCCCCTTATTGAAGATCTTGTAGGAGTGACGAGTGCATCTTGCTAAGGTTTTCAATTGGTCTGGAGGAGGACAAGGCCAGGTCGAGAGAGGAATAGAATAGTAAGGTGGACGCCTTCCTCCCTTGTGGGTACAGTATATCCCTCCTTCTATGGACCTCCTCTAATACCATGTCCTAGATGCTCTCCCTTGGTCCTTGAGCCATCCTGAACTGTTCCATTGTAGGCCAGTCAATGCACTCCACACTGTCAGCAGGAGGTGAGTGAGTGGAGGTGTACTCAGCCACAAAAACTGCATCTGAACAAATGTCTGTTTTCACGTCTCGTCATGTTTAAATCATGGAATTCATCAATTAGCCAAATCTGCATGCTAAAACTAGACTTTCAAACAAGTATCTTAGCACAGCACTCGGTGTCTTTTTTTTCCCACATTTCACCAAAACAACCCCATTTTTCACGAGAAACTATTTTGAGATGATTAAACAAATTCAAATTGGAGAATATTCACATTCTCATCCTTCCTGAGGCCTAATTCACAATTATTAAACTAACTGAACTGAACTTCACATCTAACTTCCCCATTCAAAATTGAAACACACAGCATGATTAACCAAATACAAGCAGTTTTCACCTTAGGAGGAAAGTTTGCCACAAATTTTTTGTTGCCATATTTTGATACCACTAGATGGCACCATTGCACCTTGCACATTAATTTCTGATGGCAGAACCTATAGTAAACCTTGTAACTTAATGCAATGGCAAAAGAACAAACTACTTAATGCTCACATTTGTTTGAAATTTGGGGCACAACTTGTTTGTGACTGGGTTTCCTTTTGTAGGTTCATTTGGCCAAGTACAGTGTACACAGCATAAAAAATCAGCACTAGCTTTTCCACGGTCCTCCTGGGAGTCTCCTGCACAACAGTTCCAAGAACAATTGCTTCAGGAGTCTGGTGTCAACGTTCCACCCGGTGGAGCTGGTTTTGAGCAATTAGCGCCTTGATGCCAGACATGTTGGCTTAGGAGAGCACACTACTGTTGAACCACCTTTCTTGCCATCAGATTTGGACAATCTTGCGAAGTCACTGCTGGTGGTTTTTGTGCAGTGCTTTGAGGTATCTGCTGCAGCTTATTCCAAGTCTCCAAAGCACATAAGAACGCGGGAATCACTGCTGCCAGTAAACTATGACCTTAGTTGTGGGTTTGAGAAAAAAAGTGTCCTCAAATACTCTTTTCCTCAATCGGCCAAAGGCTGAGCTGGCACATTAGAGGCGATGATGAACTGTCGTCATGAGGAGACTCCCCAGATATGGAAAGTGGTCCACATTTTCCAGGATCTCACTGTTGATCTTAATCAACCAGGGCAGGTGTGCTGTAGGAACTGGTTGGAAGGGGACCTTAGCTTTGCAGGTGTTTAACTGAAAGCCCCATTTTCTCATATGTTTCAGAGGAGTTGACAATGACCTGGAGCTCCGTTTCTGAGTAAGCACCATCTGCATACTGAAGCTCAACGAATGAAGTTGGGGTGATTTTGTTTTTGGATTGAAGGTTGCACAGGTTGAACGGTTTTCGCATCCATTCCGTAAATTATCTCCACACCTGTGGACATGCTGGAGGTGAAGTGCTGTATTGCAGCAAGCAAAATGGAGGGTTGGTGCAATTACACAACCTCGTTTGACCCAGTTTTTATTGTGGCAGTTCTGTTGGTGAAGATCACAGCATGAATGTAATTGTGGAGTAGGTGGAGGATGATGTCTGATTGCAGCCAAATTTGAGGAGGTTACTCCATAAGCCTTCACGATTAACAGAGTCAAAAAAGGGTGTGTACAGTGATTGGTGCAGTTTGTTACATTTCTCTTGAATTTGCCGAGCAGTGAAGATCATGTCTGTGGTGCCTCTCAAACAGACAAAAACCACGCTGCGACTCTGGAAGGAGCTCTTCAGCCACTGGGAGGCAGCAATTGAGGAGAATCCTCGCAATGATCTTCCATGTGGAAGACAGCAGGGCAGAAATATGCAAACACCCTCACTAGCAACAGGAAATTACTGATATTCTCTGCAATTAGCAAGGTTGCAAACTAATGCTATTAAATGACATTTGGCACAAATTACATGCTCTTTTTAAAGCAAAACACTTAGAGAAATCTTCTAATGGCTTTTCATGGTTATAGTTCTCAGGTTATTTATGATGACAGGTTTTCAAAGGCCAAGTGTGCACTTGTCACAACTAGAGTCATTTTAAAATTCAGGCTCAGTCGTAATTCCAAATGCCACCTTATTCGCTCACATTTTACGTGGTTTAATTTCAAAAACTACAATTGTAAAGAAAAGTAAACCCCTGATGAATGTTAACTAATGCCATCCAAGCTGCACACTAGCCCCTCATTATGGAATGTCTTTTGCAGCTATCAGAATATTTCCAAAGTGATATGAAAATGTCTGATGACCTGAAGATGTACACAAAATTAGAATATTCAAACTGCACTTCTCTAACTTTGTTCTGAAGGGTACAAAATATTACAGAAATGCTGTGAGAAGGATAATGTTTACAAAATATTTGTCAGATAAAACTAATTTTACACATTGATTAATGTGACTACTTACAAGATTATATCACAGTTTGGGCAACATAATACTCACTTTCCTGAGTTATTGGCTCATTTGGTCAAAGGCTAACCTGTCCTTTCCAGTGAAGAAAAAGGTACACTTATACTACAGTGCTTTGAGAAGCTAATGGGTGACAAATTTACAATATACCAAACATACACATGTAGAAGTCAATCTTGGCCATAACTTTTGGCTTAAACGTTTGCAATTTTTAAAAATATACGCCTCATGTAAAAGTTGACCCTAATTCCTCAGAGATGATAGCCTGAAAATTTCAGAACCAGAACATAACCAGGGGATCTTTAGGAGGCTAAAAACATTCATTAATGGGCAAAATATGAGAGCATCCTCATTAGCAACATTGTATCAATGAGTCATAGGCTTGTGGAATGAACTTGGTCCCAATATTGTCAAAAACTCATTTCTAAACTGTGGAATATCGAATGTGCTCATCAGAACCAAGGATGATTACTTGTGGGCTGATGCCGAAGTTACTACTGATGATGATATCGCTTGTTAATTTTATGATTTTTACATGCTTTCTTCATTTCTACTAGAATTTGTTGAATCGTACTTTATTCCATTGATTATTTAAAAGATGAAAGCTGATAGTAGAATTTCTTATCATACAACAAGGAAAATAATAACTGCCAACATATGAAAGTAAGCCTATGACTTCGCATTTTTTAGTTGAGTGATGGTCTTTTTTGGATTTCACTCCAGATTTTGTTTGTCTTTGTTTCATGTCACGTAGGGTCAAATCTAACACGCCTGTTAAGCCCTCAAAAATATTATCAGTGTTAAAGTTGACTCTTAAATTTTTGCCTAAAAATTTGGTCTCAAAATTTAACTTTTACATGGGTACAATGCCATATTTAATATTAAACTTGCCCGCTGGTTCTGGTGCAATACACTCTACACTGCCTGGTTTAATGAGACACAAAGGCTTTGTAAGAGAAGCTGGTAGCGCTTGCTTCCTGTCAATACAGTTTAAAATTGTTCAGCATTGGGACAACTTTGTGCGCATGCAAATTACAGTGCCTCAAATTACTACCGTGAAATGTTATACTGTCACCACTACAAACTGATTATCTGATCAGTGATTCAAAAGTTACCCACTGGTTGCAAGATGTTTTGGGATCTGATAAGGTACAACTCTTTTTCCTTTACTCCTGCAAGTAGTATGTGACTTGCTCAGTATATGATATTCACAATAAATTCACCAGCAGTGTAACCATTTAATGACAATTTTCATTGAAGGGTTTGAAGCACCCAATTACAGTGGGACTCTGGAGACTCTACCAGTTTCACTGCTGCAGTGAACAACATCCAATTGTGACACTCATTGTTTTAACAGACTAATGTCTACACAGCAGTTCCTTTCAATCTGTTTCCCAGCAGGCAAAAAGTATTGTGTGTAATAATATACACACTGGATAAAGACAGAAAATAAAGGCAAAAATCATGCTAGCAAGGGGACAATTTAGCATCTTATATTGTACATGTTGCATTATATTATTGCAATCATCAAATCTTAAAAGTTGTGCTTACATCAGCAGAGGTTTATTCTCATCAGTTTGACTGACACAGTAGATGCATCCATTGAAAAAAGAACAGAAAGATACCCCACAAGGAAGTCTAACAGACCTATCTATAGCTGTCTAGGAGGGAGACAGAATAAGAAGTGGATTTCAAATCCACAGAGGATTATTTTTACACACACAGTTTAGCTAACGGCAGTATTTCTGGACTGGAGTTGGAATGCTCGATTCTCAGTTCATCTCCAGTTTCATACACCCACATGACAGGGATAAATGAATCACTGGTATAAGGGATGCATTCCCATTCACAGTTGGTGACAGTTCCACCCTGATCTGCTGCCAGCCAATCTCTGAAAATCTCAAAAGTTAGTGGAAACATCTGAAGCTATAATATTTCCAAGGCAATGGAAGCACAGGCGGCCAACTAGGCCACAAGAGGTGCAGGTCTAGAGAAAAATAAGGAAATTAAGTTTCTTTTTCACCAAAGGAATAGCAAAGAATTAGCTAATGCCGTCAATATTGTTCAATTGATGTGGATATTGTTCTGTTCAACACCTCAGAAATGAGGTCTCATAGAACTCACCAAAGATTATATTATTTTGCAATAACATTTCCAAGGAATCGCAGTAATTTCATTCAGTTTTTCCAATCCATTCTATGTTACTTTTCAGTACATTCTCAGTATGGTATTCCAGAGCCTAGCAATCTGTTAGGCACTATGACAATATCTCTGTTAAGTTGACAGAAGTCCTGTGAGATGAGTTATTGTACTGGTCACGTGAACCTTTTTAAACTGTTTAAATGATAGGGAATCACTAGAACAGATTAGTGGAATCTTTAGGAGCTATCCACAGATTCTTTCACAGAAATTTACTTTGCACCATGTAAGGAGACCAAAAGCACTGAGAAATGAAAATGTCACTTTCTTCCCTTCCAATACTTAATTCATTATGCTCTTTTTTTCTCCCCAAATTCATATATTAAACAATTAATCTACGAAAAATTATCTGCAAGTTGCATACTCTGGGTAAATAAGGTCCTTTAGAATGGATTAATAACTTAGTTTACAGTTCTTCATGTCCATATGTAATTTCTCTTTCCTCGAGTCACACCATTCTCTTGCTAAGATGGCCGGCAAGTAACCCACTCCCTTTCCAATGGCACCAAAAACTACACAACTGGGAGATGCAGCAGAGCAGCTCGAGGTGGAAAGCCCATGGAGAAGTGCCTCACCTCCATTCATTTCTCAGGGCAGATTACATTACAACCCCTGACAGACTTGGAGAACTCGGATATGAATCTGTTAACTTTGACCCTGTGATACAGCATCAATCTGCAGCACCAGGTCTACCTACTTTGCAGATCAGTCAAAGCATCGCCCTCTATCGGGGATGGGGCCACATGCCAAATGCTGTAGCACTTAAGTGATGAAAGACACAATCTTGATTCATGTAACTCTTAAGAATGACTCAGATTCAGTAAAATACAAATGCATTTGAATAAGTTAGAAGCACAATTTAATGTTATTAGAAAAAGAAGGCTGAATTCTTCAGTTACACCAGGTTTTCTTTTAAAAAAGTAATTTCCATTTAGATTGAAATGTCATATAATATTGAAAGCCTCAATATGTCAGATCTGTAAGTGACACTATTGGTGTGGCATTCTCTGACAATATCCAATTTCACCATTTCTTATTACTGTGTGAATAGCTTCACACACCACATATATCACAAAAGGATACCAATTCATTTTATCCTTTTGTGCAGATTAAGATGCCACTCTACACAGTGATCTGTACACTAAAGAAACAGCAATTTAGATTCTTCTTCCCCTTGACCCCAGAATCTGCCACAACTCCTCTTCAAGAACACATAGTTGCTCCTTTTAAGGTATTAGCAGTCTCCATGGAAATTAATTTTTTCGGTTCATGCCATTGTTGCCATAACTGGAGCCTTTTTCTATTTCTGTCATTCCGATCATCCATCGCATACCAACGGAGGCTGGAAAACAAACAGAAGATTTTCAATACATTATAGATACATCAATTCAGTGTACTAACTGTAAGAATACAGATTAATTACACTTTTTTGCTTGCAAATTTACAAGTCCTTTAAAGGCAACCTGTCTAGGTTAGAGTTTAAATTAGATTTGGTATGTCTTTGGTCAACAGTTCACAGAATTGTTACAGTGCAGGAGGCCATTCTGCCCACCATGCCTGCACTGGCTCTCTGCATGAGCAATTCATAGGGCCTGAATTTTTCAGGCAGTGGGCAGGCTCAGCAGGAACAGGTGGAGGCAGTCGCGGAGCCGATTGCCACCCGTGATCGGCTCCGTGCTGCCATTTTATGCGGGCGGCCAATTAAGGCCTGCCTAGCTTAAGACGCGAGCGGTAGTGCTCAGCGCTACCTGTGCAGGCGGAGAGAGGAGGGAGAGGAGGGGCCATGCGCGTGAAAGAGCGCTTCAATCTCCCTGAGGCATGAAGCTGCCTCAGGGAGATTGAAGGGCTTTTGAAATTATTAAAGGTTTAAAAATTTATTTAAACATGTCCCCTCTTCACATGAGATGGGACATGTTTTTATATTTATGAAATTTAAAAAATTTATTTATTAAAAACTTTAGGAAACCTCATCCCGCTTGTGGATGAAATTTCCTAAAAAATGTGAAGGCCGCTTGGCTTTATTGCCTCCCGCCAACCTTAAGGTTGGACGGGCAGCGTTTATAATGACCTTAATTAGTTCCTTAATGGCCTTAATAGGCCATTTACATATCAGCAGGTGCTCAGCCGAATCCAGTGCACGCCCGCCGAATGAAAAATCGCAACTCAGCCCAATGACATCGGGATGCACGCCTGACGTCATCGCGTGTCGGCGTGTTGGGCCCGCCCTCGCACGCCAACTGAAAAATCCTGCCCCTAGCGCCATTCCCCCACCTTCTCCCCCAAGCCCTACACATTCTTCTTTTTCAGGTAGCAATCCAATGTTGAATGCTCAATTGAACCTACTTCAACTACACTCTTGGACATTGTATTCCAGAGCTTAGCCACTCGCTGCATGCAAAATCTTTTCTTTACATCACCTCTGCTTCTTTTGTCAATTACTTTAAATCTGTGCCTCTTGTTCTTGATCCTTTCACAAGTGGGAACAGTTTCTCCCTATCTACTCTGTCCAGGCCCCTCATGGTTTTCACATTAAATATCAAATGGCAGTGAGTGCACAAAGAGGCAAGGGAAAAGAAGCAGAATGGATAGCCAGATGGCTGCAAGACAGAAAGCAGGGAGTAGGGATAAACAGCAACTATTCAAAGTGGAAAGCACAAGGTTCAGTGCTGGGACCACAGTAGTTCACAATTTATATTAACAATTAAAATTTGGAATCAAAAATACAATTTCTAAATTTACAGATGACACCAAATTGGGAGGAGGGGGATAGTCAATATGGAGGACCACAACAAACTTCAGGATGACAGTCATAACCTTTGATTGGCATATAATGGGCAAAATGAATTCCAACATTAAGTGTGAGCTATTAAAATTTGGTTAAGAAAAATAAGGAGGTTGCATATTGCTTGGAAAATAAGAATCTAGATTGGGTAGAGGAGCAAAGGAAACTGGGAGTACAAATACACAAATCACTGAAGTAGCAATGCAGCTTACTAAAGCAAACCAAAGCACTAGGGTTTATTTCTAAAGGGATATAATTGAGAGAGGTTATGTTTAACCTGTATCAAACCTTGGTTAGTACTTGGATACTGTGCACAGTTCTATGATTCTTGACCAGACCCCCAAGTTTTGGGTACGATCCTGTTTGGGACCAATAATGTTTTGTTTAAAGTAGACAAAGCTTGAGATCCAAGACACTTGTTAAGAGAATAAAGCCACAAGATTCCATGGGTTTTGAACAAACAAAAGTAAACTTTACTACACAAGGTTAGAATGTTAAGACAATTTACAATATCTACCTTATACTCTAACATTCAGGGTTAATATGAGGTACATGTGAATTAACAGGCAAACTGTGGTTGAACACAGCACAATAAAAGATAGACGCGACTAAGACAGATTCCACAGATTTCTCCAACAACCCACCCAAATGTCAGAAAACCAATTTTGTTGAAACACTCTTTTACAAGGGTTTCCCGCCTTCACTTTCTAAGATCTCGCCTCGGAATTCTCTCCAAAAGTTGCTCCAACTTGGACAGCGTCAATGACAGTCCATCTTGCAGGGTTTCAATCTAGTCTCCTGAGACTCCATTCCCCTGCATGTACTCAGGCACCAACTCTCAAGCACAATTTCAGTTCTTCGGCCATGCCAAGCAGAACACGACAGCTCTAAAGGTTTACTTTCACCCCAAAGGCCTGCAGCACAGTCACCAAAATTCTGCTGCCTTCTTCAATCACCACGGCTTCTCCTGAGCACTCTTCACTTAAGGTCTGCCTACCGCACCCCGCTTTCTTCTTGGAGCCGCTTCCTCTGCTCTTCTATCTTCTTAGCTTAACTGGGGCTTCTCCCTGTTCCCAGCCCAGGACTTTTGTCCAACATGGTGCACCACTTCTAGGTCACACGACCCAGTTTTCTCACATTGTTTTCTTTTTGCACAGGCCTGTCCTCAGCCCGAAGAACTTAAAAGTGCTGAATTGCACTTGCGCAGCCTGTTCTCGGACAATGCATGTGTGTAAACTCCCAAGGACTGGTTGGAACTTGGAACCCCCGGACCCCTGCTCTCCAATGAGGTAAGTTTGGGTTTCATAACGCCTCATGCCTTGGAAGAAAGCAAGCTTCACCAAAGTGAAGGTTTGTTTACAATGGCTTTACAATTTATTTTATAAGAAGTACTTAACATCATAAACTTCTAACAAATAGATTACATACTGTACAGTCTTGACCAGCTTGTATTGCTATTTTGTATCATGGGTTTTCAACTTTTGTGATGCAACTGCAAACCAATATTCTGGAGGTCTTTCCCTCTTCACATATGATGTATATTAGTCAAGCTATGTATACAAGTAATTGTCACATAGGTTTCTCAACTTTAATACAGATCAGCATGGGGTTTTTCTTACTCTTCTCCTCCTTTAATGGAAACATACCTTCAATGAGTTCTTTAAGTTTGCTACTGAAACAAGTGCATGTTTGATTGACAACCAGCTTCAAAAATGATCTTTTCCACTCACTTCCCTCAGAGCATATTTTGTCGTTTCATTGTTTTGATCATGACCAGATGAATAAACCTGCACTGAGGGAGCTTTTCTCTCTTTACTCTCGTCATTTTCTAGCTTATCCAAGAGATGTGTCACAGCATTCTGCACACGTTCATATTCTTCTCATTGACGTTTCAAAAAAAAAGGAACCTTCATTTTCACTTCTTACAATTTCACCCAAATATTTGTTTACTCTTATTTTCCAATTCTTTTCCAAGCTTATTAATCTTCTCATTCATTTCAGCAACTCTGGCAAGTTCAGTTGTCTTTGGTATCAGAGTCATCTGCAGAACTCTTATACAAGCTTAACAACTTCATATGGGCATTCAGTTCATTCCGGAATCTTTCTTCTGTGGTTACTGACTGCTCCCTGAACTTTTTCAATTCGCTCATTAGGTCCTCAATCTGTGTTTCTTAATTTTTTCCTTATCTGCTTTTAAAGTCTGGATCTGGTCTTCCATACCACACATCTCATCCTTCTTGTTCTCCAGATTGCATCTGAATTCAAGAATTTCATTGCTCTTTTCATGACAAAATTCCAATAGTTCATACTTGGTTCTTAATTCTGTATTCAACACCCTGTACTGATTCTTCAACAATCCCTTTCCCCATTCAAGGCATTTTTCATGATAGTTAGAGACTTCTGCTCCTTGAAGTTTCATCAAGTTTTAATTGAAGATCTTTGTTGAATTTGCTCCTACAAGTTTATCATTTAGACTTTTCAAGTCTTCATTCAAGTGTTAGTCACAGGAAATAGAACACAAGTGTTCTCACCAGTTCTCCTTTTTTCATTAATAACTCATCTTTTGTGTGAAAGTTGGTTCTCTACACTGGTCCACCTTTCCTTCAATTGCTCGTTATCAGCACAGCAATTTTGAGGAGTTTGCCAAAATCTTCCTTCATCAAAACATCTGGAACACAAATTGCATCATCAGTCACTATCAATGACTGATCTGCCCCAGTATCTTTCTACAATTTATATAAATGGCTTGGATGACGGGACATGAGGAATGGTGGCTAAATTTGCTGATGACACAAAGACAAGTAGGAAAGTCAATTATGAAGAGGACGTAAGGAGGATACAAAGTGACATAGATAGGTTAAATGAGTGGGTAAAGATCTGGCAAATGGAGTATAATGTGGGCAAATGTGAAATCGTTCATTATAGCAGGAAGAATAAGAAAGAAATCTGTTATCTAAATGGTGAGAGATTGGAGGAGCTCAGATTTAGAGGGCTCTGGATGTCCTAGTACATGTTAGTATGCAGGTACAGCAGGTAATTAGGAAAGCTAACAGAATGTTATCATTTATTGTGAGGGGAATTGATTAAAAAAAAGTAGGGAGGTTATGCTTCAGTTGTACGGGGCATTGGTGAGACCACATCTGGAGTATTGTGTACAATACTGGTCTCCTTATTTAAGGAAAGATGTAAAAACGTTGGAAACAGTTCAGAGAAGGTTTACTAGACTAATACCAGGAAGCAGGTTGTCTTATGAGGAAAGGCCAGACAGGTTAGGCTTGTAGCCACTGGAATTTAGAAGAGTAAGAGGCAACTTAATTGAAACCTTTAAAAGTCCTGAGGGGTCTTGACAGGGTGGATGTGGAGAGGATGTTTCTCCTTGTGGGAGAATCTATAACTAGGAGTTACTGTTTAAAAATAAGGGGTTGCTCATTTAAGACAGATGAGAATTTTTTTTCTCTTAGAAGGTTGAGTGTCTTTGGAATTCTTCCTCAAAGGTGATGGAAGCAGAGTCTTTGAATATTTTTAAGGCAGAGCAAGATAGATTCTTGATTAACAAGGGGGTGAAAGGTTATCAGGAGTAGGCAGGAATGTGGGGTTGAAGTTACATTCAGATCAGCCTTGATCTTATTGAATGGCAGAGCAGGCTTGAGGGGCCGAGTGGCCTACTCCTGCTCCTAATTCGTACGTTCGTATGCTCTCAAAATATTAATATGTTTACTGTTTTGATGGAAGAGTAAGGGAACACTTTTCTGTCAAACAAAACCTCTAAAACCTCCACTAACCTGACTCATTTTATCAATGTTCAAGGAAGAACCCCTCGGCTATTTAGAGCCACATTCTCCATTCTAGTAGGCTCTGAGGTCACATGTTTCAGTTGTACCATTGCTGCCACTGTTAAACACCCATTTACTTTACTGGTACAGCCTTCTCTGAAGGCTCCTTAAGTGTTCCTATTACTCCTACCAGTTTACTGTTCAACTTCCAACAACTGGCTTTGAGATGCCCTGTCTAATGGCAATAAAAGCATACTGGTTTCTTATCAATTTTATCCCCTACACTGCTATTTCTGTTGGCTGGAACAGCTTCTGCCTTCAACCTAAAGCTAGACTCCTTTCTATTCCTCCAACTTCCCTGTGGGTTTACAAATGAAGATCTACTGCTCCTAGTTTATGTTATATTTCACACCGATCTGCTAAAACCGATGCGTGCCATACTTCAGAAACCCTACGATTATTCAAGTGTAACCTAATCGCTATTGAGATGTTATTTTAAAATTCTTCCAGTATCATTAGTTCCCTCACATTAACATCCTCAAAATTTTGTTCTAACTTCAGTGATCGAAACCACTGGTCCCACAACATTTTTCTTCCTAGCAAACTCTACAAAGGTTTCATTCTCTTTAAAGTCCAAAATTTTAACTGATATGCTTCAGGGAAAAGCTCCTAAGCATTAAGCACCAGTTTTAACTACCTCATAATCTGAGGATTGTCCTTCCGAAAGGCCAGAATACACATCCAAAGCCTTCACGATCAAAACACTTTGCAAAATGAGAGTCCATTTGTCCTTTGGTGACTTTAGCTTTGTAAGCATCTTTTCAAATGAGATAAAATATCTCTCAGCTCCATCGTCAGTGAATTTAGGCACTATGCTTAGACTCTTAGTTAAATCAAACTTCCGAATGGGTCTTCCCTCCTCATCCGAACTACTAGACGCTTTCACCCCATAAACCTAAGAATTTCTTTCACCAGTTCACACATTGCGTTATTTCCCTCTTTGAAACTCTTTCCCTTTCTTCATTTCTATCCTCCCTTGCTAACCTCTTTCTGGAGTTCAAGTTCAAACATTTGCATTTCTCTTTATTTTTCCTCTTTTTCTCTTTCTATCTCAAGCTGCTTCATCTTCAACTGAATTCTAGCTAATTCAACTGAATTACCATCTGGATTAACTTTTCCTTCTTCCAATTCCAAATGCTGTGCTATTACCTAATTATGTCAGCTTTCTCAGCCCCTACATTTAATTCTAATCTTAAATCTTCTGCTAGTGCAATTAGCCAAGCCTTGGTTAATTTTTGCAAATCACTCAGGCATAAATCTTCCCTCTGCAGAAAAGTCATATCAATTCACAAAGCCGTTCTAGCTTTTCAATCAGTATAGTAAAATTCACCGTGGAAATCTTATCAACATTAACCTCAGCAATTACCAGCACTTGTATCTATCTGTGGATTTGAAATCCTGCAAGAACCCCTAATTTATGTTATGATCCTTGACCAGGTCCCAAGTTTTTGGTATTATCCGGCTAGGCGGATAATACAAAATAACGTTTTGTTTAAAGTAGACAGTTTGAGATCCAAGTCACTTGCTAAGAGAATAAAGTCACAATATTCCATGGGTTTTGAACAAATAAAATGATAAAATAATTTACAATATCTTTCTTATGCTCTAACATTCAGGGTTAATATGAGGTCCATGTGAATTAACAGGCAAACTGTGGTCGAACACACCACACTGCACAATAAATGACAGATGTGACCAAAACAAATTTAATGGATTTCTCAACAACCCACCCAGATGTCAGTAACACCGAGTCAACTAATCTCACTGAAATTCTGTCTCTCTCACAAGGGATTTCAGTCTCCACCTTCGAAAATCTTACCTTGGAATTCTCTCAAAAAGTCATTCCAACTCGACGGCGTCAATGATGGCCCACCTCAATGGGCTTCAATCTCATTTCCTGAGACTCCATTCCCGAGTATGCACTTAAGCACCAACTTTAGCTCTTCAGCCACGCCGAGCAGAACACTACTGCTCCAAAAGGTTACCTTCACCCCAACAGCATACAGCACAGAACACCAATCTTCTTCTGCCTTCTTGGATCTTCAGGGCTTCTCCCATGCCCTCTGCTCCAAGGTTTCTCCTGAGCCCTCTCCACTCAAGGCCTGCCAACCGCAGCCTTTTTTCTGCTAGGAGCCTCTTTCCCTGCTCCATTTTTTTCTCTACTTAACTGGGACCTCTCCCTGTACCCTGCCTGGGACTCTTCCCCAATATGGTGCCCAGCTTCTGGGTCACATGACCCAGTTTTCTCAGTGTTTTCTTTTTGCAAAGGCTCGTTGGGCCCATCCTCGGCCCAAAGAACTTAAAATACTGAATTGCGCATGCGCAGACTGCTCCCGATTCACACATGCATGGAAACTCCTAGGGACCGTCAGGACTTGGATTTCCTGGTTCCCTGCTCTCCAATGAGGTAAGTCTGACTTTCATAACGGTCGCCATATTATGAAGGATATAGAGGCACTGAATCGGGTGAAAAAAGATTTACAACGATGATGGAAAGACCTTACAGAACTCAGTGGTACAGAGGGATCTGGATGTCCTGGTACATGAATCAAAGTTAACATGCAGGTACAGAAATTGATTAGGAAGGTAAATGGAATGTTGGCATTTATTGCAAGGGGAGTGGAATAGAAAAGTACAGAAGTTTTACTGCAGCTGTACAGGGCCTTGGTGAGACCACATCTGAAATACTGTGTACAGTTTTTGTCTCCTTACTTAAAAAAAAAAGATATAATTGCGTTAGCAGCAGCTTAGAAAAGGTTCACTCAACTCATTCTTGGGATGAGGAGCTAATCTTATGAAGAAAGGTTGGACAGGTTGGGCCTATGCCCACTGGAGTTTGGAAGATACTGAGGAGATTTGATAGGGTAGATACTGGAAGGATGTCTCCACTTGTGGGAGTGACTAGAATCAGGCAGAGATTAAGAGTGAGGTCTACCAGTTAAGACAGAGATGACAAGAAATTTTTCTCTCAAATGGTCATTGGTATGTGGAATTCTCTTCCCCTGAAAGCAGTGGAGGTTGGGTCATTGAATTTATTCAAGGCTGAGTTAGACAGATTTTTGATAGATAAAGGTCTTGAGGGTTATGGGGTTCAACGGCAAAGTGGAGTTAAGACACAACTGAATCAGCCATGATCTTATTGAATGGCAGAGCAGGCTCAAAGGGCTGAATGCACCACTCCTGCTTTGAAGTCCTACATTCCTATAATATACCAACAAGCAAGATTATAGCTATCAGAAAAGGACTTAAAGACTGGGTTTTTCTTCTCTTGAACAGAGAAGACTGAATCTAATTGAGATCTTAGATACAGAAGAGTGTTTCTATTTGTTGGGAACATCAAAACTAGAGGACATCAACACAAGATAGTCACTAAGAAATCAGTTAGGGAATTCACAGGAAAACCCTTTAACCCAGAATGTGATGAATTACCAAAGGGAGGAGTTAAGGAGAGTTGTATAGACATATTTAAAGGAGGCTAGATAAGTATGAGGGAGAAAGGAAGAGAGGGTTACGCAGTTAGAAAGGGAAGGATTGAGAAGAGAATAAATATCAGCATGGACTAGTTGCGCCCTATGACCTGCTTCTGTAGATGACCTGTGCTTTACATCTTATGCAAATCTAAATATGCCAAAACGTCGCCTAAAAAATCCGAGCACTAATCTAAACCTATTTTAATATAACTTCTATATCATAATTGTCAAGTTTCTCAATCTTCCTGATTGGGGAAATGTCTGATTATTTTCCACTAATGACATGCACCAAATTACAAAAACATTTCTTCTTAACCACATTCTACCCAACATGTATAGGGGAAATAATGTCACCGCACATCCCAATCAATCTCAGAGAAGCAAAAATCTTTTCATAAATAATTGTAGCCTAGTATCAAGTAAAGGTGAGATTAATGGAATTTACATACACTTCTAGAGTGATTACCTAAACAAATTTAGCTCCACATTTAGAGCACACAGATGTCGAGATGGTACCCACAAGCCTCAAGAAGGTCACAACCTGCTTCTTGGCTGTGCTTCATGTCTAGTCTTGCTTACGCTCTGTTCCAAAACTTAAGCCCAAGAACTGGTCCCAGCAGGCATGTAGTCAAACTCCTTTTTAAGCCATGGGCTATAGCATCAGAAATCCTTCATTTTGAAATATTTCTTTTTGCTTTTTCTCTTCTATTACCTCTACCAAAAAGAGTTCCTTGTCATAACATAGCCTTCAGATTGTAGATGATACCAGAAAATTGCTGCAAATGGTGGTTGCTGCGCTCTCAGCAAAAAACAATATACTAACAGTAGGGTGAGGTAACTCTCTCTTATTTACCTCCTCCTGTAATCCAGAGATCAACTGGAGAGTCCTGCCTACTGACAGAACTGGCAATTGCATCAAAGCCATTGCTTGGTGGCTCAAATCATAAACATTTTAGGGATTAGGGAGAGCTAACAACAGCTGTAATGGCCTAAATTGCCACTATACATTTATTCAAGGCTGGGTTTGTACAAGCAAAAAAATTCAAATGATCCAAGTTCCTTCAAAATATGAATGTACAAAAACATTAGGGAAACCGCAGGTCCATGTTTGAAAAGCAAACATTGCAGTGAATATGTCATTGGTATAGGCAACGTGAATGCAGAATGAATAATCAAGTATTTACTCAAGCTCAATAATTTATTTCCATCCAATTTAGAACTGAATAATAAAACTTACCCTAAGGAATTAATGAAAGCATATCTAAAATATATATTTGATGCAATGCTTTAACTCTTGTGCAAAATGAGTTAGATGCAAATTTGATAAGACCTGGAAATGAGTGCAGGGTTGTTCTAGAAGTGCATAGCATATAAAACAAAATCTGAACAGTTCCTCCTGGTCACACTATCAACTTATATTTACACTGCACCATCTTTCAATCACAATTTGTCAGCAGATCACCTCTGTCCTTGCAAACTGCCACTCCCACTCCAACCTCCCTTTCCAAAGTCTTTGAACATGCTGCTGCCTTCCAAATCCATACATATCTTTCCTGCAACTCCATCCCTCCAATCAGGTTTCCACCACTGCCACCATATTGAAATGGGTCTTATCAAGCTCACAAACAACATCTGATGCATCTGTGACAAAGGTAAACCATCCCTCTTCATCCTTCTCAAGCTGCCTGTAGCTTTTGACAGGATTGACCACAACATGCTCTTCCACGCCTCTCCTCAATCGTCAGCTGTGTGGGATTGTATCTCTCCAGTAGTAATCAGAGAATCACCTGCAATGACTTCTCTTCCCACTTTTACACAGTTACCTCTAGTGTCCCCTAAAGGATCTCACCTTGGTCCCCTCTTATTCTCATCTACATGCTGCCTGCCCCCCCAGGGACATCATTCAAAAACACATCAGGTTCCACACGTGCACTGACAACATGCAGCTCTATCTCATCACCATCTCTCTCTGAATTGTCAGACTGCTTGCCCGATTGTTCAGTACCGGATGAGCAAAAATTTCCTCCAACTTAATATTTGGAAGACCAAAGCCACTGACTTCAGCCCCATCAAACTCTGTTCTCTTGCCACTCACTCTATCCCTCTTCCTGACAATGGTCTGAGGTCGAACCAGACTCTTTGCAACCTTGGTTTTAGTATCTGACCACAAATCCACACCATCAACCAGACCGCCTATTTCCACCTCCATAAAATTGCCAGACGACCCTACTTCTGCTTTTCTGCTGCCAAAACCCTCATCCATGTCTTTTTTACCTCTAAGTTGACGAACCAAAACTCTGCTGCCTGTATTGCACCAAGTTTTGTTTACCTATTATTCCTGTGCTCGCTAACTCTCAGTTAAGCAAGGTCTCGATTTTAAAATTCTGATCTGTGTTTTCAAATCCTTCCATGAGCTCCCCCTCTCCTAAGTATAACCTCCTCCAGCCCTACAACACTCATATCTGCACTCCTCCAATTCTGGCCTCTTGATCACCCAGATTTTAATTGCTCTACCACTGGTAGCCGTGCCTTCAGCTGCCAAAGCCCCAAGCTCTGGAATTCCCTCCCTAAATAGCCCCACCTTTTCTTCCTCTGTTAAGAATCTCTTTAAAACTTAACTCTTTGACCAAACTTTTGTTCAGCTGCCCTAACACACTCTTATGTGACTCAGTGTCAAATTTTGCCTGGTAATGCTCCTGTGAAACATGTTACCATGTTTAAAGTGCCATATAAACGGAAGTTGCTGTTGGGCAGCCCTCCTGAGCCCACCTAGAAAGAGGAAGACAGTAGACGCACGGAAACACCACCACCTTCAAGTCACACATCATACGGACTTGGAAATATAATCTCTGCATCATCATCATCCTTGGGCCAAAATCCTGGAACTCCCTACCCAACAGCACTGTGGAAGTACCTAAACCACACTGACTGCAGTGATTCAAGGCAGCGGCTCACCACTAGCTTCTCAAGGGCAATTAGGGATAGACAATAAGTGCTGGCCTTTCAAGTGGCACCCACATCCATTGAATGGATTTTTAAAAAGGCATGAGCAAAATAGAGGCCTTGAAAAAAAAAACAATCTTGAAGATATAATAGGTGGAAGGAGAGCAGAAAAAGAATAAATTCTGGAGGTGATCACAAAATATTTACAGAGCAAGTCCTTTTGGGGTAGATTTCAGCCTGCCATCTGGGCATAAAAATAATTGACTATCTACCCTTTTTGTCTGTCCCTTTATATCCAGTCACAAAACACAATGGGCAGAATTTTGCCTTTGGTTGGCGGGCGGGCCCCACCGGCGGGCAGGCAGCTGAACTCCGCCGCCGAAACGAGGCCCGCCGCCATTTTGAGTGGGTGGGCCAATTAAGGCCCGCCCAGCGGCCTGCCTGACAGGAAGCGCTATGCGCTTCCTGTGCAGGGGGTGGAGGGATTCCCCATCTGTCAAAGTGCGCTCTTTCGTGCATGTGCACGAAAGAGCGCACTGCTCCCTGAGACTAAGTGCTGTCTCAGGAAGATTAGTGGCGACTTAAAAATCATGAAAAATAGAAAAATAAAAAAATTAACATGTCCCCCTCATGTGACAATGTCACACGAGATGGGACATGCTAATAAATCTCACATAAACTTTATTAAAGTTTTTAAAAACGAACATGAAACCTCATCCCGCCAGTGGATTAGGTTTCATGTATTATCAGGAGCATGCTGGGGCTCCTGGCCTGCCCGCCAGCCTTAAGGTTGGACAGGCAGGGTCTTTAGTTATCTTAATGACTCTGTCAAAGGCCTCAATTGGCCATTGACAGGTCGGCGGGCAGACAGCTGATTTCGCTGTCCGCCCGCCTTCCTAAAAATTTAAAAAGGGACCGGGATGACGTCGAGGGTTCCTCCTGACATCATCCCGTGTCATTTTCCCGTCGGCAAGCGGGCCCCGCCCCCAAATCACCGATGGCAAAAGTCTGGCCAATGAGTTTAATACTTAACTACCACCAAGTTTAACTCTATACAAATGCTGGCCGTCTAAAAACTTGAGGGAAATACTGACTTCGATTTATCCAGTTACATGCATCACAGCTAGTTGTTGTTGAATCTGCTTAATATTTATATAAAATCCAGCAAGCCCCAAAGACTCCTTTCACGAATATTCAATGAACTGCAGCTCAAATAGACAGTGGAAACGTGGGATAACGTAGGCATGGCAGAGATAACAAGATTGGCTGTAATACAGAGGACCTTCCCACTCATTCCAGGTGTTTTGTATCAGATAATCCTTCCATCATAAGGTCAGAAGTGGGCTGTTCACTGATGATTGCACAATGTTCAGCACCATTCACGACTCCTCAGATACTGAAGCAGTTCATGTCCAAATGCAGCAAGACCTGGACAATATCCAGGCTTGGGCTGATAAGTGGCAAGTAACATTCGTGCCATACAAGTGTCAGGCAATGACCATCTCCAACAAGAGATAATCCAACCATTGCCCTTTGATGTTCTATGGCATTACCATCACTGAACACCCCACTATCAACACCCTGGGGGTTACCATTGACCAGAAAATGAACTGGACTAGCCACATAAATACTGTGGCTACAAGAGCAGGTCAGAAGTTAGGAATTGCACGATGAGTAACTCACCTCCTGACTCCCCAAAGCCTGTCCACCATCTACAAGGCACAAGCCAGGAGTGTGTCCACTTGCCTGGGTGAGTGCAGCTCCCACAACACTGAAGAAGCTGGACACCAGGACAAAGCAGTCCACTTGATTGGCACCACATCCACAAACATTCACTCCCTCCACCACCAACACACAATAGCAGCAGTGTGTACCATCTACAAGATGCACTGCAGGAATTCACCAAGGCTTCATAGACAGCACCTTCTAAACCCACGACCACTACCACCTAGAAGGACAAGGGCAGCAGACGGATGGGAACACCGCCACCTGGAGGTTCCCCTCCAAGTCACTGACTTGGAAATATATCGCCGTTCCTTCACTGTCGCTGGGTCAAAATCCTGGAACTTCCTTCCTAAAAGCACAGTGGGTGTACCTACACCACATGGACTGCAGTGGTTCAAGGCTGCAGCTTACCACCACCTTCTCAAGGGCAACTAGGGATGGGCAATAAATGGTGGCCCAGCCAGCGAAGCCCACATCCCATGAATGAATAATAAAAATAATCAAAAAGTGTTACACTTGGTACATCAGTGTTTCAGTAATTAATATCAGTCTGTGCATACGATATTTTACTGGACCAATATCCTTAACCAATGTGAAACACTCCACAAACCAAAGCTCTCAAACTCAATAGAAGTTGTCCTTATTTTAAGGTGAGTCGCCCTTTGTAGGTTCATTGGACAAGGACACCTAAACACCAGCTGAGGTGCCAATTTGTAATGTCACACAAACACGAGGACAACTTTCACGCATAATGTCACCAAAGGGCGACATGTAGATGAGAAATAAGAGAGGATCAAGGACGGAACTCTGCAGCTGATTGCAGAGGACCATGCAGTCTTAAAGGAGAGATAACATACTGGTACCAGGAGAGAAAAATGGATCGTGGGAGAATTGAATAGTTAACAGTGCCAAAGATGGTGCAGAGGTTAAGGAGGAACAAAGGTTATATTATATTGTAACTTGCACAAACGAAGTAAATACCACCCGAATGAACAACTCAATCTGCAGCCAGGCAAATGGCATGTAGGGTCATCAATAAATCTAAGGGTGTCCGTGCTCCAGGGTTATAACTGGGCACTAGTGAAGAGCCAAGTCACTGGTTTGATTCTTCTTTAAATCATTTTTATTTTTAAAAGGCAACTATTGGCAAATAATGTGAAAGACTGCAGTAGAAGCTTTAAATCAATAAGAGAAATTCATTTTGGTTTAAGTATGTGACCCACTTTGAGGAATGCATCACTCTGAATAAAGAACCCATCTTACTTTGAGGTCATAAACCTTGCTTTTAGCATTTACCAGATGACCACCATTAAAAGAGAAGATTTTACAGTACAAGAGACAGTCAATTAGTTGAGGAGCACTTTGGCCTTCCTGTAGCATGGTGCCCTTATAATGAAATATACTCTTAAATGCTGCTGCGTTTCCAGGGTTAGAACAACATACATCCAGTAGAGTGAGAAAAATGACAAATATGGAAATAGATGTTCCATCACATTCAGCTCATTTAAAAGAGAAATTAGAAAGAGAAATCAAGCATCAATTTTCCTTTTCTTATATACAGGATATCATTAAAACAGAATCATAGCGAGCAAAAAACATCCTGAAACATTCATTGAGTGTATCTAAATTGAATTCTTACAATCTCAAGATTATATAAAACTGTAACAGCACAGGCTTAACAATGTAGTTTAACAATAGTAAGAAAAATTACTGGTCAAACAGGAAATTGGAAACCATCACTACTTTGGAAAGACACTAGACCACAGCAATAGCTTGTGTGTTATCAAAAGGGAACTAGTAAAGCACATGAGTGAAAAGGGAATAGAAGGATATGCTTAAAGGCTGAGAGATAGTTGGAATTATAAACAGCACAGACTAGTTGGGCAGAATGTCTGTTTTTGTACAATATTGTAATACATTATATTTAAAACACACAAACAGTGCATTTGACCTTATAGGTCTATGTCGGTGTATCTGCTCCACACAAGGCTTCTGCTAACCTACTTCAGTTAATCTCATCAACAGATCCTCTGTTCCTTTCTCTCTCTTGTTTATCCAGCTTCCCCTGAAACACATTTGGGTTTGTTGCCTCAACTACTCCTTGTGGTAACACAATCCATATTGCAGTCACTTGCTGGAATTCCCCGAGTTCCTTACTGGATTTATTAGCAACTATTTTATATTTATGACACCTCAACTCTGGTCTCTCCTGCTAGCAGAATCATCTCTACATTTATCCTATCAAACCCTTTCGTAATCTTAAAGGCCTCTATCTGGTGACTGTTCTATATTCTTTTCCCCAGAGTATGAGCGTCAGCCTGTTCAATCTTCCCTGATAGGTAATAAATAACCTCTCAGTTTTGATATCATTCTAAAATCCTTTTCCATCTTCTCCAGTGCCTCTATATACTTGTTATAATATGGTTATGGTTCACAGTACTACAAATGAAGTCTAACTAAGGTTCCATACAAGTTGAATATAACTTCTCTACTTTTCAGTTCTATTTCTCTCGGAATGAACCTGTATTTTGTTTGATATTTTTATGGCCTTGCTACCAGCATTGCTACTTTTAGGTGACATTTGAATCTTGCCCCCAGATCCCTTTGTTCCTGTATCCCATTCCAAACACTTACTTTCCAAGCCTCCTCATTCTTCCTGCCAATGTGTATTGCTTTACTCTTATCTATACTGAAGTTCATTTGTCAATTAAACACCCATTCTGAAAGTTTGAGCAATTACTTTTAGCCCCAACTCTGATTCCTGTTTTGTAGCCAGCTTGCTATCTATTCGACTACTTGTCCCCAACTCCACATTTTCCAACTTAAGTCATGAGTCTACTTGCGTACCTTATTCAAAATGTTTTTTGGAAACCCAAAGATATTACGTCTACTGCATTTTCTTTTACTACACATTTTGTTACTTCAAAGAATTGAGCAAGATTCATCAAGCATGATCTTCTGGTTTGAAACATGCATCAGTTGCTCTTCATTATATTTTAAGTTTCTAAGTGTTTTTCTGTCACATTTTTGAATGAGGATTTCATTAACTTTCCTACCGCTGACATTAAGCTAATTCGTCTATAGTTTCCCAGATGTGTTCTATTTCCCGTTTTAAATTCAGGAATCACGTTAGTTTTTGTACGTATTATATGCCATTCTTTTGTTCATCAAATTATGATGTGATGCCCACAATAGAAAAAGGTACAATACTAACTTACTAACAGCAACCATATTATTACATGCATGCTTAAATTTAATCACACGTTACATTTTGATCAGATTCACCCAATCTCCATTCCGTTCAACATCCAAAAGATTCAACATGAATAATACTTTCAACATAAACACTTCTTGCATCAATTACAGCAGCTTTTTTTTATTTTAGAAAGGCTAATATCAAGAGGTTGCCAGTCAGGTGCATTTCGAGGTGGCTGGCGGAACGAAAAGTAAAAGGAATACTGTCTTGATATTTCCTTCCCATTTTCACACTCACCTTCTCCTTGGCAGGTCTCTAAATTTCATATTTGTTTCTATTAACAGACATACAATGTTAGCAAACATATAAGAACTTATCAATTCGGATTTATTGTGGCAGAATGGCCAGCCTTCAAAGCTAACATTTAGTAGGCCCATCTACATTTGTGAACAATAAAAGTTGCAGTCTGGAATTCAGTTGTTTACAACATGCTTAGAGGGTAACAAAGCAACTGCTTTTAACTAGGCAGAATATGAATGGGCTGTGACTTCCAGAATATTATAAAAGCTTGATCCCAAATAATAGTCACTAGGTTGGTGCAACTATTTTTCAGAGCATATATTAATCCATGTTTAAAAGTAGATAGGAGGATCTGATCAACTCTGCAATGGAAATCTGTACTCCCATCCGAAGCAGAATGCATTTAGGCAGGCTTACTCTGCATTACTTTCTTTGTAAAGGGGAGATGAAGGATTAGTGGTAATGTCAATGGGTGAGCAATCCAGGGGCCCAGACTAATGTTTTGGGGGCATGGGTTCAAATCCCACTGTGCTGGTGGAATTTGAATTCAGTTAATAAATCTGTAATATAAAGCTAGTCTCACTAATGGTTACCACAGCTTTTTTTTTATTCGTTCATGGGATGTGGGTATCGCTGACTAGGCCAGCATTTATTGCTCATTCCTAACAAGGGCAATTAAGAGTCAACAACATTGCTGTGGTTCTGGAGTCACTTGTGGGCCAGACCTAAGGACAGTAGATTTCCTTCCCTAAAGGACATTAGTGAACTGGATGGATTTTCTTTTTTTTTTACGACAATCGAGGTGACTCCAGACCCACAGCAATGTGGTTGGTTTTAACTGTCCTCTCCAATGACCCAGCAAGTTACTCAGTTCAAAGGCAATTAGGGATGGGCAACAAATGCTGGCCTTGCCAGTCACGCCCACATCCCATGAAAGAATAAAGAAAAAGGTCAGCACAAAAAAAAACCACTAACCAAATGATGTCTGCATTACTTAAAATGATTTGATGCGTATCACAAGCGATTTTAAGTAGGCAAAGTAGGCGATTTTAAGTAGGCAAAGTAGGCTATTCAAAGTCTTCAGCAAGTGTCGAATTCTCATGGCCTCTTGAGCATCATGAGATAACAACATGGAATAGTGAGGCAGAATCCCCACATAGCCAATATCCTGAATACAAACAACATTGTACAAAATATGGGGAAGCATTTATCTGACAGTAGGCGCCTCCAGGAAAGGAGGTTGGAAGGGAGGGAGGTTTGAGAGAAAAAAAAAACAACTTTCATCTCAGTATTCTTCCACATATACATATTACACCCCATCTTGGTTTGAGTGGCATGGGCAGAGGTCTATCAGCAATTTGTACCCTCACCAATAAGTAATCATAGTCATTTTAGTTAGTTTTCTAGGGTGGATAGCAAGATTAAATTAAGCTTTTGACATGGTGGTCACACAAGACAGACAACACAGGAATTTAATCTTTATATTGTATATATAGAATTTGCATTGTGTTATTTCACATCTGTTACAGATGGTCTCAACTTTCGTATCAAAATTGATTCCACCAATTCATATATACAAATATACATACAGCAGGTGCTGCAACTCTGCTGCAGAATTTTATGTGTAAGCCTTTCTAGATGCTCAGACTACCAGAAAGATCCACTATAAGCCTCCTTTAAATTCCAAACTTGAGAGAAAATATAGCTCAATATTGCATGTAGTACATTCCCCAAATGTAGGCTTAATCTTCCTTTTCCCAACCCTGGTGCATATTTCTGCATGCATACAGACTTATCTCGGCCATTCACTGAAATTAAATTTTGAGGTTGAGGTAAAGTAATGAAGTGTGGATGGGGTGTTTGGGGATTTGCACATGAGTAATAATAGAGCAAAATGGCACCAACAAGATATATTAGCATTCCTGTATGCTGTGCTGCAGCTATTATGTTGAGGACTGGGGCTAGTGCTCAGATTTATAAAAAGACACAAAAGTAGAATACTATAGTGTGCCCAATGGCATGTTCATACAGTATAACTGCATTGTGAACTTTACCTTTCAAATAAATAGATGAAGACCCAAACCAAAATCAGTATTTGAAGAGGTTAGAGCCATAAAAGCAAATATCTTATGCTCACAAATGTAAAGGGGTCTTAGAGCTCATTACCTTCATAAACCAGAGGTTTCATCACTTTGGTGACTTCACAAGTTCAGACAAGGTAAGCTTTACCAAACTAGAACAGATGAAGAAAACGATATTGACTGAAAAACTAGCAATATTCTGCACCTCTTTCACTGCATCATAGTGAGCTCACAAGCCAATCACACATTTTCCCAGATCAATTGGTGAAATTGCCCTTTGGGCAAAGCAAAACTTCTTAACAGCAGCAACACATGCAGCACACACATGCTTATCAAAGAGATAGAAACATGATATTGTCTCACCAACCTTAAAGGAGTAGACCTGCATATAGGGAGACATAAAAGTCTTGAGGAAAAACAGCAAATCTGAACAAATGCCTACCCATGTTATACAATAGCTAAAAGCAACCTATTTTTTCTATTAATCACATGCTCATCTGATTTTAAATTATTCCTTGCTCAGGAAATTCTGTTACGAAGTGAAAAAGATTGAGCTCTTAACAATACACGTCCACTATTAACAAAACCAAGCCTATTTTGTCCATGAAAGTGTGAGCATAGTTGCGGCCACAGTCATTAAACTGTGTTTGGAAATAGGTCCAGGCTATCCTGATGGTTCAAACTTTATACAAAGATTGGCTAGGCCAGGCTTCCAGGTTTAATCTCTACTGTTAGCTGATCCCAGCTGGGACAGAGGTAGGAACATGGAAATTAGCTTTAAATAAGGAGAGGAAGAAACGTTTCTGGGATTCTCATCCATGATCACAGAGTAATCCCTACTTGAAGTATGCTTAAGTGAACACTGAATGAAATTGAGGTCAAGCTCAGGTTTATCAGTCTCCTGTCAAATAGCTTACCAACACTCACTGTGAAGGCTCACATGAGTAATGGCCACTTGGGTAAGGTACTGGGAGTCAGCATTGGCCCTGGTCTATCACTTAGCAAAGAGTCAACACCTTGAAATGGCAGGAGATTGGGTGAAAAACTAAAAAGAGAAATAGCTCCACGTAAAGTCACTGCAGAAAGATTTTTATTTGAAACAAGCCAAAATCAGGATCCACTGTAACAGTAAAAGACCACTTAATTCTGTTATTTAACACTTGCATTGCATCCAATGAACAAATGTCTACTTTAGATGTGCAATTTTGATTCCTTCAAAAGACCCAAACAGAGCCACAATCTCCTCAAAAAAGGTTATGTGTAACAGTAGACCTACCACACACAGACTCAGCAGAATTTCAGGGGCAGCTGAGAAACACCCCCCAGAAATGCCCTCAAAGTCTTTGGAACGAAAAGAACTTAAGTGGACCTTCTATGCATACAAGTTGCTGTGCTAATTACATGAGGCACAAACCCAGTAGACCCAGATGCTACTTCAAATGACACCCTGCAACTGGGATTTCATCATTTTTCCACCATACCTGACCTCTTGAGCCTTGCACATGAATATTAAGTCCCTAAGGGGGCGGCACTGAAAAAGGCTTTTGTTGGTAACTAATTGTCCGCTATCAAAAACTGCCGGAAGGCATGACTTTCATTTTGTAAGACAAAAGCCGCATGCTTTTGTAATATTAACAATGCACAATTTTGATTGATGGCTAGAGAAAAACAAGCATTCTCCCATTATTTCTTAAGTTTTTACAAGTACAGAACATGAAGGCAAAATTCATTCAAACTTTGCCACTATTTCTTCCTCCCCTTCCTACACTCAATTTGCTCAGTGAACTTCTTGAACACATTGCATTAAGGTTAGGAGACTGAAGAAGCTAAATTTGACAAAACTGAAACCATAACACTTTCCAGAAGAGGGAGACAGTTAGTTTATGAAAAGAAAACTACTGTTTAATTCTAAATCTGTCATAAACGAATATACTATTACATACTAAAGCTTTCAGGCTGCCTTAGTTATCCATCTACATCAAATTAAGCATAAAGAGTAATAATACTTACCAGTCATCTTCTTTAAATATTTGACCCTTTATTTTTCTATTTACACTCCCCCTTAAATTTGTCTCTTTATCACTCAAACATGAAATGATTCTTCTCGATCTTCCCATCCTAGACCCCTTTCTCTTGCCATTATGCCTCCGTTCCTTTCTCTCTCCTCTCTTGTGCTTTCCCAAATCCCTCCCAACACTTCAGTACTTCTCAAGCTTCCTACTCTCTTGCAGACACACCAGGTTTGAATCCTTCTTAGATAAACCTACAGCTTCCCTCTGTGCCTCTCTTGACACTCTCCAAATGGTCCATCAAGACACTCATTGCTGCCTCATGAGTTTCAACCCAACTGCTCCATCCTACTCTCTCATCAACATTCTCACCCAGCAGGCTTGGTGGGGGCTGACCATGCCAATCTACTTCCTGTCCAACTCACCTTTCCCAGTGCTGTGCCAGTGGTCCAGCTCTCATCGTCGCTTTCCACATCTCCCTCCTAAATGTCCATTCACTCACAAAGTCCTTGCAACCTATGAGCTCACTTTGGATGATTGCTTCAAAATCATGGCCATGATAGAAATCTGGCTGAGGATGATGCCACCTTCCCTATAACTGAAGTCTCTTTGCCTGTCGCTACCTTTCACCACTTGCCTCATCCAGACTGATATGGTGGTGGGGTGGCTCTTATACCCAAATCTCACCTTGGTCTATTCCCTTATTCCTCTGGTGCTTTCTCCTCTTTTGATCATCTCACCCTATTCCATTCTCTTACCACTCATTTAAATTCCTGGTTCTCTAAGGCCCACCCAAGTCCATGCCACTTATCTCAATGGGCTATTTTTACAGCCTCCGCATCGAGTGGTTTCTCATCCTAGTTGATTTTAACCCCATCTCAATTTATCATGTTCTCTTTCCTCAAGAGATCACTGGCCTGCTAACCCCCCTTCAATCTCATCCTCCATGTTTACTCCCCAACCATATTCATAGCTACAAGTTTGACATTGTTATCTCACAAACGTTTGCTGTTTTTGCATGCTAACATTGTGTTCCTTGTACAAGTATACACAAGCCTCTCTGAACATCAACATTTACGAGTTTCACATTTTCAAAAAAATACATTCTGCTTTTCTATTGTTACTACTGTGAATAACCTCACACTTCCCACATTATATTCCATTTGCCACCTTGTTGCTCATTCATTTAACCTGTTTAAATTTCTTTGCAGCCTGCACGTCATCCTCCAATTTATATTCCCACCTAGTTTTGTACTGCCAGTAAACTTAGAATCAATACCCTGTTTCTTTATCTAAGTCGTGAATATAAATTGTAAATAGCGGAGGCTTTAGCACTGATCCTCGTGGTGTTCCACTAGTCACAGCCTGGCAACTTGAAAATGCCCTGATTATCCCAACTCTGATTCTCGTCCACCAACAATCTTCCATCCTTGCTAACATATCGCCCCCAACTCCATGAGCCCTTGAATTTTGTATTAATATTAATGTGTGGCACCTTTTGGAAATTCAAGTATACTACATCTACTGGTTTCCCTTTATCTACCCTACGAATTACATCCTCAAAAGCTAATAAATTTGTCAAAAATGATTTGCCTTCCATAAAACCATGTTGACTTTGTCTGATTATACCATGCTTCAAGTGCATTGGGACTTCTTTAATAATAAATTCCAGCATTTCCTGATGATTGATATCTGGCTAACTGGCCTGTAGTTCACTGCTTTCTCTCCTTTCTTGAATAGCAGAGTTAGATTTGTTAACTTTCAATCCACTGGGACTATTCCAAATCTATGGAACTTTGGAAAATCATAACCAGCGCATCCACTAACTCTGCAATTACCTCTTTTAGAACCCTAGGATGCAAATCATCAGGTCCTGGGGTTTTAGTCCTCCAAGATTCTCCAGCACTTTTTCTCTGCTGACATTAATTAACTCGAGCTCCTCACTCTTTTTAACCCCTTGGTTACCTTCTATTTCTGGTAACTAATTTGTGTCTTCAGACACAAAATTTTTGTTCAATATTTCTGCCATTTCCTCATTTCCCATTATGGTTTCCCCTCTCTCTACCAACGTTTACTTTAGCTACCCAGTTTTATATACTTGTAAAGGCTCTGCAATCTGTTTTTAAAACTCCTGACTAGTTTGCTCGTGTTCTAACTTTCCATTTTTAGCAACTTTTTGGTGACTCTTTGCTGGTTTTAAAAAAAACACTCTCGATCCTCAGGATTACTACTATTCTTTGCCAAATTATTAGCCTCTTCTTTTCATGTAATATTATTGTTAACTTCCTTAAGCAAGTCATGGAAGGATCTTTTGTGTTGAATTTTTGTCGTGCAACAGAATGTATTTTTGTTGAACATTTTGAACTGAACTGTTTCTTTAAATATTTCCCACTGTTTGTCACCATACTTTATAGTCTATTTACCCAATCAACATGAGTCAGCTCTTCCCTCATACCCATATAATTGACTATGTTTACGATTCTTGTCTGGGACTGTTTATATCACTTTCAAACCTAATATGGAATTCAATTATATGAATAATCACTTTATCCCAGTGGATTTACTATGAGATTACCAATGAACCCTGCTTCATTGCTTATCTTTGGACCGGAGAATACCATCTGATGCCAAACGGGCAATTTAACATGCAACTTAATGAACAGTAAGATCATCACAAGGAGATCTGCTCCATGGACATATAGTACCCTACTCTTTTCAGGTATGGCTCCATTGCTTCAGAAGACAATGCTTTTCCTGGTGCGTTGTTTTGCTAAAGGTTAGTTTTGTTCTGTGGTTTAGGTGTTTAATATTTTTTAGCGGTTGGTGGATGGATGGTTTATTGTTTTGTTTAAATTGGATTTCATATTCAATTTACTTTAAGTCATTTTTTTCCTGGGTAAAGGAATGCAGAGCTCATGTTGCTAGTCTTTGCTCCTGGCCCAGAGAACTGCTCTTCAGAAGCATGGTGAGGGGGGCAAATCAAAAAAATTTAAAAAATATAAAATATTTTTATAGCTAGTAAGGTAAAGCGCTTTCACCTCCAATCCCACACCCTGAGCCCATCGCATCCAACACACCCAATTTGGTGAACATATGAATTAGGAGAAATAGGCCATTTGGCCCCTCGAACCTGTTCCGCCATTAAATAGGATGATGGCTGATCCAATTGTAACCTCAACTCCACATTCCTGCCTACCCCCTTTTGCTCCCTTGTTAATCAAGAATCTATCTAGCTCTGCCTTAAAAACATTCAAAGGCTCTGCTTCCCATGCATTTTGAGGAAGAGTATTCCAAAGACTCACTACCCTCAGAGAAAAAAATTCTCCTCATCGGTCTTAAATGAGCAACCCCTTATTTTTAAACCGTGACCCCTAGTTCTAGATTCTCCCACAAAAAAAGGAAAAACCCTCTCCACATCCATCCTGTCAAGACCTCTCAGGATCTTATATGTTTCAATCAAGCCGCCTCTTACTCTTCTAAATTCCAGTGGCTACAAGCCTAATCTGTCCAATTTATCCTCATAAGACAACCTGCCCATTCCTGGTATTAGTCTAGTAAACATTCTCTGAACTGTTTCCAACGTATTTACATCTTTCCTTAAATAAGGAGACCAGTACTGTACACAGTACTCCAGATGTGGTCTCACCAGTGCCACGTGCAGCTGAAGCATAACCTCCCTACTTTTGTAATCAATGCCCCTCACAATAAACGATAACATTCTATTATAAATTGTTGTAGCTGCATATTAGCCTTTTGTGATTCGTGCACTAGGGCACTCGGAACCTTCCAAATCTCAGTTCTGCAATCTCTCACCATTTAGATAATGGGCTTTTTTATTCTTCCTGCCAAAATGGACAATTTCACATTTGCTCCTATTATACTCCTTTTGCCAGATCTTTGCCCACTCACTTAACTTATGTCCCTTTGTAGCCTCCTTATGTCCTCTTCACAATTTACTTTCCTACCTATCTTTGTGTCATCAGCAAATTTAGCAACCATTCCTTTGGTCCCTTCACCCAAGTCATTTATATAAATTGTAAGAAGTTGAGGTCCCAGCACTGATCCCTGTGGCACACCACTTGTCACATCTTGCCAACCAGGAAAAAAGACCCATTTATGCCAACTCTCTGCTTCCTGTTAGCCAGCCAATCTTCTATCCATGCCAATATGTTAACCCCTAGATCATGAGCTTTTATTTTCTGCAATAACCTTTGATGTGGCACTTTATCAAATGCCTTCTGGAAATCTAAGTTCAGTACATCCACCAGTTCCACTTTATCCACAGCCAATGTGACTCGTTCAAAGAACTCCAATAAATTGGTTAAACATCCCTTTCACAAAACATGTTGACTCTGCCTGATTGCCTTGAATTTTTCTAAGTGCCCTGCTATAACATATTTAATAATAGCTTCTAACAATTTCCCTATGGCAGATGTTAGGCTAACCGGCCTGTAGTTTCCTGCTTTCCATCTCCTTCCATTTTGATTAAAGAGTTACATTTGCTATTTTCCAATCTAATGGAACGCTCCCTGAATCTAGAGAATTTTGGAAAATTAAAACCAATGCATCAACTATGTCACTAGTCACTTTTTTCAAACCCGGAGGGTGAAGTCCATCCGGGCCTGGGGATTTGTCAGCCTGCAGCCCCAACAATTTGCTCAATACCACTTCCCTGGTGATAGTAATTTTCCCCAAGTTCCTCTCTCCCTTCCATTTCCTGATTTACAGCGATTTCCAGGATGTTACTTGTGTCCTCTATGGTGAAAACCGAAGCAAAACACCTGTTTAATTCATCTGCCGTCTCCCCAATTTCCATCATCAATTGCCCAGACACACTTTCCATAGGACCAATGCTCATTTTAACTCTTTTCTTACTTAAATATCCATAGAAACTCTTACTATCCATCTTTATATTACTAGCTAGCTTTCTCTCATACTCTTAATTTCTCCTTCATTATTAATCTTGTCATTCTTTGCTGTTCTTTATATTCTTTCCAATCTTCTGACCTGCTTCCCGTCTTTATGCAATTATATGCTTTTTCTTTAAGTCTGATACTGTCTTTAACTTTTTTAGTTAACCACGGATGGTGGGCCCTCCCCTTGGAATTTTTCTTTCTCATTGGAATGTACCTATTCTGAAATATCCCTTTAAATGTCTGTCACTGGACCTCTATTGACCTATCCCTTAACCTCATTTGCTAGTTCACTTTAGCTAGCTCCGCATCCATGCCTTCATAATTGCCCTTATTTAAGTGTAAAATACTAGTCTTGGATGCACTCGTTTTTCCCTCAAAATGAATGCAAAATTTAATCATATTATGATCGCTGCTACCTAGGGGTTCCTTCACTAGGAGGTCATCAATTAATCCTATCTCGTTGCTCAATACTGGGTCTAATATAGCCTGCTCTTTGGTTGGCTCCAGAAGCTGCAAGAAACTAGCCCAAAAACATTCTATGAACTCCTCATCTATGCTACCTTTGCCCATCTGATTTTTCCCAGTCTATATGTAGATTAAAATCCCCCATGATTATTGCTGTACCTTTCCAACAAGCGCCAATTATCTCTTCTTTTATACTCTGTCCTACTGTGTAGTCACAATTAGGGGGCCTGTTACACCACTCCCACAAGCGACTTCTCGCCTTTATCATTTCTCATCTCAACCCAAACCGCTTCTACTACCTCCTGGCTTCCTGAACTTAGGTCATCCCTCTCTAATGTTTTAATACCATCATTCATAACAGACCCACTCCTCCACCTTTTCCTAACTTCCTGTCCTTCCTAAATGTCTTGTACCCTTCAATCTACGTCATCCTGTAGTCATGTCTCTGTAATGGCTCTAAGATCGTACGTACTTGTTTCTATTTGCGCTATCAGTTCATTGGTTTTGATTCGCATGCAACGTGCATTTAGATAGAGCCTTTAGTTTTGTCCTTTTATTATTTTTGTAGCGTCTAGCCTTATCTGCTGACTTACTCTTAGATTTGTACTCTCTGTCCCTTCCTGTCATGGTCTGTTTAACATTTCTCATATTAATGTCTTCCTCTCTTGCCTTGTCTCTATTCTTTCGTTTACCACATCTTCCCAAATTTGATTCCTTGCCCCCACTACTCCTGTAGAGAGGTTCAGGCTGTTGTGTATCAAGTTTTCTTTTTAAAATAATGCTTTAACCATATTTGCTCTAAAATTTACTGATTCATTGCTACTTAACAGTGCATTTATACTATAGGTAGTGCATTGGTACAAAACAATTTCTGTTCCGTACAGATACTAAACCAGAAGCATAAATAAGAGTCAGGGCTTGACCTGACCTGACCAGAGAGTGAAGTGGAGCAAGATCCCCTGGAAGAAGCAGACTCATACCCCACGCCACTGACAAAGCAGTCATGTAAATAACCAACTACCTTATGCACATCTGCTGTTTAGTCACCAGCAACACAGGTTCTTCTGTTCATCATCAAGCAAGTTAAAAGGTGACTTGCCACCCAGGAACCAAGAATGGCAATACAAAGTAGTGCCAACTAGTAAAATTCATGTCAATTTCCTAAATTTCACATAACATTTTCTAATGTGCATATCCTTGCGCAACTACAAAACTTTACTCTTCCTTTTCCTACTGCTCCTAAGTGGTGCAACCCCTGTGGCTTCAGCAGAGTTAGAGGCAGGTTGCTCAGATCCCTTCTCTATCATCCAAAAGCATTTCAGTTGTCAATCTCCAGGTTTCAAAGCCCACAAGTGCCCCACCAAAGGCTTCTGCACCTGCACCTGTGCAACAGCAAAGAACCATCGGGACACAAGGTAGCATGTCAGGTACTCATTGAAGCGGGGTTGGGTGAGAAGTGTAGTTGTCACGCTTCACTGTTACTACCTCAGCTGGAGAGAAGTTTGGTGCAGATGAGTGAAGCCCTGTAAGGCTAAGGTACCTGCCATCACATTTAAAACGGTAGACATGAGTGTGAGTGTGCACAGCTATGGGTCAAGATGTCCATTGAACATTTGTTGCCACATTTGATGTGCCACGGAGTTGACCATTCTGTGGAGAGAAACTTCAGAATGCTTCAGTGCAGAGGGGTCTGGGTCTCATTGTGCATGAATCGCTGCAAGCTCGTATGCAGGTACAACAGGTAATAAGGAAGGCAAATGGAATTTTGGCATTTATTGCTAAAGGAATAGAGTATAAAAATAGAGAAGTGTTGTTGCAACTGTACAAGGCATTGGTGAGACCGCACCTGGAGTACTGTGCACAGTTTTGGTCCCCTTACTTTGTGGAAGGATGTAGTTTTCATTGGAGGCAGTTCAGAGGAGGTTCACTAGATTGATTCCAGAGATGCGGGGCTTGTCTTATGAGGAGAGATTGAGCAGTTTAGGCCTATACTCACTAGAGTTTAGAAGGATGAGAGGAGATCTAATTGAGGTATATAAGATGCTAAAGGGGATAGACAAAGTAGACGTGGAGTGGATGTTTCCCCTTCTGGGGCATTCTAGAACGAGAGGCCATAGTTTTAGGCTAAGGGGTGGTAGATTTAAATCAGAGATGAGGAGGAATTACTTTTCTCAAAGGGTCGTGAATCTGTGGAATTCACTACCTCAGACTGCAGTGGATGCCGGGATGCTGAATTAATTTAAGGAGGAGATAGACAGATTTTTAACTAGTAATAGGTTGAAAGGTTATGGGGAGAGGGCGGGGAATTGGAGTTGAGGCCAAAATTAGATCAGCCATGATCGCGTTGAATGGTGGGGCAGGCTCGAGGGGCTGAATTGCCTACTCCTGCTCCTAGTTCTTATGTTCTTATGTCCTGCAAGACAACACTACCGCAATGCCGTGCAACAGGATCCCACTCATGCTTAAGGCAGACTTTTCAATCCCTCTACAAACGCAGTGCAATTGGAAGGCCAATCGGTATATTGCTATTCAAAAACAAAAATACCTGGAAAAACTCAGCAGGTCTGACAGCATCTGCGGAGAGGAACACAGTTAACGTTTCGAGTCCGTATGACTCTTCAATAGAACTAAGGAAAAATAGAAAAGAGGTGAAATATAAGCTGGTTTAAAGGAGGGGGGGTGGGGACACAAGTAGAGCTGGATAGAGGGCCAGTGATAGGTGGAGATAACCAAAAGATGTCATAGACAAAAGGACAAAGAGGTGTTGAAGCTGGTGATATTATCTAAGGAATGTGATAATAAAGGTACAGATAGCCCTAGTGGGGGTGGGGTGGGGGGGAAGGGATCGAAATAGGCTAAAAGGCAAAGATAAAACAATGGATGGAAATACATTTAAAAATAATGGAAATAGGTGGGAAAAGAAAAAGATATATAAATTATTGGAAAAAAGGGGGATCGGAAAGGGGGTGGGGATGGATGAGAGAGTTCATGATCTAAAATTGTTGAACTCAATATTCAGTCTGGAAGGCTGTAAAGTACCTAGTCGGAAGATGAGGTGCTGTTCCTCCAGTTTGCGTTGAGCTTCACTGGAACAATGCAGCAGGCCAAGGACGGACATGTGGGCATGAGAGCAGGGTGGAGTGTTGAAATGGCAAGCGACAGGGAGGTCTGGGTCATGCTTGCGGACAGACCAAAGGTGTTCCACAAAGCGGTCATCCAGTCTGCGTTTGGTCTCTCCAATGTAGAGGAAACCGCATTGGGAGCAGCGAATGCAGTAGACTAAATTGAGGGAAGTGCAAGTGAAATGCTGCTTCACTTGAAAGGAGTGTTTGGGCCCTTGGACGGTGAGGAGAGGGGAAGTAAAGGGGCAGGTGTTGCACCTTCTGCGGTTGCATGGGAAGGTGCCGTGGGAGGGAGTTGAGGTGTAGGGGGTGATGGAGGAGTGGACCAGGGTGTCCCAGAGGGAACGATCCCTGCGGAATGCCGCCAGGGGGGGTGAAGGGAAGATGTGTTTGGTGGTGGCATCATTCTGGAGTTGGCGGAAATGGCGGAGGAAATACTGCTATTCCCTGCTGCTCCTCAAATGAATATCCTTTACATCAATGGTTTCCAAGGAACTGCATCTGTGTTCAGCTGAATAGAGCTTGGAAAGAACTGCACCTCTGACATGTACTATCCACAGCTGTCCCTGCCACCACTGACTGTTCCTGCTCACTTGTAAGCCATCAGTTGAAAGCCTATCGGCCTTACTGACCAAAATGAGTATATCTGAGCTGGTGCATGGTAAGCACAAGTCATGCGACAGTGCTCCTTCAGAATGAATCATCATCTTTCTGTGAGGTCCACAGACTCATGCTCCTGTTGCTCTGGTGGAGAGAAAAGATATATATTAGTAGTGGCAAGCTAAAAATGCTGCAATTTATCATTATAATGATGATACATTTCACTCACTGCTTCAATCAAGTTAACATGACATTGTTATATGGCATATGCTATATTTAACTCAGTCACCAGTTAGCTGTGGGATCTCCACCTCCAATGGTCAGGGATGCCAAGATGTCACTGATCTCCAATGCTTTCTCCACTGCAATCGTCTACTTGATGATCTGTGGAGGCTTATCTCTAGTTCGCTCCCTCTCCCTTGTGTTCTGTGCCCTTTTACCTGCAAAAGGGGAAAGAGCAGACATGCAAGTGAAAGTAATAGTGTGCCTTTGTCAAATGGGTGCAGTGCATTTAAAGTGAAGGTGATTATTAGGAATAGACTGCAAGTTGTCCAAAGATGAGGGTAGGTTGCAGTGGTGGATGGATCGTTGGAGATGTGAGGACCTATATAGAAAGAAAACGTTGAGCACACTTGCAAGGTAGGTGAATGTGAAGAGTAATGTCACGGAGTAGGCTTGACAAGGCAGAAGGGATGGAGTGGAGTGATGTGCACAGTAGGATGTAGGCGAATGTGTCATTAAAGTGCTTCCTGTGCCAAATCAAGGAGCATGGCACAATGCTCTGGCTGCTGATCTCCTCAACCACCTCATGTGACACTTTTTTGTGGAAGCAGCAAGTTTCTTCCTCCTATTGCTAGGGAAGAGAATCTCTCTCTGCCTCTTTACTCTTCCCAGCAGCAGATCAAAGAGGGTGTCATTGAAGCAGCGCAGAGCCTTTGACCTTATTGAATCTATTCTCAGTTCGTCTTCTCTTGCTTCTAATTCCCAAGTCCTCCAAACTTTACCTTTGGAGTGGCCCTTTAAATAGTCCAATTAAGGCGATTTCTTCATGCAATTCCGAACCAAGCCATCGGCAGTAAACCTACGAGTAAAACTGAATGAGGTGGCTGTGTTAAAACACCAATAATCAAAACACTGAACTTATTTTTGAGTTTCCCATGTAATATTAGGACCACCAACTTGCAACGTGCCTCCAAGTTATTAATGGGACCAATGCCTCCAGACATAGAATTTTGAGGCAGATGTGTACTATGTGATCCTAATGGTACCAGAAAAATCTTTTCTAAAGAAAGAAATTGTGAACTTTTCTAGTTCATTAACTAAACCATTATTGAAATGATGCAGCCCTTTTTATATTTATTTTCAGTGCTTCTGGGCCCACATTACAATAGTGACTACACTAAGTAAAAAGTAGCTTTTCTAATTACAGTGCAAATGTAAATACAAACATTAAATAAATAAATATCAATAGTTTGTGTGCTATCTCAGCCACATTGTTTACCTATAACTGATTATTCATCAGTAATTCAAACATCTCAATCTTGTAGAATATTAACATTACATCAATGGCTTTAATTTTAAAAAGTGGCTAAGCGTTAAATCATTTTCAGAATCAATCAACTCAGGCCATCTAAATTTGAATCAAAATTAGAATCATTCAGAAACAAATGGGTACAAGTATTTCTTTATGAAGGAAAAATGCACCACTTCTTTTTATTCTTTGATGGGATCTGAGTGAGCTAGCAAGGCCAGTATTTGTTGCCCATCCCTAACTGCCCACGAAGGTGGTTTGAGCCACCTTCTTGAACCGTTGCAGTCCATCTGGTACTGGTACACCCACAGTGCTGTTGGGAAGGGAAGAAAGTCAACCATTTTAATATTTTTTCTATTCTTTGAAGCTCAGTTTAACTTCATTCACACATAATGGGTTGGATTGGATAATATTGGATTAATTCCTGAGCCACGTGCAAATTGGCATAGGGCAAGTAAGATTAGAGATGAATGCGTGGCTCAAAGACTGGTGTGGGAGAAGTGGGTTCTGGTTTGTGGAGCACTGGCATCAGTACTGGGGAAAGTGGGGGCTGTACCATTGGGACAGTTTACACCTGAACCGCACTGGAACAAGTGTCCTCGCAAATCACATTATTAAGTAAGTAGAGAGGGCTTTAAACTAAACAACAGAGGTGAGGGATCAAGCTTGGGCAGAGGCAGTAATTCAAGGTGTATAGTCAAGACAAGAGAGCAAAGTAGTAATATGAGAAATGAGGGTTAGAGAATGGCAGGAAGGGACAGAGAAAAAAAACCTAAGAATACATCAACAGTCAAGGCTAGGTGTTACAAAGGTAGTAAAAAGACAAAACTGAAGGCTCTCTATATGAATGCACGTAGCACTCATAACAAAGTAAATGAATTGATGGCCCACATCATGGTAAATAAATGTGATCTGATAGCAATTATGGAGACGTGGTTGCAGGGTGACAAAGATTGGGTCCTTAATATTGAAGGGTACATGACATTCAAGAAAAATAGGAAGCTAGGTAAAGGTGGAGGGGTAGCACTGTTACTCAGAGAGGGCATTGGTACAATAGATAGAGATGACCTTGGTTCAGGAGATCAGGATTTAGAATCTGTTTGGGTGGCATTGAGGAATAGTAGGGGAAAAAAGTAATTAGCAGGAGTGGTCTACAGGCCCCCTAACAGTAGCCAGAGTGTAGGACAAAGTACTCAAGAGAAAATATTGTGTGCTTGTGATAAAGGGACCACAATGATCATGGGTGATTTTAATCTACACAAACTGGAAAAATCAGATTGGCAGTAGTAGACTGGATAATGAGTTTTTAAGAATGCTTTTGAGATAGTTTCTTAGAACAGCATGTTCTGGAACCAGCCAGAGAGCAGGTTATATTAGACTTGGTATTGTGTAAAAAGACAGGATTCATTAATGACCAAGGTAATCAGAGGTAGCAGCAACCACAATATCATTGAATTTCACATCCAGTTTGAATGGGAGAATAGTGGCTCTAAGACTAGTATCTTAAACTTAAATAAGGGCAGCTATGTGGGGATGAAAGCTGAGCTAGCTGAAGTGAACTGGGAAACAAAGCTAGAGGATAGATCAATAGAGAAGCAGTGGCAAACATTCAAGGGGACATTTCAGAGTATTCAGAATAAGTACCTTCCTACTTTAAAGAAAAATTCTAAGGGGAGGACCCACCATCCGTGGTTAACTAAAGTAGTTAAGGAAAGCATCAAACTCCAAAAGCATACAACTCTACAAAGATGAGTGGCAGGACAGATGATTGGACAGAATATGAAGAACAGCAGTGAATAACTAAAACGTTAATCAGGAGAAAGAAATTAGAATATGAGAGGAAGCTAGCTAGAAATGTAAAAACAGATAGCAAGAGTTTCTACAGGTACTTAAAAAGGAAAAGAGTAACTAAAGTGAGTGTTGGTCCTCTAGAGAGTGACAACGGGGAGTTAACAGTAGATAATAAGGAAATGGCAGAAGAAATGAACAAATATTTTGCTTCTGTGTTCTTCACTATAGAGGATACAAAAAACATTCCAGTAATAGCCACAAATCAGGTGGTAAACGGGAGAAAGGGACTTGGTGAAATGGAAATCACTAGGGAAACGGTACTGAGCAAATTGATGGAGTTGGAGGTTGGCAAGTCTCTGGGTCCCGATGGACTACATCCTAGGGTCTTAAAAGAGGTGGCTAATGTTAATTTTCCAAAATTTGCTAGATTCTGGAAAGGTTCCATCAGACTGTAAAGTAGCAAATATAACCCCTCCATTCAAGAAGGGAGGGAGGCAGAAAACAGGAAACCATAGGCCAGTTTTCTTGACGTCTGTCATGGGGAATTTCTTAGGACTTGAGGTTATAGCTGGGCACTTAGAAAAGCTCAAGGCATTCGGGAAAAGAGAAAAGAAAAATGGCTATGTGAAAGGAAAATCACGTTTAACCAATTTATTAGAGTTTTTTGAAGGAGTAACATGTGCAGTGGATAATGGAGAGCCTGTAGACGTACTGTACTTGGATTTCCAGGAGGCATTTGATAAGGTGCCACAGCAAAGGTTTTTATGGAAAATAAAAGCACACGTGTAAGAGGTAACATATTAGCATGGATAGAAGATTGGCTGGCTGGCAGAAAGCAGAGGGTATGCATAAATGGGTCCTTTTTGGGTTGGCAGGGTATGATGAGTCGAGTTCCACAGTGCTCTGTGCTGGGGCCTCAGCTTTTTATGATTTACATCAGTGAGTTAGATTAGGGGAGTGAACTCATGGTAGCTAAATTTGCAGGTGACACAAAGATAGGTAGGGAAGTATGTTGTGAAGAGGACATGAGGAGGTTGCAGATGGATGTAGATAGGTTGAGTGAGTCAGCAAAGATCTGGCAAATAGTGGTTAATGTGGGAAAATGTGAAATTGTTCACTTTGGCAGGAACAACAAAAAAAGCAGAACATTACTTAAATGGAGAATGGCTGCATAATTCTGAGGTGCACAGGGATCTAGGTGTTTAGTACATGAGTCACAAAAAGTTAGTATGCAGGTACAGCAAGTAATTAAGAAGGCCAATGGAATGCTATCCTTTATTACAACAGGGATTGAACATAAAGTAAGGATGTTATGCTTCAGTTATACAGGGCATTGGGGTGAAACCACATCTCAAATACTGTGTGCAGTTTTGGTCTCCTTATTGAAGGATGTAAATGCATTGGAGGCGGTTCAAAGGAGGTTTACTAGGTTGAAACCTGGAATGAGTGGGTTGTCTTTATGAGGAAAGGTTGGACAGGCTGGGCTTGTTTCCACTGGAGTTTAGAAGAGTGAGGGGTGATTCGATTAAAGTATATAAGTATATATGGCCTTGACAAGGTGGACATCGAAAGAATATTTCCTCTTGTAGGTGAGTCCAGAACTAGGGGGTATGGGTTTAAAATTAGGGGCTGCCCTTTTAAGGGAGAGATTAGGAGAAATTTTTTGAGGGTTGTGCGACTTTGGAACCCTCCACCTCAGAAGGTGTTGGAACCGGGGTCATTGAATATTTTTAATGTAGATAGATTCCCTTGCCAAACAAGAATCTAAGGTTATCGGGATTAGATGGCAATGTGGAAATTGAAACACAAGATGATCAGCCATAGTCTTATTGAATGGCGTAGCAGACTCGAGGGGCCGAATGGTCTACTCTTGTTCCTATTTCTTATGTTCTTTTGATTTTCTTAGAGATGTGGAGCTGGACTCAGAGGCAGATGTGCCAGCAATTAGGTGCTATTAGCGGGCATATTCTCACCACTGGCATATTTTGAAGGAGGCTGCTTCGGTGGGTGGGGGAAGTGACGGGGGTGCGGGGTCGTGACAGCAACCCACCAGCAAGTAACAGGTAACAAATTAGGCCAATTGTACATGGCTTATTAAGGCTAGTTTCCGGACACTACCTGGAATTTTCCAAGTGGCAGGCAGTTCCACCACTGAGGCCAAATCCCATTTCCCCTCCGGAATGACAGCCTGGCAACTGTGGCCACTTTTCAGTTTAAAATATTGGAAAGTCTTGATGTTCTCCGATCTACATTGGCAGTGTCCACCTCTGCTGGCCACCTATTGGCCCTCCAGATTGGGGAGATCACCCACCATCGTTAATTGGATGGGGCACCCAGAGACAGCCACCTGATTGGCCATCTCCTCCAAAATCTCCCTCTGGGTCCCGTTGTCAGCATTGGTCTGCATTTCATCCCAAAGGCAGGATTGAGACCAGAGAATGAAAATCCTGCCCCAAGGTGTGTTGTGATTAAACTGGACCCTCACAAATTCCCCTGATTTACAAGTGAAAAAAATTGGAAATTTCACCAAGATCCATTGATCTAACATATTTCAAACACCTCCTTCAACTCTCTTCTTTTCTATTGTCCTTTCCTCTGATGCAGAAGGAGTTAATAGATTTCTGTGTCTCCAAAATTGAAGTTTACTGCTCGGCTCCTTTCTGCTCCACTGCATCCTCAACTCTTTCCAAGTCCAAACCCACAATAGTTTCTGTTCCATCTCCAACCCAACCCAACCTGACCAAAACATTGTACTCATCAATACTCCTTCCAAACCAGCTTTCAAGCAAACAACTATCTCTCCTGAGCTCAGTGTTCAAATTACTTCCTTTCTTTAGGCATGCTTCCCCTTCTTAGTTTTCAAAACTGTCAACCATTACCTTCAATAGCCTACCTTCTCTGGAACTCGCCAACTATCAACTCATCTTCAATTTTCCTTTCTCTTTATGAAGCTTGAAATGTGACAAACCAAAATCAATTCTACTGGTTCCTGCACATTTGCACATTACTTCATTCTATTCCCCTTCCCTGGCTACTGAAGTGAACTTCTGTGCCCTTTGAATTTGAGCTGAACGTCAAACCCAACAAAGTCCATGACCATTTATTTCAATCTCCAAATAACTTAGTATATCCATTTCTCACCCACCTCCAAATAACAGAAACCTCCTCCACAACTTTGTCATCTACGAGATTGCCTTCAACACCTTCCTCACAAGAGTCAAGAGCTCCACCCTGCGCAAACTCCAACTCACCTAGAATACATCATCCACATTCTATCCTGTATTGAGGCCCACTCTCAAATTACCTCTGCTAACTTCTGGCTTCCCATTTCTCAGGACATTGGAGTTTCAAAATGTTTTATTTACAAATCCTTCCATAGTTTTGCTCAATGCAAACCATCCCATTATCTCCCCATGCTTTGACCTCTGCTCTAACATGCATTCCCATCTTTGCTCCACCTACTCTTTTGCTCAACCATTGGTGGTAGCTTTCTTCCATCTCATTGCTCTATTGTGGAATTCTCTTACTAAGTCCATTTGCCTCACTGCACTCCTTCAACCCTTCCCCTAATCTTTCCACTTATTCTAGCTTGGATCCAATGCCACACTGAGTTTTGGTGCATTAAAATCACATAAAAATGCATGTGCTTTGTCATTCAGAAAGGTACACTATCATGTAAATTTCAGTGGTAAATTCAAATCAATGTAATGGTTTTTAAAAGCAAAACTTGTGAAATATTTTATCTTAAAAAGAATTCCAGTATGCAGATGCCCTTGCTTCACCTTTTTCGTTACTGTCTCTTCACCCTTCCTGAAGGTGTTGACTGCTTGCTAGTGTACAACTTCACAGACAGCTCCTCACCCAGACAGCCATCACTCATGATTGAGCCATGACAATGGTTGGTTACAGGTCATTCAATCAAGGGGGTCTTTGAAAGTTATGCCCAAATCCAATCCTACCTTCATTAGCTGCATACAGCTATAGACGGCCTTTAAATATGGAAAACGTGCTTACTTAATGGATGTCAAGCAAAGGAGGGGGAAATCAGTGAAAGTTGTGCTTGAAGAAATGGTTTTAAAATGGATTTTAAGGAGAATTTTTTAAACGATGTGGTGATATTAAGGCAGAATGGTTTCTTGGGAGAGAATTCTAGAGCTTTGAGCAAGGACAGCCGAAAGCCCTACCAAGAGGCTGTCGTCGTTGGCTGTTCCTTGATTTGAGGATGAAGTCTACTCAGGGTCATGAGTTTCTGCCATGGGTCATCATGTGAGTGAATAGGCCAATTCTCAACCCACAGATCTTTGGGCACATGGGGCAAGATGTCCCATGAGGTAGTGGGATCCAAAGTGCAGGATTTCCTTCCTTTTCTTTTCTGCTGCCACTTTGCCTCATCATTAAGGCATTGGGACTCAAAAGAGAGAGATGGACAAGCTGTCACCATTTCGAATGATTGGAAGCAAGCTCCTCCCAGTCATTAATGTCAATGCAGTTGTTCTTCAAGGAGAATTTCAGAGTGTCTTTGAAGCATTTTCTTTGCCCTCCACTGGAACGTCAGCCATTTGAGAGTTGAGAAAACGAGATCTGGCGGGGGAAACACTTCCTGGCCATCCAGTGTCCAGTCTATCGAAGTTGATTTTGCAGGAATTTTGCCTGAATGCTTGTGGAGCTAACTTCAAGAAGGCAGTAATTTTTGTTCGACAGTCATTGAATCGGGAGGATGCAGCAGAGGCACTGCTGATGGAATTTCGCTAGCACTCTTATGTGTCACTGCCAGGTCTCACTGGGTACAGGGGTGTGTTGGCGACAACTGCTCTATACACGTAGCCTTCTTTTGATTAATGAGGTGTTTGTTGTCAAACACTCACTGCCGTAGTTTGTAGAAGGCTGAGCTGGCGCAGCTGATCCAATATTGGATCTCTTCAACAATGGTGTCCTTTTGAGAGAAGTGGCTGCCAAGGTATGGGAAGTTCTCAAAAGGAGCAATGAGGGAAGGGATATAAAGGAAGCAGAAGAGTGGAGGATGTATGCTGACATGTAGGGATGGAGGAGCAATGTGAAGCAAAAATGTGTAGATCAGGATCGAGTTCAATGTTTTTGGGAAGGAGAGAAAATCATAATCAGCAGTGGCAGGTATAATAGAGGAATGGGGCTCAATGCAAGAGAAATGGGTGTACAGCAACAAGAAATGGAAAGTTGGCTGATTATCCCTTGTCTAACCCAGGAATACTGAGGGTTCCTGCAGAGCCTTGGCAACCAACAAGCAGAGATCAGCTAACTCAAGAATAGACAAGCTTCTATAAATTGATAATCATCTCCTTGAATTTATATATTGCCTAACAGTAATTATGACAGTTGCTGATCCAGTCTTTCACTACAGATATCATTCAACCACAGGTAGCAGAGTTATAAACGAAGGATAAGGGAAATACACAAAGAATATGATTAAATAGGATTGAGGAACATCACATCCTTCAACCACGATGCCTATCTTCTGCCCAAGATAGCATGCACATGCATTACCATCAAATCTCTACATGCAATCATGTCATAAGTGACGTCCAAGAATAAATCTTTTATGACAGAATCAGAACACAGATTCTGAAACATAATTGTTACCTGTAGAAATAAGTGTAGCAGCTGTATATTTGAACAGATCGGAGGTAAAAATTCATACATTTTGAAAATCAGCAACAGAGCCGTCAATAAAAAAAATGGGAATTTTTGCATTGTTCTATCAAACCTTCCCAGAATCCTCAAGGTGTTTAAATCATTTTATTAGGAACGGCCTGTTCATTTTTGACAACTCAAACCTCATGCTGAGCACATGCTACACATTCTAGATAGGAACACAAATCCACATGGCTTACCTGCAACGATGATAAGTGAAAAAGTGATTAGGGTCAAGGAAGATCGATTGCAGATCATGTTAGCAACTAGCTTAAATAAAGGAAACAGCAACAATGCAGCCCAGAACAGCCAGTTTACAAGGACCCATGGTCGTTTTGGTGGTACAATTGGAGTGCCAGGGTAAAAGCCTCTTTTGAAGTATTCCTCCTGCAGCTTATCCTAGAATTAGAAACAGGATAGTATATTTTAGTGAAAAAAGTGTGCTTCTGAACAAAGGTTCATCTATTATATTGTTTGTACATCGTGTCTTAGATAGTTCTGGCCAACAGATGCAGCGTTAATGGACCAAATCATCCAGTCTCCAAAAAGGAGACCGGACGTATGACGAGATGTGTGCCGGGACTCTGTGGAAGTCCCGACATGCTGACTTACATTGGAATTGCCTGGGAAGTTTCAACTTCTAACGGACAATTCCCATGCTCCACAACTGTCTCTAGCAGGTTTAAGAGTCTGAAACTTGGGACAGTTCTGATGTACTTACCTGAATAGTTACCCAGGAAATGTTAGATTAAAACCTAGGGCTGAACTTTGCCCACATTGGGAGGTGCATTGGGCGGGCCCGGGAGCAGCCGTGAAACCAACTGCAATTTCACGCTGGCAGGCCAATTAAGGCTAGCCCAGCATGAAAAGCAGCTCCTCGCAGGTCAGGAAGAACCGAGCTGCGATGGGGGCTTGTCAGCTGTGGGGTCCAATGGCGACCCAACAGCCTGTTTAAAAATGGCCCAGGCAGCCCCTGGAAGGCTGCCACATAAGGACGTCTGTTCTGCGGTTTCAATATTGAAGTTATGGAGTCGAGTGTGGTTGGACACGGCAAGTGGGAGGGCACTCGGCCTTCCGCTTTTCTAGTGAATGCCTCGGCATCCCTGCTGGAGGAGGTGGTTGCCAAGAGGAACATCCTTGTCCCCAGAGATGGGAGGAGGTGGCCACCGACCAAGAGGGCATAGGAGGAGATGGCAGCCTGGGTGAACAGCCATGACGTGGTGCAGTGCACATGGGTGCAGTGCCGGAAGCGCTTCAATGATCTGCTACGCTCAGGAAGGGAGAGTACTGTGTTGGCATGGGTCAGTATGCCGAAGTGTTATGGTGTGGCTGCACCCCCACTCCCCACCGTGGACCTCAGCAGTGCTACAGTCTGAGTGCCAACTGTCAATCACACCAGAGCTGGCCAAGGGGTGAGCCCTGGCTGCTTGGACTGAGTGCCTTGCGGCTCGAGGGCCACGACTCAGATGTGCCCTGGGAGGTGTTCCTCAGCTGGGGTTGGCCAGGTTGCAATGGCGCTGCAGGTAGAGAGTGGACTAATCAATGCCCTTCTGTCCTTTCAGGAGAAGACGAGCCATAACCAAGCAGAAAGGTCACGTATAGGTGGAGGCCCACCCAACCTGCTGCCACTCTCCCGGTTCGAGCAGGATGCCCTCGAGCTGGAGCTACGGCACGATCCCCATGCAACCGGGCGTGGAGAGGCGGGGGTGCGAAGCAAAAGTAAGAGTGCAATGTACAGAGGTGAGACTCTCAGGTTGTGCAACCATTCTAGTGCAGTCTGCTCACTTATGAGAGCCTTGAACCTGGCGTCTGATGTTCACCAGGGTGGCTGGCATGCACAGCGACAGCATGATGACTTTAACTAGTGACATGTCCTTATCATCTCATTTGGGTTCGCCAGTAGGTGTCCCATCCGCAGACCCTGAAGGGACACCCCTGATGCCAGAGGACCACTGGGTGTCACTGTCACCTGCGTCACACCCACTCTCTGAAGCAGGCACCAGCACAGATACCAGCACCTTAGTGGGCATTAGTTCAGCGGCTAGTATCTCAGTGCACATTGGTGAGGGCACTTCACACTCGCTTGAGGTGCAGGCGCAATCAGAGTGTGTCCAGGGCGCCGGCAGTCGGAGGAGTGCTGGGGACCAGGTTGATGCTCAGTTGAAGGCTGATGATGAGCCTCTGGAGTCATCCATGAGGCGGCAGTTGCTGGACGTCCAACAGGAGATCCATGAGGGTATGCATGCCATTGTCTCCATGATGGAGGAGTCCATGCGGAGCGTGAGCACTGCATTGACCGTCATGGCTGGGCGCTCTGCCTCTGCCATTGACGGAGTGGTGACTCTCATGGAGAGGCAGCTCCAGGGACATAATGAGGGGCCCCTGGGGTTGCGCTCGGACCTGCAAACCCTCACACAGGCACTGGCCTCAGGAGGTCAGTGTCCATGTGGGAGATGGATGAGGTACCCAGTATCTCAGCTAGGTGTCCGTCCATCAATGGTAAGCAGGGAGGTCCATAGTGACCTCACATTGGTGCACGAACTGCCTGTCGTCTCTGCGGGCTCCTCTCAAGGCGCTCCAGGTGATGGCAGCAGCTCCTCCATCAGTGACCATGGCATCTGATGAGGCTGCGGCGACTGTGGAGATGCCAGCTCTACTGGCCAGAGGACGACTCCAAGGTCATCAAGGCCATCAAGACAGCAGGCTGTCTCCAATGCCAGTGCAAGCAAGAGGGGAGCAACTAGACGTAGGACTCGCAAGCGTAAGTTAAATGCACCATGAGCACAAGAAGCACAGGTCACGGGTGATTTTATGTTCATTTATGTTTAGTTAATGTATACTGGCCTGGGACTTAAGACCAGAGGTTGATGTAAATAGTCTGCACTTATCAAAATGATGTAAATCTGGTTTTATCATCATGGTCGGAGTATGCTTCACCTTTTTATTTTATTGGCGCAGAGTACGCCTGTATGTATTGTTGGATATACGTGGCTCTGAAATTTATTGCAAAAGGTACTGAGTGTTCTTTGTGTTCAAATGAAAGGGCTCCTTCAAACATCCGGGATGGAGGAGGCAGCCCTGGCATGCGTTTGAAGCTGATCTTTGGTAGCCTAGCTGAAGGGGCACTGGATCAAGGCATCCCTCATGTCCCTGCCTCCTGGAGGTTACCAAGGTCTGCCTCCATGCCCTCAGTATTCTCCTCAATGTGCTCATCTTACGACTCACCACTGGATTCATCATCTGTGGCCTGTGCAGCTGCGCCCCCTTCCTCCAGTGGGTCCCCCCTCTTGCCAGTGCCAGATTGTGGAGAGCGCAGCATGCAACCACTATCAGTGATACCCACTCTGAGGGGCATTGTAGTCCACCCCCTGAACAGTCCAGGCATCGGAAGCGCATCTTAAGACCTATGGTCCCCTCTACCACCACCCTTGTGGAGGCATGACTTGTATTGTAACGCTTCTCGGCCTTTGTTCTTGAGTGGCAGAGAGGCGTCATGAGTCACCTCTTCAACAGATAACCCTGGTCATCCAGCCAACCATCCATCCAGAAGGGCTGGAGCACTGAAGAGCCTTGGCACCTGGGAGTGTCTCAGGGTGTACGTGTCATAGGAGCTGCCAGGGTACCTTGCACACAGTTGCAGAAACTGCATCCTGTGATCACACACTATCTGAAGTAGAATCCCTTCCTGTTGATGAAGACACCCGGCTGACCGTCTGGTGCCTTGATGGTCATTTGTGCAGTCGATGACACCCTGGGCGCAGGAGAACCCAGCAATTGCTGAAAAGCCTCTGGCTCACTCAGCCTGGCTGGCATCGTCTGTATGGTAAAGAATAAAAGGTCAGTACCCATCTGAACAGAGCTTCTGTCACCAGCTTGATGCAACTGTGGACAGCTAATTGGGAGACTCCACATATATCCCCACTGAGCCCTGGAAAGAGCCAGATGCATAGAAGTTGAGGGCCACTGTGACCTTCAGGGCCACTGGCATGGGATGTCCACCCACACAGTCGGAGCTGATCTCAGGCCCGAACATCTGGCAAATGGAGGTGACGGCCTCTCGAGAGGCGGAGCCTCCTTCAGCATTGCACCTTGGGCATAGAGGTAGCTGCATCACCGCCTGTAAACCCTGGCAGCGGGATAATGGCATCTTCTGCAGCCCCTTCTGCCTAGGACTACCTGCTGGCCCTGCACCCCTTGTGCCTGCGCCTCTCCTCCCACAGGTCCTTCCTCTGGAAGCTGTATGGGGACATGTGACCTCCTCTCCCTCTCCTCAGAAGAGGTGCCCTCAGCTAAGACCACAATCCCCATTACCAGGGTAAAGGAAGGCTGTCTGATATCTTGAAGGGTCCACATGGTCTCAATCCTCCAGGGGCCAGGCAGACAGCAGTGAATCCTGAACTGAGGCCTCGATATGCTAAGAATGAAGCTCCGAACAGAGATGAAGCTACCAAATGCCAACAAGCAACCAGCTGCAAACTTACTCTCACTGGCAATGCTGCTGACTGTTTTTATCTCGCCCTTGGATGAGGTTTGAGGAAAGGTCAGCTGGCCACCTGTCCATTTTGCCCAAGCGACGAGCAGAAAATCGCACGGGCAATGAAAAATCTCAGACAACTGCATTGTTAAGGGCTTTAAGTGGCCTGTTAATTAAATGGCGCCACTCAGGCACCCACACGTGCCCACCAAGCAAAAGATCACGGGGGTACACAATAGAACCATAGAACACTACAGCACAGAAAACAGGCCATTCAGCCCTTCTAGTCTGTGCCGAAATATTATTCCGCTAGTCCCATTGACCTGCACCTAGTCCATAACCCTCCAGACCTCTCCCATCCATGTATCTATCTAATTTATTCTGAAAACTTAAGAGTGAGCCCGCATTTACCACGTCAGATGGTAGCTCGTTCCACACTCTCACCACTCTCTGAGTGAAGAGGTTCCCCCTAATGTTCCCCCTAAACCTTTCCCCTTTCACCCTAAAGCCATGTCCTCTCGTGTTTATTTCTCCTAATCTAAGTGGAAAGAGCCTACTCGCATCTACTCTGTCTATACCCCTCACAATTTTGCAAACAAATGATGTCAGGACTCCCACCCGACATCATTGCGCACTATTCTACTCTCGTTTGGGTCAGGCGCACGCCCGCCCGATGAGAGAAAAATTCTGCCCCTAGCCTAACTCCTGTGTAACTCCAGAGCTGAGCTTCCCCCGACCCTACTATGATCTGATGGAGTTCTCCAAGGGATGCTGTGTTCCATATTTCTGGGACAGCAGGGCTTGGTAGACCCCGGTAGAAAAAGCGAGTAGTAGCGGAATGGGAAAATTTCTGGACGCAGCAGCAACCTGATGATGAATGTCACTGCTCAGAAGATCCGGGCCAATATTTCAGTGTGTTATAACTTGTGCACAAAGTGGGACCACCACCTCTAAGACAGTCTTGTGCAATATCAATTAGCAAAGCTTTCTTCAGGCTCAAGATATACAATATACAGGTCATGGTACCATTTTGTTGTTGAAATGGATTTTATATATTTAACGGACAAAATAAAGGAACCATGGGGAAAGTCAGACTGAACAACACAAGTTTCCTTTATGTAAAACCATTTTCATTAGGGGACCGATGGGGTGTGGAGAAAAAAGTTGTCGGGGGTTGTGGGGGGGGGGGGTGGGTAGAGTCATCATGTTGGGATGCTCAGCCATGATCTCATTAAATGGCAGAGCAGGCTCGAAGGGCTGAATGGGTACTCCAGCCTCTTTCTATGTTCTTATTTTTTTATGTATAAGGATACCCAAATCCCTGCATTTACCGGTCTCTCACCTTTTTAAAAAATATTCTGCTTTTTCATTCTTCCCACCAGTGGATAATTTTACACTTTTCTCCACATTATACTCCATCTGCCATCTTGTTGCCTTGTCACATAACTGGCCTATAGCCTTCTGCAGCCTCTTGGCAATGTTCTCATGGCTTACTTTTCCACCTATCTTTGTATTGTCAGGAAACTTGGACATATTATTACACTTGGTCCCTTCATCTAAATCATTAATATAGATTAGAAATAGCTGAGACCCAAGCACCGATCCTTGCCACTAATTATATCCTGCTTTCCTCAAAATTACGTGTTTATTCCTAATCTCTGTATTCTGTTCTAGCCAATATTATATTACCTGTATATTACCTGTAGTAATATATTACCTGCAACCCCATTAGCCCTAATCTTGTGTAAAATCATAGGAATACATGGTTTTGAAACACTGCAATTTCTTAAACTGTGATTTAGCTGACAGCTCATTAATCATGGAGCAATCACACAATTGCTTTTCACTGAATTGTAGTTTACATCTCAAACGTTTCATTAAGAGAGTAAAGCACCACCACTCTGTGGCAGATCTGATAGATCATGTTGCTTTACATCATATTTACTCGATTCCCACTATTATTTGCATGATGTAATTTAACAGTTTTTTGAACCAATAATTTACCAACACAAAATTGGAGCAAGGAAAATAGCTTAGATTCAGCTAATTTTCAACACATCTCACCACAAAACAAACAACTGAGAAATGGCATAGCATTCCAACCTTGAACTGTATGTGAAATAATATTAATTAAACTTTAACAGAATTGGCATGTGGCAATTTAAACCGGATGCACTGCAAATAGTGATTTCACTAACTAGTTTAAGTACTAAGCAAACAAATATTTAACAGGTAATAAAACACTAACAGAAGGTAGATACATGGACCCAAAACTTAAATTTTGCACAATATCACAATGGTGAAATTCAGGATTATGAAATAAAATTCAAGAAGCATTGTTAGCAAACCGTAAAAATTAAAGTTCAAGTGGCTCGAAATTATAACTGTTGGGTCCCTGGGTCACGAAATAAATCCAGAGCTTTATTCCGATCGCTATTTGAAAAAAAAGGATTTCCTAGTGAACCAAAAAGGTGGCTGCTAAAAGTCACATGACCACAAGGTGGTCTGGGTGGTAGCCCAAGGAGTTACAAGAATAAAATGATTCTTTTATTTTCACGGAGTCCAGTGCTACAGAGTGGAATTGCTGAGAGTTTGTGGAGAAGAGTGTTTGGGGAGGAGGGGAAGGAGGTGCTCTTTTCTTTCTCATTATCTTTCTCAGACTGCAGGAGACCAGCAGTTGAAAAGCTGCACGAGAGGACCAAGTTTTGAAAACATCCAAGAGCGACATCACAGGGGGAACACAAGTTCATCAGTTGGTGAGAAACTGCTGTTGAGGGTCTTCAAGTAGCTGAAAATTAGAAAACGTATTCTTCTGAAAAAAAGGAGCTACTTAGATTTCAGCAAGAAACACAAGCAATGGGGAAGTAAAGTTAAGTCAAGGCCAGGTAAAATAAAGTAGTGCAAGTAAACCAAAGTAAAATAAAGTTAACATAAGGGAAGTAAATTGAAGCAATGGCAGGACAGCTTGCATGGAAAGCAAATGATCTTGGGCCCTATTTATGAGGTTAACAAAAAGGCCAATTTTATAGTGCGTGAAACTGCAAGAATCTCAACGCGTGTGTTGACCAGTGAAGGTAGGCTTGCGGTAGACTGTGGTAGAGAAGCCCCTGGCAGATGTCTCAACTAGTACAGCAAGGAAAGGGAATTCATTTGACTGCTCCATTTCAAAGGTGAATTTGAGTGCAAGATGGAGTCCATTAAGACTTGCAAGGGAATTATTACATGCCGCTATGGATTTAAATACAGCAAACGTATCATCCACATATCGGAAATATGCAAGTGGTAGAAGGTTAGGTGTCATTCCTTCGAAGGCATGTTTCTCATGGAACCCAACAAAGATGTTTGTGATAGCTGGGCCTGGAGGGCATCCCAAGGCAAAACTATTTATTTGGGCATGCATGGTGTTGTTAAAGTTGAACTTAACTACTCAAGTTGCCGAGTTCATAAGCTCAGTGAATACTGATTCATGCAATGGTAGCGAGTCTAGATCACCATGATATAGTGCTACAGTGCAAATATCTATGGCCTCCTTAAGTGGAACATTGGTGAATAGGCTAGCAATGTCAAATGAGCACATGGACACAACATTGCTATCGATGTGCAAATCCTGCATGTTCTTTGCAAACGTGAAGGAATCCTTCATCTTTTATCTGGAAAACTTGTTAAAAACTGGTTGTAACAATTCACCCAACCATTTGGCCAATTCATGCTGTGCAGAGCCAGTCACAGATAAGATAGGGTATAAAGGGACATCACTTTTGTGCATCTTGGGCAGCCCATACATACATGGAAGCAGCTAGCCGTGAGTACAAACCCTGTCATATATCTCACACAGCAGCTCATCGCTCAAGTCCAGCGAGCACTTTTTTGGCTTACTTTCGAGCAAGGCTGTCCGGTCCAGTGGACACGAATTTGGACACATCATTAAGAATGTCGTGCATTTTGTTGATATAGTCACGCTTGTTAAGAATGACTATTCCCAGCCCCTTGTCAGGTTTACTGATGTGTATGTCCAGGTTGGTCTCAAGGCCTCGCAACACTAAGACATTCGCATTGCATGTAAAAATCAGATTGGTCGTTCAGAATCCCACAACATGCATGTGCTAGATCAGCTAGGCGCACTTTCAAGGATTCAGCATCTTCAGTGGGTACTCGTTTGTGGCGGGATGGTTGGGAGCAGAGGAGTTCAAACTCCGTACACCCACCAAAATTGAAACCATTCGCAAGAACAAGCTCCTCACTTCAAGAGTACATGGTCAGAGCGATTTGTTACATGTTCAATGGCTTTGTTAACTGCTTCGCCAAACCACATCCGCTTAAATGAGTTTATGGCGCGGACGTGTTTCAAGCTGTTTATGTTTCGGTCATTTATTGAAGCAATGCAACGGCATAAACAGATCAAATCAAAAAATGAGAGAAATTTGCACACCTCAGACCAAGTGCAATGTAGGGCACAGCATAACTTAGTAACCTTATTATCAATCTCATCTCGCACAAATGCTCGTTCAATCATGGGAGTAGTGATAGGGATTCATTAGTTAGGGGAACACACAGGCGTTTCTGTGGCCATAGACATGACTCCAGGATGGTACGTGGCCTCCCTGGTGCCAGGGTCAAGGATGTCACGGAGCGGTTGCAGGACATTCTTCTGGGGGAGGGTGATCAGCCAGAGGTCGTGGTCCACATTAGTACCAATGACTTAGGCAGGAAAGGGGATGAAGTCCTAAAAGCAGATTTCAGGGAGCTAGGAGGTAGATTGAAAAGCAGGGCAGCTAAAGCAGTATTTTTAGAATTACTCCCAGTTCCAAGTGAGTAAAGAAATAAGAGAATAGAGCGATAGAGTGATTGAACATGTGGCTGGAAAGCTGGTGTAGGAGGGAGAGCATCAGATTTCTGAGGCATTGGAACTGGCTCTGGGGAAGGTGGGTGGGGCCTGTACAAGAGTCGACACCTGAACAGGACTGGGACGAATATCCTTGCAAAGGGATTTGCTAGTACTGTTAGTGGGGATGGGGGGTTTAGACTGGCATTAGATTGGCAGGCAGCTGGGAACGTGAGGCAAATTCGGAGCAGGGAGTGGGAGATGGAGAGTTAGTGAGTGACTCAAAGACAGAAGCAGCACAGGTCAAAAAGTGTAGAGCACAGGAATTTGGCAGTATTAAAAAGGTATATATGTAAATGCAAGGAGTATAGCAACTAAAACTGAGCTGAGGGCACAGAGAGATACATGGCAGCATGATATCATCACTATAGTAGAAACTTGGCTTAAAGAGGAGCAAAAATGGCAGCTTGACATCCCTGGATATAGAGTTTTCAGGTGGGATAGAGAGGGGGATAAAAAAGGTGGGGGTGTAGCATTATTGGTTAAAGGAACAATTACAGCTGTGAGAAGGGATGATATTATAAATGAAGCACCAAATGAGGCCATATGGGTTGAGCTCAGATATGAAAAAAAGGAGCAGCTAGACTGCTAGGAGTGTTCTCTAGATTCCCAAATAGTACAAGGGAGTTAGAAGAGCAAATATGTAGGCAAATTTCTGAGTGCAAAAACAATAGGGCAGTAATTGTTGCAGACTTCAACTACCCTAATATCAATTGGGATACGAACAGTGTGAAGAGCACAGAGGGCACAAAATTCAAGAGAACTTTTTCAGCCAGCACGTAACAAACCCAACAGGGTGGGGGGGCGGGGGCACAATTCTAGATTAATTCTTAGGAAATGAAGCTGGGCAAGTAGATCAGGTAGCAGTGGGGGACCATGTTGGTGATAGTGACCATAATACAATTAGATTCAGCATCATTATGAAAAGGCCAAAGGTAGAACAGGAGTAAAAGTTCTAAGTTGAGGGAAAACATTTCCCAAAGCTGAGAGGTGAAGTGGCGAAAGTGAACTGGATACAGCTACTAGAAAGGGAAAAGTGTCAAATCAGTGGGAGGTATTCAAAAGCGAGGTTCTACAGGCACAATGTAGACATGTCCTCCAAAGAAAAAGGGTGGTACTGCCACACCTAATGCCTCCTGGTTATCCAGAAGCATACAGGACAAGATAAAGCAGAAAAAGAGAGCTTATGACAGTCACAAAAAGATTAATACTGTTGAAAGCTTAGAGTGTTTAGAAAGTACAGGGGTAAAGTAAAAAAGGAAATTAGGAAAGCAAAGAGGGTACAAAAAATATTGGCAGATAAAATCAAAGAAAGCCCAAAGATGTTTTACCAGTACATTAACAGCAAGAGGATAACTAAGGAAAGGGTGGAGCCCATCAGAGATGCACATGGTAACTTATGTGTTGATGCTGCAGGGTTCTCAATGAGTACCTTGTCTCTGTCTTCGCTAAGCAGAGACATGATGCAGACATTCTGGTTAAAGAGGAAGAGTGCAACATATTAGATACAATAAGCATAATGAGCAAGGAAGTACTGGAGGGGTGGCATCCTTGAAGGTGGATAAATCACCAGGGCTGGATGGATTGTATCCCAGGTTGTCAAAGGAAGCCAGGGAGGAAGTAGTGGGTGCTCGGAGGATCATTTTCCAAGCCTTACTAGATACAAGCAAGGTACCAGAGGATTGGAGGTCAGTGAACACTGTACCAATATTTTAAAAAGATGCAAGGGATAGGCCAGAAAGTTATAGGCCAATCAATCTGACTTTGTTGGTGGACAGATTATTGGAATAATTCTGAGAAACAGGATAATTTGTCACTTAGAAAGGCATCGATTGATCAGGGATAGTCAGCATGGTTTTGCTAGGGGAAGGTTGTGTTTTACTAACTTAATAGAAATTTTTGAGGAAGTAACAAGGGATTTTGATGAGGGTAGTGCAGCGGATGTTGTCTACATGTATTTTAGTAAGCATCTGACAATGTCCCACATGGCAAGTGAGATCCTATGGGAAAAAGGGGAAGCTGGCGAGTTGGATCCAAAATTGGCTCATTGACAGGAAACAAAGGATAATGGTCCATGGATACTTATGCCAGTGGAAAGCAGTTTCCAGTAGCGGTCCACAGGGCTGAGTGTTGGGGCCCTTCCTGTTTGTCGCATATATTAATGATTTGGACTTAAGTGTGTGAGGCATGATTGAGAAGTTTGCAGATGACACAAAAATTGGCCACGCAGTTAACAGTGAAGAGGATAGCTGTTGCTTCCAGAATTATATCAATGATTTGGTTGAGTGAGCAGAGAAGTGGCAAATGGAATTCAATCCGGCACAGTGTGAAGTAATGCATCTGGGGACAGCAAACAAAGCAATGGGATACTCAATAAATGGGAGGATATTGAGAGGGGTTGAGGAAGTGAGACGCCTTGGAGTGCATATTAACTGGTCCCTGAAGGACAGGTGGGTAATGTGGTAAAGAAAGCATATGGAATGTTTTCCTTTATTGGACAAGGTATTGAATACAAAAGTAGGGATGTAATGCTGGAACTGTATAAAATGCTGGTTAGGCCACAGCTGGAATTGTGTACACAGCTCTGATCGCCACATTACAAGGAGGACATAATTGCTCTGGAGAGGGTGCAGAGGAGATTTACATGGATATTGCCAGGGCTTGAAAATTGCAGCTCTGAAGAAAGACTGGATAGGCTAGGGTTGTTTTCCTTAGAACAGAGGAAGCTGAGGTGTGACCTAATTGAGGTGTACAAAATGATGAGGGATCTAGATAGGGTAGACAGGAAAGATCAGTTTCCCCTAGCTGAGGGGTCAATTACCAAGGGTCATAGGTTTAAGGTGATTGGTAGAAGGTTTAGAGGGGACATGAGGAAAAACTTTTCACTGAGGGCGGTGGGTGTCTGGAATTTACTGCCTGAATTGGTGGTTGAGGCTGAAATGCTCAACTCATTCAAAAGATACCTGGATATGCACCTGAAGTGCTGTAACCTGCAAGGCTACGGACCAGGTGCTAGAAATTGGGATTAAAAATGAGCGGCTAGTTTCTTTTTCCTCCTTTCATGGCCGGCGCAGGCACGATGGGCAGAATGGCCTCTTTCTGCACTGTAACGTTTCTATGGTTCTAAGTTTCTCAGCCAGTGGTATCTCATACCTCATTGTACAGACCCCTTGTAATCACGAAAACCAAGAGAGTCTCACATCGAAACTCGTTGTGCTTGCATAGCTGCTAATAGACACATCACACTTGGGCCAAAACCAGGAAATGCTGGCAAAACTCAGCAGGTCTAATAACATCTGTTGAGAGAAAGACAGAGTTAACGCTTTGAGTCCGTATGACTCTTCTTCAGAGCTCTGAAGAGTCATACGGACTCGAAATGTTAACTCTGTCTCTCCCTCCACAGATGCTGTTAGACCAGCTGAGTTTTTCCAGTATTTTCTGTTTTAGTTTCAGATTTGCAGCATCTGCAGTATTTTACTCTTACATCACACTTGGGACTGTCCAGGCCCATTTCAAAAGGGAACTAAAGGGACGTCATTTGCATCTGATAAGTTCACCTTGCTAGCGGAGTCAGTGGGTCTGCCTAAATGGCTTCCTGACACTAGACCCTCAACATGGATGGTAACTCATTCAAAAACTAACGACTGGGACATCATCAATCCTGAAATCAAAGCCAGTTCCAGACACTGGATAGACGTCCCCTTTGGAAGTCATTGGAGAAAGCAGATCACCTGATTCGAGTGACCATTTTGAAATCTCTATATGCCTTTGAGAACTGAGAAATCCTTAGTCTGTCGTTTTATAATCAACTGGAAAGGACTCCAGCTGCCCAGCTGAGTAAGCAGTCAGTTACCATCTCTCAGCTCCTCCAAGCTTGTCTCTGCTGGAAGATTTCCTACTATTGCCTGCAGAACCAAACCAGCCTCTGTGTACCTATTTCATCTGCATTATCCACACCGACTGCAAACTGCACCCTACAACTCCTATCTTCAGCTAGCTGAACTTGAACTCCTACGTGAAAGAATTCCTCATTAGACTGACACTGGAAATCACATGAACCAATGTTTATTTCTATGGTCCTTGTACTGTTAATATCTAAAGTTGTAAAACCCCCCACCCCTCCCCCTTCACCATTTATACTGTGCATGTGCGTGCAGTGGAGTGGGAAGTTGTGAACACTCCTCCCCTGGGTTTTGAATGTGAAATAAACTAACTTTCTAAGTTAATCATAACACATATTTGCTGCGGGTTATTAGTAAATTGGATCACACAAACCAAGGGTTTTGGAAAACACGCTATCGCATACTTTAAAAATAATTTAAAACACCTTTTGCTTATGGACAGATGGTGAGAGGAAATCAGTGCAGTTTGCCTCTCTCTCTCCTGTCTGTAACATAACAAATTTAGCCTGATAAATCATTACTTCAGTCTAAACTTAGACTTTTGAGGTTTTCCTCCTGTTAGACAGGTGGCGTGAAACAGCAGAGGGGTTGAGGTAGAATAACAGACCTGCAATAACCAGGCTTGGGCTAACAAGTGGTAAGAAATATTCACGCCACAGAAGTGGTGGGCAATAACTGTCTCCAACAAGGGAGAATCTAACCATCGCCCCTTGACATTCAATGGCATTACCATCGCTGAAACCCACCTCTAATAACATCCTGGGGGTTACCACTGACCAGAAACTGAACTGGACTAGCCATATAAATACTGTGGTTACAACAGCAGGTCAGAGGCTAGGAATCCTGTGGCAAGTAGCTCACCTCCTGCTTCCCCAAAACCTGTCCACCATCTACAAGGCACCAGTCAGGAGTGTGATGGACTATTCTCCACTTGCCTGGATGAGTGCTGCTCCAACAACACAAGAAGCTTGACACCATCCAGGGCAAAACAGTCCGCTTGATTGGCACCCCACCCATAAACATTCACTCCCTCCACCACCAATGCAGAGTGGCAGCAGTGCGCACCATCTGCAAGACGCACGGCAGGAATTCACCAAGCCTCCCTGGACAGCAGCCTCCAAACCCACGGCCATTACCATCTAGAAGGGCAAGGGCAGCAGACACATGGGAACACCACCACCTGGAAGTTCCCCTCCAAGCCACGCACCATCCTGACTTGGAAGTATACCGCAGTTCCTTTACTGTTGCTGGGTCAAAATCCTGGAACTCCCTCCCTAACAGCACTATGGGTGTACCTATACCACATGGACTGCAGCGGTTCAAGAAGGCAGCTCACCACCACCTTCTCAAGGGCATTTAGGGGTGGGCAATAGGTGCTGGCCTAGCCAGTGATGCCCACATCCTGTTAATAAAAAAAATATACTTCTGTTTGCAGCACGGGCCTAACATGTGCAATATCACAATGCATGACCTACATAACAAGGTTGTATGACAGAAAACGGAGACCTTCTTGTCACATTTATAAATTCCAGTGAATTCTGGCTCTGGTGGAGGTGGGGGCATAGCATAGTCTGTGGCTGAGCAATGACTGACAGACCACGACTTCAGGATTTCCACATTAATCTGCCCATGCGCTAAATCCTGAAGTTGCGGTCAGTTTAAGAGGGGAAACGGGAGCAAGCACCAACAGTTCACTGTCAAATCCCCCTGCAAAAGTCAGGGCCAATATATTTTTAGATATTCCTGACAAATTATTTTTAACCTTTTACACCAATGTGCTTTTCTCTTTCCAGGTGTTGATCGGTCAGCTACTTGTTTCCATTTTAAAATTTTATACTATTCCAAATACAACAGCATTTGTTTTTGTTTCAAACATTTTATTTTTGCTATTTTAAAATTTGTAGGGTTCAGTTTCAGTCAATAATATATAATAGATAATTTCTCACATTGTCAAGCATACACTAATGTGGCATGCGCTGCAGCCCCTTAACTACAGATGTCAAAAGATCAACCTCCACAGAAAGAAGAAATTACATAGGATTAATGGCTCAGAAACAGGCCATTCGGCCCAACCAGTCTATGCTGATGTGTATGCTCCATTCCATCCTCCATCCATCTTTCCCCATTTAAATCTACCCACGCAACCATCTATTCCTGCCTCCCTCATATACCCCTCTGGTTTACCCTTAAATGCATGTATACTATTGACTTCAACTATTGGTAGTGAGTTCCGCATTCTAGCCACTCTTTGGGTAAAGCAGTTTCTTCTGAATTCTCTATCAGATTCCTTGGTGACTATCTTATATCAATGGCCTCTAGTTATGTTCTTCCCCATAAGAGGGAGCATTCTCTCTGTATCCTCTGTCAAAGCCTTTCAAAATTTACCATGATTCACTGACTTCTACCCTTAAATCAATTTTCCATCCAAGCTGACATTGATGCACCTATTCCACAAGCCTCAATTTCATTAACTAGCCTCTCATGTGGTACTTTGTCACTTTCTTAAAATTCATACAGACAACATCCACTGCATCCCCTTCATCAACCTCCTGTTACTTCAAAAAAATTCGATTAGATTAGTTAAGCACAATCAACTTTTAACAAATCCACACTGACTCTCCTTAATTAACTCAAACTTTTCCAAATGCCTGTTGATTTTTTTTTCCTGAATATTGTTTCTAAAATATTACCCACCATTGATGTTAAAATGATCAAAAAAGTGCTCGAGGGCCTCATTAAACAGGCTCTAACCCTGATCAAGGAAATGTGTTTGCGCTACAATATCCTGCACAGAGATATTAGGGAGTATTTAGGCTTTCAGCCTCAAACGCCTGAAAATAGTCATAAAATCAAAGACTTATTTTTTTCAAGTTAAGATCAATATGTTTAAAGCTCTCCGACTAGATATATCACACCCACCCAACAGCAACTACTAAGAAAACATGCAAATTTTTTTCCCTTCTCTCTCTCTCTCTCTTACATGCAACCCGAGATCATATTCACTACTCAAGGCCCATAATTTTATTTTTTTCATTCGTTCATGGGACGTGGGTGTCGCTGGCTAGGCCTGTATATATTGCCGATCCCTAATTGCCCTTGTGAAGGTGATGGTGAGCTGCATTCTTGAATCGCTACAGCATTCCCAAGGATCTGGACATAAATATAATCAAAGCAAAATACAATAGATGCTGGAAATCTGATATAAAACCAGAAAATGTTGGAACTACGCAGCAGGACTGACAGTCTTTGTGGAGAGAGAAAAAAACAGAATTAATGCTTCAGGTTGATGATCTTCCATCAGATCTGGAATAAAATTGGATAGGCTGGGGTTATTTTCCTTGGAGCAGTGAAGGTTGAGAGGGGACCTGATAGAGGTGTATAAGATTATGAGGGGCATAGATAGGGTGGATAGGATGGCACTTTTTCCATTAGTAGAGGGGTCAACAACCAAAGGGCATAGATTTAAGGTAAGAGGTCAAAGGCTAAGAGGGGAGTAGAGGAGAAATTTTTTCACCCAGAGGGTGATGGGAGTCTGGAACTCATTGCCTGAAAGGGTGGTTGAGTCAGAAACTCTTAACATTTAAGAAGTATTTAGATTTTCACTTGCATTACCATAGCCTCCAGGGCTATGCGCCAAGTGCTGGAAAACGAGATTAGCATTGTCAGATCTTTGTTGACCGGCACAAACACAATGGGCCAAATAGCTCCTTCTGTGCTGTAAATGGCCATGAGTCTAAAATAGCTACAACTGATTTTAAGCAAGTACAGAGATAGAAAAAGAGGGGAGGGAAAGAAAGTACAAAAGGTAAGGCTGTGATATGAAATTACTGAACCCAGTGTTGAGACTGGAAGGTTATAAAGGACTTAACTCAGAGGAAGTTCTGAAACAGATATATGTTGAGCTTGGATGATCGCTTTGAGAAACAACTCCACTCAGTACACAAGCATGACCCAGAGCTGCCGGTTGCCTGCAGTTTTAACTTTTCCCCTACACTATTCTAATGAAGCACTTTACAGCCTTGCAACTTAATATTAGGTTCAACAATTTCAGATCACAACCTCTGCCTCCATTTATTTATCAAACGGCAGCTGCTGTAATGATTCTGCTATTCCCATTTGCACCACCTCGGTACAAATCTTCTGTTTCTTTATTTTTCCTATTACCATTCTTTTGCCTTGTGTCATCAAACCTCTCGTCACTTTGGGCAGGATTTTCCCTTCGTCGGGCGGGCACGCCAGAGAATGGCCGCGAAACGGACCATCGGGCTCCAACTGCGATTTCACGCTGGCCGGCCAATTAATGGCTAGCCAGCATGAAACGCGTGCTGAGAGCCTCAGCGCTGCTGGGGTGGGGGCGGGAGGTGCGCAAGCGCTGAAGTCTGGGCATGCACAGGGGAGCACACACTGAAAGCTCCCTGAAGGCACAGAGCTGCCTCAGGGAGCTGAAGGATTTTAAAATGAAAAATAAAGATTTTAAAAATAAGGGAAACGTCCCCACATGTGACTGTCACATGAACAGGGGCATATTAAAATTACGTTTCAAAATTTAAAAAAAAATTACTGTAGGAACCTCATCCTGCCTGTGGATAAGGTTTCCTCAAAAATGCAAAAGTCACCTGGCCTATTCACCCGCCCACCAACCATAAGGTTGGACAGGCAGCGAAAAATTCAAATTAATAGCTAGTTTAATGGCCTTAATAGGCCTCTTTAATTGTCGGTAGGCTTGCTGCCAACTCTCACGTGCGCCCGCCGACCAAAATATCGCGCACTATTTTACTCCTGATCGGGTCGGGCACATGCCAGCTCGCGGGACATAAAATTCTGCCCTTTATCTTTCCGGCCCTCCAACCACCACACACCTTTTCTTTTGTTCTTTCCTTCCCTTACTCCTTTACCCTTAAATCTGAAACTCTAACTTTTTCTAGTTCTGATGAAAGGTCAAACTGAAATATTAATTTTGTTTGCTATTGACGTTGCTGAACTTGAAAATGCCCAGCATTTTCTATGATACATGCATAATGCTATAATATCAGCAAGCAGAAACAAGTCAATTTCTGTCCTCTTTGGTTTGCTATCCATTTGTGATTCAGAAATTCTTAAGGTTTTTAGGTCTTAAATCACTGCAGTACCAAGTACAAATTGGGTTGCTGTTGCCTTACAGAAAAGAGGGTACATCTCTGATGAGGGATCACATGATCACTCATGATCATAAATAATCTGTCACCAATTAATATTTCTTTGCCATTGCACTGATAAATTCACCTTTTCTTGATATAGTTTATGAAGCCAGGCAGCACATTCCCCTTCATCTTCAGGGATCTCTTCCAATGGGATTCGTCTGCAGATCAAAAAGTAGTGTTAAAACATTTTAAACACGCTAAAAATATTCATACTACATAAATCTGAAACAAATACCATTAGATAAGTCTCCTTCCATTTGTAGCATATAAACAAACTTTCTAGTGGAGATTTTCAATGCAGTTGAAAAGAAAAAGATATGCATTTTTTTTATTCCTTCTTGAAATGTGGATGTCGTTGGCAAAAAAAGCATTTATTGCTCATTTGTGGGTCACCTTCTTGAACTGCTGCAGTCCATGTGGTGAAGATGGTCAAAGTTCCATAATTTTGACCCACTTCAAAAGTAATTCAGTGGCTGTAAAGTGTTTTGGAATGTCTTGTGATCATGAATGACGATATTCAAATCTAAAGGTTTCATTTTTTTTTAGGGAAGATTCAAACTGACAAAGACTCCTGGAATGCAGTTTTGCTGATATACGAAGAGATTTTTTTTGGAAGCTCAGATAATGCACTTTCAGACTCTCTAAAAACCTATACGATTTGTCAATCATGAGATTTAGCGCCCTACTTTTACTGAACCGCCCATAAAAACTTGGGCAACAAATAGACAAAAATTTTGGGGAAAAGTTGCTAAACTTAACCAAGAAGCCACTGCCATCAGTGAATCACTGAGTCATTGTCAGATTATAGGTAATATTAACCTGAACAACCATCTGATGACATCTGGGCTCTGACGGAATTTACTTCACATGGACGTGCATTTTTGACAGGAGGCCTTCATAAGTATACACTCCATTCAAACAAGGTTCTGGAGCTAAGATGGTATTATTTCAACCTAGTCTAAATCAATCCCCTTCTTACAAAATACTTTAGCAGATTCAAGTTTAACAAATCTGTGAAAATAGCTCGAGGTCAAAAGGAGAAGATTGTAGTATTATGCATTCCTTTTTTTCTTAAAAATGCAAATTAAAAATGTTTACAAAATAGCATAAAAATACCAGTGCAAAATGAGAGCTCCTGTGTACAACAAACTGCCAGATGCTGACAGTAAGAGTTGAAGAACAAAGCTCATGAAGGAATATATTGTCTACTGTGCTTTGCCCAATTTCACCCTTCTCTATCATCTCTGTTAGAAATAATCTGAGACAATAAAGCATAAATGTTAGTGGCAGGCATACTTTTAGGGACAATAATCTGAGACTAAATTAATTGGCATTTGGAAAGTATAGTCTAAGAAATTAAAGTTAGCACAGATTTATTAGAGGTAAGTTGTGTTTAACTAATTTGTTAGAGTTCTTTGATAAAGTTATGGAAAGGGTTGATAAGGGTAATATGGTTGATGTTGGGTATATGGACTTTCAAAAAAATATGTTTGATAAAGTGCCACCCAACTGGATCAGCAAAATAAAGCCCAAAGATCAAAAGGGACAGAGGCGATGTGGACATAAGATTTGTTAAGGGACAGAAAGCAGAGAGCAGTGGTCAACAGTTGTTTTCCAGACTGGACAGAAGTATACAGTGGTGTTTCCCAGAGATTGGCATTAGGTTCACTGCTCTTTTTAATATATATTAATGATCTTGGAAATGTAACAAACAACGAGAAGGGTTGTAACAGACTTCAGGAGGTCATGAAGAGACTGGTAAAATGGGAAGACATGAAGTGGATGAAATTTAGCATAGAGAAATGCAAATGATACATTTTGGTAGGAAGAATGGGGAGGTGCAAATGAAATGAAGGAAACAATTTTAAATTTTAAGACAATTGGTGAGTTACAGATTCTGATTGCCAACAGAAACCTGGTTCAAAGGTGGGCAGGACTGGATATTAAATAATCCTGGGTACAAGGTGTTCAGGAAAATAGGAAAGGGAAAAAAGGGCAAGGGCAGTATTGATTAAGGAGAACATTGCAGTGATTCAGAGAGAGGACATCTCAGAGGGGTCAAGGACAGAATCTATTTTGCTAGAGCTAAGAAACAAAAAAGGTGCAATTACATTGTTCAGTGTAATCTATAGACCGCCAACTAGTGGGAAAAATGCAGAGGAACAAATTTTCAAGGAAATTACAGAGAGGTGCAAGAATTATAGAGCCGGGGACTATAATGGGGGACTTTAATTATCCAAATATAGACTGGGATAGTAACAGTGTGAAGGGCAGCGAAGGGGAAGAGTTCCGAGAGTATGTTCAGGAAAATTTTCTACAGCAGTATGTTTCCAGTCCACCAAGAAATGAGGCACGGCTAAACCTGGTTCTTGGGAACAAGTTGGGCCAAATGGATCAAGTGTCTGTAGAGAACATTTAGGTGATATTGATCATTGTAACGTAAGATTTAGTTTGGCTATAGAAAAAGACAAGGGGAAAACCAGAGTAAGAACAGTTAACTAGGGAAAAGCGAAAGTCAATAGGCGAAGAATAGATCTCGGACGATTAAATTGGAATCAAAGGCTGGCAGACAAAATGGTAACTGAACAATGGGCTGCCTTTAAAGAGGAGAGAGTCAGGCACAGTCAAGTTATATTCACACAAAGGCGAAAGGTAATGCAGCAAATCCAGAGTTTCCTAGATGATGAAAGAGATAGGGATTAAGATGATGAAGAAAAAGTATGTGTATGACAGATATCAGGTGCATAATACAAACAAGAATCAAGCTAACTATAGAAGGTTCAAAGGGGAAGTGAAAAAACAAAGAGAAGCAAAAAGAGAGTATGAAAAAAACTGGCAGCTAACATAATAGGGAATTCTAAAGTCTTCTATAAGTATATAAATAATAAAAAAGAGTGGTAAAAGAGTTGGACTGATGAGCGACCAAAAAGGTGATTTATGCTTGGAGCATAGCTGAGGTATTAATTGAATATATTGCATTTGTCTTTAAAGGAAGATGCTGTGCAGGTCATGGTGTAAGGGGAGGTAATACAGACACTAAAAAGGTTCAAAATAGATAAGGATGTGGTATTGGATAGGCTGTTTGCTCTTTTGATAAGGCACCAGGACAAGAAGAGAAGCATCTACGGGTATCGAGGTAAGTTGGAGTGAAAATTGCTGAGAAATCGTCCATAGTTTTCCAGTCTTCCTTAGACTTGGTGGGGTGGTGGTGGTGGTGGCATGTGGTGGAGGTGGTCCACAGGACTGGAGAATTGCAAATAATTACACCCCTTTTTTTGAAAAAGGGTGTAAGATAAGCCCAGCAATAGCATTTTAACTTCGGTGGTAGTGGCGGTGAAGCTTTTAGAAACAAATCACTCACTCAATCATTCGGGACAAAAATTAGTAGTCACTTGGTATGGATTTGTAAGGAAAAATCAAGTTTAACTAAATTCCCGCAAATTTCTGATGAAGTAACAGAGAGGGGGGTTGATGAGGTCAGTGCTGTTGATTTGGTGTACATGGATTTCCAAAAGACATTTGATAAAGTGCCGCACAGCAGACTTGTGAGCAAAGTTATAGCTCATGGAATAAACGGGACAATAGAAACATGGATATGAAATTGGCCGAGTGACAGGAAACAGTAGTGATTAATGGATCTCTTTCGGACTGGAGGGAACTTTGAGGTGCAGTTTCCCAGGGGTCAGTCTTATACTCTTGCTCTTTCTGAAGTATAGTAATGATTTTAGACCTTGGTGTACAGGGTACAATTTCAAAATTTGCAGACAATACAAAACTTGGAAGTATTGTGAACTGTGAGGAGGGTAGCACAGAACTTGAAAAAGCCATAGGCAGGTTGGTGGATTGGGTGGACAAGTGGCAGTTGAAATTCAATGCAGTGAAGCGATTCATTTTAGTAGGAAGAATGCAGAGTGACAATGTAAAATAAAGGGTACAATTCTAAAGGGGTGCAGGGGCAGAGGGCCCTGAGTGTATATGGGCATAAGTCATTGAAGGTGTCAGGACAGGTGGAGAGCACTGTTAATAAAAGCATACAGTATCTTAGGCATAGGGTGAAAAAGCAAGGAGGTTATGTTAGACTTGTATAAAACACTAGATGGGCCTCAACTGGAGTATTGCACCCAGTTCTGGCGCCACACTTTAGGAAAGGAATTAGAGAAAGTGCAGAAAAGGTTCATTAGAATGGCTCCAGGCGTAAGGAACTTCAATAATGTAGATAAATTAAAGAAGCTGAGAGGAGATTTGATAGAGGTATTCAAAATCATGAGGGGTCTGGGCTTAGTGTAGATAGGGACAAAACTGTTTGCATTGATGGAAGGATCAAGAACAAGAATGCACAGATTTAAGGTAATTGGCAAAAGAAACAATGGAGAGGTGAGGAGAAATTTTTCATGCAGAGGGTGGTTAAATGACCTTTTCAATTTGTCCTGCCACCTTCAAAGATTTGTGCACTTGCACCCCCCAGATAAGCAATTCATCTAGTGGTTAAGACCAGAATGCACTGCCTGAGAGTATAGTGGAGGCATGTTCAATTGAAGCATTCAAGAGGGAATTGGGTTATCTGAAAAGGAAATACAGGGTTACGGGGAGAAGGCAGGGGAGTGGCACTAGATGAATTGCTCATTTGGAGAGGTGGTGCAGACATAACAGGCTGAATGGCCTCCTTCTGTGCAGTAACAATTCTGATACTGAAGATGCAGGAACAGAGACATCTGGGGGGGGTGCAAGTGCACAAATCTTTGAAGGTGGCAGGGCAAGTTGAGAAGGTCATTTAAAAAAAAAGCAGACAGTATCTCTAGCTTGATTAATAAATGCATAGAGCATGAAAGCAAGGTGGTTATGGTAAACCTTTAGAAATCACTGGTTAGGCCCAGCTGAAATACTGCGGCCAATTTTGAGCACTACATTTTAAGAATTCAAGACCTTAAGAGAGGATGCAGAAGAGATTCACTAGAATGGTACCAAAGATGAGGGATTGCAGTTATGTGGAGAGCTAGGGCTGTTGTCCTTACAGCAGAGGAGCCAAAGAGGAGGGTTGATAGAAATGTTCAAAATCATTGAGGGTTTTGATAGTGAATAAGGACTGTTTCCAGTGGCAGAAGGGCCTGTAACCAGAGGACATAGATTTATGGTGATTGGCAAAAGAGTCAACTTTTTTTCTTTCCTCATAGTGAGTTGTGGTGATTTGAAATGTCCTGCCTTCATCATAATATTTTAATGAGGCTGCCTGCCAATGATTTTCTCTCTCCTCTTGCTTTAACGCTGACTGTCAGGGGTTCCCAGGCCTTAGAAAAACTGGTAGCTGAAGGGAAACAAGGAATGTTGGATGAGACAGGCAAGTGTCTTTTCAGCACTGCTTGTGGGTCAGGAGGAACGGTAGTGCTTCCCCCCAGTCCACCATCCTATCTTGTTAACCTCCCCAGAAATTGGCCACCACCCTAACTATACCATCAACACCCTGTTCCCCCACCAGCAACCCAATGTCCTCCACAAACACCTTCCCGGTCTATGATCTCCTCCCCTCCACCAAATCCTTCCTGGCCTGCGATCTTCTCAACAAACATGTTGCAACATCTGATATTCCCCCAACTCCAACAGCTCCTCCATGCCCTCCCCCCACATAAATATTGGAGCCAAAAATTCTACAACAAAATACAAGAGAAAATGGCTGTGCAAATCACATGCACTCCAGCATCTTACCGAACATATATATCTGCATGGTACTTCTTTCCATGTAATGTTTCTAGCAATGTCGGGTTTTCACCATTTCTGAAATTGAGTGTAGCATCATACACAGCTGGAACTAAAAGAAATAATTTCAGATGAAAACAATATAATAAAAGCCAAATATAATCTACAATTATAAAATGCACTGTAATTAAGTAAAACCGTTAACATCACAGGCCAATAAGTAACAAAGGGCAAAACGTATTTAGTCAAAATTGCATGTCTGATGTATATCACTGCAGGTTCATCATCTTGTTGAAGCAAAAGGCCAGATTTTCATCTTGGGGACAGGAATTGGGAGATGGGGAAATTTCCCAGCATTGTGATTCTGCTTCCTGACCACAATGCCCCACAACCCTCTCTCCACTACTTTTGTGGTACAGGTAGGCTAAAGTTAGAGCTACTGCCTCTTGCAGCAAGCCAGAGGCAAATACAGAGATGTATAGATGCCAAGGTGGCCAGGCCAAAAGGTTCGCCTCCATCATAACACTTAACTGCTCACAAATCTTTCAATACAACCAAGCTCATAGTCCCCTTGACCCCTGCTGAGCTGAATCCATTCGTGGGTTTGGAACTCAACCAAGTATTCGTAACGAGATTCTATTGAATAACTGTCAACAAAACCTCCAGAGCACAATATATTAAAGCTTTTGAAGTCAACCAGAAATTCGGCCATTTGTCAAAGCTTTGAAACAGCTAAACAGAAAGCTGAGCTGAAATTCAAGGAAAACAAATGCAAAGGGAGCAATTGACAGTCAAATCTGAATTTCAATATTTTACAATGCAGAATAGCACAGTGCCCAGTGAACAATGTACTCTAACATACCTGAAGACATTTCTACTTTCACGATAGTATTCAATTTAATGGTCACTTACCTTTTCAAAACAAAGCCCTTTCATTAATCAAAAACCTATCATATGGCATTTCCTTATGACATGTGAAGTTGGAAACACCTTTTGAACTTGCCTCTTACACGGTTCCGACTCTAAACCAGGGTTCCACCATGGCTCATGACACCTCTGAGCTAGTGAGAACTACATCGCCTTCAAAAGCCAGCCCGACTGCATGAAAATTGCAACAGGGAGGGGTCAGAAATGCCCACTTTGCAATTGACCCAGCAACATGGGAATAGCTGGAAGTGGGCTCACAACCCACCCTGATAAAACTTGACAACAATGGAAATGGGGGCAGGAATCCTGAATAGAGTTCTGCCCTCCATTTATAAAGCCTGCCCAATGTAGATTGGCCCTGTGTCAGGACAGGAAAATAAGGCCCCAAGTCTGAAGATAATAAAGGGTTATGCACATAAAAGTTATAACGAGGATTTTTTAGTTTTGAGGCCATGATGTTTGCTTTATGTACCAAAGTGATGTCTTATCAATGTTTTCATAATTGTATATTTTTCAAAAAATTCAGTTGCAGTAAAAAAAAGGAAACCCTGAACCAATTTGTCAGCCACACAGTCATCAGTATGGGGCAACAAGGATTAAAACAAGGATGAATTTGAAATAGAAACAGGGGCAGGAGCTTGAATTAACTTCTACATGGATCGCTTCACATTCCTACTTCTAAACTGGCAAGATTGATCTTCTTGCAAACCATGCAGACCGGGTTAGAAAATACCTTATAGACAGATATTTTTATGCATCTCAAGAACAATTTTATTACAATTAGGGATGGGCTATAAATGCTGGCCTAGCCAGCGATGCCCACATCCAATGAACGAATAAAAAAATATAATCACTTGCACCCTTACCTGCATTCCTTAGACATTGCACGGTGAGTGCAAAGCCTTTTGTTCGAGGGAGTAGATGGTACTTTAGCTTGGGCAAGCCTTTTGCTTCAGCCACCTGCATGCTGATCTGGTGTTTTTTCTCTGTAAATCGTGTTCCTTCACAGTGAATCAGAAACTGAAAGTCAGAGAATAATCAAAGCCAGTGAGTGGTTGAACTACATTCTTGTAGATGCTACTGTAGAAAACTATGCCGCCAATCATCTTATTGCCACTAAAACTGAATGCAGATCCAGATACTGCATTTTTGTTTTGTTGGAAACAAATCAAACCTGTGTTTCAGTTGCAATGCTGGAACCTTTCAAGCAGTTTCATATGAAAGATTAAAAATTTTCTCTCAACAGTTAGGCCATAAGGCATATCATTAAGGTACCAATTTAAATAATGAAGTGAAGGATCAACTTTTCTGAATGGAGAGCTGTGACTAGTGGAGTTCCGCAGGGATCGGTGCTGGGACCTTTGCTGTTTGTAGTATACATAAATGATTTGGAGGAAAATGTAACTGGGCTAATTAGTAAGTTTGCAGATGACACTAAGGTTGGAGGAGTTGCAGATAGTGAAGAGGATTGTCAAAGGATACAACGGGATATAAATCGGTTGGAGACTTGGGCGGAGAAATGGCAGATGGAGTTTAATCCGGACAAATGCGAGGTAATGCATTTTGGAAGGCCTAATATAGGCAGGAATTATACAGTAAATGGCAGAACCCTTAAGTGCATGGACGGGCAGAGGGATCTGGGTGTACAGGTCCACAGGTCACTGAAAGTGGCAACGCAGGTGGATAAGGTAGTCAGGAAGGCATATGGCATGCTTGCCTTCATCGGCAGGGGTATTGAGTATAAAAGCTGGGAAGTCATGCTGCAGCTGTATAGAACCTTGGTTAGGCCACACTTGGAATATTGCGTGCAATTCTGGTCGCCACATTACCAGAAGGAAATGGAGGCGTTGGAGAGGGTGCAAAGGAGGTTTACCAGGATGCTGCCTGGTCTGGAGGTTATTAGCTGTGAGGAGAGGTTGGAGAAACTCGGATTGTTCTCACTAGAGCGACAGAGATTGAGGGGCGACTTGATAGAAGTTTACAAGATTATGAGTGGCATGGACAGAGTAGACAGTCAGAAGCATTTTCCCAGGGTGGAAGAGTCAATTACTAGGGGACATAGATTTAAGGTGAGAGGAGAAAACTATAGAGGAGATGTGTGGGGCAAGTTTTTTACGCAGAGGGTAGTAAGTGTCTGGAATTCGCTGCCAGAGAAGGTGGTGGAAGTAGGTACAATAGTAGTGTTTAAGAGGCAGCTTGGCAAATACATGAATAGGATGGGAATAGAGGGATACGGACCTCGGAAGTGCAAAATGTTTTAGTTGATGGGCAATATGATCAGAACTGGACGTAAAACTCCAGCTTGAGGCATAATACAAAATAGGAAGTCCAATTCTCAGTGTGCAGTAAAGGTCAAGCAGCGGAAAAGAAATGAGCTTAAGTTGCAAATTTCCAGGGAGTTCAAAAGAGACATGCATGAACAACATAGAATAAATCACCCAAGTCACATGAACAGGCATTATTACCAAACATTATACATTATTACCAAGATAAAGAAAAGTAATACATGTGATCAAAATGAGGAGAGTATTTTAGAAATGCATCCAGGACTGCTTCCAATATCAGTTTAACAAGCATTTCTTGTACTAGTTCTGGGAAGTGAAGTGGAGCAAATAGCTATTCAGAGTGGGAGAACAACTGATCTGGCTGCTATTTTCCAATTAGGTTTAATTCAAGAATGGAACAGTCAAGGAAATAATTAAAGATAAAAGATGTTGGCTAGGATGAAGAGAGTTTAAAAAAGACTTTGCTCAAATTGACTGGCTAAAAGGGTGAGAAAAGAAATAGGATGGCTGAGCAGTGGACAAATCTTCAAATAAGAGACGCAATAAAGTACAAAACATATTCCTATAAGAGGTGAAAAGGAAATATGAAGAGATCCATTGATCAAAAATTTAGAACTAAAGTTAAAATGTAAGAGGGAGGCATAATACAAAATGTTGGCTACCAATATGAAAGAAATTTGAGGAATATGGAAAGCAGAGAAGGGAAGTGTAAAGGTGGATGAGAAGAGCTAAAAAATATGCAAAAAAAGCCTAGCAGAAAATATACAAAGGAAATAGTAATAGCTTTTATAAGCCTACAAAAAGTGAAAGAAAAAGTTAAAGGTTAGGGCTGGCCAAAAATGAAGAAACAACTTGCATTTATAAAGGGCCTGTAACATAAAGAGTGGACATAGATACCACGAGCTGAATTTAATGCTTTGAGTACAAACACACAGTTTCACAAAGGGAAATAAACTTTTTCTAATTAGTTAGTATATATAAACAAGATCCAACAGAATATCAAAGATCAGCTTCAAAATAAACGCAGTCAGTCAGTCAAACACACACACGCGCGCACATACGAGTCCAGAGCTCCCTAGATGACAAAGAAATAGAAATTAAGCTAAAGAAGAAAATGTGTTGTTACGGTAGATGTCAAGTAGAAAATACAATTGAGAAGCAGACTGAATATGCAAGATTCAGGGGGCAGATGAAAAAGCAAATAAGAGAAGCAGAGAGGAAGAGTATGAAAAGAGACTGGCAACATAAAAGTGAACTCCAAAGCCTTAATATACTTTCTATAGGCAAATAAATAGTAAGAGGAGGAGTGGAGGCAGATTAGGGACCAAAAAGGGGATTTAAGCATGGAAGCAAAGGGCACATCTGAGGTACTAAATGGAATACTTTGCATCTGTTTTTACCAAGGAAGAAGATGCTACTCAGGCTATGGTGAAAGAGGAAGTAATTCAGACACCAGAAGGGTTTAACATTGATCAGGAGTTGGTATTGGATAGGCTGTCTGTACTTAAAGTTGAGAAGGCACCATGACCGGATGAGGTCATCCAAAGATACTGTGGGAAGTAAGTGTGGAAACTGTGTAGGCACTGGTCGTAATTTTTCAGTCTTTCTTAGACAAAAGGGTGGTGCTAGAGGACTGGGGAATTACAAACATTACACCCTTGTTCAAAAAAGGGTCCAAAGGTGAGACCAGCAACTACAGGCCATTCAGTTTAAACTTCAGCTGGGGGGAAACTTCTAGACACAATTCAGGACAAAATGAATTGTCATATGGACAAATGTGGGTTAATTTAGAAAAGCCAACACTGATTTCTTAAGGGAAAAATTGTGTTTAACGAACTTGGAGTTTTTTGAAGATGTAAAAGAGGGTTGATGAGTGTAATGCTATTGATGTGGTGTGCATGGACTTCCAAAAGGCATTTGATACAGGGCTGCATAAACATGTGAGCAAAGTTATAGCTTAAGGGATAAAAGGGACAATAGAGTAGTGGTTAATGAATGTTTTGAGGGTAGAGGAATGTTTATAGTGGAGTTCTCCAGGGGTCAGTGTTGATACCCTTGCCTTTTCTGAAATATATTAATCACCTAGGCCTGTGTGTACAGGGCACAATTTCAAAAGTTGCAGATGACACAAAGTTTGGAAGCACTGTGAACTGTGAGGAGGATAGTGTAGAACTTCAAAGGGGCATAGACAAGTTGGTGGAATGGGTGGATAGGTGGGGCAGATGAAGTTCACTGCACAGAAATGTGAGGCAATACATTTTGGTAGGAAGAACATGGAGATGCAACATAAAATAAATGGTGCATCAAGGGGATGCAGGAGCACAATATAAAATAAAGGGTGTAACTCAAGGAGGTGCAGGAACATAGGGACCTGGGTGTATATGTGCATTAGTCATTGAAGGTGGCAGGACAGGTTGACAGCATGGTTAATAAAGCATACAGTATCCTAGGCTTCATTAAGAAGGACACAGAGTACAAGAGTAAGCAGGTTATGTTGAACTTGGATAAGACACTAATTCAGCTTCAAGCTGGAGTTTTGGGTCCAGTTCTGGGTATCACACTTTAGGAAGGATGTGAAAACATTGGAGAGAGTGCAGAAAAGGTTCACCAAGATGGTTCCAGGGATGAGAAACTTCAGTTATGAGGACAGCTTGAAGAAGTTAGGACTGTTTCCCTTGGAGAAAAGGCAGCTGGGAGGAGATTCGATAGGAAGCACTGGAAATCATGAGGGGTTTGGACAGAGTAGATAGGGGGAAAAGTGTTCCCATTTGTGAAAGGATCGAGAGCGAGAGGGCACAGATTTAAAGTAATTGGCAAAAGAAGCAAAAGCAATATTTGAAAAAAAAAACTTATTTATGCAGCAAGTGATTTCGGTCTAGAATGCACTGCCTGATAGCATGGTGGAGAAAGGTTCAATCCAGACATTCATAACGGAATTAGACTGTTATCTGGAAAGGAAGAATTCGCAGGGCTACAGGGAGAAGGTAGGAGAATGGCATTAAGCTCATTTGGAGAGCTGGAGCAGATGCAGTGGGCCAAATGGCCTCTTTCTGCACTCTAACAATTGTGATTGTGATTTTATTTAAAATTACTCCTCAATGGAACTGGAGTGTTCTCTATTGAAGGCGCAGGTCTGCTCAGTACTACGACAAGTGACAAATGAGTCATTGGAGAGGAATGCCTATCGCTCTAATTAGAGGCCTGTTTTTGAAATCAGGTAATTGTTTATGACAAAATATTATTCAGATGTGTGGCATATCCAGCAGCTGGAGTCATATGTGGGCAATTTGATTGATAAGCTGTGCAGTATCAGCTAATCTTCCCAGCAGCAGCAGCAGTCATCAAAGGGAGTACCACTAAAAAGGAAAGACACAAGGCAGGTGGAGAATAGCAGAGCCAACAGCAGCATACAGTAAATTGGGGCTCAACTGTGTCTATTGTTAATAAACCCCATTAGGCCCACCTGATTATGCTGGGTGAGAAAGATTCAAGTGAAACATAACTTCCTATTATTTGAACTCCAATTTTCAGTCTCTTTTTCCCTCCTGAAGGTGGTAACATCTTACTGGAATGTAATTATACAAGTCTTGGTCATCTTTCAGTATTTTACTTAAGTTACCATGCTCCATGGATGCTCCAAGGTGTTAGCTGACTATCTGACTACAAGGGCATCACATTCAAGCTTGATTTTGTCCTCACCAAACAAGAACCAAACTAAGGCCCAGAAACGTTCAATCCTCATCTAGTGAACCATCAGCAGAGCTGAGCATACTTACATCATTCTCCTTTTCAATGGTTTGAATGTGACAAGTTTCAAGATCAAATATTTTAAATAATCCCATTTTGCACATATCACAGCCCAATTACACAATGTATGACATGTTTTAATACTACTGTAATTACGTTAAACATAGCAGTTATGAAGAAGTGAAAATATCTGCACGACACGGTCACAGTTTCAACATCTTAGTAGGCACCAGTTTTTACTTTAGGCAGGGTATTTCAGAATAGGGGACAGTCCAACTGTGCAGGACAATTGAAGAAAAGTTAGGATCAAGAATTCTAATACAACTTCAAGTGACTAGGTGATTTACTGTCATTATTACAGAAAACTCTTGTGAATTTTCTGCTAACAACATACCTACCCAAAAGATTTCAGGGTAATCCCGTAGATTAAGCAAACTCTGGACTACGTTTTTGCGATCTTCAGTCCACTGTCGCTTGCAAAATACTATCTCCAGAAAATACCACATCCAACCAATGAGAGGAACATAAGACAGCTCCTTTTTTGCTAGGACTTTTGAACTCTACACAATAAAACAAATTTTTAAAACGTTAGATTAACACCAGTGCTATTCCAAACTTTACAATCTTTAAAAATGTTGAAATATAGGAAAGTAGTCAAAGCATGCATGTGCCCTCAAGGCAAATGGTACAGAAGAGATCTGGGTAATAGGCTATCTTAAATGGGACCAGTTGGCATTGCAAAAAGGGAGTAGTTTTAAAATTCACTGTCTGGGAAGTAGCCTGGTAAAATGGATCATCTGCCTGTTAGAGACCTTCCCGATATTTAGCCTCTCCCTCCCCAAGCAGGGCTGCCTATATCGCCCTGGATCTCCTCCAGACAGCGAAGATTGTCAAGACGACCGCTGTTTTTAGCCAGCCAGGCCAGCACGATCCTGAGTACTTAAACACTAAAGAGTATTCAGACTCGGATTTCACCTTTGATCTCTCTCCTCTTCTTGTGGAGCAGGTTTGTCCATTATCATTCCAGGTCCCGGAAAGTCCCCAATGGTCAAACCAACCTACTGTCCATTAGATTACCATGATGCCTCTAGTGGAAGCTGTACCAGAGAATGATCAGCAGTATAAGAAACCTCTAAACCAACTACAATGATGGCACAAAACAATAACAGAATTGCCTGGAAAAACTCAGCAGGTCTGGCAGCATCGGCGGAGAAGAAAAAAGTTGACGTTTCGAGTCCTCATGACCCTTCAACAGAACTGAGTAATATTAGGAGAGGGGTGAAATATAAGCTGGTTTATGGTGGGGGGGGGGGGAGAGAAGTTGGGGGGTTGGGTGTGTTGTTGTAGGGACAAGCAAGCAGTGATAGGAGCAGATAATCAAAAGATGTCACAGACGAAAGAACAAAGAAGTGTTGAAGGTGGTGATATTATCTAAACGAATGTGCTAATTAAGAATGGATGGCAGGACACACAAGGTACAGCTCTAGTGGGGGTGGGATGGAAAGACTAACAGGGCATAAAAGGTATAGATTTAAAAATAATGGAAATAGGTGGGAAAAGAAAAATCTATATAAATTATTAGAAAAAACAAAAGGAAGGGGGAAGAAACGGAAAGGGGGTGGGGATGGAGGAGGGAGTTCAAGATCTAAAGTTGTTGAATTCAGTATTCAGTCCGGAAGGCTGTAAAGTGCCTAGTCGGAAGATGAGGTGCTGTTCCTCCAGTTTGCGTTGGGCCCCACCACTGAACATCAAGCCATTGTTTCCAGGACTGTTACTGACCTCATCTCCTCTAGAGATCTTCCTCCCACAGCTTCCAATCTGATAGTCACCCAACCTCGGACGGCCCGCTTCTACCTCCAACCCAAAATCCACAAACAGGACTGTCCCAGCAGACCGATCGTGTCAGCCTGTTCCTGCCCCAAGGAATTCATTTCTCGTTATCTTGACTCCCTTCTCTCTCCCCTTGTCCAGTCCCTTCCCACCTACATCCGTGATTCCTCTGACACCTTACGTCACATCAACAATTTCCAGTTCCCTGGCCCCAACCACCACCTCTTCACCATGGACGTCCAATCCCTCTACACCTCCATCCCCCACCAGGATGGTCTGAGGGTCCTTAGCTTCTTCCTTGAACAGAGACCTGAACAATCCCCATCCACCACTACTCTCCTCCGTCTGGCTGAACTTGTTCTCACACTGAACAATTTCTCCTTTAACTCCTCTCACTTCCTCCAAATAAAAGGTGTGGCTATGGGTACCCGCATGGGTCCCAGTTATGCCTGTCTCTTTATGGGGTATGTGGAACATTCCTTGTTCCAGTCCTACTCCGGCCCCCTCCCACAACTCTTTTTCCGGTACATCGATGATTACTTCGGTGCTGCTTCATGCTCTCGTCGGGACCTGGAAAAATTTATTAATTTTGCTTCCAATCTCCACCCCTCCATCATTTTCACATGGTCCATCTCTGACACTTCCCTTCCCTTCCTTAACCTCTCTGTCTCAATTTCTGGTGACAGACTGTCCACCAATATCCTTTACAAGCCTACAGACTCCCACAGCTACCTCAACTACAGCTCCTCACACCCCACTTCCTGTAAGGACTCCATCCCATTCTCTCAGTTCCTTCGCCTCCGTCGCATCTGTTCTGATGATGCTACCTTCAAAAACAGTTCCTCTGACATGTCCTCCTTCTTCCCTGACCGAGGTTTTCCACCCACGGTCGTTGACAGGGCCCTCAACCGTGTCCGGCCCATCTCCCGCGCATCCGCCCTCACGCCTTCTCCTCCCTTCCAGAAACATGATAGGGTCCCCCTTGTCCTCACTTATCACCCCACCAGCCCCCGCATTCAAAAGATCATCCTCCGCCATTTCCGCCAACTCCAGCATGACGTCACCACCAAACACATCTTCCCTTCACCCCCCCCAGGGCGGCATTCCGTAGGGATCGTTCCCTCCGGGACACCCTGGTCCACTCCTCCATCACCCCCTACTCCTCAACCCCCACCTACGGCACCTCCCCATGCAAACGCACTTCCTCTCTCCTCACCGTCCAAGGGCCCAAACACTCCTTTCAAGTGAAGCAGCATTTCACTTGCATTTCCCCCAACTTAGTCTACTGCATTCGTTGCTCCCAATGCGGTCTCCTCTACATTGGAGAGACCAAACGTAAACTGGGCGACCGCTTTGCAGAACGCCTGCGGTCTTTCCGCAAGAAAGACCCAAACCTCCCTGTCGCTTGCCATTTTAACACTCCACCCTGCTCTCTTGCCCACATGTCTGTCCTTGGCTTGCTGCATTGTTCCAGTGAAGCCCAACGCAAACTGGAGGAACAGCACCTCATCTTCCGACTAGGCACTTTACAGCCTTCCGGACTGAATATTGAATTCAACAACTTTAGATCTTGAACTCCCTCCTCCATCCCCACCCCCTTTCCGTTTCTTCCCCCTTCCTTTTGTTTTTTTCCAATAATTTATATAGATTTTTCTTTTCCCACCTATTTCCATTATTTTTAAATCTATACCTTTTATGCCCGGTTAGTCTTTCCACCCCACCCCCACTAGAGCTGTACCTTGTGTGTCCTGCCATCCATTCTTAATTAGCACATTCATTTAGATAATATCACCACCTTCAACACCTCTTTGTTCTTTCGTCTGTGACATCTTTTGATTATCTGCTCCTATCACTGCTTGCTTGTCCCTACAACCACACCCCCCACCCCACCCCCACTTCTCTCCCCCCACCCCACCCCCCCACCTTAAACCAGCTTATATTTCACCCCTCTCCTAATACTACTCAATTCTGTTGAAGGGTCATGAGGACTCGAAACGTCAACTTTTTTCTTCTCCGCCGATGCTGCCAGACCGGCTGAGTTTTTCCAGGTAATTCTGTTTTTGTTTTGGATTTCCAGCATCCGCATTTTTTTGTTTTTATACAATGATGGCACATCTGGCCGACACAGCAACCACTGCAACTTCCAGCCAGTGTGCCACAGCCAAAAGGGATGCTGGAACCTGGTACCAGTTTCTCACCATAGGCAACAAAACACAGATGAGAATACCACTAAACCCTCTTCTCACCAAAGGAACGCTTTGCTGCAGCCTCAGAGGGTTTTGAGATAGCCAACATGAAGAAAAAGCAGCGCCAAGGAGAAACAATCTAGAGTAGCAGCAGCCATGGATCAATGCAACAACCAAGCTAACCAGGTGCAGGTCAACATAAAACAATAGAAGAAAAGAATGAAAACATGTCCAAATGCCAGTTCAATTGCCTAGCCAACAACAAGAACCAGAAAGAACAGAGCCTGTCACTCTTCTGACAGGATGGCGAACGAGATGTGGAAGGGTTGTAAAGCCTCCAGACTGCCTGAACCTCCAACTTTAAGGACTTGAAGGGGCAAGATGGGGTAGTGAGAATGTTGTTGATGCCAATGCTGTAATAGCAATAATGTTGGAATAGCATTAAGGTTGTAACAATAAACATAAATGCATAAGACTTATAATAACGTAAGGCTTGAAGTAAACTAATGTAACTCTATATCCATGGGGTAAAGACTTTGGGGGAGTGTAGTATTAGAATCTGGCATATACAGAGTTAATGTGGGACTGAGTACAGTACCACCCACACAGCGATGTAAGGTACATGACCCAGAGCTAGGGTCAGTGTGCTGTTTGAGCAGAGATGAGTTAAGATCTAGACATGGAGATAGCTCCTTGCCTGTACTCTTTACTGTATGTATGTATATAGTTACAAGTGGTTAATAAAGACTTGCTGTTAACATACAGAAAACTTCTTTAACAGACACATTCTGTAACCAATACCATTACAACAAGGTCCACAGAAGGATGGACTCCAAAGCTGTGTGTGAAGTCCTGTGTCAAGTTGATGCCAGATTCTTCCATGCTTTACAGTGGGCTGGAAAGCTTGCGTTCAACAAACAGTCGGTTATGTACACTCATCAGCCTTTTGCTGTAGCTTGGTCCAAGGTCCAAAGTCCTCATCTAACTCCTCTGCAGCAAAACTAATATACTACCTCACTTTCTGGTGAGCTAGCACCTGTTTTATCCTTTTCCCTCTGCAAGCCCCCACCAGTCCCGGCTCCTGTATGCACAATCTCAGCACAGGAAAATCTCCTCTACCCTCATCTCTAAAATACATGCAGTGTCAGCATCTAATCTGGTGGCTGCGAGTTTTCTTCCTCTTCCAGCATTGATTAGGAAGGTTTGCGTTCTTGGCTATCTGAAGTGTTTTGGTGAATAGAGAGGTGAAAGTAAGAAGTTTGTGATTACATCATCTGCAGCCTGTAAATCATGAGAGATTGTGTGCTAAAGAAGAGGAGGCAGTGGTGTAGTGGCATTGTCACTGGACAAGTAATCCGGAGACCCAGGGTAATGCTCTGGTAACCCAGGTTCAAATCCCACCATGGCAGATAACGAAATTGGAATTCAATAAAGATTTGGAATTAAAAGTCTAATGATGACCGCAAAAACACATCTGGCCTTTAGGGAAGGAAATCTGCCAGTCTTCTGAAATGGCCTAGCAAGCAATGAAACCATTCTGCATCAACCTATGTACCAGAAATGATAACAGCAAACTCAGCCCTCAGGACAGACCCAGAGAGGTGGCGGAACAGTGGTTATACAGTCAGGTGGGAGTTGCCCTGGGAGTCCTCAACATCATAGCTAATGAATCAGTACTCCTCCATGTTGAACACCACTTGGAAAAAGCACTGAGGGTGTCAAGGGCACAGAATGTACTCTGGGTGGAGAACTTCGGTGTCCATCACCAAGAGTGGTTCGGGAGCACCACTACTGACCGAGCTGGCTGAATCCTGAAAGATATAGCTGCTAGACTGGGTCTGCAGCAGGTGGTAAGGGAACCAAAAAGAGGGAAAAACCACGCTTGATCTCATCCTCACCAAACTGCAGATGCACCTTGTCCATGACAGTATCAGTAGGAGTGACCACCGCACAGTCCTTGTGGAGACAAATCCCATCTTCACATTGAGGACACCTTCCATTGTGTTGTCTGGCACTACCATTGTGCTAAGTGGGATAGATTTCAAACAGGTCTAGCAACTCAAGACTGGGTATCCATGAGGCTCTGTGGGCCATCAGCAGAATCTGTAACCTCATGGCTCAGCATGTCCCCCACTCTACCGTTACCACCAAGCCAGGGGATCAACCCTGGTTCAAAGAAAAGTGCAGGAGAGCATGCCAGAGGCAGCACCAGGCATACCTAAAAATGAGGTGTCAGCCGAGTGAAGCTACAACACAGGACTACTTGAGTGCCAAACACCATAAGCAGCAAACAATAGACAGAGCAAATCAATTTCACAACCAACGGATCAGATCTGAGCTCTGCAGTCCTGATACATCCAGTTGTGAATGGTGGTGGACAATTAAACAACTCACTGGAGGAGGAGACTCCACAAATATCCCCATCCTCAATGATGAGAAGCCCAGCACATCAGTGCAGGAGATAAGGATCATCCAGTTCGACCTCCTCCTCAGGTCCCAGCATCAGAGATGCCAGTCTTCAGCCAATTTGACCCACTCCACATGATATCAAGAAATGGCTGAAGTCACGAGGCACTGCAAAGGCTATAGGGCCTGACAATATTCCGGCAATAGTACTGAGGACTTGTGCTCCAGGATTTGCTGTAGCATTTGACAAAGTGTGGCATCAAGAAGCCCTAGCAAAATGGGAATCGGGGAAAAACTCTCCACTGGTTGGAGTCATACCTAGAACAAAAGGAAGATGGTTGTGGTTGTTGGAGGTCAATCATTTCAGTTCCAGGACATCACTGCAGGAGTTCCTCAGCGTAGTGTCCTAGGCCCAACCAACTTCAGCTGCTTCATTAATGACCTTCCTTCCATCATTAGGTCAGAAGTGGGGATGTTCGCTAATGATTGCACAATGTTCAGCACCATTCATGACTCCTCAGATACTGACACAGTCCAAATGCAACAAGTCCTGGACAGTCTTCAGGCTTGGGCTGACAAGTGGCAAGTAACATTTGCGCCACACAAGTGCCAAGCAATGACTATCTCCGGCAAGAGAACAGGTAACCATTGCCCCTTGACATTCAATGGCATTACCATCACTGAATCCCCCACTAACAACATCCTGGGGAGGGTTGCCACTGGCCGGAAACTGAACTGAACTAGCCAAAAAATACTGTGGTCACTAGAGCAGGTTGTTAGCAGAGACTAGGGATCCTACAGTGAGTACCTCATCTCTCCAAAGCCTGTCCACCATCTACAGGGCACAAGTCAGGAGTGTGATGGAATTCTCTCCATGTGCCTGGATGAGTGCAGCTCCAACAAAACTCAAGAAGCCTATAAGACCAAAAAGACGTAGGAGCAGAAGTAGGCCATTCGGCCTGTCGAGTCTGCTCCACTATTCAATGAGATCATAGTTGATCTGATAATCCTCAGCTCCACTTTCCTGCCTTTTCCCCATAACCCTTGATTCCCTTACTGGTTAACAATCTGTCTACCTCAGCCTTGAATATACTTAACGAACTAGCCTCTACTGCCCTTTGTGGTAAAGAATTCCACAGATTCACTACCCTCGGAGAGAAGAAATTCCTCCGCATCTCTGTCTTAAATGGGTGACCCTTTACTCTGAGATTATATCCTCTGGTCCTAAGCTCTCCCACAAGGGGAAACAACGGGCAGAATTTTGCTGTCAGCGAGCAGGGGGCAGGGCCTGCTCGCCGATGCGTAAAATGACACGGGATGACATCGGGCAGAACGCCTGACGTCATCCCGCCCCATTTAAATTTTCAGGAAGGCGGGCCCGCAGCAAAATCAGCTTGGGCTCGCCAACCTGTCAATAGCCAATTGAGGCCATTGACAGGATCATTTAAACAATTAATGGACCTGCCCATCCAACCTTAAGGTTGGCGGGCAGGCCAGGAGCCCCGGCGGCAAATAGATAAAACATGAAACCTAATCCAGCGGCGGGATGAGGTTTCATGCAGGGTTTCAAAAATTTTATTAAAACTATTATGTAAATTATGAACATCTCCCATGTCATGTGACATTGTCACATGAGGGGGACATGTTAGGGAATTTTTTTTCCTATTTTTAATATTTTTCAACGCGGAAGCAATCTCCCTGAGGCAGCACTTCGCCTCAGGGAGACGTGCGCATGCGCAAAAGAGCGCACTCTCACTTTTGGGGAATCCCCCCCGCCTGTACAGGAAGCGCATAGCACTTCCCACCAGACGTCACGCCGGGCGGGCCTTAATTGGCCCGCCCATGTAAAATGGCAGCGGGGCCCGCTTCTGCGGCGGGGATCAGCTCCCCACCCGCCAGAGATTGGGTAGGGCCTGCCTGCCCGACAGGCAGAAAATTCTGCCCCACCTCTCAGCATCTACCTTATCAAGCCCCCTAAGAATCTTATGCGTTTCAATAAGGTCACCTTTCATTCTTCTAAACTCCAATGGGTACAGGCCCAACCTACTCAACCTCTCCTCATAAGAAAATCCCTCCATACCCGGGATCCACCTAGTAAACCTTCTCTGGGCTGCCTCCAATGCCAGTATATCTTTCCTTAGATAAGGGGACCAAAATTGTTCACAGTATTCGAGGAGTGGTCTAACTGGTGCCTTGTATAGTTTTAGCAAGACTTCCCTATTTTTATTCCATTCCCTTTGAAATAGAGGGGAAAATTCCATTTGCCTTCCCCATTACCTGAACTTGTATGCTAGCTTTTGAGATTCATGCATGAGGACCCTCCAAATCCCTCTGTGCTGCAGCTTTCGCCATGTAAATAATATTCAGCTCTTCTATTCTTCCTGCCAAAGTGCATAACCTCATATTTTCCCACATTATATTCCATCTGCCAAGTTTTTGCCCACTCAGTTAACCTGTCTATATCCCTCTGTAGACTCTGTCAGCCTCATCACTTGCCTTCCCACCTATTTTTGTGCCATCTGCAAACTTGGTGATAGTACATTCACTTCCCTCGTTCAATTCATTAATATATATTGTAAATAATTGTGGCCCCAGCACTGATCCCTGTGGCACTCCACTAGTTACAGGCTGCCACCCTGAAAATGTCCCCCTTATCTCAACTCTGTCTTCTATTAGTTAGCCAATCCTCTACCCATGTTTATATATCACCCCCAACACCATGGGTTCTTATCTTATTAAGTAGCCATATGTGCGGTACCTTATCGAACACCTTTTGGAAATCCAAATATATTAAATCTACTGGTTCCCCTTTATCTTTCCTTCTCTTTACCTTCTCAAAGAATTCCAATAAATTTGTCAGGCATGATTTCCCCTTCATGAAGCCATGCCGACTCTGCTCAATAACATTATGCATTTCTAATTGCTCTGCTATTACATCCTTTATAATACACTCTAACATTTTTCCAATGACAGATGTTAAGCTAACTGGCCTATAGTTATTCTTTGCCTCCCTCCCTTTTTGAATAACGGCATTACATTGGCAGTTTTCCAATCCTCTGGATCCAAGGGTTCTTGGAAGATTACTACCAGTGCATCCACTATCTCTGTAGCTACTTCCTTTAATATCCTAGGACGCAACCCATCAGGTCCAGGGGCTTATCGGCCTTTAGCCCCATTAGTTTCCCTAGTACTTTTTCTCTAGTGATAGTTATTGTATTTATTTCCTCCACCCACTTTTGGCCCGTGATTACTTAGTATTTTTGGAATGCTATTAGTGTCTTCTAGCGTGAAGGCTGATGCAAAGTATTTGTTCAACTCCTCTGCCATTTCCTGGTTCCCCATACTTATTTCCCTGGCCTCATTTGCTAAGGGGCCTATGTCCACTTTGGCCTCCATCTTCCTTTTTATATATTTAAAGAAGCTCTTACTGTCCGTTTTTATATTACCTGCTAGTTTACCCTCAAAGTTTATTTTCTCCCTCTTTTGTTGGTTTTTAAAATTTTCCCAATCCTCTGGCTCAATAATCCAGGCCACATTCTATGTTTTTTCTTTCAATTTGATACTATCCTTAACTTCTTGATTAACCATGGTTGGTTTATCCCCTTTCTACAATCCTTCTTTTTCACTGGTATATATCTTTGTTGAGTCATGAACTATTTTTTTTAAACGTCTGCCATTGTTCATCAACGGACTTTTCTGCTAAGCTTCTTTCCCAGTCCACTCCAGCCAACTCTGCCCTCATTCATTTGTAATTACCTTTACTTAAGCTTAGTACAATTGTTTCCGACCCAAGTTTCTCACTCTCAAACTGAACGCTAAATTCTACTGTTTCCTGAGGGATCTTTTACTTTGAGATAATTTATTAAACCTGCCTCATTACACATTACCAAATCCAGAACAGCCTGGTCCCTGGTTGGACCCACAACATATTATTCTAGGAAACTGTCCCGAATACACTATGAATTCTTGCTCATGGCTACCTCTGCCAATATGATTTTCCCAGTCTACATAAAGATTAAAAAGTCACCTATGATTAACGGACTGCCTTTTTTACATGCCCTGATTATCTCCTGTCCTACAGTACAGCTACTGTTAGGGGGCCTATAAACTAATCCTACCAGTGTCTTCTTCCCCTTGTTATTTCTTACCTCCACCCATATTGGTTCTACAACTTCTGATTCAAGATCATTTCTTGTTATCATACTTATTCCATCTCGTACTAAAAATGCTACCCCACCACCCTTTCCCTCCTGCCTGTCCTTTCGAAATGTCACATACTCCTGAATATTTAGTTCCCAGCTTTGATCTCCTTGTAACCATGTCTCCGTAATGGCTATGAGATCATACCTATTAACTGTTAATTCATTTATTTTGTTCTCAATACTACCTGCATTTGAGTAAAGAGCCATTAATTTTGCCTTTTTACCATTTTTTCCCCCTTTGACCCCATTTGCTGTTTTTTTTTAATGTTTGTACACTCTGTCCTTTCCTGTCACACCCTGGGTATAATTACCTAAGTAGCTGCCCTGCAATGCTGCCATATCCTTTTGCTTTGTAAGCCTACGTATCCCCTCTCCAGAACCCTCCCCCTCTCTATTTAGTTTAAAGCCCTCTCTACAGCCCAAGTTATTCAATTCACCAGGACTCTGGTCCCAGCACAGTTCAAGTGAAGCCTGTCCCATCAGAACAGCTCCCTTCTACCCCAGTACTGATGCCAGTACTCCATGAATAGAAACCCATTCCTCCCACACCAATCTTTGAGCCACGCATTTAACTTCTTGCCTTTATTTACCCTACTCCAGTTTGCCCTTGGCTCAGCTAGTAATCTCAAGATTATTACTTTGGAGGGTCTGCTTTTTAATTTAGCTCCTCACTGTTCAAATTCTTTCAGCAGAACATCCTTTCTAGTCCTATCAATGTCATTGGTACCAACGTGGATGATGACAACTGGATCATTCCCCTCCAAGTTCCTCTCCAGCTCTGAGGATATATCCTTAAAACTGGCACCGGGCAGGCAACACAGCCTTTGGGACTCATGCTCACAGCTGCAGAGAACTGTATCTATCCCCCTAATTATACTGTCCTCTACCCCTAATACATTCCTATTTCTTCCCCCAACTTGAATGGCTCCCTGTACCACAGCATCGTGACCAGTTCGCTCATCCTCCCTGCAGTACCTGCTCTCGTCAACACAGCTTGCAAGAACCTCATAACTGTTGGGCAACTGCAGGAGCCAAGGCTCCTCAAGCACTACCCCCTGTGTCTCCATACCTGCCTTACCTGCAGTCACACCCTCCTGTCCCTGATCACAGACCAAATTTGAATTACCTAATCTGAGGGTTGTGACCCCTCTCTTGGAGCAAAGTGTCTAGGTAACTTTCCCCCTCCCTTTCCCCCAACTTTTTGGCCATTGTATTATTCTTTAGTACCAAGATGTTCATTCTACTCTGGAATTGTGTACTGGGGTTGGACATATCAAAATCTCCCCACTAGGACAATGAATCCTTAGAACCACAAGGCCTTCATGTTTAAAAATGTATTAAGTTATAGATAACAGCACTTGAGTTGATTACACACAAGTCCTCCCTAATCTGCTTAAATTAACAGCTTAAAATGCTAAGATAAAAGCAAGATACTGCGGATGCTGGAAATTTGAAACAAAACAGAAAATGCTGGAAAAACTCAGCAGGTCTGACAGCATCTGTGGAGAGAGAAACAGAGTTGACATTTCAAGTTCATATGATTCTTCTTCTTGAAGAAGAGTCATACGGACTCGAAGCGTCAACTTGGTTTCTCTCTCCAAAGATGCTGTCAGGCCTGCTGAGTTTTTCCAGCATTTTCTGTTTTTGTTTCAGCTTAAAATGCTATGCTGGTAATTTTTGGTTATGAACAAATCCAGCATCCCTTTGCCATCCAAACTGCCTACTTTTGCAAACCATGCTGAATACAGGTAGTGAGTTGTTTTGTAATGGGACCTTAAAACTGGCTGAAACCCTGAAGGCTGAATGAGTTAACATAGTTGTTCCCAAACGGAGGGCCGTGACCCTAATTGGAGTCACAGAAACAGCAATGAGGTCACGAGATTTCCCTCTCATCTTAGACTTCGTCAGCCACCCCTCAGCACCAAGGCCCAGGCAGTATCCAACCCTACCCTTGCCCTGCACGTGTCTCAGTCTCTCTCTTTCTGGGCCATAGGCTCCTGCTACGGCCACTTCACTAAGTCTTCTGTCATCAGGGAATATGGAGAACTTGGCAGAAACCTCAGTAGCCAGTAACTGTCTCATATTATGTTCTATGCCTATTCAGAAGCACTCCACTTTCCTCAAAGTCCAGCCCCAACCATGAGCCAAGCAACAATTCCTCTGCTGCTGACCTGCAGCCTGTCCGAGTCCAACCCTGTCACCATAGCCCGATGAAATGACCTCCAACATCAGCCACGTCAGTACCCTTAACCTGCATTTTAACTTGGCCAAGGTGCAGGAACTGGAACAGCTCAGATGAACAAATGCACTGGTGAGTACATAAAATAACATCTTTACAAAGTACTTTAAAAACAGAGATTTTCTTACAATGTATTATATGTTGCTCCATAATACATGAATTTTACTAATTATATATTGAATACACTGCTTCAGAGCTATTTTCTTTTTGTTGGCATCTGGGATTGCATTAATTTAAGTGTAAAAATGGGGTCATATTGATAAATAGTTTGAAATACTGGATACACACAAGCACATCTGCAGCCAAATTATGATTTTCATTTTAACAGTATTTCTTTAAATACAGGATTTCTAGCTATTCTTTCACCAAAAATTTTAACAGAATCAAAACGTATCGTTTTTCCACTATGCTACATAAAGCTGCCAATGTGTAAAAACAGGCATGGAATATAAATGCAAATTTTGTTACGAGTCTAACCTTGTCACTTGTTTATAATCATAGAATATGAAAGTCTAATTGGGAACTGTTTTCTGCAGAGTTGAAAAGGCAGGTTTTTATCTGGTGGGCTCAATATATTTGAGGAATAAACACTATTTCCTTGAAATCTGTTTATTATAATTTTGGTATCTATCATCAAAGAAAACACTTTCCTAACATCAATCTTGGTGCATGACAAAGTTCTTGTTTAGAATTCAAGTTTCATAGCAACATATAAATTCTCCTGCCTAGAGTCTAAGTGGCCCATTGGAGTTAGACTGTGTAAAACTCTGGAGGATATAGACTTTTATCATCATCTTCAATTATAGAATCAATGCTGATGTATTATTTTAATTCATCTAAGAACTTTTCTAAAACTTTTTCATTCAAATCTATTGAATCTTTATTTTTAGCACAAGGAACACAAAGCACATGCATGTGTGCACAGTAAATGGTTGCCAGAAGTATTCAGTGAACTAAAACCATAAAGTACTATGTAATTCGATCATGGAAATCCACCATTTTCCATGGTATTATCTGTGTCAAAATGGTTTAAAACCATCTCCACAAATGAAACCGTGTACTACTTAACCCATCAGCTTGAGTATTTCTGGAGCATGACAAACCAGGATTTAGATCAAATAATAAATTGTTCAGATTCACTTTCACAGTTTACATTAACTTAACCCCTTGATATATTACTGCCTACAAATTGTTCATTACCATGTGTATAAGATCGTTGGTTTATGGCTTATGATGGTGCCCAAATGCAGATCTTTCCAGTTCAAGTGCAAGGATACTCTTTCGTGCCAGCCAAAAATGATAATTACACTGGAAAACACTCATATCCCAATGCAGTACAACATCTGTTTCCAAACCAACCCAAGTTTAAACCGTTTGGATGGAATATGAAAAGAATTTAATTCCTGACAATACAAGCATAGGAATGGGAAATAAATGCTGGCCTAGCCAGCGACACCCACATCCTGTAAATGAATAAAAAAGCTGCATGGAGCACATATGCTACTTCAAAAAAATTTGCTCCTAAAATTGAGTGCGAAACCTGCAGGTATCTGTTTCAGCACCTTCAAGCAAGTTCAAATTGAGGAAATCAAAAATTAGGATAAAAATTGTGCGCTACAACTAGATTTGAACTAAGTGTGTCCTTCTAGCACAGCATTCACTTACAGCCCTTTTCACCCTTTCTCCAAAATAACCTCTCATGCAGGCTTATCCAACTTGTTGCCTCTGGGGCCATAATTTGTATTTTTTCCCCTGATGTACTGGGTTCCTCCATCATTGTGGATGGGGATATTTGTGGAGCTTCCTCCCTGCCGTGAGTAGTGTCCTAGGCCCAACCATTTTCAGCTGCTTCATCAATGACCTTCCTTCCATCATAAGGTCAGAACTGGGGATGTTCGCTGATGATTGCACAATGTTCAGCACCATTCGCAACTCCTCAGATACTGACGCATGTCCAAATGCAACAAGACCTGGACAATATCCAGGCTCGTGCCGACAAGTGGCAAGTAACATTTGCGCCACACAAGTGCCGAGCCATGACCATCTCCGACAAGATGCAACCCAAGCATCGCCCCTTGACACTCAATGGCATTACCATCGCTGAATCCCCCACTAACAACATCCTGGGGGTTGCCATTGACCAGAAACTGAACTGGACTAGCCATATAAATACTGGGGCTACAAGAGGGTCAGAGGCTAGAAATCCTGCAGCAAGTAACTCATCTCCCAACTCCCCAAAGCCTGTCCACCATCTACAAAGCACAAGTCAGGAGTCTGATGGAATACTCTCCATTTGCCTGGATGAGTGCAGCTCCAAAAACACAAGAAGCCTGACACCGGCCAGGACAAAACAGCCCATTTGATTGGCACCCCATCCACAAACGTTCACTCCCTCCACCACCAACAAGCAGCGGCAGCAGCGTTTAGCATTTATAACATGCACTGCAGAAACCCACCAAGGCTTCTTAGGCAGCACCTTCCAAACCCACGACCAATATATCGCCATTCCTTCGCTGTCGCTGGATCAAAATTCTGGAACTCCCTCCCTACCAGCACTGTTGGTATACCTACACCACATGGACTGTAGCGGTTCAAGGCAGCAGCTCACCACCACCTTCTCAAAGATAATTAGGGATGGACAATAAATGCTGGCCTAGCCAGCAACGCCCACATCCCATAAATAAAAAAGAAATTCACAAGGTTTAGAACATAAAAGGGGGGAAACTGCATCAGTACATTAAAGCCAGCCTTAAAGTTATGTACAAATTTAGAATGATTTTAAAAAAAAGGTAGCAAATGCTAGTCTCATTTGCTTTCCTTCATTATTTACTAAATGATATTTGTTTTGTCCATCATCCAGCAAACCTTAAACCACTAAGCTTGTGATTCTTTCCCATCTCATAACCAGCTATACTCAGGGTACTCGCAATCTCTTGATATCAGAAGGGAAAAAAAAGCTAAACACTAGCAACGTCTTCGTCCGTGAAATGTACAGCTATTTTCTAAAGTAAAACAGACAACAAAATTACAATCTCTAAAATAAGCCTATACTTTTTAAGTGTGTTAAATGCTCATTAATTTTTACTGAGCTAGAAGGCTTTCAGAAAGCTGAAACATTCCATTGTGGCTTCAGAGATAGCGGATGCATTGGTTGTAACGTTCTGGAAAGGTCCCCAATGGATTGGAAAACCGCAAACATAACACCTCTGTTCAAAAAAGGAGGGAGACAGCAAGCAGAAAACTATAGGCCAGTTAGCCTAATATCGATCATTGGGAAAATACTAGAGTTCATTATTAAAGAGGTAGCAGCAGGACATTTCAGGCAGAGTCAACATGGTTTTGTGAATGGAAATTGTGTTTAACAACTTCATTAGAGTTCTTTGAGGATATAACAAGCAGGACGGATAAAGGGGAACCAGTATATGTCGTGTATTTGGATTTCCAAAAGATATTCAATTTGGTGCCACGTAAAAAGGTTACTGTACAAGACAGGAGCTTATGGTGTGGGGGGCATGGATAGATGTCTGACTAATCAACAGGAAATAGAGTTGGGGTAAATAGGTCATTTTCAAGATGGCAAACTATAATAAGGAGTGCCACACGAATTGCTACTGGGGCCTCAACTACTTACAATCTATATTAATGACTTGGATGAAGGAACTGACTGTATTGTGGCCAAATTTGCTGACAATATGAAGATAGGTAGGAAAGTAAGTAGTGAGAAGGATAAAAAGAGTCTGAAGAAAGATATAGATAGGTTAAATAAGTGGGCAAAAATTTGGCATATGGAGTATATTTTGGGGAAATGCGTGAGGTTGTCCACTTTGGCAGGGAGAATAGAAAAGCACAATATTATTTAAAAGGAGCGAGGCTATAGAATGCCGCAGTACAAAGAGATCTGGGTGTCCTTGAACAGGAATCATGACAATATAGCATGTAGGTACAGCAAGTAATTAAGAAGGAAATGGAATGTTGGACTATGTTGCAAGGTGGGGTGGAGTATAAAAGTAGGGAAGTATTGCTACAACTGTACATGCCATTGGTGAAACGAGTAGACAGTTTTGGTCACCTTATTTGAGAAGGGACATACTTGCATTGGAAGGTGGTTCAGAGAAGATTCAGTAGGCTGATTCCTGGGATGAGGGGTTTGCCTTATGAGGAAAGGTGGAGCAGGTTGGGTCTATACTCATTGGACTTCAGAAGGAGGAGGGGAGATCTTACGGAAACATAAGATTCTGAGGGGGGCTTGACAGAGTAGATGTAAGAGAGTGTTTCCCTTGTAAGGGAATCTAGAATAAGCGGGCTGAGTTAAAAATAAGGGGTCTCCCATTTAAGACGAAGAGGAAGAGGAATTTCTTCTCTCAGAAGGTTGTTAGCGTTTGGAATTCTCTTCCCCAGCAAGCAGTGGAGGCTGGGTCATTGAATATATTCAAGGCTGAGTTAGACAGACTTTTGGTTGACAAGGGAGTCAAGGGTTATGGGGGGGCAGGCAGGAAAGTGGAGTTAAGACCACAATCAGATCTCATTGAATAGCAGAGCAGGCTTGGGGGGCTGAATGGCCTACTCCTGTTCCTACTTCTCATGTGCTTATGTTCTTATGGTTCATTATTAATGGTTTGAATCAGCTAGAAAGAAAATGTCAATTCGGAGTGAAATCAACTTGTCTCATAGATTTTAAATCCAGGAGTACACAACCCCTAGGCGTTCGACAGACTCCGAACTCCTACTGGAACACCCCAGAACTGATTTCTCAATTTCACAAGTCAGCAATCACTGAGACAAGGTGACTGGTGCAATGCAGTCAGCAGCCTTGATGCATCTAATTATAACAGGTCCTGCTCGATACATTTTGGCAGCTGCCATCTAACTTCCCTATGGCCAAATGGGGGAGTTCTGGTATCGCTGGTTGCCCTTTCACCCTGGCTAGTCTAAAAGATGCACCCATAATGGTTGGTCACAAATTGTCAAAGTATTCTTCTGGTTTCTTGCTGTCATTCCAACTGGCAAAGGCTTGATGCTGCTCTCTCCGGTCACAGTTCAGCTCAGCGAACCCCTTCATCTGCCATTGGAACATTGACCCACAGAAGATTCAATCGCTATTAATGGAACACTGGGTCAACACATCTAATGCAACAATGGAGTCGCCGTTCACCCTTTATCCTTGCTTGCTCAGAGCTAATTCAGCCAAATAGCATGGGGAAGTGCCAGTGCTTTGCAACAAATTACTCGCTGTGGAAATCAGATTCCTAACTCCAGAGCAAAATAGTCAGACCATGGTCGCACAAATCAAAGGAAATACACAGTACAAAGCTCTCAATTAAGGTAATTTCAGGTCCCCCCCAACCCCACAGAGGGCAGTACTCTTTTTTAGGAAGACATTTGGGCCAGAATTTTTCGCTCGTCGGGCAGGCGCGCGCCAGACCCGAACGAGCATTAAAATGATGGGCAATATTTCGGTTGGCGGGTGCATGCAGGAGTCAGCAGCATGCTTGCTGACAATTAACAGGCCTATTAAGGCCATTAAAGTTATAATTGAATTAAACTTTCCGCTGGCCATCCAACCTTACAGTTGGTGGGCAGGCGAAAAGGCCAAGCAGTTTTGGATTTTTTAGGAAACCTTATCCATGGGCGGTGGTTTCCAACAGTTATTAAAAATTAAATAAAAATTTTAACATTTCATTAATAACATGTTCCTGCTCATGTGACAGTCACATGAAGGGACATGTTTAACAACATTTTAAAAGTCTATTTTTAATTTTTAAAATCTTCCTCCACTCATGCGCAAAGTTCCCTGCTCACCCTCCTCCAATCCCAACACACAGGCAGCGCTGAGTGCCACAGCATGCGTTTCACTCTGGGCGGGTCTTAATTGACCCGCCAGCATGAAATCGCAGTCATGGCCCATTCGCGGGCGGCGGTTGGTTTTCCGACCGCTCCCGCTCACCCCGCCAATCCCGCACGGCGAGGGCCTCGGTTTACCATTTCCCACTTTGACTTAGTCGCTGAAAATTTTCCGTTTTCAGTTAATCATCATGGGTACGGTCACATAATGGTAATACAAAAGGCTGCACTAATGACCCAAATACAGGAGTTAAAATCCCATCATGCAGCTGGAGAATTTAAATTCAGTTAATTAATTAAATGTGAATTAAAAAGCTAGATTCAATAATGGCGACTAAAAAACCACCTTTGGAGCGGCGGGGACTTCAGTTTGAAAAGGGCAGGGAGAGCGGCAGGTACTTCAGTTTGGGTAACTTGCTGGGAGTCAGAACAGAGTGGGGCGGACCTGCGGGAGACAATCGGGAGCTGAGCAGCGCGCTCTTTCACTGTTTAAGCTACTGGGAAGCTGCAGTCCAGGGAAAAGAAAAAAAAGCAACTGTGATGTCACAGGAAGCTAGTAAGCTGATTGGCCAGTAGGTGCTCAGTCTAAGGAACAGTGTGTGAGAAACCAGCTTAGGACAGGCAAGTTAAGGTAGATCTATAAATAAAAACTAATAAACTTTAAAATAATAAACCAAAATTTGAAAACTTTAAAATTAAAATCACACAATAAAGATAAAAGCAATAAAAATAAAATAATTTAAACAAACATCTAAAACACATACCTTGTAATTAAGAAGCATATAACCTTTAGTTGTCAGATGCACTTGCATTCAATAAACAAAGTAAATTGTAGCATACATAAGAAAAGTAATTGAAGTAAATTAACTAAATAACATAAGTTAAAATGGCGGAACAGGTGCTATGTTGCAGCTGTGAGATGTGGGTGCTTTTGGATGCCAAGGCGATCCATGACAACATCATCTGCAGGAAGTGTAAGCAACTTGATGAATTCCAGATCAGGATTATTGACCTGGAAGCTGAAATACAGACACTGCTCAACATATGGGAGAGGGGGAAATACCTGGATGCTTTGTTCCAGAAGATAGTCACACCTTTTAGAAGAGGATCATCTGTTTTAGTCAGCAGTGAGGGACAGGAGGATGTGACTGCCAGTGAGGCAAGTAATGGGGCTAGGCAGACAGTGGGGGAGGAGCATCAGGCTTTGCAATTGTCAAACAGGTTTGAGGTGCTCACAACCTGTGTCAATGAAAGCGAAGTCTGCAAGGTGGATGAGCTGGCTGGCCACAGCACTGTGGTACAGGAATCTGTTCAAGTGGAGGGAGCAAAAAGGAATGTAGCAGTAGTAGGGGATAATATAGTGAGGAGGATTGACACTGTTCTCTGAAGCAAAGAGTGAGAGTCCAGACAGATACATTGCATGCCGGTGCCAGGGTTCAGGACATCTGCTCAAGGCTGGAGAGGAACTTGCAATGCGGGGGGTTGGGGGGGGAGATCCAGTTGTCATGGTCCATATAGTACCCATTGACATTGGTAGTACTAGGAAAGAGGTTCTGCAAAGTCAGTATGAGGAGCTAGGTACCAAATTGAAAAGCAGACCCTCAAAAGGTAATAACGTGCAAATTGGCATAGGGCAAATAAGATTAGAGACACAAATGCATGGCTCAAAGGCTGGTGTGGGAGAAGTGGGTTCCGTTTGGCGGAGCACTGGAATTAGTACTGGGGAAAGTGGGGGCTCTTAGGACCATTGGGACGGTTTACACCTGAACCATTCTGGGACAAGTGTCCTCGCAAATTGCATAACTAGGGAAGTAGAGAGGACTTTAAACTAAACAACAGGGGTGAGGGGGTCAAGCTTGGATAGAAATTCAAGGTGTAGAGTCAAGATAGGAGAGCAAAATAGTAATATGAGAAATGAGGGTCAGAGAATGGCAGGAAGGGACAGAGAGACAAAACCTAAAAATACACCAACAGTCAAGATGAGATGTTACAAAGGTAACTAAAAGACAAAACTGAAGGCTCTCTATCTGAATGCACGTAGCATTCATAACAAAGTAAATGAATTGATGGCCACATTGAAGTAAATAAATATGGTCTGATAGCAATTATGGAGACATGACTGCAGGACGACAAAGATTGGGTCCTTAAGATTGAAGGGTACATGACATTCAAGAAGAATAGAAAGCTAGGTAAAGGTGATGGGGTAGCACTGTTAATCAATGAGGACATTGGTGCAATATTTAGGGATGACCTTAGTTAAGGAGATCAGGATGTAGAACCGGTTTGGGTGGAAATGAGGAATAGTAGGGGAAAAAAGTCATTAGTGGGAATGGTCTACAGGCCCCTTATCAGTAGCCACAGTGTAGGACAAAGTATTCAAGAGAAAATATTGTGTGCTTGTGATAAAGGGGCAGCAATAATCATGGGTGATTTTAATCTACACAAACTGGAAAAATCAGGCTGGCAGTAGTAGCCTGGATGAGGAGTTCTTAGAATGCTTTTGAGATAGTTTTATGAGCAGCATGTTCTGGAGAGCAGGTTATATTAGATTTGGTATTGTGTAATGTGACAGGATTAATCACTGACCCCAGAGTAAAGGCACCCCTAGGTAGCAGCGACCACAATATGATTGAATTTTACATCCAGCTTGAAAGAGAGAAGAGTGGGTCTAAGACCAGTATCTTAAATTTAAATAAGGGCAGCTATGTGAGGATGAAAGTTGAGCTAGCTGAAGTGAACTGGGAAACAAAGCTAGAGGATAGATCAATAGAGAAGCAGTGGCAGACATTTAAGGGGATATTTCAGAGTATCCAGAATAAGTACCTTCCTGCTATAAAGAAAAATTCTAAGGGGAGGACCCACCATCCGTGGTTAACTAGAGGGGTTAAGGAAAGCATCAAAATTACGTAAAAAGCATACAACTCTGCAAAGATGAGTGGCAGGACAGATGATTGGACAGAGAATGACTAAAAGTTTAATCAGGGGAAAGAACTTAGAATATGAGAGGAAGCTAGCTAGAAATGTAAAAACAGATAGCAAAAGTTTCTACAGGTGCTTAAAAAGGATATGAGTGAGTAAAGTGAGTGTTGGTCCTCGAGTGACAGTGGGGAGTTAATAGTAGATAATATGGAAATAGCAGAAGAAATGAATAAATATTTTGCTTCTTTGTTCACTATAGAAGATACAAAAAAACATTCCAGTAATAGCTGCAAATCAGATGGTAAAGGGGAGAAAGGAATTTGGTGAAATTGAAATCACTAAGGAAACGGTGCTGAGCAAATTGATGGAGCTACAGGAGAGGTGCCAGAGGACTGGAGGACAGCCAATGTGGTACCATTATTCAAGAAGGGAGGAAGGGATAAACCAGGGAACTACAAGCCAGACAGTCTAACCTCAGCGGTGGGGAAACGATTGGAAGCAATTCTGAGGGACAGAATTAATCTACACTTGGGGAGGCAGGGATTAATCAAGGACAGTCAGCATGGTTTTGTCAAGGGGAGGCCATGTCTGACCAATTTGATTGAATTTTTCGAAGAGGTGACCAGGTGTGTAGATGAAGGCAATGCATTTGACGTAGTCTACTTGGACTTCAGCAAGGCTTTTGATAAGGTCCCACATGGGAGACTGATAACGAAGGAAAGACCCCATGGGATCCAAGGCAATTTGGCAAATTGGATCCAGAATTGGCCGAGTGGCAGAAAGCAGAGGGTGATGGTCGAGGGCTGTTTTTGTGACTGGATGCCTGTGTCCAGTGGGGTTCCACAGGGATCGGCGTTGGGTCCCTTGTTGTTTGTGGTACATATAAACGATTTAGACTTGAATGTAAGAGGGTTGATCAGTAAGTTCGCGGATGACACGAAAATTGGTGGGGTGGTAAATAGAGAGGAGAATAGCCTTAGGTTACAGGAGGATATAGACAGGCTGGTCAGATGGGCTGATCAGTGGCAAATGGAATTTAATCTGGATAAGTGTGAGGTGATGCACTAGGGCAGGACAAACAAGGCACGGGAAAACACGATGAATGGTAGGATCCTGGGAAGTACCGAGGATCAGAGGGACCTTGATGTGCATGTCCACCGGTCCCTTAAGGTAGTGGGACAGGTAGATAAGGTGGTTAAGAAGGCATATAGGATCCTTGCCTGTATTAGCTGAGGCAGAGAACATAAGAGAAGGGAGGTTATGCTGGAACTGTATAAAACGCTGGTTAGGCCACAGCTAGAGTATTGCATGCAGTTCTGGAGTCCACATTATAGGAAAAATGTGATTGCACTAGAGAGTGCAGAGGAGATTTACCAGGATGTTGCCAGGGCTGGAGAGTTTGAGTTATGAGGAGAGATTGGATAGACTGGGGTTCTTTTCCCTGGAGCAGAGGAGATTGAGGGGGGACATGATTGAGGTGTATAAAATTATGAGGGGCATAGGGTAGACAGGAAGGAAATTTTCTCCTTGGTGGAGGGATCAATAACCAGGGGACATAGATTTAAGGTAAGGGGCAGGAGGTTTAGAGGGGATGTGTGGAAGAATTTTTTCACCCAGAGGGTGGTGGGAATTTGGAACTCACTGCCTGAACTCACAACATTTAAGAAGTATTTGGATGTGCACTTGTGATGCCACAGCATACAAGGCAATGGGCCTAGTGCTGGAAAATGGGATTAGAATAATTAGGTACTTGTTTGACCGGTCAGACTCAATGGGCCGAAGGGCTTTTTTCTGTGCTGTAGACCTCTATGACTCTAGCTGCAGGCTGGCAAGTCTCCGGATCCCAATGGACTATATCCTAGGGTCTTAAAAGGGGTGGCAAATGAGGTAGTCGATGTGCTAGTGTTAGTTTTCTAATATCTGCTAGATTCTGGAAAGGTTCCATCAGATTGGAAAGTAGCAAATATAACCCCTCTATTCAAGAAGGGAGGGAGGCAGAAAACAGGAAACTATAGGCCAGCTAGCTTGACATCTGTTGCAGAGAGGTTGTTAGAATTTAAGGAGGTTATAGCTGGGCGCTTAGGAAAGCTCAAGGCATTCGGAAAGAGTCAGCATGGTTTTGTGAAAGGAAAATCATGTTTAACCAATTTATTGGGAGATTTTTGAATGAGTAACATGCGCAGTGGATAAAGGGGAGCCTGTAGATGTACTGTATTTGGATTTCCAGAAGGCATTTGGTAAGGTGCCATATCAAAAATTATTACGGGAAATAAAAGCGCATGGTGTATTGGGTAATATATTAGCATGGATAGAAGATTGGCTGGCAGAGAGCAGAGAGCATGCATAAATGGGTCTTTTTCTGATTGGCAGGATGTGACAAGTTGCATCCCATAGGGGCCTGTACTAGGGCCTCAACTTTTTACGATTTATATCAATGACTTAGATTAGGGGAATGAAGGCATGGTAGCTAAATTTGCAGATGACACAAAGATAGGTAGGAAAGTATGTGGTGAAGAGGACATGAGGAGGTTGCTGATGGATGTAGATAGATTGAATGAGTGGGCAAAGGTCTGGCAAATGGAGTTTAATGTGGGAAAATGTGAAGTTGTTCACTTTGGCAGGAAGAACAAAAAAGCAGAGCATTACTTAAATGGAGAATGGCTGCATAATTCTGAGGTGCACAGGGATCTAGGTGTTCTAGTACATGAATCACAAAAAGTTAGTATGCAGGTACAGCAAATAATTAAGAAGGCTAATGGAATGCTATCCTTCATTACAAGAGGGATTGAACATAAAAGGAGGGATGTTATGCTTCAGTTGTACAGGGCATTGGTGAGACCACATCTCAAATACTGTGTGCAGTTTTGGTCTCCTTATTTAAGGAAGGATACAAATGCATTGGAGGCGGTTCAAAGGAGGTTTACTAGATTGATACCTGGAATGAGCGGGTTGTCTTATGAGAAAAGGTTAGACAGACTGGGCTTGTTTCCACTGGGGTTTAGAAGAGTGAGGGGTGATTTGATTCAAGTATACAAGATCCTGAACAGCCTTGACAAGGACATCGAAAGGATATTTCCTCTTGTGGGAGAGTCTAGAACTAGGGGGCACTGTTTTTAAATTAGGGTCACCCTTTTAGGACAGAGATGAGGAGAAATTTTTTCTCTCAAAGGGTTGTGCGAATTTGGAATTCTCTGCCTCAAAGTGGTGGAGGTGGGGTCATTGAATATTTTTAAAGGCAGAGATTGATTCCCTTGCCTAACAAGAATCTAAGGTTATCAGGGTTAGATGGGAATGTGGAAATCGAAACACAAGGTCAGCCATGATCTTATTGAATGGCGGAGCAAGCTCAAAGGGCCGAATGATCTACTCCTGTTCCTATTTCTTGTGTCATGTCCTTGTCCTTTAGGGAAAAAGCCTGCTGTCCTTACTCTTGCAAGCGACCAAGCAAGCCACTATTGAATCAAACTGCAATAAAGAAAGTTAAGAATAAAACCAGATGGATCCAAACTTGGATCCTCCAAGACACTTGATATAACCCAGCCGAACTGACCCTGCATGGATTTCCTCAACAACATCTGGGGGTGTTATATAAAAATTGGGACAACTGTGCCACAAACTGCACAAGCATCAGCTGACAGTCATAATCATAGAATCATACCTTTCAGCCAACATCCGAGACTCCTCCATCACTATTCCTTGGAGTGTCTTATCGGACCGGCAAGACAAACCAATTTAAGGCGGCAGCTCAGTGATAAATTGGAAGAGAGTGACTCTGGGAATTCTTAACAGACTCCACAGCCCATGAAGTCTCAAGACATCAGGTCAAACTTTGGTTCAATCACAAAACATGACCACAACCTTCATGGACAAGGAAACCTCCTGCTGGTCTTCAGTTAATGAATCAGCACCATCATGTTGAGCACCACCAGAAGCACTGAAGACAGCAAGTGCACAGAATGTACTCCGAATGTCCATCACCAAGAGTGGCTCAGTAGCACCACTGTTGACTGAGCTGGCCGAGTTCTCAATGACATATCTGCCAGACTAGGCCTATAGCAGACAGGTGAGAACACCACCACAAGGGAAAAGCTTAACTAACCTTGTCCTCACCAATGTACCTGTCACAGATGCATCTATTCATAACAGTATTGGTAAGAGTGACCTCTGCAATGCTTTTGGAGGAAAAGTCCCATCTTCACACCGAGAATACTTGATATCATGTTTTGTCACTGCCACATTTTCAAACGATAGATTCAGAACAAATCTGGCAGCTCAAAACTGGGCATCCATAAGGAAGTGGAAGGGAATTAGAGGAGCAAATATGTAGACAGATTTCGGAGTGCAAAAACAATAATCATTGGGGGCTTCAACTACCCTAATATCAATTGGGATATGAACAGTGTGAAGTACACAGAGGGCACAAAATTCTTGAACTGCATTCAAGAGAACTTTTTAGCCAGCACGTAACAAACCCAATGAGAAGGAGCACAATTCTAGATTTAGTCTTAGGAAATGAATCTGGGCAAGTAGATGAAGTAGCAGTAGGGGATCATTTTGGAGTTAGCGACCATAACATAGTTAGATTTAGCATCATTATGGAAAAGGACAAAGGTAAAACAGGAGTAAAAGTTCTAAAATTGGGGGAAGACAAATCTTACAAAGCTGAGAGGTGAGCTGGCGAGAGTGAACTGGATACATCTATTAGAAGGAAAAACTGTGTCAAATCAGTGGGAAGTATTCAAAGGCGAGATTCAACAGGCACAGTGTAGACATGTTCCCACAAAGAAAAAGGGTGGTACTGCCAATTCTAGAGCCCCCTGGTTATCCAGAAGCATACAGGCAAAAAAAGCAGAAAAAGAAAGCTTATGACAGTCACAAAAGACTTATTACTGTAGAGAGCTTAGAGGAGTAAAGAAAGTACAGGGGTGAAGTAAAAATGGAAATTAGGAAAGCAAAGAGTACAAAAAAGTATTGGTAGGTAAAATAAAAGAAAAGCCTAAAATGTTTTACCAGTACGTTAACAGCAAGAGAATAACTAAGGGAAAGGTAGGCCTATCAGAGATGTACATGGTAACTTGTGGGTATATGCAGAAGATGTGGGCAGGGTTCTCAATGAGTATTTTGTCTCTGTCTTCACTAAGGAGAGAGACGATGCAGACATTCTAATTAAAGAGGAGTGGTGTGAAATATTTGATACAATAAGCATACTGAGAGAAGATGTACTGGAGGGACTGATATCCTTGAAGGTGACCAGGGCTAGATGGATTGTATCCCAGGCTGTTGAAAGAAACCAGGGAGGAAATAGCAGCCGCGCTGAGATAATTTTCCAATCCTCACTGAAAACAGGCAAGGTCCCACAGGATTGGAGGTCTGAGAATGTTGTACCATTATTTATAAAGGGTGCGAGGAACAGGCTAGAAAATTGTAGGCTGTTCAGTCTGACTTCAGTGGTGGGCAAATTATTAAAAACAATTCTGAAAAACAGGATAATTACTTAGAACTTAGAAAGGCACAATTCGATCAGGGATAGTCAGCATGGTTTTGTTAGGGGAAGATCGTATCTTACTAACTCAATACAATTTTCTGAGGAAGTAACAAGGAGGATTGATGAGGATCGTGCAGTGGATGCTGTCTACATGGATTTCAAGGCATTTGACAAGGTCCCACATGGCAGACTGTTCAGAAAAGTGAGAGACCAAGGGATCAGGGGAAGGCAGCAGGTTGGATCCAAAATTGGCTCAGTGACAGGAAACAAAAGGATAATGGTCAATGGATGTTTTTTGCGAATGGAAAACGGTTTCCAGTGGCGTTCCACAGGGCTCAGTGTTGGGGCCCTTGCTGTTTGTTATATATATTAATGATTTACACTTAAATATGGGAGGCATGATTGGGAACTTTGCTTGTGACAAAAATTGGCCTTGTAGTTGAGTGACGAGGATAGCGGTCGACTCCAAAATGATATTAATGATTTGGTTGAGTGGGCGGAGAAGTAGCAAATGGAATTCAATCCGCAAAAGTCTGACGTAATACATTTAGGAAAGGCAAACAAAGCAAGGGAGTACTCAATAAGCGGGAAGTTATTGAGAGGGGTTGAGGAAGTGAGAAGCCTTGGAGTGCATGTCCACAGGTCCTTAAAAGGTGGCAGGGCAGGTGGACAAGGTAGTCAAGAAAGCATAGAATGCTTTCCTTTGTTGGACGAGGTGCTGAATACAAAAGCAGTGGTGTAACGGTGGAACTGTATAAAACGCTGGCTAGGCCACAGCTGGAATTGTGTACACAGCTCTGGTCACCACATTACAGGAAGGACATAATTGCTCTGGAGAGAGCGCAGAGGAGATTTACAAGAATGTTGCCAGGGCTTGAAAAGGAGAGATTGGATAGGCTAGGGTTGTTTTCCTTAAAACAGAGGCGGCTAAGGGGTGACCTAATTGAGATGTACAAAATTATGAGGGGCCTAGGTGGGGTAGACAGGAAAGACTTGTTTCCCCTAGCTGAGGGGTCAATTACCAGAGGATATAGATTTAAGGTGATTGGTAAAAGGATTAGAGGGAACATGAGGGAAACCTTTTTCACCCAGAAGGTGGTGGGCATCTGGAATTTACTGCCTAAATTGGTGATTGAGGCTGAAATGCTCAACTCATTTAAAAAGGTTTATTGGGTCTGCATCTGAAGTGCTGTAACCTTCAAGGCTATGGACCAGGTGCTGGAAAATGGGGTTAAAATGAGTGGCTAGTTTCTTTTTTCTCTTTTTGGCTGGCACAGACATAATGGGCTGAGTGGCCTTTTTCTGCACCGTAACTTCTCTATGGTTCTATGGCACCAAGAGCCATCAGCAGCAGAATTGTTTTTCACCACAATCTGTAACTCACAGCCCAGCATTTCCCTCACTCTACCATTACCATCAGGCCAGGGAATCAACCCTGCTTCACTGCACATATATGAGTGTACCAGGGGAAGCATTAAGCATACCTAAAAGTGAGGTGCCAGTCTGTGAAGCTACAACACAGGACTACATACATGCTAAACAGCAGAAAACACATGTGATAGACAGAGCTAAGCAATTCCACAACCAACAGATCGGATCAAATTTCTACAGTCCTGCCACATCCAGTTATGAACATTGGTGGGCAGTTAAACTATTGATGGAAGAAGGCTGCTCCATGAAGATCCCTAACTGCAATGATGGTGGAGCCGAGCACAAGTGCAGAAGACAAGGCTGATGCATTTGCAACTATCTTCAGCCAGAAATTGAGTGGATGATCCTTTGCTGCCTCCTCCTGAGATCTCCACTAACATAGCTACCAGTCTTCAGCTAATTCAATTCACATCACATATCATCTAGAAACAGCTGATCATACCAGATTTTGCAACGGTTATGGGCCCAACAATATCTCAGCTCAAAATGCTGAACATTTGAGCTCCAGAACTAGCCACACCTCTCTCTCTCACCAAGCTGTTGCACAGCTTAAACACTGGCATCATTAGGAATAGGCAATAAATGCTGGCCTTGGCCAGCAACAATCACATTCCATGAGTGAGTAAAAAAGTCTACCCAACAAAGTGGAAAATTGCCCTGCCCAGAAAAAGCAGGAAAAATCCAATCCAGCCAATTAAGCCTGACTATAATCACTAACAGTGAAGGAAGATATGGTCAACAGTGCTATCAAGTGACAATTACTCACCAATATCCTGCTCAACGATGCTTAGTTCGGTTTTTGACAAGGTCACTTGGGCTCCAAACCTCATTGTGGTTCAAACATGGACAAGAGAGCTGAATTCCAGAGGCATGGTGACAGTGATTGCCCTTGATATCAAGGCAACATTTGGTAAGTGAGGCATCAAGGAGCCCTAGTAAAATTGAAGTCAATTGGAATCCACCGAGTAAAGCCTAACACAAAAGGAAGACAACTGTGGTTGCGAAGGCTGATCATCTCAGAACTTGGACATTGCTAGAGGAGTTCCTCAGGGTAGTGTTCTAGGTCCAACCAAATTCAGGTGTTTCACCAATAACCTTCCTTTAATCATAAGATCAGATGTGGGGATGTTCACTGATAATTGCATAGTGTTCAAATCTATTCATAACCTTTCAGCTAACGATGCAGTCTGTGCCCACATGCAGTAAGACCTGGACAACATTCAGGCTTGGGCTGCTAAGTGATAAGTAAAATTTGCATCACACAACTTCCAAACAATGATCTCCATTAAGGAAGTCTAGCTCCCTCCCATTGACATTCAATTGAATGGCCATCAACCGAATCCCCATCAACATACTGGGGCTTACCATTGACCAGAAACTTAATTGGACCAACCATGTAAATATTGTGGCTACCCCAGCAGGTCAGAGGCTAGGTATTCTGCTTTGAACAATTCATCACATAACTTCCCAAAGCCTTTTCAACACCAGTAAGTCACAAGTCAGGAGTATGATGGAATACTCAAATTGCCTGGATAAGTGCAGCTTCAGAAACACTCAAGAAGCTTGACACCATCCCAAAAAAAAGCATTCTGCTTCATTGGCACCCATCCACAATCTTAACCATTTCTCCCTTCAACACTGGTGCCTCATGGCTGCAATGTGTGCCATCTACAAGATGCACTTCAGCAACTTTTTTGACTGCATCTTCCAAATCTGTGACCTCTACTACCACCTAGAAGAACAAGGGCAGTCGGTACATGGGAACACCACCACCTCCAAGTTACATACCATCATGACTTAGAAATATATCAGGTCCAAATTCTGAAACTCCCTACCTAACAGCACTGTGGGTGTACATACACCACTGTGAATGTTCAAAAAGACAGCTCATCACCACTTGCTCAAGAGCAACTAGGGTTGAGTAATAAAAGGCTAGCCTTGCCAGACACACCCACATCCCATGAATGAATAAAAAATTCTCCCATTTTACTAATTTCTGCATCTCTTGCTTTAACACTTCCCTGTTTTGAGTAATTATTTGCCTTTTTGGCTATTTTTTCCACTTTCAGTTGATGGATTTCCATCATTTACAAATTTTTGCAGCTATCAATTCACTGTTTCCCTGCTTTTCAGTTAATCATTTTCACTTTCAGGCTTAGTCTCTGAATATTATTTACAACTTTTTGGTTGATCACTTCCCACTTTTTATTCATTTTCGTCAAAAAACCTCCACGTCTTGACAGAATTGTTACTCAGCATCGCCAAGTAAATAAAACAGTGCTCAAATGTATAAATAATTTTTATACAGAAAAAATATGTTGCATTATGGGGGTGGAGTCTGGTGATCCGTGGAGTTTTTCTAACATGGTAGGGGGCCTCAAAAGTAAAAATATTGTGAGCTCCTGGCATATGGGCCAGGAATTAGCATCAGTATGAGTTTTTTTTAAAAAGTGAACATGTCCCCATCTCAAGAATGACAAAGACTTGCAGCAGGCATTTTCTGCACTGGATCCTAGGTAAAGACTCGGTTGGTCTGAATAAGTTTCTTTAAAAACATGCACACAACTCTGGAAGAGAATAATCATTTGGAAGGATTGGTCTTTTGACTGTATCCTGTGCTTTACTTCACTAAATGATAAAAACACACTTACCCCCAAAACACCAAATCTTTCACAGAAGTCCCATCCACAAAGGAAATCAATCTCATAGTTATGATTGAGAATAACTATGGCATTCTCTGTACCGTATTTAATGTAATCCTTTCGGTCAGTATAAAGGGTACATTCTGTGCATGACCACCATTCCAACAAGCACACCAACTCTGTAATTAAAAGAAAACACAAAAGTTACACCATTAAGTTCTTGCCCATCACTAAGTATAACAAGAGAACTGTCCATGTGTATTTGGCTCTTATTGAATGATGGAAGTTGGTGTGGCCAAAGATTTTACTGGCCTAATTTCCATTCTAAAAGACCAACAGGGATACTGCATGGGCAGTGGGTTTGGTACTAGACATTTAAGTCTGGAGCTGGGGCTGAAAAGCGTGAACAGATGGAGCTGAAAATTTCTTTGATGGCTGTAAATGACTGACGGGCTGGAAGTCACAATCCAATTCCTAACAGCCATGAGTCCAATGCACAAAACTGACTGACTTGGTACTGATTAGAAATCTCACTTACAGAGGCAACAAGATGATTGATGTAAAAAATGGCATAGTGTCACACTGATCCAGCAGGATGGTGTGCTGGGTTTTCGCCAAGGAAAGAACTGGAGTTAGCATTGGCACTAAGTATTCAGAATGGAAAAAAATTCTTTCCCCAGCGCCAACATTCACCCTTTGCCTTCAGTACAAAGTTCACGAAAATAAAAAGACAAATGTAACCATTAAGAACTGCGATTGCTCTACTCCATGTTTCTATCATTTTCACCGTGAATTTATAAATTTCACTTGGGTCAAGCAAGGATATTAAAATAAGAAAAACCATAGGGTCAACAAGCCAGTGTTTCACATCCAATCTGTTGTATCACAGACTAAATAATCCATTCTCAAGGCACAAACTAAGTTGGCAAAGTTTCTGTCTGGCTGAAGTTTAAAAAAAAATAGAAACACCAGGACACTTTAATTCAGAGCACATGCATCTTATGTGATTCATCCTTAGCATAACATTTCCAGCAACTCAGTTGCTATCAGGTTCTCATTCTAATAACCTCCATCCAGATCTTTCTTGAAAAGGATTAATTAACTTTCAACTTGTTGACTATTCCAAATACCTATTGTTGCTTTTCTGAGGCAAGTGACTAGAGGAGCTGCAATGAGGAAGTAATTCCTTCATGAATACGCTGGCAAATACTAGTATTGCTTAAAACTTTAATCTAATTGGATGATCATCAAGTACCCATGTACAGAGGAAGAAACAATAACCTTTAAAATCGGAAAACATGCCAAGAGGCTTAATCAGACAAAAGTTTGACACCGAGCCAAGAGTGATTTTGGATAGTTGAGTAAAGGTTGCATAGATTTTAGAGGAGAGTTTTAAAAAGGAAGAAAGGCAGTCTTCCCCTCTTAAAGGGAAGCTACACTGAAAGAAGAAGGAGCTGTTGCTGCAATTAGAGAGAAGGGAAGCGAGGCACCATGGCAGGCAGGGTTCTCTGTGTTTCACAGATGTAGCTGCCTTAATCGTTGGGGGGGCGGGAGGGGGGAGAGAAACAGGAGGAGAGACACCATGTTTCTGTAGGTGGGAGTGGTGTGGTGGTACAAGAACCTTAAGGAACACTCTTTAAAAGGCAATGGGATTGGGCGGCCACAGAGGTGAACTCCGAGTTTGGCCCCAGGACTTGGCAGCAGTGTCAGATGATGTTGAATAATGTCATGCAGATGGTCAAGGTCAGTTAACGCATCTTTAGAAGGACATCTCGTATCCACCACACTGCCAAACTTTCATACTGCTCAATGCACCAAAACCCTATCACTCACACATGAGCAGTTCAAAGCAATCGAGCCTCACATTTAACATTCAGATATTTCATCTCATCCTCACACCTTCCAATGGTGCCAGTCTCACAACTCTTGCTACCTCAATATTTAACAGCTATTCATCTATGGTAGGCAATTGAATAGCAGTCATATATTGCAGCTATATATGACAGCAATTCAACTAAACAGTGCAACACAATCACTGACATTCTGCCCTTTATCTTGCAGGGCAAGGTTGCCCATGATAGAAGGGAGCAAAGTCAAACTGGCAGGTGACAGGCATGACTTTATCCCAAGCCTGATCGAGGAGATGGTGCCACGCATCATGAGGCTGGCTGCAACAAAGCTCATGCCATCTGGTATCAGAGAGAGCATCCAGGATGACTGTACATTACTAATGCCTCGAGGCCCATCTCAACTCCCACTTCATATTGCGAACTGACATGGTGGGCAAGTTAGAGATGATATGTGCATACACCTTTTGCTTTACAGACCACCTGGCCCTGCCTTTTTGATTTTCTCCTTTCATATACCCAAGAATTTCTGCCAGCCCAGCCATGGCAGCCTCAGGATGAAGAAAGAGAGCAACACCACACCAGTAATGAAGAAATACTAACTTAATCTGACACTTGCAGCCACCAACTCAGATGCTGTCACTGCACAAACATAACAGGCATAGTGTAGAGTACATGTTCTAGATTCTCCAGACAAGGGAAACTACCCCTCGGAGTCTACCCCATTAAGCTCCTTCAGAACCCTGGATATTTCAATATCATCTCTCATCCTTCTAACCTCCAGAGTATAGTTTCAATTTACTCAGCCCATCATAGGACAATCCTCTCAATCCAGGAACCAATGTAGTGAACCTTTACTGTAACATCTCCAAGGTAACCAAATTCCTCATTTAATATAGAGACCAAAACCGCACGCACTACTCCAGGTATGGTCTCACCAAAGTCCTATACAACTGTAGCAAGACCTCCTTATTCTTGTACTCCAACCCCCTTACAATAAAGGCCAGCATACCATTTGCCTCCCAATCGCTTGCTGTACCTGCATGCTAACTTTGAGTTCCTTGTACAAGTATACTCAAGTCTCTCTGTACAACATTTACAAGTTTCACACCTTTTAAAAAATCTATTTTTCCATTCTTACTACCAAAGTGAATAACTTCACACTCCCCCACATTATACTCCATCTGTCACCTTGTTGCCCACTCATTTAATCTGTCTATATCTCTTTGCATCCTCTGTGTCCTCACAGCTTACGTTCCCACTACCTTATGTCATCAACAATCTTGGAACATCACTCTTGGTCTCTTCATCTAGTCGCAAACATAAATCGTAAATAGCACATCCTTGCAGCACTCTACTAGTTACAACCTGTCACCTTGAAAATCCAGTTCTGTTGAAGGGTCGTGAGGACTCGAAACATCGACTCTTTTCTTCTCCACCGATGTTGCCAGACCTGCTGAGTTTTTCCAGGTAATTCTGTTTTTGTTTTGGATTTCCAGCATCTGCAATAGTTTTTTGTTTTTACCTTGAAAATACCCCATTTATCCCCATTCTTTACTTCCTCCATCCTTGCTACTATATTATCCCCAACTCCATGAGCCCTTATCTTGTGTATCAACCTTCCATGTGGTACCTTATGAAATGCCTTGTAGATATCCCAATAAGTCTACTGGGCTCCCCTTTTATCTATCCTACTAGGTACACCCTCAAAAAAATCATATTAAGATCAGAGTGCTTTGTTAACCTTCCTTTGATTCCAGCATCTTCCTGATGACGGAAGTCAGGCTAATTGGCTTATGATTTCCAGTTTTAAATCTCCCTCCTTTTTTTGAATAGGAGTATTACATTTGATTACTTCTAATATGCTTGGACTGTTCTGAATTTTGAAAAATCATAACTAATGCATTCACTATCTCTGCAGCTACCTTTTTTAGAACCCCTAGTATATAGGCCATCAGGTTCTGGTGGTGTTCGCTTTTTGTCGTATCTCCAATATTCATTCCTCTGCTGATATTAATTATCTTAAGCTCTTTAATCTTATTAGTCCCTTTGTTACAAATTACATTCCAGAAATAGAGGGTATCTTCTACTGTGAAGACAAAAAAATATTTGTTCAACATCTCTGCCATTTCCTCATTCCCCATGATAATTTCTCGTCTCTGCCTCTACAGGACCAGTGCTTCCTTTTCATATACTTATTGAAGCTCTTACAATCTGTTTTTATATTCCTAGCTAGTTTATTCTCAAATCTATTTTTTTTTTAGTTTTATCAACTGTTTGATCGCCCTTTGCCAGTTTCAAACATTCCCCATTCTCAATCTCACAACCATTCCTTGCTGAGTTGTTTTTACTGGAATGTATTTTTGTTGATCATTTGTATTCATAGAATCAGAATGGTTACAACACAGGAGGCCATTCTGCCAGGTCATGTCTCTTCTGGCTCTCTGCAAGAGTAACTCACCAAGTCGCACTCCCCTGCCTTTTCTCCGTCACCCTGCAAATTTTCTCTTCAGATAATTGTCTAGTTATATTTTGAAAGCCACAATTGAATCTGCCTCCACCACAGCCTCAGGCAGTGCATTCCAGATCCCAATAACTTGCTCCATTGAATGATTTTCCTCATTTTGCAATTGCTTCTTTTGCCAATCACCTTAAAATCTGTGTCCTCTGGTTCTCAACCCTTTCACATCAGGAATAGTTTCTCCCTATCTACTCTGTCTGGAGCCCTGACGATTTTGAGCACCTTTATCAAATCTCCTCTTAATCTTCTCATCTCTGAGGAGGGCAGGCCCAGTTCCTCCTATCAATTTATGTTACTGAAGTCATCATCCCTTGAACCATTCTTGTAAATGGCTGACTGACCTCACAATCTGATGTCGCTGGGTGCACAGCATGCCCATGCAAGCACCTTTCCCATGGGGAACCATGGCGGGGTGGAGAAGAAAGCGTGTCTAGAAACATGGTGACACAATTTTATGGCTTCGGGGTTTCTGTAGTGTTGGTACCAGCAGTGCTACCGAGTCCAATTTCATGGCTACTGACTAAAAACCACACTATTGTGAAAAGCCAGAAGATGATGCTATTCCAAGGATAATCTTAGATTTCAATAATATTTTAGAAACAGTAGGCAAGTAGCAGATTGAGAGGTTTTTGTTTTTACCCCTCATGTTTGGTGTATTAATCATCAGTGTGGTAATAGCCCCTTCCTCAAGGGAAGAGCAACACTCTTACCCATATAGAGAGTTTGTAAATTGGGGACAATGGCCAGCCCAGACCAGAGTATTACTTCTACTTTTTCCAGAAAATTAAAACGAGAGCTCATTGTTCCGTTACTCAGATTTGTCCATGGCACAGCAGGACAGTGATCAGAGATCCCTCGTCCCACTTGTGATGTCTAATACTACCAACACTAAAAACTTTTAATGTGGGCCCAAGCCCATCAACTATTTCCATTTTTGGTCTTTTTAGGCTTCTTTTCTCTTTATCCCTCCAAGACCCCTCTCTTCTATCTTTCACTTCACCATTCTCCAGTTACCTTGCCCTCCCAATTTCCTCACCCAACCCTTCAGTACTCGATATTCCTGCTCTCTTACCAGGCTCGACTCCTTTTAGGTAAGCATACAGCTTTTCCTTCTGTACCTCATTTGGTATCCTCGGAAGATCGCATCATGGCACTTGGTGCTGACGCATAAAGAGCAGCAACCGCAACTGCCCCATCCCACTCTCTCATCAACCCTCTAGCCCAGTGCACCCATTGGGGCTAATCTTGCCAATCTCCTTCCTGTCCAAATCACCCCTCCCACTGCTGACCCTGTGGACTCTGCCAGTGGATCAGCTCTGATCAGCCCTCTATGCATCTCCCTCCAGAATGTCCATGAACCTGTGAACAGGGCCCTTGCCATCCAAAAATTTTTGCAGATGATTACATTGACTTTGTGGCCTTGGCATCTGGTTGAGGGTGGATGGCACCTTTCCTCTTAAATGAAGCCTCCCTTCCTAGTTATATCTTCTACCACTTGCCCCACCAAGCAGTGGCAATGTGGCACTTAGCACCAGACCACATCTTGGATGACCCCCTACTCTTTTGGCACATCCTCCACCTTTGAGCTTTGTTCCACCCCTCTCACCTTTCACTCAATATCATCGTTCTCCACTGCCCTCCCCAAGTACAAGAAAAATCTTCTCGGCGATTTTCCTCTCAGCCTCTGCAACAAATAACTTCTTCCCTGCAGCGATTTCAACCTCTCTCCACTTACCATGCCCCCTTTCTGCTCAAAAATCCAACCCTTAACCCCACTGTCCTTGCAAACTTACCATACCATCAACCACCTCCCTTCCCTCTCCAAAGGGATTGAATGTGTTGACACCTCCCAAATCTGTGCAACAATATTTCCCAGAACTCCACATCTGAATTCTTCCAATCAGATTTCCCAGCTGTCATTGTACCAAAACACCCCTCAAAATCACAAACAATTTAACAGTGACAAGAGTAAACATTCCCTCCTTGTCCGCAGCCTTTGACACAGTAAATCATATCATTTCTCCTCTGATGCCACTCCACTGCCGTTAACCAAGTGGGACGGCTCTCAACTAGTTCAATACTTACTTCTCTAATCGTATGCAGACTAATCACTTGCACTAACTTCCCTTCATGCTGCCCCTTGGCAACATCAACAGAAAGCACAGCATTAGTTTTCACATCTAAGCTGACTATACCCTCTCTCAACTCATCCACTGTTACTAAATTATCAAATTACTTATCCAATATTTAGTATTGGATAAGCAGAAATTTCATCCAATGAAATATTGGGAAGGCTGAAGCCATCGTTATGCTCCCGTTCCAACCCTCTGCTCTCTCGCTACCAACTCCTTTTTCCTCCCAGGCAACAGTCTGAGATTAAGCCAGTCTGTTTGCAATCTTGGGCCTAACTTTTTGCTCCCTGGTCTAGACCGCAGAGTCAGGATGTTTCCTGGCTCTGCAAACCCAAACAGGGAGAAAGTGCCCTAGAGGTTGCGATTTTCATTCCAGGATGGCTGGGTTCCCTGGAGTCGGGCCAGGAGACCCCGGAACAAGTGCAGAGGCTGGCATATGCGGAAGCGGGCTGGACAGATGGGCTGCTTTGTCAAAGATTTAAAAAGAAACATTAAAACAAAAAAAAAAGTCCTCTAGTCCTCACCCACATACCCAATCCATGCCAATACATGCTAACTTAATGCCCTTTACCCACCCATTACCTCTCATACCCTGCATGCCAACCTATGTCCCTCCACCCACACCACCATAACCCCTCATGCCCTTCATACTAACCTTTCCCCTCACTCCACCCACGGTGGCTCTTATTAGCCCCTATGCTAACTTAGGGCCTCTCATGCCAAACCATGCCCCCAATCACCACCTTTGCCCTTACACCTACCATGTCAACTCACCCAGTAGCCATCTTGGACATGGCCCCAGGAGCCATGCTGAGATTAAATAATGTTCTAAGTGTCTATTGCGGACTTTGTTTTTTTCCCCTAAAAATAACCTTGTTCATTAAAACCCATACACATCATTTACATTCCTTCAACTACATTATCTCTTATAAGAACAAGCATTTCATTCAAGTGCTTCATCCCTTATAACAACAAGCACCTGCCTCCTGACCCCAAAGGGGACCTAACCTCACCCCATCCCACCGAAGGCGTCCCAGGACCAGATCCAAAGAGGTAGTCCATGGGCAGAATTTAACGCTTGGTGTACGGGCACGTGTCCGACACGCCCGAGCATAAAATGACGCACGATGATGTTGGGTGTGCATCCCGGTGTCCACACGCACTCGCGCATTATTTCGTTTGGCAGGCATGCGCTGGAGTCGGCTGCACGCCTGCGGATAATTGAAAGGCCTATTAAGGCACTTAACAAGCTAATTAAAATCAAATTTACATTGCCCATCCAACCTCACGGTTGGCGGCAGGCGAAAAGGCCAAGCTGCCTTTATATTTTTTAAGAAACCTCATCCACGAGCAGGATGAGGTTTCCTAAAGCAAGTAAACATTAAATAAAACCTTTATTTTGGAATTAAAAACATTCCCATCTCATGTGACAGAGTGAAATTGTGGTGCGGAGCCAATCATAGGCGGCGGTCAGCTTCCTGACGCTCCCGCCCGGTGAGGGAAAACTTCTGGCCCATCTCTCCAAAGGGCTTTGCAGGTCTATTGTACGCGTCATGTTCCACACACCTAGGTCACCAAATTCAGACATGAGCGGAGATAGCTGCTGACTTAAATGGGCAGTGGCCTCTGTGAAACATGCATGAGCAAAACGCATTCCGCCCCCATGAAAGTAGCAGGTGCCATGTTCGGGGTGGGTTGGGGGTCACAGATTTCAGCCTCTTCTGCCATTTTTAGAAACATAGGAAATTGGAGGAGTAGGTCATTCAGCCCTTCGAGCCTGCTTCGCCATTCAATATGATCATGGTTGATCCTTTATCTCAGCACCATACTCCTGCTCTCTCCACATGTCCTTTGATGCCTTTAGAGTCCAGAAATCTATCTATTTCCTTCTTAAATATATTCAGTGACTTGACCTCCACAGCCTTCTGTGGTAGAGAATTCCACAGGTTCACCACCCTCTGAATGAAGAAGTTTCTCATCTCAGTCCTAAATGGTCTACCCCGTATCCTGAGACTGTGACCTCTTGTTCTAAACCCCACAACCAAAGGAAATATCGTCCCTGCATCCAGTCTGTCCAGCTCTGTCAGAATTTTACACATTTCAGTGAGATCCCCTCTCATTCTTCTAAACTCCAGTGAAAACAGGCCTAGTCGACCCAATCTCTCCTCATATGACAATCCGGCCATCCCAGGAATCAGTCTGGTGAACCTTTGCTGCACTCCTTCTATGGCAAGTGTACCCTTTCTTAGGTAAGGAGACCAAAACTGCACACAATACTCGAGGTATGGTCTCACCAAGGCCCTGTACAGCTGCAGTAGGGCATCTTTGCTCCCGAACTCAAGTCCCCTTGCCATGAAGGCCAACATACCACTTGCCTTTCCAACTGTTTGCTACACCTGCATGCTTGCTTTCAATGACTGGTGTGCAAGGACACCCAGGTTCCTTTGTACATCAACATTGCCCAATACGTCACCATTTAAATAATACTCTGCCATTCTGTTTTTCCTACCGAAGTGGATGACTTCACATTTATCAACGTTATATTGCATCTGCCATGTATTTGCTCACTCACTCAAACTTGTCTAAATCACCTTGAAGCCCCTTAACATCCTCCTCATCACTCACATTCCCACCAAGTTTTATATGATCAGCAAACATGAAAATATTACATTTGGCTCCCTCATCCAAATCATTGATATATATGGTGTGCAGCTGGGGCCCAAGCACTGATCCCTGCGGTACCCCACTAGTCATCACCTGCCACTCCAAAAAAGACCCATTTATTCCTATTCTGTTTCCTGTCTGCTAGCCAATTCTCAATCCATGCCAATATTTTACCCCCAATCCCATGTGCTTTAATTTTGCACACTAACCTCTTATGTGGAACTTCATCAAAAGCTTTCTGAAAATCCAAATACACCACATCCACTAGTTCTCCCTTTACCTTAGTTATTGTCCTCAAAAGCTCCAGTAGGTTTGTCAAACACGATTTCCCTTTCATAAATCCATATTGACTTTGTCTAATCCCGTTGATATTTTCTAAGTACCCTGTTATCACATCCTTTATAAATAGACTCTAGCATTTTCCCTACTATTGATGTTAGGGTAATCAGTCTGTAATTCCCTATATTCTCTCTCCCTCTTTTTTTTTAAATAAAAAATAGTGGGGGTTACAATTTCCACCCTCCAATCTGCCGGGACTGTTCCAGAATCCTCAGAATTTTGGAAGTTGACAACCAACACATCCACTATCTCCATGGACACCCCCTTTAGTACCCTGGGATGTAGATTATCAGGCCCTGGGGATTTATTGGCTTTCAGTCCCATTAATTTCTCTTGTACTTTTTTTTAAGTAATACTAATTTCTTTCAATTCCTCCTTCTCACTATACCTTTCGTTCACTAGTATTTCTGGGAAGTTCTATGTCTTTCTCCATGAAAACAGAACTAAAGTAGTTGTTTAATGGCTCTGCCATTTCCTGTTCTCTATTATAAATTCTTCCGTTTCAGACCATAAGGGACCTACATCTGTCTTCACTTTTTTTTAAAAAAACATCCTTATAAAAGCAGACTCTAAAAGCTTCTATGTTCCTTGCAAGTTTACTCATACTCTATTTTTCCCCTCTTACTCAATCTCTTGGCCCTCCCTTTGCTCAATATTAAACTGCTCTCATCCTCAAGCTTCCTACCTTTTCTAGCAACTTTATATGACTATGGATCTAATACTATCCTTAAATTTTTTTTGTTAGCCATGGTTGGGCTGTTTTTCCTGTTGTGTTTTTGTGCCAGAAAGGAATGTATAACTGTTGCAATGCATACATTCGTTCCTTAAATATTAGCCATGGCGATCCACCTTTTAATGAAGTTCCCCAATCTATCTTAGCCAACTCATGCCTCATACCTTCGTAGTTTCCTTTGTTTAGATTTAGGACCCTAGTTTCGGATTGGACTACTTCACTTTCCATTCTAATGAAGAATTCTGTCATGTTTTGATCATTGTTCCCTAAAGGACCCCGCACAACAAGAATATTAATTAATCCCTTCTCATCACTCAATACCAAATCTAGGATAGCCTGTTTCCTAGTTGGTTCCTCTACATACTGGTCTAAAAACTCATCTCATACACATTCCAGAAATTCATCCACCACAGTATTATTGTTAATTTGGTTTGCCCAGGCTATATGTAGATTAAAGTCACCCATGATTATTGTAGCACCTTTGTTACATGCATCTCTAATTGCCTGCTTAATGCCTTCCCCTACCTTACCATGACTATTTGGAGGCCTATAGACAACTTCAACTAATGCTTTCCACCCCTTATTGCTTCTTAACTCCACCCAGACTGATTCTACATCTAGATTTTGAGCCAATATCCTCTCACGATTGCAGTGATTTCATCCTGAGCTAACACCATGTCACTTCCTTTTCACCTTTTTTTATTCATTCACAGGATGTGGGCTTCGCTAGCTGGGCCAGCATTCTTAGTGTCCATCCCTAGTGCCCTTGAGAAGGTGGTGGTGAGCTGCCTTCTTGAACCGCTGCAGTCCATATGGTGTAGGTATACCCACAGTGCTCTTAGGAAGAGAGCTCCAGGATTTTGGAACAGCAATATACTTCCAAGTCAGGATGGTGAGTTATTTGCAGGGGAACCTCCAGGTGGTGGTGTTCCCATCTATCTGCTGCCCTTGTCCTTCGAGGTGGTAGTGGTTGTGGGTTTGGAAGGTGCTATCCTTCGAGTACCTTTGGATATTCAGTTCCCAGCCTTGGTCACCCTGCAGCCATGTCTCCGTAATCACAATCATATTGTACCCATTTACATCTATTTGCGCTTTTAATTCATTTTTCTTATTGTGAATGATCCATGCATTCAGATACACAGTGTCTTTAGACATGTTTACACAGTTTTTTTCTGCTATGGCCCTATTTGCTGTTAGCCCTCATTTCCTCTGCCTTCCAGTTTTGCTTTCTATTTATCTGTCTTTCATTCCGATCTTAGTTTCCCTCTCTTGTGTCTTCCCACTCAGGCTCCTATCCCCCTGCCTCTCTAATTCAAACCGGCCCCCACAGTACTAGCGAATACCCGTCCAGCTTGTACAGGTGCCATCTTCCCCAGAATCGGTTCCAATGCCTCAGGAATCTAAATCCCTTCCTCCTACACCATCTCTCCAGCCACGCATTCATTTGGTCTATTCTATTCCTGATCCCGCTAGCACGTGGCAATGAGAGTAATCCTGAGATTACTACCTTTGTTGTTCTGCATTTTAATTTATTTACTAGCTCCCTATAATCGGCTTTCAGGACCTCATCCCTCTTTTTACCTATATCATTGGTACCAACATGGACCACAACCTCTGGCTGTTCACAGCCACTTGGTGACATAGAACCACAGAAAAGTTACAGCACAGAAGGAGGCCATTCGGCCCATCTTGTCCATGCCAGCCTGAGGACACCCAGGTGCCCTTTCTAATCCCACCTTCTTGCACCCGGCCCATAGCCCTGCAGCTTACAGCACTTAAGGTGCAGATCCAGGTACTTTTAAAAAGAGTTTAGAGTTTCTGCCTCTACCACCAACTTGGGCAGCGAATTCCAGACACCCACTAACTACCCTCTGCGTAAACAAGTTCTTCCTCATGTCCCCCCTACACCTTCTGCCACTTATCTTGAACCTATAAACCCTGGTTCTAGAATTCTCCACCAAGGGAAACAATTTTATCCTGTCCACACTACCTATTCCCCTCATAATTTTGTACACCTCAATCAAGTCACCTCTCAGCCTTCTTTGTTCTAAGGAAAATAACCCCAACCTATCCAATCTCTCCTCGTAGCTACACTTTTCTAACCCTGGCAACATTCTTGTAAACCACTTCTGCGCACTCTCCAGAGCTATTACGTCCTTCCTGTAATGTGGTGACCAGAACTGCACACAATACTCCAGTTGTGGCCTCACCAGTGTTTTATACAATTCCAACATTATATCCTTACTTTTATATTATCTACCTCTGCCAATGAAGGGGAGCATTCTATATGCCTTCTTTACAACATTGTCTACTTGAACTGCTGCCTTCAGAGACCTGTGCACTTGTACGCCAAGATCTCTCACTTCATCTACCCCTCTCAGTACATTACCATTTATTTTGTAATCCCTGTAACTGTTTGACCTCCCTAAATGTATGACCTCACACTTCTCTATTTTAAAATCCATCTGCCACTTTACCGCCCACTCCACCAACCCATCTATATCGTTTGAGATTATGGCTATCCTCTACACTATCCACTACTCGGCCAATCTTTGTGTCATCTGCAAATTTCCCAATCGTGCCTCCCACGTTCACATCCAAATCGTTAACATATAACACAAACAGCAAGGGTCCCAACACCAAGCCCTGTGGAACACCACTTGAGACAACTTTCCATTCGCAAAGGGCATCCATTGACCATCCTTAACTCTGGCACCAGGGAGGCAACACACCATCCTGGTGTCACGTCTGCAGCCACAGAAACATCTATCTGTTCCCCTTACGATAGAATACCCCATCACTGCAATGGACAGAGGTGCAAAAATCCAGGCCTAGGTGTTATATTTGACCCAGAGATTAGCTACCAACCACATTTTCATACCATCACTAAGACCTCTTATTTTCACCTCCATATCATCCGACTTTGCCCCCATCTCAGCGCAGCTGTTGTTGAAACCCTCATGCCTTTGTTACCTCTGTACTTGACTGTTCCAATGTACCCCTGGTGGTTCTTCCACATTCTACCCTCCATAAACTTGAGGTCAGCTAAAACTCTGCTGCCAGTGTCCTTACTTGTGCCAAATCTCTTCACAGGTCACACCTGCGCTCGCGGATCTATATTGGCTCCAGGTCAAATAACATCTTGAATTTAAAATTCTCATTCTGGTTTTCAAATCCCTCCTTTGCTATGCCCCTCCTTATCTCTAATCTCCTTCAGCCCCACAATCCGGAGAGATACTTGCACTCCTCTAATTCTATCCTCTTCAGTATCCCCAATTTTATTTGTTATCATTGGTAGCTACAACTTCAGTTGCCTAGGCTCGAAGCTCTGTAATTCCCTCCCTATACCCCATGCTTCTCTACTCGCTCTCCTCTAAGACACTCCTTAAAGTCTATGTCTTTAACCAAACTTTTGGCCATTTGACCTAATATCTCCTTATGTTGCTTGGTGTCACATTTGCTTTATAATTCTCCTGTGAAGCATCTTGGGGCATTTTATTAAGACTATTTATTAATCTATAAATATACAGATTGTTTTAAGACTCTTCAACAAACAACAACCACCATCACCTGAACAAAAACAGAATTACCTGGAAAAACTCAGCAGGTCTGGCAGCATCGGTGGAGAAGAAATCAGTTAACGTTTCGAGTCTTCATGACCCTTCGGCAGAACTTCAGTTCTGCCGAAGGGTCATGAAGACTCGAAACGTTAACTGATTTCTTCTCCACCGATGCTGCCAGACCTGCTGAGTTTTTCCAGGTAATTCTGTTTTTGTTTTGGATTTCCAGCATCCGCAGTAGCTTTTAGCTTTTTGTTTTTACCATCACCTGAAGGCAACTAAAAACGAGATGGATCTAAAATGTCCATCCCCAGAATCAGATAAATGTCCATTGGCTTTGGGTCTGTCCAAAGCCAAGTCCCAGTGCAATCATAACAGCCACTTCAAGATAAATTAAGCTTCCATACATTTATACATCCCAGAAGCAACATACTTTCAGAAGCTCACACACACACCCCTTTTTTCTATTATGCAGTGAAATGTACTTTGACCAAAAAATAAAATAATTTCCTCTTAAAAAGTTACATTCCCTCTTTCAGTTGCATTAATTTTCAATGTACTCTGATACCAAAATTAGTTCTCCAGCACTTAAGTAATAAACTGCCCTTTGATGCCATTAAATCTGCTCACTTTATGGCAGCTTTATCAGTTTTGGCTGCAGTGTTTCTCCAAAAGCACCAGTTTCATTCACAACACCTGATATTTTTCTCTAGCACTGCCTGGGTTAGATGGTGGCAATTTTTATGACTGGATTTCATTTGGCTCACCAATCTGCTTTCAGGAAAGAGGGGTGGGGGGTGGGGGGGAAAGAAATCCAGCAGTAACCTTGCTGGAACATACTTTAACAAATGGCATTACTTCACATTATTCATGCGTGAGTCTCAAAAGTTGAACATTAGCAAACTGGTCATCATAACTGAAACCCAATCCTGTCTTCACACATGCAGTTTATTGTGAATTGTTGAATGGTGATGAGGAGTGGGAACCCCAGATGATTTTCTTTTCCCTAATGCAGTGTTTACATCAGCTACAACACTTTTACTAATGGCCACTCAGACCTCAACATAGCACAGGATGAGGACCGAATCTGGAGCCATCTGAATATGTATGGCTTAGTTATTTACATTTAATAATTTTATTAAACCATCACAGGAGCCTTCTATCATGGAATTTCTCAGCACAAGCATAAGTGTACGACAAGAAGCCTGATAAACCAAGAATAGCATTTCTTGACAAAACTTACATCCTCGTGAAAAGTCCATTGTAGATTAGAAAGCATGTTATCACTGAAAGCAGATAAGTGCACTGTGGTAGTCATTATTGTGGCCTTTCTTCAATGAGTTACAGTTGAAGAGATATGAAGTAATGCATGGAGGCATTGAATGAAAAGAGCAATTCACATCTCACTAAATATAACCTCGTAAATACTTCTGATATCAGGACTGGTAGCTTTCATTTCCTTTGTCACAGTAGTTCCCACCAACTAACAACAATCCTCAAGGCTGCTTTGAATCACTACAAATCAAGTGATGAACAAATATGGAAACTCCAAACATCATTTAGATATAAAAAGCACAAATAGCTGGGTTCACAGAGCTTTTTCCTTTTAGAAGAGGATACTCCTCCATCAGGAACATATTAGTCTTTTCCAAAGAATAATTTTCTTTAATTCATTGCTTTGTGGTTAGCCAATTTCTAATACTTAACAACAATCTGAAGTTCAATTTTTGGATGGGAATTTAATGAGGTTTCAGATGTGACTGTAAAACACTTGAAATTAGCTCTCAGTGTCCTTTTGTTACCTTCCAATTCCAAACTCCACCTACCCAGCCATATTGACCATTACTGACAGGAACTTTGTTTTCAATCCAAGAGGTCCAGCAATAACCAGCGAGTTCAGAGCCCAGAAATAGGTTTAAGCCCATGCATTAACAGAGTATATATTGAATAGAATTGCAAAACCTTGAGCTATTAAACAGCAAATGACTGACAGCCAGTCAGCTATTTTCAAAACAAGATTTACTTTTTAAGGATGAGCCATACATACTGTCATGCTCACGGATCATAGCCCCAAATTACTCCTTACAGGCATATTGAACTTTTAAGACATTTTTTTTTTAAAGAAAAAGGGCATACTAACAAAAGCTGGCTGAGACCGTAAAGTAACCACTTGCTGGTAAATTCCTACGTAGATTACACTTGACCAACTAGTCCAGAGAACGGAATGTCGCACCTAAAAGGTGTCAAGGCCTCCTTCAGACAGGGACTCTTCAAAGGAAGAGATGCAATGCCAAAAAAACTGATTACCATCTCAGTAGAAACCATCTCCTGTTAAGTTGTGTCTCAAACTGTGGACATGATCAGAGTTGAAAGAAAGCAGTTTCTGGGAAGACGACATTTTTTTTCCCCCTTCCAGGAATATACAAGAAAAGAGGTTAAAAAGTCAAATGCAACCCTGGTCTCTGTGTGCTAGTTTTAGTGTCCTGTTCTGGCACTAGTGGGTGCAATGAAGGTCACAGCTGAAGAACATCGTTAGTTCTTTATTAGCGCTTGCAAGTAAAGTCTCTCTCCGATTGCTGGAAGCAAGGCACATGTCAGCAAAGCCACAGTCGAGAAGGAAACAGGACAGCACCTTTCACCTAATCTGCAGAACCAAAACTCCCCAAACCAACTGCTCAACTGCCAAAGTCAGCTCTACCGGAATCGTCTAACTTAACAGCCGCAACATTTCACCATCTACGCCTCACTAAGCCAAAGACTGATTCGTATGTCTTGTTAACTTTTATTTTTGGACTCGCTTCTCATTTCTAATCTGTGTATGTGTGCTGCATTTTTTATTATTTTTTTCCCCCCTCACATTTTAGTAACTAATAAACTCACCCACTCTTTGACTCAAGATAGCCTGGTTAAATTGGCTCCTTTTAAAACAAATATATTTGGACTGGGAACAAGGGAAGGGATCCTTTTTAAATTCACCTTGTTGCAACCAACCAAGGTGGTTGAATAAAGAAGGGGAGCCAGTTCATCCCTCCTCACCCAGAGCATAACAATTTGGGATACCTCATCCGGGATCATAAATTGGGGGACCTCACCTGGGAACCAGTTGTAACAATGCACACACAGGTATATAGTGCCTTTCACGACTTCAGGACTCCCAAAAATTGCTTCCTTCTTAAGTTCTCTGCCCGAAGGCAGTCCAGCCAAGACCTCCACCACGGATAAGGTGAGCCAGGTCCTGAATCTACCTCAGCCTGAAGGGGATCAAATCCCGTGCTGTTGGCACAAATATGAACCACGCCCACCATCCAACCAATTGAGCCAAATGGCCCTCCCAAGGAGTCTGATTTGCTGCGGCAACATACACTTTTACATGCATGTTGTAGTCCTGGAGTTGTGGATAGTGATAGTAGAGGCTCCAATTTCTTTCCATCTCTTTCACTCGTACTGCTTACCACTGGTGTATGTTGGAAGGGTTTACAAGTTGATACTAAATCTGTTTGGCCATGTCCTTGGCCATCAAGTCCTGAGTAGAACTTGAACCCAGAGCTTCTGGCTTAGAGGCAGGGACACTACCACTGCGCCACAAGACCTCCCTCCAAAGTGCTTTATAGCCATTGAAGTACCCTGGAAGTGTAGTCACAGTTGTAATATAATATACGTGACAGTCGATTTGCACACAGCAAGGTACAAAATAGCACATGAATTCTTTTACGCCAACCCAAGAGAACAGATAGGACCTATAAACTGAGGTAAAACCACAATGTTGTACAGTATACACAGCATCAAGGTGCCGTTGAGTTACATTGCCAAATTAATCCCATTTCAGAACATCTTTGACACCATTGAAATCTGGGGTCAGTTCACAGAATCACAGGTATGTTACAGCACAGAAGGCAGCCATTTGGCCCAGTGTCCTCATCAGCTCTCTGAATAAGCAAGTCATTTCCTCTCTTCTCCATGTAACCTTGCACAATTCTTCCTTTTTGGATAATAGCCTAATTTACTTTTGAATGCCTCAAATGAACCTGCCTCCACCAGATTCCAAGGCGTGCATTCCAGACCTTAAACACTCACTGCATGAAAAAGTTTTTCCTCATGTTACCTTGGCATCTTTAGCCAATTACTTTAAATCTATGACCTCTCATTCTCTATCTTTCCACGAGTGCACAACAGTTTCTCCCTATCTGTCCACATCCCTCATGATTTTGAATATCTCTATCAAATCTCCTCTCAGCCTTCTCTTCTCCAAGGAAAACAGTCCCAACTTCTCCAATCTGTCTTCATAACCAAAGCTCCTCATCCCTGGGTCCAATCTCGTGAATCTTTTCTACATTCTCTCCAATGCCTTCACATCTTTCCTAAAGTGGAGTGCCCAGAACTAGACACAGTACTCCAGCTGAGGCTAAACCAGTATCTTATACAAGTTCAACATAACCTCCTTGCTCTATACCTCTATTAATAAAGTTTAGGATAATGTATGCTTCATTAACCACCCTCTCAACCTGTCCTGCCACCTCAAATGACTAATGCACATGCGCATGTACATCCAGGTCCCTCTGCTCCTGCGCCCCCTTTAGAGTTTTACCCTTTACTTTACATTGTCTCTCCATGTTCTTCCTATCAAAATGAATCACTTCGCACTTCTCCATACTGAACTTCATCTGCCACTTGTCTGCCCATTCCACCAGCTTGTCTACACCCTTTTGAACTCCTCATAGGTCACAATGCTTCCAGGTTTCGTACCATCCGCATATATTGAAGTTGTGTCCTGTATACCAAGGTCTAGGTCATTAAAATATATATCAGGAAGAGCCCTGGGAAATTCCATTACTAACATTTCTTCAGTTTGAAAAACATCCATTAACCACTTCTCTGTTTCCTGTCACGTAGCCAATTTGGTATCCATGTTACTCCTGTTCCTTTTATTCCATGAGCTATAGATTTGCTCAAATCTGTATTAAATGCCATTTGGAAGTCCATGTGCACCAAATCAACAGAATGACCCTCAACAACCCCCTCCATTACCTCTTCAAAAAACTCCAAGTTAGTAAAACATGATTTTTCCTTAACAAACCCATGCTGGCTTTCCTTAATTAACTCACATTTGTACATGTAACAATTAATTTTGTCCCAGATTTGTTTCTAGAAGATTTCCCACCACTAAAGTTAAACTGACTGGCCTGTGGTTTCTGGGCTCACGTTTACATCCATTTATGAACAAGGGCGTGACATCTGCAATTTTCCAGTCCTCTAGCACCACCCCAGAAGTCTAAGGAAGACTGGAAAATTATGGAAAATAATTTCCACCCCTTCCTTCAGTATGCTTCGGTGCATCTCATCCAGTCCTAGTGCCTTATCAACCAGCCCAGAACATTTAACTACTTCTTGCACCATATCCACTATACACCTGGTATTGACCTCCATTTCCTCCTGGACATGTCTCAGTGGCCTCCTGCTCCCCCCTCCCCAATAGATTAAGGACCCCGCTCCTTTTCGCTATGTCTTGTACCAAGGCCTCCATTGTATTTTCAGAAAACCTTGTTGCACACTGTCATATGTATAGCCCTTCTTCAATCTTTTACAGCACAGGTTTAGTTCACAAAGGACTCTTGCCACCTCTTTCCCACACCTCCCCACTCAATATCCTTTGTTTATAAATTTTATACATTAAATAAACTTTAACCTGTTCTATAAAATGCAAACCAGATCAGCTTCTTTCAATAGAGTGGCTGGCAGCTCTTTATGCTGCAAGATCATCAAGCTTCAGCAAGACCAAAGAGCTTCTTTCACAGGGTTGATGGTCCTCCAGTTGCAGTTGATATTTGCCTCAGTGTGCATCCACAGAGCACAGATTCTTGCAGTATAGAACTGCGCAAGATGAACCTCAACAAAAATCACTGCATTTTCTTTCCAGACCTACTTTGCAAAGACACATTCCAGAAGGAAGTAGACCATGGTCTCTCTTCCCCACCGCAGCTGCCCTCAAGGGCAACATGCTGAGGGGGCGGACTCCCATCACCTCTTCCAGTCACAATGCACCGCCCTTTTAAGATGTGCTGTCTGGCTGCACTAGCCTCCCATGTTAATCGGGCCCCAAGTTCATGTTTGCATAACTAATGTAGCTGGCTACATGCAGTAATCATGTAAAACAGTAGATTAATGTGTCACCTGCAATGCATTGAATGGGCTCGAGCAAATTCCCATGCCTATTTTTGAGGTTATCCCAACTTAACCCCCAGACATTCACTTGCAAGGCAATGATACCGGGCTCTCTTTCCTGACCAATTTCCCAAGAACACAAATTAAAAATAGAAATTATTTGGCAGGGCATGAAGCCCTGAAGAATAAAACTGCTTCAAGGTGATCTGTGAGGCACAATGTTCAGTATAAGGAAAAATACAATTTGTGACTGAATGGTTCAATGGGAAAATACAAAAACAAGTTTTGAAGTCCAAATCAAACTCTATTTGGGTGAAATGTTTGCCAAAAATAAATGGTTCCAATTCAAATTGACAAAAGCATTCCACCACTTTTTTTAAAAAAAAACTTTTCTAGTTGTACATGCAGGTTATCACAGGTATACCAATGAGCAATAAACTAGCTTTGTTACAGGCTTCACATATTGACAAGTCAGACATAAACTAACAGTTTTACCAAAAAAAAAGTATTTTATATTTAAGTTTTTAGTTTGAAAGATAATCAAGCAGTATAAACCTGAATCATTTGATATACATGGTGCCCCATGATTATTCATTTGATCACTGAGCAACATTGATAAACCACCATGGTGATGGTACAATTGAATTGCCAATTCCCATTAGAAAAGAACCGAGCATTACAGTACTACATTTCTTTGCCAAAAAAAATTGGATTTATTAAAATAAACTGTGTAATCAATATTTTTGGAAGCAGTATTAGGAACCTCTCATAACAGGCATAATGTACAAGAAACCCACCCAGATGACCATTCTAAAGTCATATCAGCAATGGCTAACCTGCATAGAGTCAGGTGATTTGCATATCCAGTAATCTATCGTAGGAATAGGAGTAGGATATTCAGCCTCTCAAGCCTGTTCTGCCATTTGGTTAGATTTGATCTGCTTCAACTCCATTTTCCCACTTTCATTCCATATTCCTGGATACCTGTAACTAACACAAATCTATCGATTTCAATCTTGAAAATTTTGAATGAGCAGCATCTACAGGCTTTTAGGGGGTGTTCCATATTCCCACTACCTTTTGCAAAAAAGTTACCTCCAACTCCCTGAACTTTCATTTTTGCTAAAATTATTGTGTGTGGAGCCATATGAAACACCTTCTAGAAGACCAGTAGAAATATCCATCAATGCTCCCCTGTCCATCATACTAGTGATCTCAAAAAGATTCAGTTAGTCAAACATAACCTTTGATCAGCTCCTACTTGTCCAAGTGCTCAGTCAACTTTACTTAACTCTGTTTTAGTTTGAACCACCTTTTCAATGCTATTTATCTCATATCACTATTCAAATTTTCATTTCAAAATATTCAATTTTTAATGTAAAAAAAAAAGTCAAGATCTAATTTGACTTTTTCTTGTAAAAATGACTATTATTGCCTACACATGAAGTTTCAAGTTGGCCTTCTGCCCTGATGACATCTATAGGGCACATCCCAGTGTGCCCCCTAGTGCAGAGGTTCCCAACCTGGGAGTCCAAGAAACTTTCAACGGTCTGCAGAAATTAACCACCAGGAAGAAAAAAAAAAAATCAAAAAAAAAAATTGTTTAAAAAAAAAACTATACCATCATACAAAGGTGGGATCGAGCTAAACAAACTGACAGGGTTCCAGCCTTCACGTGGGCCTCTGATTGTCCCCTCCCAATGGTTTGTGCAATGACGGCAGCAACTGCCACGGAGCCTAGGCCCCCAATCGTTAAAAAAGCACTGCGGTCACTGAACACAGATTCCGTGGCCCAAGCTCTCCATCTTCCTCTCCCTCTTGCGGCTTTGTACTGCCACCATGATCTGTGAATTCTTGGCATGGTTCTTGGTTACGGGTATGCATGACCTATCTTTCCCTAGACAGACTGTAGTCTTACTCTGGTACTTGCTTTAAACTGGCTTATTAATACTGCATATAAACAGGTAGGTATGTCTTTCCTGAGTACAGGGCTGTCCATCCTCTCAAGAGTCTAGCACATGATTACCTGATGTCACCGAACAATCTACATCACTCATTAGCATATCTATTCTAGTAACCCACACCCCCACCACCCCTCTCCCCCGCCCCCACAACCAAGTGTTCTAACAACAATATGAAACTACGTAAATAGTTAAACACATCACATTTCTTTAACTTCTTTTTATTACTACAAGTTCAGCCCATCTCCTACTCTTCCCCCTCCCCAAGTCACTTAGCGGGATTCTTTTTTGTTCATTCGTGGGATGTGGGCATCACTGGTTAGGCCAGCATTTATTTGCCCATCTGCAATTGCCCTCGAGTGTTACTGAACCTGTACTCATCCAAGCAAGTGTACAGTACTCCATCACATACCTGAATTGTGACTTGTAGATGGCAGACAGGCTCTGGGGAGTCAGGAGGTGAGTTACTCTCTGCAGAATTCCAACCCTCTGACTGCTTTTGTAGCCACAGTATTTATATGGCTGGTCCAGTTCCATTTCTGGTCAATAGTAACCCCCAGGATGTTGATAGTGGGGGATTCAGGTGATGGTAATGCCACTGCATGTCAAGGGGGCGATGGTTAGATTCTCTCTTGTTGGACTTGGTCATTGTCTTGCACTTGTGTGGCACAAATGTTACTTGCCAATGCCCAAGCCTGAATATAGTACAGGTCTTGCTGCATATGGACACAGACTGTTTCAGTATCTGAAGAGTCACGAATAGTGAACATTGTGCAATCATTAGCGAACATCCCCACTTCTGACCTTACGATGGAGGGAAGATCATTGATGAAGATGGTTGGACCTAGGGCACTACCCTGAGGAACTTCTGCAGCAATGCCCTGAGACTGAGCTGATTGAACTCCAACAACCACAACCATCTCCCATTATGCTAGGTATGATCACTTCAACCAATATAGAGTTTCCCCCCCACTGATTCCCATTGACTAATTTTTGCTAGAGCTTCTTGGTGCCACACTGTCAAATGTTCCCTTGATGTCAAGAGCAGTCACTTTCACCTCACTTCTTTAGCCCATGTTTGGACCAAGACCAAGGGTGTAATGAGGTCAGGAGCCCAGTCTCCCACGTTGTTCTCGGCCCTTTGGGAAGATGTCTTGGAGACACGAGGGCTTTCTTCTTTCACTTGGAGGACAACAGCAAAATGAGAAGCAACTTTAAGTAACAGCTGTCCTGCAAAGCATAGACTTCAGGGCTGCTGAACTGTAAGGACAATGGATCCATTGCAATGAAAGGCTGATCCAAGAGAGAAGGCTGAGGGACATCAACCCTTGGGCTCTCCTGAACTAAAGTAGAAATTAGGACTCCTCGAGGAATGTGATACTCCCCCAAAGCATACCAGGAAAATACCCGTGAAAGCAAATGATCTTCAACCCAAATGAAGATTCTCACAGCCGTATCATTCACTGCTGCATCAAAGATCTGAGATTCTAAGCAATCTGGACAACGAGAAGAAAAATGACAAAGCTCCTGTAGACATTTCAGGAAAAGAAGAGATGATTTTCCCAATGGCGTTTCAGAAAGAATGTTCCCTTTCTGTAAGCAGTGGTAACATTGCTCACAGTGGAGCAGCCTCATACAGAGAAAAAACTATGGCAATGGGAAGATAGTTTGAGGATGTGAAGACAAGACAACATTTTCTATAATGGGATGAATCTTTATGATAAGACAACAAATTTCCTGTAGACAAGTTTCTTGTGGACAAGTTTGTTGTACAGGGCTCTGCAGCTTTTAAAAGCTCTGAAGATTCTGCCTCAGCTTCTGTGCTGAAGTACAGATCTAGTGGGTTGATGGTTTTCAGCTGGGACTGGAATTATGGGCATCAACTGACTTTCACCCCTGGAAATAGGTGCCATCAACTCTTTGGCAGTATGATACTCTATGGACTCTGGCATGAAATAAAGCAAGTTGTTCTCCCAGGAAGATTTCTTCATGGTCAACCATCAATAGACTAGGTTTTGCATTGGTAGGTTCAGTGGAATAAAAAAGGTGTGAATGCTGCTCAGCAGCAAGGAACATCGCTGACTCCACACAAAAAGACTTAATCTGGCTCAGAGGTAAAGGCCCTGGAATAAGGGATCAATCGCTAGGACCTCATCCTCAATGCTGCAACAGCCACTTCCTCATTATTTTCTTCAGGAAAGAACTAACTCAAGTCCAACAGGTCTTCATGCGGATGGCCACTGTCTACCGCGATGACTCCTGTATCTGCCACCTGTAGCCTAGTTTCAAAGAACTCCATTTCAATGAAATCCATAACCTTAATATCCGCCTGGGGTCTAGTGGATGGTGCCTCTGATGGAAAGGAACTCTCTGCTGATTGACTAAACCTTAAGTTGCTGTAGGCTGAAATTCCACTGGTTCTACATAAAACTTTGAAGATTGTTCCATGAAAATCAGAGTTGTTCAAGTACTGGTGATCTGGTTTTTCCAGCATTCCCAGCAGTATGCCAACATCTCCACTCAACAAGGATTGTGTCGATTGCAAACATAAGAAAGAATCTCACAATCTGTCGCCCCTTGTAACAAAGAGGAACCATTATCCTGTTTTTTATTGGAAGGTTTGTGCCACATGAACCTTGTAATTCGATATCTGATGGATGAAGGGGTATTGGCTGAAGCCAGTCTAGATCGTCTGCTGGTATGTCAACACTAGTTCCAGTATCAAATTTTAAGGTTAGTTTCAAAGCCTTTAATTTGCAATGTAGCTGACAAATAGTCTTGATTAAGACAATTTACTTCCCCTAGAAGCTATAATTTTTATCTTGATCGGTCTTGATCTCATCTTTATCTTGATTTCCAATTTCTAGAAAGGACTGTGTTTGATAAATATTCTCATCTTCTTCCTTGTTTAAAGTTGTTGGATTTGCAGAAATGCTTGAAATGTCCAGTCTTCCCACACAGGAAGCGTTCCGCACCCCCTGTAGGGCAGTCTTGGCATCTGTGTTGCTTCATTGCACCACAATGTAGGCATCTCAAAATGGCTGCTGCTGTGGAGTTTCATGCCCTTTCTCACATTTTGGTGGGATGTGTGGGTAGGGCCACTGCCCATGGGCCTACCCACTTAATATAGTCATGTGGAGCCTTGGAGTCACATCAGATTATAGCCGGTTTTGGCGCTTGGAGTTCGGTTTGAATCACGTACTACGCCACTTGCTCAATAACAGGGTTCCACAGCAGGTTAAATATGTGTCGAAGGCTTTGGGAATAGTGTCAAACGTTGCAGTGGATTCCTCCACCCCCTGCCTCAGGAGAATGTTGTCTGCTACTGGACCCATGCATAAAGAAATAAACTGACCTGGAGCTGCTGCTCTTTAGCATGCAATTCCGATGCAGTAGGATACCGAAGAAAGTTTATCTTCTCTGCAGACCCTCAAATTTTTCAAGCAGCTTTGGAAAAGGCAGGAATTGATGAAGTGGTGTTGGCTTCATTACCACCTTCCAGTTTGCCTCCTCCTTTGGTAAGGTTGTAAGTACAAGCTGCTACCAAGTTTTTCTTCACTCTCTTGCTGTGCTTCCGACAATAGCACCAATCTCTGGCTAGATTGCGTGACCCATCTTCCCTAGACAGACTTTAGTCTTACTTTGGTACTTAAAACTGGTTTATTACACTATATATAAACAGGTTACAGGAGTAGGTATGTTGCACCTGAGTACAGTGTGTTCCTCTCTCTCGCTCTCAAGAGAGTCTAGCATGTGCTACACTTATGCCCCCCTATCACTGATACATCATTACCTACATCACTCTTAGCATATACATTCTATTAATCCATTACGCTACACTTACCACGTCCCTGTGTAAAGTTCGCCCCCAACCCCACATTTGTCCAACTGCCACTTTGCATGGGTTGTTATTTCCCCCCACCCCCTAGCAAATTGGGGAAGTTGCTGTACTACTTTCTTCCCTTGCTCCCCGAATGCTCTCACTGCCCTACATCACTAGTGGCAACTATAACTCATTCAGTTCAATTATTCTGAGTAATTCACCTCCTGACTCCCCAAAGCCTGTTCACCATCTAAAAGGACTGTGATGGAATACTCTCCAATTGCCTGGATGAGTGCAGCTCAAACAACACTCAAGAAGCTTGACACCGTCCAGAATAAAGCAGCCCACTTGATTGGCACCCCATCCACAAACATTCACTCCCTCCACCACCAACACACAGTGGCAGCAGTGCGCACCATCTGCAAGATGCACTGCAGGAACTCATCAAGCTTCCTTAGGCAGCACCCTCCCAACCCACAACCACTACCATCTAAAAGGACAGCAGACACATAATAACACCATCAACTGGAAGTTCCCCTCCAAGCCACTCACCACCCTGACTTGGAACTATATCGCCGTTCCTTCACTGTTGCTGGGTCAAAATCCTGGAACTCCCTCCCTAACAGTACTATGAGTGTGAGTGTATCTACACCACAGATTGCAGCAGTTCAAGAAGGCAGCTCACCACCACCTTCTCAAGGGCAATTAGGGATGGGCAATAATTGCTGGCCAAGCCAGCGATGCCACATCCCTTGAATGAATTTTTTTAAATTAATGCAATTAGTCAAAGGTGGCTCCACACGCACGTCACTACTGATTCAGCTTTTTTTGGCCTTTTTTGTTATTTGCACAGTCCCGAAGGGTAAGGAAATAGGCAGTAGCTCCAAGGAAAAAGCAGTTGATGGATGCAAACAGTGAGTTTCCACCTTTTCCGATATTCTGAGTGTAAAATGCTTATGTTCTGTTGCACTTCTCTTTAATGCCATGGCGAGGGTTTAAATAAAAACTAACAATACAGCAGGAATGCAGGGGATGCTCAAAAACACTGCAGCAAAAGGCGAGGGAAAGCACATGAGACCGAGTAGAGGGGACACACCCCCCCACCCCCACCCCCACCCCCAGTGGCTTTTTATTCTCGCGCTTCATTTTCTTGTTCTAGACAGTCACTGCATCAATTGTGCTGATGACTGTTCGGGTGCTGCAACAAATATCGAGAAAGTGAGTGATGAATCAATTGGTACATGCAAAAAAATTTCAAGGCAGCTGGTGCTTCCAGGCTGGAGAGGTTATAGTGTATAGAAAAAATACTTGTGTTGTGTCACAGGGACTCCATGAAATTTTGATGCCATGAAAGGAAAGGCCTCAGAAGAACTTGTCATAGAGTGCCTGCACACAAGACTGGGGCCACAATTTAAAACCAGGCTTAAGGAGATACATAATACTACAATATACACATCCCTGGATCTTAAAAGTAGTTTCTCAGCTTCCTGCAGCTCTCAGTCCAGTTCTGATCATGCTTACTATGTATGTTTCCTATAGCATTTCTCAGCAGTAATACCATGAGATCATCCAGGCAACGATGCCTAGCCAACTGAATAATATCAAAGTATGCAAGAAAACCGACATGATTACGAAGTCTCAGATTAGATGTGCTTTTCTCCCCACTATGAAAAAAAAGCCATTGCCTTCAATCCCTCCATAAATTCTGATCCCAAGCCACCAACTCCATCCCACTCCCTAGACACTATGAGGCTGAATCAGACTGTTCACAGCCCGAGGGGTCTTATTTCATTCTGAGCTGAACTTCCAAGCCCATATCCTCTCTATCATCAAGATCGCATACTTCATAACATCACCCATCTCCACCCCAGCTCAGTCTGTTTGCTGCTGAAGCCCTTGAGCATACCTTTGTTATCTTTAAACTCTACTATTCCAATGTTCTCCTGGCCAGCCTCCTGCACTCTATAAACCCGAGCACATCCAAATCTCCGTTGCCTGCATCCCAACTCAATGCCATTACACTCTCCCATCATCCCTGCGCTCACTGGTTTTATTAGTTCCTGGTCCAGCAATGCCTCAACTTTAGAATTCTCATTCTAGTCCTCAAATCCCTCCACGGTCTTGCCATTCCCATTTCTGTAACCTCATCCAACCCTACGATCCTCAGTTCACTGTGCTCCTCTAATTCTGGCCTCTTGCCCATCCCTAATCTCCTTCATGCCACAACACGTGGCTGTGCCTTCAGATGCACAAGCCCTAAAGCTACGGAATTCTCCCCTTTTAAATCACTCCTTAAAACCTACCTCTTTGACCAAGCTTTTGGTCACATGACCTAATACCATGTGGCACAGTGTCAAATTTTGTCTGATAAATGTTCCTAAAGGGCATTATATAAATGAAAGTGTTGTAGCGTGAAGTACATTGAGGAAGACTACTCCCCCTAGATTTCCAGAGATCCCCAAACACACATACTCAAAAAAATGCACTACTCACTTGCTTCACAAATCAATGTTTTTGCTCCTTTGGTTACGAAAAGAGATGATCACTAACAAAAACTGAAAAAAGAGGTCAGTAATTCAGACTAGTAGGTAACAAATGACATTTAAATCACAAATTATTTTAGGAGGCAACAGCAAATTATGTAACTGACTCAAGAATGAAAACTTCACACCTTTGTCTAAATCTCAACAAACCTGTTCCAGGGGGCAGGCAGATGGCCTCTGAACACAAATATTAAATGTTAATTTACTTCCAGAATTATACTTTAGTTGTCAGATGACAACCCATAAAATTGCATCCAAAGGCGATTACTAAGGTAAATCAGAGAGTGGTGTCATATTGGTACTGAGACACATATTTATGACCTATTCGGCCGTAAGGATATGCAGCTGTCATGTTCTGCTTGTTATGAAGTGCACAATGCTACACTTATTTATATGCTTTTTAAAGTCTGAATGTTTCTTTACCCGCATGTATGGGATAAATACACCCAGGGCAACACTCAGGACATCAAAATCATATGGTAGCTTTAATGGCTTCACTAATTCACACCTCAGCAATTCCAGAGAGCTCAGACTGCGCTACAGGAATTCTGTGCAATTGGTACAATGGCACATTGGAGTGACCTACAAAATACACCTTAGCACTTTTGGAAACCAATAATGCAGCTGCCAGTTTAACCTTGAAGGAATATAAAATACATCTTTCAAAATTCATAAACACCAAAAGGTTATACAACTGAAAAAGCTAAAGCGGCAAGCTTAGCATATCTATTGTATCATTACTTAACACACATGCTAGCAGCCAACTTCAAGCATGACCCATCTTCTCTTGCAGGTCAAACAATTACAAGCTTCTTTCAACACTAGATTTTACTACAAAATCTGCTGTACCCTGAAAAAATCTACACATTCATTTTTACTGAAAAAAAGCTCAATTACACTTCATAAATTGTAGCAAGGAGAAACCATTTTCATAATGTCAAGCTAACAAATTATTAAAAAATCCAATTAGTTAAAAGATCTAATGTGACTATTTGGTCTGATAATTCTTACAGGAATCAAAGACATAAAATCGTTCCCATCAACCACCTCACCCCCAGCATGCACAATTTGTATTATTGCAGTATGACCATAGACTGAGAAAATACAACCTTCATGGAGTACACATCAAGAATATTCACACGGAGGCAAGGTACAAAGGAGAAACATGGAGAAGGGAGAGTGGGGTGACCCGAGTTCATTATTATGATTGCCAAAGCTATTTCTGAACAGCTCACTAGCACAGCCTTTGACAAATTTGTGTCACCACTCGGGTTTTCTCCATTTTCACGAATTTAACTAGAACATTGCCCACCACTCACTGGGGGGGCGAGACACCATATTGGTCATTAAGGGGAGTGTTTTGCTGAGGCATTGGCCACCTGTTAGGCTGACATTAAAGAAGAGGGTATTTGTACACCTAATTCTCCTCTTCTCGTCCCACTTCTCCCTCATCTTGCAGTCTCTTCTGAGTGAATGGCTGCAGATGGTGCAAGTATGCACTTTACTTTCTCCTCTTACTTCACCCCAACATTACTCTTGACCTTTTGCCTTTTAGATATTAGAGAACTGTAACCTGTCCAGGTTGTGAAGGAAGAACAAGGAGGCAGTGAAGATGAAGACACACCATCACTTAATTTCAGTCATGGCCATCAGCTCAGATATTATGCTTTTCTATTCTTCCTACAACATTAGATGATTTCACATAACCTCTCCACATTTTACTCTCCTTTTGCCACCTTCTTGGCACAATCACTTAATTGGTCAATATTTCTTTGTAGCCTGTTTGCACCCTCGTTCTAGGGGATTCCGGAGGACCAAAACTAGTGTACAGTAGTAGTTATTGTTTATGGAGGGGGATCAGAATTAGGGGCCATTAATATAAGATAGTCACTAATAAATCAAACCAGAAATTCAGGAGAAACCCCCTTTACCCAAGAAGTGGTTAGGATGTGGAATTCACTACCACAAGAAGGTATTTAGCATTTAAGGAGGAGAAGCTAGACAAACACATGGTGGAGAAAGGAACAGAAAAAGGTAATTTGATGGAGTTAGGGAGAAGAATGATGGGAAGAAGCTTATTTGGAGCACAAAAACAGCATGGGCCTGAAGGACCGAATCAATGGCCCATTTCTGTCCCTTCAATGCTAAGCAACAAAGTGCAACAATTCAAACTACTCAAGTGTTCCTCACATAACTGCCGGGACTTGCTGGCAAACATCACTGTCAACTCAAAGCCTGTTAGCCACACACAAACTGAATCTGATTTGTAAAAGCGTGCTTGTTTCTTCCTTCAAGCAAACTGACCTGCAGATAAAATCACACACATTGTAAAATTGCTTGTAATTAGGCTGAGCGCATTATTGCAACTAATTTTAAAATTTTGTGGGGAGAACTTAGTGTGACCTGAAAACTGGCACAGCGATCGCAGTGAGCGATTAAGGATATGCCCTTTTTAAAAATTCATTCGTAGGATACAAGCACCACTGGCAATGCCAGTAGTTACTGCCCATCCCCAACTGTCTGATGTGGTGGTGGTAAACCACTTGAATCAATGCATTCAGTGTGGTAAAGACCAATGACAGTGAAGGAATAGCAATATATTTCCAAGTGTGCGACATGGAGGAGAATTTGCATTTGGTGATGTTCCTACGCACCTACTGCCCTTGTTATTCTAGGTGATCAAGGGTTTGGAAGATGCTGTTGAAGATGCCTCGGCAAGTTGCTGCAGTGCATCTTGTAGATGGTACACACTCAAGCCACGGTGCATCAGCGGTGGAGGGAGTGGATGTTTAAGGTGGTGGACAGGGCGCCAATCAAGCAGGCTTCCTCGTTCTGGATGGTGTCAAGCTTCGAGTGTTGCTAAAGTTGCACACACCCAGATACGTGAGGAATATTTCATCACACTCTTGATTTGTGCTTTGTAGATGGTGGACCAGCTAGGGAGTTGAGGCAAGTCACTCACCACAGAATTCCCCATTGATCTGCTTGTAGCCACAGTATTAGTGGCTGATAAGTGGCAACGAGCCAGCCAATGACCATTTTTCGATAAGAAAGAATCAAACCATCTCCCCTTGAGCCAAGTGGTCCTGGTAGAAACCAAACTGAGTATCAATGAACAGGTTATTGGTGAGTAAGTGCCCCTTGATAGCACTGTCAACAACACCTGCTGATAATTTGAGAGTAGGTGATGAGGCAGTAATTGGCCAGATTGGATTTGTTCTGCTTTTTGCAAACAGAAGATACGCAAGCAACTTTTCAATTTGTTGGGGAAATACCAAGTCTTGCAGCTGTTCTGGAATAGCTTGGCTAGAGGCACAGCTAATTTTGAAGCACAAATCTTCAGCACTGCAGCCAGTACGTTGTCAAAACCAATAATCTTTGCTGCACACCCTGTGCACTCAACCTTTTCTTGATGTCACCTGCAGTAATTGGAGAATTGGGTGAAGACCAACTTGTGATGGTGGGGACCTCAGGAGAAGGTGGAGATGAAGCATCCATTCATTATTTCTAGCCAAAAATGGTTGCAAATACATCAACCTCATCTTTTACACTCACATGCTGGGTTCTGCCAGCATTCAGGATGGAGATGTTCTTGGAGCCTCCTCCTCCCATTAGTTGTTGAATTCACTACTGGATGTGGCAGTGCTTTGATATAATCCACTAATTCTGAGATTGTTTAGCGCTGTCGATAGCATGCTGTTTCTGCTGTCCCGTTTGCAGCTTCACTAGGTTGGCACCACACTTTTAGGCATGCCTGGTGCTATTCTTGGCATGCCCTTCCACACCCCTCATTGAACTAGGATGGTCCTCCGATTTAATGGTAATGGCAGTGTGAAGGATATGCCAGGCCACGAGTTTATAGATTGTCCACCAAAATAAAATACTGCAGATGCCGGAAATCAAAATAATAATGCCGGAATTACTAAGCAGGTCTGGCAGCGTTGGTGGAGAGCGAAACAGTTAACCTTTCAAATCTGTAATCAAATGCAATTCTGAAGTTAGAAATAAATAAGCATAATCTGATAGCCATTACAAAGACATGGTTACAAGGTGGTCAAGGCTGAGATCTGAATAGTCAAGGGTATTTGACATTTCAGAAGGACAGAAGGAAAAGAAAAAAGGTGGTGAGTAGTTCTGTTACTAAAGAATGAGTTTAATACAGTAGTGAGAGATGACCTTGGTTCAGAAGAGCAAAATGTAGAATCGGTTTGGTTGGAAAACAAATAGCAAAGGAAAGTCACTTTGTGGAAGTAGTTTATAGGCCCCCTCATAGTAGCTACACTGTAGGACAGAGTATACATGAAGAAATAATGGAAACTTAAGAAAAGTACTATAATTAATGGGTGATAAACTTCATATGAATTGGACAAATCAAATTGGCAAAGATAGCCTGGAAGAGGAGTTCATAGGGTGTATTCAAAACAAATTTCTTAGAGCAATATGTTCTAGAGGCAACCGGGAAGCACACTATTTTAGACCTGGTAATATGTAATGAGACAGGATTAATTAATTAAAAGGAGCCTCTAGGCAATGATAATCACATCATGATAAATTACATACAAGTTTGAAGGTGAAAAACGTGGGTCTAAGACTAGTGTCTTCAGCATTAATAAAGGCATTTACAAGGGTATGATGACAGAGTTGGCTGAAGTGGGCTGGGAAAATAGATTAAAAAGGTTGGGCGGTAGAGAAATAGTGGCAGACATTTAAGGAAATATTTCATAGCTCCCAATAAATATATATTCCATTGAGGAAGAAAGATTCTACCAGAGGATGCACTATCCATCGTCAAACTGGGAAAAAGATGCATACAATACTGCAAAGATTAGGTGATAGATCAGAAGGGTGGACAGAATATAAAAGAAAACAAAGAATGAATGGCTAAAAAAAGAGAGAAATTAAGAGTACGAGATAAAACTAGCCATAAGTATAAAAATAGGCAGTAAGAGTTACTACAAGTATATATAATAAAAAAGGGGAAAAAAAAAAGAGTAGCTAAGTGAGCATTGGTCCCTTAGAGGGCGATACTGGGGATAGGATTATGGGAAACAAGGAAATGGCAGAGCCTCTGAACAAGTATTTTGTATCTGTCTTCACAGTAGAAGACAGGAAATGAATCCCAAGAATAGTTGAAAATCAAGAGGGAAAAGGGAGGGGGGAAACTTAAAACAATGATCACTAGGGTACAGATACTGGGAAAACTATTGTGTCTAAAGGCTGACAAGTCCCCTGGATCTGATGGCCTGCATCCTACGGTCTCAAAAGAAGTAGCTGGAGAAATAGTGCATCCATTGGTTATAAATCTTCCAAAATTTGCTGAATTCTGGAAAGGTCCCAGTGGATTGGAAAAACACAAATGTAACACCTCTATTCAAGAAAAGAGGGAGACAAAAAACAAGAAACTACAAGCCAGTTAGCCTAACATCTGTCATACAGAAAATGCTTGAATCTATTATTAATGGGGTAATAGCAGAATACTTAGAAAATCATAATGTGATCAGGCAGAGTTCAACATGGTTTTCTGAAAGAGAAATTGTATTTTAACTAATTTATTAGAGTTCTCTGAGGAAGTAACAAGCATGGTGGATAATGGGGAACCAGCAATTGTGGCATATTTAGATTTCCAAAAGGCATTCAAAAAAGGTGCCACATAAAAAAACTCCATAAAATAAGAGCTTGTAGTATTGGGGGTAACATATTAACGTGGATAAAGGATTGGCAAGAAGAATAGACGAACAAAATATTATTTAAATGGAGAGAGATTGAGGAATCTATGGTACAGAGGGATTTGGATATCCTGGTGCATGAATCATAAAAAGCTAGCATGTAGGTACAGCAAGTGATTGGAACACAAATGGAACATTGGCCTTTATTGCAAGGGGAATGACATATAAAAGTAGGGAAGTGTGCTATAGCTGTACAGGATATTGATCAGACTACCCCTGGAGCACTGTGTACAGTTTTGGTCCCCTTAGTTAAAGGGGGATATAATTACATTGGAAGCAGTTCAGAGAAGGTTCACTTGACTGATTCCTGGGATGAAGAGGTTATCTTATGAGGAAAGGTTGAGCAGGTTGGGCCTATACCCCTTTGCAGTTTCAAAAAAATGAGTAGTGATCTTATTGAAAACATAAAATATTGAGGGGACTTGACAAGATGGATGCTGGGAAGTTGTTTCCCCCTTGTGGGAGAGCTTAGAACTAGGGGATACAGTTTAAAAATAAGGGGTGTTCCATTTAAGACAGAGATGAGGAAGTTTATCTTCCCCCTCTCTCAGGAGGGTTGTTAAACTTTGGAAGTCTATTTCCCCAGATAGCAGTAGAGGTTGGTTCATTGAATCTATTCAAGGCAGAGTTTGACAGATTTTTGATCAACAAGGGAGTCAAGGGTTATGCAAGGCAGGCAGGAAAGTGGAGGTAAGGCCACAATCAGATCAGCCGTGATCTTATTGAATGGCATAGCAGGCCTGAGGGGCCGAATGACTTACTTCGGCGCCTGTTTTTTTATATTATGCAGTTGCAGATAGCCCACAGCAACTCACGGGTTGATAGAATCCTCAGAATTACCCCACTTGGAATGGTGTTAGTGCCCCACAGCACGATGGAGGGCATCCTCAGTGGTGAAGATGGAACTTCATCTCCGCAAGAATGTCATTCCCATGAATACTGTCATGGGCATATGCATCTGTAGCACGTAGATTGGTGAAAAGGTCACTTAAGTAGGCTTTTCTCCCTTGTGTCCAGGTGGTGAGAGAAAACACAAGTGCACAGCAGTCAGGGATGGGGGAAGATGGTAAGATAGCACAGGTGCCAACTCACAATTACACACTATTTCTGATGCAGAGGACTATGATGGGCCAGGTTACAAAAAAAGAGTCGTTATCTGTATAAACCCAAATTCTTGGTGCACTGGAAAGCCCGGAGATCAATGTAAATGCGCATGGAGGAGTCCAGCACCAACTTGACAATGGCTTTGTGCAGTTTAGAGTCCATTCTTGCCACATGGAATGGGTGATCACCTCCATCAGCACACCTGTGGAATTCACCATGATGCAGTGTCTGATGGCCAATATCACAGCTTGCATTGCCGTACAAGCAACTTCCAAAGGTCTGAATGCTGCAACGGAAGCTCAGACTGCTGTCATCAGGGCTTCAAATACCAGTGTTCAAAAGGCAGTGTTCAACAGTAATCTGTTGTCCAAAAGATTACAAGGATTGCTGAGGTGCCTTCCAGTGAGGGTGGCAGAAGCTCCATGGATACAAAGCTTTTGTCCCCTTAGGGTGAAAGCATTCACTTGCTATTACCATATAGCCAGCCAGCCCAGACTGTGACAGTCTACCTCCAAGGTGGGCACTCTAGGTCCAGAACTACTCAAGGGCACCCACCAGGACAATCTGCAGTCTCCTGAATTGAATGCTGCATCGACTGGGGAATAAACACCTTGTACTAAAGTTGAAGAGTCAAAAACACGTGGAAGAGGTATTAAAAGAACATGCAAAAGGGTGATTTGTTTTTTTAAATGCATCATGTTTATAAATTTGGATTAGAATGCAAATTTTCTTGTGGCTATTACTTTACTGTTGTCAGAAAGTGAACAACGTGATGGTCAATGCTCGAGCAAAGTTAAAGAGTGGGTTACCGTTGACGAATGGAAAGTTGTGGTCAAAGCTACTCAGATCGCTCATGAATTTACTTGATCATGTAGAGCCAATTATCCATCCTCCATTACCTTTGAAACTTGTGCAAGCACATGGTGCCAAGGGCTGTTCCCTCAATGGTTAGGTTACGTAGCATGCAACATACTACCATAAATATACAAATCCACACAGCTGAGTACTGTAGGGCTCCTCTAGATTGGTTCAGGCAGGGGAAGCATGGTTTGAGGATGTCGATGGTGTGCTCTATAATGCTGTTTCTGGCAGCATAGCTCTTATTGTATGTCTGCTGCACATTTGGGCGTTCCAGTTGAGACTCATGAACCATACTGAAAGTGGATAACCCTGGTTACCCAGCCACCAGCCTCAATTTGCCAGTGGATCAAATATAACTGGCACAGAGGACTACCACAGAATGAAGGAATCATGCATACCACCAGCTTAACAGGCATTCACCTACATGAACCATGTCGCTTGTTGAAGCAGAATTCCTTTCATTTTAAGAAAACGGCAGAGTTCAAAAAGCACGTACTAAGGCAATGTGCATGCAGTTAATCCACGATGGGAGAGCCTGCAGTCTGGGCTTGCTCCAACTGCCTGTTTTTGTTCAGAGGGAATGAAGTGAAACTGTCTCTCTTTGTATAGAGAGCCTCAATTACATCCCTGGTGCAGTAGTTTACTGCAAACTAAGAGATGCTGTTATGCCCAGCAGCAGCCTGAAAAGAGCCAGACAAGAGCCACAGTAACCTTGACAGGCACAGGCAATGCCGTTCCTGCCCTGTTTTGAGGTTCTAGTTGCAGCTACAGCAGTTAGCAGATCACTGTTAGAATGTCTTTAGTGAAGACGAGTAAAGAAATCTCAAGTATCATTTTTACTGAAGTTTAGATAAGAAAATTGTTCTCTGGGAATACATCTCCTGCTGAGAGCCCTTCTAGCAGCTCCTCCTGCTCTGCATGGTCTCTTTTCTTTCTCTATTTCAAGATGATGACCTACCAGGCCACCCATCTCTGGAAGTGACTTGTTTCAGCACAAGCCTTTAAACCACCTATGAAGTTCTTCAGCACCAGCTAGATCACTCCCTATAGACTATTAAAACTTTACACAAGTATAGGAAAGCTCCATAAAAACAGAATTGCACCAGCAGCCAGAAGGAATGATCTAACAGCCAACCTGCAAGTAGCTCATGATTCCTTTAAATAGCCCTGGTGGGAGGGTCCTTGGTGCCATCAAGCACATGTTCAATTTGTAGGAGTTTATGAAAAGATTGGCTGGAGTGTGGTCTTTGACAGCACATCACACCGGCTGATTGCCATGATCTTCCTGCTCTGCCTGCTGCTGTTGGTCATCCAGTGCACGCGCACTAACTTCTGTACCAAGGGGGCATCCAGCAAGTACGTTCACATCTAGGACCCAACATTCAACCTTCAGTAGGCTGATTAGCACCCAATAAAAAAAACACAAGTACTATGGAGTCAATTTCTCCCCACTTATGTATTGACTGTATTAAAGGAATCGCCACAAAACAAGACAAAAATACTTTTTTATCACCGCCATCAATCAAATAGCAAAGTACTGCTCTATGGTTACATAAGATGCAAATTCACTATTGCTCCCACTACCATTTTTGGCTTTGGATTGCACAATGGGGCAATGCACAGACACACCATTTCCAGTCACATATAGCACTAACTGGGGGTAAAATGCAATTCTAACCTAGATTTCTCAAGACAATCCTGAATTTTGGCAACACGAATCAATACACAAAAAATTAAAGATATTAAAAACACTCAAGAGATCAATGTAAGACACTATGTGAACTAGAACTCACAACAACATTTAATCTCAATCTCAGTCCTGCTGGGAAAAGTAAATTAATTACACACCTTTATAAAACACTAATTAGGCCTCAGCTGGAGTGTTGTGGCCATTTCTGGGGTACTTTAGGAAGAACTTCAAGGCCTTAGAGAGGATGCAAAAGAGATTACTAGATAGAGGTCTTCAGTTATGTGAACTTTCCTTGCCAATATAACAAAGATCAGGAATGCATTTTTTTTCAAAAAAAAAAAATTGGTTTGTGGTCAATTACTTGCTTCCTTCCAGACACAAAACAGAGCATCAGAGTGATGTCTTTTGTTCTGGGCAAGCTCTCAGCCCACCTAATAGATCAGTAATTCTGTTTTCCCATCACCAGTTTATTCAATAGTTCCGACATTGGGAAAGGTTTGCTGCCAGAAACAAAACAGGCACAAATCTGTCTAAGTGTCTGCACAAATCTTGTCCCAGTGGCAGAAAAATCTGTATATTACGTCTGGGATGATTATAAATTTGAACTGTTTTCAATGAGCTTCAATATTGCAATATATAATTAATGAAAGATTTGCCCAAAATACACCAACTATAAACTAATCTCTGTGGTGAACCATTGTTTCCCTTTTTTTGTTTATTTGTTCATGGGATATGGGCATCACTGGCTAGGCCTGCATTTGTTGCCCATCCCTAATTGCCCTGTTCAGAGGGCATTTAAAAGAGTAAACCCACATTGCTATGGGTCTGGAGTAACAGGTAAACCAGACCAAGTAATGGCAGCAGATCTCCTTCCCTATAGGACATTAGTGAAGCAGATGGGTTTTTAACAACAATCGGCAATGGTTTCGTGGTCATCATCAGGCTTTTAATTCCAGATTTTTATTGAATTCAAATTTCACCATCTGCCATGGTGGGATTTGAACCCGGGTCCCCAGAGAATTACCCTGGATCTTCTGGAATACTAGTCCAGTGACAATACCACTGTGCCATCACCTCCAAGAGATCCAAGAAGTTTCATCTTGTAAGTGATTTTATCCAGGTACTTTTAGGCACTAAAGAGCCTCCATGGTGGACAAGATGGGATCTAAAGCTAAAACGCTGATTTAGCTCAAGTTTAGCACATAACAGCACTTTGGTAAAGGAATTGAAGTTTGCGCTAGTTATGGTCTGAAGGACCGTTCAGAGCTGATTGCCACTTAAGTTGCCTGCTAACGCTTAGTAAAAGGAGGCTAGCGCTTGATTTAATGCCCTCGCCTAATGGCAACCAGCTGATTGAGAGAGGATTGAGCTCTACTTAAAACGTTACAGCACCTTTTACATTCACTTACTACTGGAGGTTTGAAAGTGATTTTTGAAACACATTGGAAGACTTCCTGGGATATTTTAATCAATATTTCACTAACATTTAACATTTATCCCAGAAATTCTCTCAGCATTACACCTAAAAATAAAAGCAATCAAATGTTGCGCTTCTCTATCTTAATGGGGGTCAGAAGAAAGGAAGTACTTGGTCACCACATCTTTCTAGGGGCCTCCTTTGGTCTGTAGCTGGAATGGAAGGATAGCATGTGGCCAGGCAGAGCAACATCAACTGATGCAGGAGGGAGGGACATAAGGACAAGAAGGACCCCATCCCCTGCAGATAGAGGACATCCCTCTAGTGCTGCATCTAAGAACTTGTGCACTCTCTCACTTGGTTCAAACTATCCTAAGATGTGGCAACCAACACACTCCAGATCTTCACTGGGTATAGATGCAGGGAGTCCACATAAACTGCTTCATGAAAATTATGTCCATCGGTCCTGAGTGCTAAACCTGCAGGTATCCACTTTAACGCCCCCCCAAGCAAGTTCAAATTATGGTAATCAGCAACTAGAATCAAAATTGTACACTAAAACCAGACTTTCAAAACAGGCACATCTTCAACAACTTTAGATCTTAAACTCCCCCCCACCCCACCCCCCCACCTTCCCCCCATCCCCATCCCGTTTCTCCCCCCTCCCTTTTTTTTTAATAATTTATATAGATTCTTCTTTTCCCACCTATTTCCATTATTTTTAAATCTAAAACTAAAACTTTGTTAGTCTTTCCACCCCAGCCCCACTAGAGCTGTACCTTGAGTGTCCTGTCTTCCATTCTTAATTAGCACCTTTCTTAGAAAATATCACCACCTTCAACACCTCTTTGATCCTTTTGTCTGTAACATCTTTTGATTATCTGCTCCTATCACTGCTTGCTTATCTCCACAATCACCACACCCTCAACTTCTCTCTCCCCCCGCCCCCCCCCCACCTTAAACCAGCTTATATTTCATCTTTATCCTAACTATGCTTCAGTTCTGCCGAAGGGTCATGAAGACTCAAAACGTTGACTGATTTCTTCTCCACCGATGCTGCCAGACCTGCTGAGTTTTTCCAGGTAATTCTGTTTTTGTTTTGGATTTCCAGCATCCGCAGTAGCTTTTAGCTTTTTGTTTTTATCTGTGTTTAATTGACTGCCACCTCTCTTCAAGAAATGCCCTCTCTGAAGAAGTATGGTTCTGTTCTCCGACAGGATTTCCGCCTGTCTCTTCTGCCCTGCTCACCTTCATTGCTTTCCACTTCTCTCCTGGTGTTTGACAAGGTGTTTACTAAAACCCGCTTTCACAGCCATATCTCCTTTCTCAGTGACTGTCTCCGTCTCCAACTCACCCCACGTGGATTTCAACTGAAATTCCATCCCTCTTGCTTCGAACCCACCCAGGATTACAGGTATCTCCGGGACATAAAACGTTTCTCGGACTGCTGTTCCCGTCGCATTCTGAGATCCACACTCAATGCCATGTGCCGCCATATGAACACACTCGATCTCTCCCTCCAGCAGCACCGCTGCACCCTTTTTCAAAGCTGCGCGTGCCCCCAGTTTCATTTTATTCTTCGCCTCATCCGTCGCCTAAACAAGAAACTTTTTCTCTTTCTCTCAAGTGCTAAGGAACACAAGCTCCAACAACTCATCGACACCAACACCCATCTGGGACCCTCCACCCCTGCTTGTCCCTCCGTCCCCACCCCATCTTCCAATCCCAGCCCCAGCCGCGTATTCACTATACCCCCTGACCTTCCCCTCTCCGATGCTGAACGTTCAGTGCTCAGCAAAGGACTTAGTTTCATACCCTTACGCCCTCATCTCAATGAATTTCGGGCTCGGCATGATGCTGAACTCTTCTTCCGCCGTCTTCGTCTCCGTGCTCACTTCTTTGGGCAGGAGTCCTCTCCCCATTCAACGGATCCTTTTACCCACCTCCAATATTCTCCCTCCACCTGGACCCCTCCCTCTGGATTCTTACCTTCTCTTGATCTTTTCATTGAGAACTGTCGGCGTGACATTAGCCGTCTCAATTTCTCTGCTCCTCTCACCCATTCCAATCTGTCTCTCTCTGAACTCACTGCACTCCGTTCTCTCAGGTCCAACCCCAACATTGTCATCAAACCCGCTGACAAGGGTGGTACTGTTGTTGTCTGGCGCATTGACCTCTACCTCGCGGAGGCTGAGCGTCAACTCGCAGACACTTCCTCCTACCTCTCCCTGGACCATGACCCCACCACAGAACATCAAGCCATTGTTTCCAGGACTGTCACTGACCTCATCTCCACTGGAGATCTTCCTCCCACAGCTTCCAACTTGATAGTCGCCCAACCTCGGACGGCCCGCTTCTACCTCCTACCCAAAATCCACAAACAGAACTGTCCTGGCAGACCGATCGTGTCAGCCTGTTCCTGCCCCACGGAACTCATTTCTCGTTATCTTGACTCCCTTCTCTCTCCCCTTGTCCAGTCCCTTCCCACCTACATCCGTGATTCCTCTGACACCTTACGTCACATCAACAATTTCCAGTTCCCTGGCCCCAACCGCTTCCTCTTCACCATGGATGTCCAATCCCTCTACACCTCCATCCCCCACCAGGATGGTCTGAGGGCCCTTAGCTTCTTCCTTGAACAGAGGCCCCAACAATCCCCATCCACCACTACTCTCCTCCGTCTGGCTGAACTTGTTCTCACACTGAACAATTTCTCCTTTAACTCCTCTCACTTCCTCCAAATAAAAGGTGTGGCTATGGGTACCCGCATGGGCCCCAGCTATGCCTGTCTCTTTATGGGGTATGTGGAACATTCCTTGTTCCAGTCCTACTCCGGCCCCCTCCCACAACTCTTTCTCCGGTACATCGATGATTACTTCGGTGCTGCTTCATGCTCTCGTCGGGACCTGGAAAAATTTATTAATTTTGCTTCCAATCTCCACCCCTCCATCATTTTCACATGGTCCATCTCTGACACTTCTCTTCCCTTCCTTGACCTCTCTGTCTCAATTTCTGATGATAGACTGTCCACCAATATCCATTACAAGCCTACCGACTCCCACAGCTACCTCGACTACAGCTCCTCACACCCCGCTTCCTGCCAGGACTCCATCCCATTCTCTCAGTTCCTTGGCCTCCGTCGCATCTGTTCTGATGACGCTACCTTCAAAAACAGCTCCTCTGACATGTCCTCCTTCTTCCTTAACCGAGGTTTTCCACCCACAGTCGTTGACAGGGCCCTCAACCGTGTCCGGCCCATCTCCCGCGCATCCTCCCTTACGCCTTCTCCTCCTTCCCAGAAACATGATAGGGTCCCCCTTGTCCTCACTTATCACCCCACCAGCCTCCGCATTCAAAGGATCATCCTCCGCCATTTCCGCCAACTCCAGCATGATGCCACCACCAAACACATCTTCCCTTCTCCCCCCCTGACGGCATTCCGTAGGGATCGTTCCCTCCGGGACACCCTGGTCCATTCCTCCATCACCCCCTACTCCTCAACCCCCACCTATGGCACCTCCCCATGCCCACGCAGAAGATGCAACACCTGCCCCTTCACTTACTCTCTCCTCACCGTCCAAGGGCCCAAACACTCCTTTCAAGTGAAGCAGCATTTCACTTGCATTTCCCCTAACTTAGTCTACTGCATTCGTTGCTCCCAATGCGGTCTCCTCTACATTGGAGAGACCAAACGCAAACTGGGCGACCGCTTTGCAGAACACCTGCGGTCTGTCCGCAAGAATGACCCAAACCTCCCTGTCGCTTGCCATTTTAACACTCCACCCTGTTCTCTTGCCCACATGTCTGTCCTTGGCTTGCTGCATTGTTCCAGTGAAGCCCAACGCAAACTGGAGGAACAGCACCTCATCTTCCGACTAGGCACTTTACAGCCTTCTGGGCTGAATATTGAATTCAACAACTTTAGATCTTAAACTCCGCACCCCCCCCGCCCCCCACCACCCCTTCCCCGCATCCCCATCCCGTTTCTTCCCCCTCCCTTTTTTTTTTCAATAATTTATATAGATTCTTCTTTTCCCACCTATTTCCATTATTTTTAAATCTAAAACTAAAACTTTGTTAGTCTTTCCACCCCACCCTCACTAGAGCTGTACCTTGAGTGTCCTGTCTTCCATTCTTAATTAGCACCTTTCTTAGACAATATCACCACCTTCAACACCTCTTTGATCCTTTTGTCTGTAACATCTTTTGATTATCTGCTCCTATCACTGCTTGCTTATCTCCACAATCACCACACCCTCAACTTCTCTCTCCCCCCGCCCCCCCACCTTAAACCAGCTTATATTTCACCTTTCTCCTAACTATGCTTCAGTTCTGCCGAAGGGTCATGAAGACTCGAAACGTTGACTGATTTCTTCTCCACCGATGCTGCCAGACCTGCTGAGTTTTTCCAGGTAATTCTGTTTTTGTTTTGGATTTCCAGCATCCGCAGTAGCTTTTAGCTTTTTGTTTTTACATCTTGTTAGCACCCATTTACACACTTTCACCAAAATATCCCACTCCTCCACCACTATAAAGTGGTTATACATGTGGGTCTTTTAAATGCAGAGCAATTCATTCATTCATTACAGGATAGAATTCGGAGCACTGGCATCTGTAAAATAATACACATATCATTGCTTAAGTCACATCTGCACATTTAAAGCAAATTGGACTTTTGAAATTAAGCTCTAATTACAAATTTAGATTTCATTGGCAGAAATATCCAAAGTATAGCTAGACAACATAAAACTCTGCCATGAGAGGGCCTAAACACTCAGCCAACACAAAATTGTAGCATGTACAGAGTATTCACTGTTTCACCTCAGGACTTTGTGAATTCCATAGTTACATTGCTCAATTGTAGATGCCCAAATAAGATAAGAATACAAGAAATAGGAATAGACCATTTGGCCCTGTGAGCCTGTGATACCATCCTGACTGATCTTCTGTTTTAACTCCACTTTTCCGTCTTATCATGTCCCTTAATTCGTTTAGTACCCAAAAACCTATCAACCTCTGTCTTAAACATGCTCAATGGTTGAGCACCCACAGCTCCCTGGGGTAAAGAATTCCAAAAATTCACAACCCTCTAAGAAATGTCTCCTCATCACAGTCTTAAACGGCCAGCCCCTTATTCTGAGACTGTGATCCTGTGTTCTTTGTTAGGTAGGATGGCTAAAACTGCACAGAGTACTCCAAGAGTGGACTTACCAATGCCCTGCATCATTGTAGCAAGATTTCTTTACTCTTCTACTTCAATTCCTTTGCAAAAGTTAACATTCAATTTGCCTTCGTAATTGCTTGCTGTACATGCATATTAACTTTATTATTCATGTACAAGGACACCCAGGTCCCTTTGAATACAAATATTTCCCAGTCTCTCACTATTAAATATTCTGCTTTATTATTTTCCCTACCAAAATGGATAACTTCACATATCTCCACATTCTTCGATGTTCTTGCCCACTCATGCAATCTGCCTATATTCTTCTGCAGCCTCTTTGCATCCTCATCACTTATTTTCCAATTTAACTTTGTATCGTCAGCAAGCTTGGATATGTTACATCAGTCCTCTCACCTAAATTAATATAGATTGCATAATAGCAGAGGGCCAAGTACCGATTCTCGCATCACCCTAAGTAGTCCCTTTTATTCCTACCTTCTGCTTTCAGTCCATTAACTAATCCTCAGTCCATGCTAATATATTACTCCCAATCCCACGAGTGCTAACGCACAGAAGAAGGGTCATATGGACTCGAAACGTTAACTCTGTCTCTCTCCCCACAGATGCTGCTAGGCCTGCTGAGTCTTTCCAGCATTTTCTGGCTTTGGCCCACGAGTGCTAATGTTGCGTAATAACTTCTTGTGTGGTGCTTATCAAATGCTTTTTACAAATCCAAGTACACTATATCCACTGGTCCCCCAATCCATAATACTAGCTCCATCCTCAAAAAACTCCAACAGATTTGTCAAACACAACACAGATTTATGGAAAGGCATTTAATTTCCTTGTTAACATGTCCCCAATAATAGATTCTAGCATTTTGTCCACTACTGATGTTAGGACCTAGTCCCAATTTTCTCTCCTCCTCCTTTCTAAAATAGTGGGGTTACTTTTGTTACCTTCAAAGCCTTGGGAACTATTCTAGAATCCAAGGAGTTCTGGAAGATCAAAACTAATGTATCCACTATCTCTGCAGTTGCCTCTTAACAGCCTAGGATACATATCATCAGGTCCAAGGAACTTAATCGCCACTTAGTGCTATTAATTTCTTCAGTACCATTTCTTTATGCCTGATTTTGTCAAGTTCTTCAGTCTTTCTAGACCCTTGGTTCCCTCATGTTTAAAGGGGGCTACGGGGGAGCAATTTCTAGTCATCTCACTGCTGATTCTAAGGCTGACTGCCGACATTTCCTAATTCAGGAACCTTCTACAATTCAAGTTTTAAAAGTTCTTCAGGAATTCAGAATATGTTTGCAAAATTCCATACGGCAGCATGTGATGTTCAGCAGACAACGTTATATTTCTGAATGCAAATGATAGTTAAAAAGAGGCTATCATATGTGTATGTCTTCACTTTTAAGGCATCCCAGACTACAACAATCTTGCCAATCTGCACGACTCCAGCCTGTAACAAAATGCCTTCTGTTACAAACATCATTAACAGTCAAAAATATGCCCTTTGAGTAAGGACAAGGTGCAGGATTCTTTCGTAATCTTTGAGCAATTTTAATTTCTTATTTTTATTACTCAGAAGCTTCTCCACTTCCTCATATCACCGTCCCTCCACCATATGGAAGTGCCCAAACACAGTTGAGCAATGTTACCCTCACTGAATTTCAAACAAAAAGTGCAAGATAGATATAAATTTAGCCCCAGTTTGTAACGGAATGGAAACAACTTCCATTTCTATCATTCAGTTGAAAACTTGTCATCAAGAACATAGAATGATGAATATTCTGGAGCCACAATTTGATCTGGTTAGTTATCCAAACAGTACCTTGAAAAATCATGACAAACTTTAAAATTTCATATTTGACAGTATATCAAAGGGAGCGAGTCAAATAAAATTCTCTGCCCCTTGCTATACAATTAGCAGAAGAATACCCCAAAACTCAATCTTTCCAAGAGAAAAGCTGTTGAGTTCTACAGCAGTAAGAGCCTATGATTAAAGCTATCCCAAAAACCAACTGATTGTGAATAATTTCAGTGCTCAGTGTTTATTCTTTATTTGTGAGCCAAGACCAGTGCCCTCAGGCCAGGTGAGGAAAAAAGTAGCTGGTGGGGACAGGGTGTAAGTGGGGAGGAAAATGCCTGTAGCATGATTATTTCAATTCGCTAGTCTGAGACAATTCTGTTTAACTTCTGAAACTTTAACTGTAGAACCTTTTTGAAGACTCCACAGGAAGCCATGCTGTGTAACTACATCACCTTTAGTAACCTTTCACTTAAAAATACTGATCAAGTCACAGAATTTCAAAAGCTTCTTAGTAGCCTGCAAATTATGTTTCCAAACACATAATAAGTTCCATTTCCATCATGACACACCTTCCATAGTAGGTCAATAAGTAAACCATCAGATTGACACAAACATTTTTTGCATTTCAAAAATAGAATTCACACAATCAGAACTGCATTGATATGATATCATGATGAAATGACTCATCTCCCCCAAGCTGGTCCTCTTCCCAAAAAGCCACGATGTCAACTGACTGCAATTATGGCAGTCCAATTCCACATAGAATAGACCTGAATAAATTTAAATAAAGGTTTCCTTACGGCTGGCAATGCAGTACGCCAATCTGCAATTGATTCGCCTGTAGAGTTGCTTGTTGATCGGCCATATTATCAGTGTGCACAGCTGAAGTAAGTTGATGATGAGTCCAGTCACTACAAAGATGTAGCATAGAAGAAGGTGGCAGATGAACTGAGATTTCAAGAAGGCTATGATACCCATTGCTTACAAGGCCTCCAATATATCCACCAAATGTCCAGAGTTCATAAAGAAAATCTGCAACACAGATAAGTCATTAGATATAGAAAACGATTAGAATTTACTTTAAAAAAAAACATTGACTAGGCTACAATTCAAATTTTGACTAACAAAATTCCCTCTTACAGCAACAAAAAAAATTTAATTTTCCTCAAATAGAAAAAAAAGTGACTTTACTAGAGACACAACAGAAGCAGCAGCCATGTAAAACACCTACAGAAATATAAACTGCTGGCATTTGGCTAACACCTCAAAATGGTCAATGCTACGAAGTTGGAACACTGCTAGGCAGCCTTGGTTCTTCAAATCATCTGCCCCTGTTGTCCGATTCAAGTGTCACTATGTGGCAATCTCAGTGAGGTGTCGAAACTATGTCTACTGCAGTACAAACAATTGAAATGTGGCTTTTTAACTGAACGCAACTATGATTGCATCATGATTCTCTCAAGTGATTTTGCAAACTAAAGAAATGCACAACCAACTTTCAGTGCAGGAAGTAGAAAGGGAAAGGATAATGGCACTTTGTTTATCATGGGGAGGCAGTAGCATAGGGGCACTGTGGGCCATCAGCAGCAGCAGAAATTGTAGCCAGGGGATCAACTCTGGCTCAATGAAGAGGGCATGCCAGGACCAGCACCAGGCATTCCTAAAAATGAGGCGCCAACTTGATGAAGCTACAACATAGGACTACTTGCATGCCAAACAGCAGAAGCAGCATGCCATAGACAGAGCTAAGCAATCCCACAACCAATGGGTCCAAGTTCTGCAGTCCTGCCAGATCCAGTTGCGAATGGTAGTGAACAATTAAACAACTAACCAGAGGACAAGGCTCCACAAATATCCCTATCCTCAATGATGGGGAACCTAACAATATGAAAGACAAAGTTGAAGCATTTGCAACCATCTTTAGCCAGAAGTTCCAATCCATCTTGGCCTCCTCCTGAGGTCACCTACATCGCATATGCCAGTCTTCAGCCAATTCGATTCACACGACGGGATATCAAGGAACAGCTGAAGGCACTGGAAACAATGGGCTCTGACAATGTATCACAGAAGGCTTGTGCTCCAAAACTTGCCACACCCCTAGCCAAGTTGGTCCAGTACAGCTGCAACACTGGCATCTACCCAGCAATATGGAAAATTGCCCAGAGTTGCCCTGCCCACAAAAAGCAGGAGAAATCCAATCTTGCCAACTGCCACTCCAGTAGTCCACTCGCAATCATCAGAAAAGTGATAGAAGGTGTCATCAATAGTGCTAATAGCACTTACTCAGCAATAATCTGCACATGAACACTCAGTTCGAGTTCCGCCAGGGCCATTCAGCTCCTGACCTCATTATAGCCTTGGTCGAAATATGGACAAAAGAGCTGAGCTCAAGAGGTGAAGTAAGACTTGCTGCTCAAGATCAAGGCAGCACTTGACCAAGTGTGGCATCAAGGAAAGGAACCTTAGCAAAATTGGAGTCAGTGGGAATCAGGGAGAAAACTCTCCACTGATTGGAGTCATACCTAGCAAAAAGGAAGATAGTTGTGGTTGTTAGAGGTCAATCAGCTCAGTTCCAGAACATCATTGCAGGAGTGCCTCAGTGTAGTGTTCTAGCACCAACCATCTTCAGCTGTTTCATCAATGACCTTCCCGCCATAAGGTAAGAAGTGGGGATATGCAATCATTAGCGAACAATGATCAGCACCATTCACGACTCCCCAGATACTGAAGCAGTTTGTGTCCATATGCAAAAAGGACAAGACAACATTCAGACTTGGGGTGATAAGTGGCAAGTAACATTCACGCCACACAAGTGCCTGGCAATGATCATCTCCAACAAGAGAGAACCTAACTTATCTCCCTTTGACATTCAATGGCATTACCACCACTGAATCCCTCATTATCATCATCCTGGGAGTTACCATTGACCAGAAACTGAACTGGACCAGCCAAATAAATACTGTGACTACAAGAGCAGGTCAGAGGCTGGGAATTCTGAGGCGAGTAATTCACCTCCTAACTCCCCAAAGCCTATCCACCATTTTCAAGGCACAAGTCAGGAGTGTGATGGAATGTTCTCCACTTGCCTGGATGAATGTAGCTCCAACACTCAAGAAGCTCAACACCATCCAAGACAAAGCAACCTCATTCCTCATTCAAAGGGCTGATGAGCAAATTTTTACCAAGCTAAGTTTTGGCACAATATTTAATGTGAAATTTAATAAAAACAATGGCAAAGCAATACATTGATCATTTTTTAAAAAGAAATAAAAATGACCATTAAAAAGCACCAAGTACTTTTTTGCCTTTCCACTTGAGAGACACAGAGACTGAAGTCCTGGTCACCAGGGAAGTGGTGGAAACTGGGACTGAGCTAAGGAATTGGGTTTAACAACACTGACCTTGCTTTCGCTTCTGGCAGCACACACACTGTTCTTGCCTCAGCACAATTCATACAAAAGCAGGGGTTGGAAGCTGGTTGCCTTTCAGGCTGGGTTTTCCTCCTCTCCTGGCCTGCTTTATAGATAGTTTTTGGGGGGAGGGGTCAGGGTGCATGTGTGTCTGGCTCACTCCCAATCTGAGCTCCAGCTCTCACCCACTCACTCACCAGGCCCTCCCAGACTCGCTCACCCCTCACACAGCCTCGTTTACACAAACTCACTGTCGCTGGGTCAAAATCCTAGCACTACCACCACCCCCCACCCCCCCACCCCCACACGGAACAGCATTGTGCATGTACCTACATCACATGGACTGGTTCAAGGCAGTGGCACCCACTACTTTCTCAAGGGCAATTAGGAATGGGTAATAAATGCTGGCCTGGTCAATGATACCCACATCCCGTGAAAGAATACAAAAAAAAAGATTTCTAGTTGGCAACTTAGGTCTTCCTTCGTTATGTACTTAGTGCCACTTGTACATTCACAATCTGTGTTGTGTGCATACACACTTTTCCTGGACTATAAAACACACCACTCAATAAACCAAGGAAAATAATCAGCAGTTCCGGTGGTGTACTTGAAGATTAAAGTTTGCAATTGTGTTTTTTTTAAAATTCATTCACAGGATGTGGGCTTCGCTGGCTGGATTAGCATTTATTGCCCATCCCGAGTAGCCCTCAAGGTGATGGTGAGCTGACTTCAACTGCTGAAATCCATGTGGTGTAGGTACACCCACAGTGCTGTTAGGAAGGGAGTTCCAGGGTTTTGACCCATCGACAGTGAAGGAACGGCAATACATTTGCCAGGCCATGAGGTTACAAATTGTGTTCAAGTACAATTCTGCTGCTACTGATGGCCCAGAGCGCCTCATGGATGCCCAGTCTGGAGTTGCTAGATCTGTTCGAAATCTATCCCATTTAGCACGAAAGTGCTACATAACACAATGGAGGGCAGGAGTGGAGGCAGGATTTCGTCTCCGCAACGACTGTGCGGTGGTCATTCCTACCAATACTGTCATGGACAGGTGTATCTGCAGCAGGCAGGTTGGTGAGGATGAGGTCAAGTATGTTTTCCTTCTCGTTGGTTCCCTCATCACCCACTGCACAACCAGTTTAGCAGCAATGTCCTTTAGGATTCAGCCAGCTCGGTCAGTCATGGGCTGCCAAGTCACTCGTGGTGATGGACATTGAAGTCCCTCACCCAAAGTACATTTTGTGCCCTTGCCACCTTCAGTGCTTCCTCTAAGAAATTTTCAACACAGAGGAGCATTGATTCATCAGCTGAGGGAGGGTGGTACATGGTAATCAGCAGGAGGTTTCCTTACCCATGTTTGACCTGTTGTCATGAGACTTCATGCGGTCCGGAGTCGATCTTGAGGGCTCCCAGGGCAACTCCCTCCTGACTGTACACCACTGTGCCCCCACCTCTGCTGGGTCTGTCCAGCCAGTGGGACAGGACATGTGGTGTCTGGGACATTATCTGTAAGGTATGTTCGTGAGGATGACTATGTTAGGCTGTTGCTTGACTAGTCTGAGAGACAGCTCTCCCAATTTTGGCACTAGCACCCAGGTGTTAGTAAGGAAGATTTTACAGGGTCGGCAGGGCTGAGTTTGCCATTGTCGTATCCGGTGCCTAGGTCGATGCTGGGTGGTCCATCTTTTTTCATCACATGAGCTTATCTCTATTAATTCTGCCCACACCAATGTTCACCCAACACACCCAGCCATGTAATGCACCATTTTCCCATACTAAGCATAGAGTGAACAGACTGTTAATTGACTGGATAATTCTTGACTGTCAAAACAGCCAAACTGCCCACATCCAATATTTTTTAAACTGATAAAAGAAAATGTAAAGGTGCAGTTTTTGTAAAAGCCTGTATGATTTTTCTCCCAGGTTGTTTGCAGCAGTGTCCTGAAGCTTTATCTTTAAATTCCTGGGAACACCAGGCCAATCCTGGAGGGTTGGCAACCATATTGAAAATGCAAATAAGAAAGGCAGGTCAGAAAAATTGTTACCAATTTGCATGCATCTTGTAGCTTGGCCTCCATTGTCACAAACTTATATAGTCATATGAAGTCATATTGCAGCAGCACATATGAAGAGTAGGTTCAAACTAAGAACCGAAAGAACTTGGAAAAAAAAATGTACTCAGATGGATGGAGGTCAGTTCTGGGAAAATAAGAATCTGAAAATAGTGTCCAGTGTAATATTTCATCCATCACAAGTACCTATTACCACGACTACATTTGCTGCCCCTCATTGTCCTCACACTTTCTACTTTTTTGACACTGGTTCTATCCACATTTTAACTCCTCTCTTCAGTGGTGAACCTTCATTACCCTGCTTTCTCCGGATTTGGATTGTACTTGTCACAACAAAGCCATTACATATAACCAAAATGCTTTCTCCTCCTGGTCTTGCAGTCAAAATTCCAGCCTTCTCCCTCCTCTTCACACTGCTTCCTCCTGGTAATCACCAGAACTACAGGGTCTGGTTTCATACAGAAATACTGAAAGCTCAAGGCTAGAAAAGGAATCTTGTCCAATTTCCTGATGTCCTAACAGTTGCAACTGATAATGCAGATACTTTCCCAATTTTGAACTGAAGATACTAACTTATCTGCATACAAGTCCTGTCCTTTCTATAACATTTTTCATCAAACTGTTTCATTAACCAACTACCCTCCCTGAACAGTAGCATTTCCTAACATCCATCGAAATCTACCTCTTCGCAGGAGAACAAGGGGACATTAGTTTAAGCCATCTCATATCAAATCAAATTCCTAATTTATCTCTGAACTGTATTATTTTGAATACCTCAATTGTTAGCCCTCAGTCTTTCCCCTAATTAGAAAAGTAATTAATCCTCGAGTCTTTTGCATGCATTGACTTCTTCTATTATCTTGACTATTTTGTATCTTGTCCAATTCAGCTACATTATACTAGGGGATCCAAAACTACACACATTCCAGGCAAGACCTGAGCAATGCTCAATATAATGGTGGGAATTCTTCTTTTAGTGCAACCCAACAAACCCACAACCTCTACCACCTAGGAGGAGGACAAGACAGCAGACGCATGGGAACACCACCACCCGCAAGTTCCCTACACCAATTGGACTGCAGCAGTTCAAGATGTCAGCTCATCACCACCTCCTCAAGGGCAGTTAGGAATGAGCAATAAAAATGCTGGCCTAGCCAGCAATGTCCAAATCCCATGAAAAGAATTTAAAAATCCTATTTACATTTTTGACAGCGGCCAAATATTGACTTGATGCAATGAAGGATCCATGTATTGTGCCCCAAAAATTCCTTTTCTGATCTATATTCACCAATAGTTTCCCATTCCTGTAATTTCTTTGCCTGTTCCTTATTCCCAAGTGCATTACTTTACTTTTGTAAAGTACAATTCAACTGCATGTATGTTCCCCCCGCTGACAAACAATTTAGGTTCTCCTGTAGATTCTATCCACTTTCCCCCTACCTATTCCTGCTACTTTAGTGTAATCTACAAATTTTCAGATGTAACTGCTGGTATGCTCGCCTTCATTATTTATAAACATTGAAGCATACTGATCCTGGGTACCGGGCCTTCAAGAGTCTATCACCACCCTTCTCCACACAGAACTGCTGTTTCCCATCTCGAAACTGACATTCATTCCATCTTACTACACTCTTACCAATACAATGTGTTTATTTTATGCACTGGTTTTCTGTGAGGTAGCATATCAAATTCCTTACTAAATTACATTACATTATGTTTTCACCTTTATCCACATCTTGGTTAATTCATCCAATTGCATTAAGTACTCTGTTGAATTATTGCTTTCCAAGTCTTCCACTGTCTTGACATTGACAATGATTCCAGAAATTTATTTGGTCCTGATGCCTGAATACAGTTAGTTACCTAGGTGTCCTGGTTCCTTATAAAATACGAGTTTTACATTTGCTATTCTCCAGTACTCCTCTGTTATGCTCTTTTCTAGCAAACCCCTAGCCATCTCTGTTCATCGTGTTGTTAGCTCTTCCTGGAATTCTTGGGTGTATCCTATTTGGCCGAGTGTTTAAATTACTTGAATCTTATTCATGTATCTAGCTGCCAAATCAATGGAAATGTTAGTTTTATTACACTCCTCCTTTTGACTCAGAACACCCATCTGTTGTGTTCCATACTGTTTTTCTTCCAACTCAAATAATGAACAGAAAAAAAAATTGTTCTAACGTTTTGGTTATGTTTACATCTTCACTAAACTGGACTATAATTTCTTATGATCTGGAACTCTGGTTTTTATTCCCTCTGTTGTGCATTTAAATATGGTTTGTCAGTCCTTTGTATTTTCTTTCCAATTTGAAGCTCAGTTGTTTGCTTTGTAACCCAAGCACATGCTAATTTTCCTACAAATCCCAGTTACACAATCAGCAATTGCCTGTTCAATTATCATAAAAATGTTCAGATGGCAGACTTTGGAAAACCAAAATAAAAATAGAAAATACTGGAAAAACACAAGTTGGCATTGGCTCTTCTTCACAGATAAAAATTGATCTGGGTTTTTCCAACATGTTCTACTTTTATTTAGATTTCTCAATTAACTTAAACCGGATCTATTAGCTATTATTCTTGTTTGTGTGTGCTTCCTGTTAAAACCTGGCTTCCCAGAATTTAATGGACTAATAATACTGCTTAATGGCTGCCTCCCCAACCCCCATCTTGAATCTTATAGACAGTATCCCCAAGGTGGTCCCAACCACAAATGCTATTATAATACCCCATTGCTATTCCAATACAACTTATCTTGTCCCCTCCCTGAGGCATGCAAATCTTTTTCCCTATCTAGAAATTTCCCTATCATTACCAACAGGATTAGCCAAACATTTCTTCTCTAATATATCCATTCAATGTCGGCTCTAAGAGTTAGCTGTCTGTGGCAAATTCCCACCAGTAGTTTCTCCTCGCTTTGGTTAATTTAACTATATACCAAATGAGTCCATCTTCTCCCCCATCCGTCCCTTTTGGTGTTCTGCCCTTCATACAACTTTGAGTTCCTTTCTATGTAATGCTGCTCCTCCCCTTTACTTCTGCCTTCTAAATAGTTTTGCCTTTCACGTACCATATCCCGTTTGTCTATCTATCCCTCACCAGTTTCCCATTATAGCAATGAAATCCACCTCGCTGGTTTGTACTAACCCTTCCAATAAGGTGTCAGCCATGGTTCAGTTGGTGGCATTCTTACCTCTGAGGCAGAACTTAAAAAGTTCCATTCTAGGGTTTGAGCACAAAGATCTAGGCTGACATCCCATTAACAGTATGGAGGGAGTGCTGCACTGTTGGAGGTGCTGCCTTTTAGCTGAGATGTTAAACTGAGACCCTGTCTGCACTCTCAGATGGACATAAACAGTCTGTGGCATTATTTTGAAGAGCAGGGGTATTATTCCCAATGTCTTAGCCATGGTCAAGAGTTATCCTTCAATCACCAATCACAAAGAAAAACAGATTATCTGATCATTATCAAATTGCTGTTTGTGCTGTGAGCAAATTGATTGCAGCACTTCATACATTACAACAGTGGCTACACTTCTAAAAGAACTTCACTGGCAGCAAGGTGTTTTAAGACATCCGGTGGTCATGAAAGGTGCTATATAAATACAAGTCTCTTATTTTTTTCTCTGTCATCTTCTCCTTTCTAACATTTGTGTACAAGACCTTTTTGCTTATTTTTCCCCTGTACTACATTTGAATTCTATCTTTGCTGTTTACTACTTATCCTGCTTATAATTCTTTCTGGATCTCATAGTACAGGAAGACAATGACACCGTTGTTTATTTAGTCTCTTATCCAAAGCCTCATGGTTATCTTGTGCCTCTTTAACATCCTTATTTCCCCATCTCCCTAGCTTAAAACCACACATTTACCTTCCCATCTCTTTTCATCCTAAATTATTTAACTTCTCAAGCAGTCTGTATAACATTAAGTCTGAGGAGTAAAATTTATTTCAGCATAATGCTGGCAAAACCAAATTATTCTTGTTCCCATAAACCTCTGCATACTACTTCTCCTAGCTCCAATCTTGCCACTGATACCAATTCTACTGGTGGAGAATTTTGATGTGCTGGTCAACTCCCATTTTAGTTTCTGCCACTCACCCATTTCACCAGCAGCTCTTTTCCCATCTTCATTCTATTTCCCAACTTTACGCTTGCCTCACCCCCTCCGTTATCAAGACTCAAAACCATGCCTTTACTATGTCACCTTTCCAAATGCTCTCCCAGCTAGCCTCCTGCCTTTTATGCTCTACAAACTGCACAGGAGGCAGTGAAGCAAAAAAAAAACAACTCACCATTATTAACATGAGATGGAGAGAGAGAGAAAAGTTGGGGGAGCAAGAGAGAATGAGGAGATGAGACAAAGAACAAAAAGAGAAAGAAACAAGGTGAGAGTTAGAGATGAAAGGTAAAATAGATAAAAATGAGAGAAAAGTTTCACATGCATGAGAAATAAGTACAGAATACAGGATGTTAAAGAAATAGGAAGAGGAAAAATGGGGGTGTTTGTCCTATTTTTGAACGACAGCTGTTGACAAGATATTTCTGCTTTTCCCACTTACATCTCCTTTTGACCCATTTTTTGTTTCTTTACTTGTTCTATTACCACATCATTTTGTCTTATCATTTGCCCTTTTGTTATTTAATCTCACCTAATGCAGGCCTTCCCTTTTGACTTTACTCCCTACCCCTAGACTTGTTTAAAACCTGTTCCATTTCATCAGAACTGGAAAAGGTCATAAGCCTGAAACATTAATTGTTTCTCTCTCTCTCTCCACAGGTGCTGCCAGACCTAAGTATTTCCACCATTTTTAGCACCTGCAGTACTTTGCTTTATTATAGTAAAATGTATTTGAATCCTCAAACTTAGAATCACAGGATTGTTACAGTGAAGGAGGCCCATCATGTCTGCACTGGTTCTCTGACACGAAGTTAAAATGCTCAACTTCCTGCCTTTTCCCTGTAACCCTGCACATTGTTTCTACTTAAATAACCAACCAATGCTCTCTTGAATGCCTCAATTGAACCAGCCTCCACCACACTTCCAGGCAGTGCATTCCAAACCCTAACTACTCGCTGTGTGAAAAAGTTTTTAAACTCACCTTGCAATTGCTTCTTTTGCGAAACACTAAAACTGTGCCCTCTGGTTCTCCATCCGTTTACGAGCAGGAACAGTTACTCCCTATCTGCTCTGTCCACACCCTCATGATTATGAAAACTTCTATCAAGTCTCCTATTAGCCTTCACCTCTCCAAGGAAAACCGTCTCAACTTCTCCAATCTTTCCTCATAGCTGAAATGTCTCATCCCTGGAACCATTCTCATAAACCTTTTCCGCAATCCCTCCAATGCGTTTACATCCTTCCTATAGTGTGGTGCCCAGAACTGTACAACATTCACTTGGAAGGGGAGAAAAACAAGTATTTAAAACTTTAAAAAGAAATTTAAATTATGGAAAACTTATGGTATCTGTATTTAATATGACAAGTTGGACATCTCTACTGTGTAATGCCAGAGCCACAGGTATTTGTTTAAATAGTGCACAGGAGTGTAATTTTAAACTCTTAAGGAATGCTGCACTGTCAGAAGTACCAACTTTTGGATGTGACGGTAAACGTTAAATGTTAAAGCTGCTCACTCAGGTTCAAGTAAAAGATTTATTTTGAAGAGCAGGAGGAGTTATCCTTAGTGTCTTTGCCATTATTTATCCCTCGACCAACTTCACAAAAAGATCAGGTCATTGTCACACTGCTGTTTGTGGGAGCTCGCTATATGCAAACTGTTAGGTTTCCTACATTATAAAAGCGAGTGCACTTCCGAAAGGGCTTTATAGCCAAGGAAGTACTTTTGTATGTCCTGAGAAGGCGCAATAAATTACACAGCCATTGATTGATTAACCCATAACGCTGCTGCCCAGGGCAAGAAAAGGTGTTCAATGCCAACCTAACTGGGTTCATTTTTCCACCGTGCTTACCAATACACCATCAGCAGGCAGGCAACCTTTTGGTTCTCTACTAAAGGGGCGAGTGAAAGCACTTTCCCCGCTCGCCACACCTTCTGTTCTGTCAACTTATTATCTTGCTTCTTTCCATTGTTGTCCGCACTCTCAGCGGTTTCTTTTAAAAACTTCAACAGCCTTCTCTCTCTGTCCACGGCCGCTCAGGCTGTCAATTTTGACTGAAATCTGACTTTGAGACAGTCACCTTTAAAAAACACGTCCATTTGGTGTGGGGCGGCTGGTGGCGTTGCTTGGCTCGGATGGAGAGGGGCCCCCGCGGCCCAGTCCCCCCACCCCCACCGAGTCCGCGCGCTACCCATCCGGCTCGAGAGCGCAGGCGGTTGGAACAAAAAGCTCGGTTTGAATTAACGGCGGCACGAGTCACCTCAGCGGGTTAAAGTTCACCAGGATTGTCTAGGTTCTGGCAGCAACTAGCCTGGTGTTTCACTATAAAACAGAAAAATGCTCAAACACCATTCATTCCAGATTTTACAGCACCTGCGGTATGGTTAAGGTCTAGAATGATAATGGAGGCAGGTTCAATTGAACAATGCTCTGGTTCTGCTTTTGCAGCTGTTTTGAATACTGCTTTTAATCTTCAGACAGTGGGCGTTGGACACTGGGGTGATCCTGAAGAGCTATCCCAATTGTGTCTTCGCTACTCCACATAGTCACTGGAAAATCAGGTGTATACAAAGCTTCAGTTGATTTTTCTCACTCTCTAAACCAGGGATGCTGAGGGTCGCTGTGGTGCACCGGTCAGCAAATTATAAAACCCTCCTGCCACATACCACCAACAACCCTATAGCTGGCACACAAGGATGGCTTTTAGCCATGGAACAAGAGTTCATGTCACAGCCTGCCAGACTGTTAATCAGGCTGCAAGTCTTTCAATTACTTCATAGTATTCTCCAAGGGAAGAGTTTGAAGGTACAAAAACGGACAACTGGGTGGTATCAGAAAAGACCATGCAACATTAGACAGGAAGATCCTTTTTGGCTAAAATGTAAGGATATGACTGAAATAACATTTCCAGGTGACACCAGAGGGTGCCAAGTGCACCCTCTTGTGTAAATATCATTTGTAGTAAGGCTTGAAAGTATTTAATATGGTATGGGGAGATAATTATCAGTACCAAAATATGCTTGGAACACTGCACTAATGTGGTGTTCTCATATCCTATCTGATCTGCTAAAGTTTTCAAAATATCTTTCTGTATTAAATCCAGGTAAATGGGAGTGATGCTTATGGCATTCAAACTGGTTGTGACCTCCTTCCATTCTCCCACGCTGTATTTTTTGTGCTGACTGGAAAGAAGGCCTTCACTGCTTCCCCTAGAGAGTACCCGTGGCCCCACTTTTTAAAAAAAATTCTTTCAGGAGATGTGAGCGTTGCTTTGTTACCCATCCTTAATTGCCCTGGAGAAGGTAAGCCATTTAAATGATAGGAGGGAAGATCATTGAAGAAGCAGCTAAAGATGGTTACACATCGGACACTACTGCAGGAGCTCCTGCAGTAATGTACTGGAACTGAGATAATTGGCCTCCAACAACCATCTTCTTTGTGCTTGGTATGACTCCAACCAGTGGAGAGTTTTCCCCAATTCCCATTGACTTCAAGGCAATATTTGACTGAGTGTGATATCAAGGAGCCTTGGCAAAATTGATGTCAAGGGCAGTCACTCTCACCTACCTTTAGAGTTCAGTTCTTTTGGCCACGTTTGGACCAAGGCCATAATGGAGATCAGGAGCCAAGTGGCTCTGGCAGAACCCATACTGAACATGTTCTTACCGTGCAAGTGCCACTTGATAGCGCTGACAACATCACCTTTCATCACTTTGCTGGTGATCGAGAGGAAGCTGATGGGGCAGTAACTGGCTGATTGGACTTGTCCTGCTTTTTGTGGACAGGACGCACTGGGTAGTTTTCCACATTGTCAAGTAGATGAGAGTGTGGTAGCAGTACTGGAACAGCTTGGCTAGGGATGCGACTAGTTTTGGAGCACAAAGTCTTCAGCACTATTGCCAGAATGTTGTCAAGGCCCAGAGCCTTTTCAATACCCAGTGTCTTCAGCCATTTCTTGATATGGGAACATAGGAAATAGTCACTTGGGCCCTCAAGCCTACTCAAACTAGATCATAGCTGATCTTCTATCTCAGTGCCATTTCCCCACACTATTGCCATATCCCTTGATGTCTTTAATATAGTGAAATCTATCAAATCAATCTTTGTCTTGAACATAACTCAGTCACAGCTCTCTGGGGTAGAGAATCACATGGAGTGAATCAAATCGGCTGAAGCCTGGCACCTGAGATGCTGGGGCCCTCAGGAGGAAGCAGAGATGGATTATCCGTTTGGCACTTCTGGCTAAAGATGGTTGCAAATGCTTCAGCTTTGCCTTTTGTACTGCTGTGCTGGGTTCCCCCAGTCATTGAGGATGGGGATATTTATCGAGCCTGCTCTTCCTGTTCGTTGTTTCATTGTCAACCACCATTCACAACTGGATGTGGCAGGACTGCAGAGCTTTGATCTGATCCATTGGTTGCAAGATCGCTTAGCTATCTATCGCATGCTGCTTCCACTGTTTGACATGGAAGTAGTCCTGTGTTGTAGCTTCATCAGGTTGACATCTGAGAAAAGGAGTATTTTCTGATCTCCAGCACTCCTTGCAGACATTGAATATTTTGTTAAACAAGTTTACACTCTGCTCCAATTTGACCAAATCATACTTTAAACCCTGCAGCCTGTTTTCAACAGCCTGCCCACAGAAAGGCAAGTTCTGAATCAGAGGGTAGTTCCTAACCTGATTAGTCAAGTGATATGCCCATTGGAAGAACAAGTCAAGTCAGTGCACTACTGGGTCAAGAGGGCGCTACTCTCTCAACTCCCCACTTCCAGTCAAGTTTATGCCCAATTGAAAAATTTAGATTTTTAATTGTATACCTGTGTATAGCAAGAAAGGCAATAAGCCTTCAGATGCAAATTCATTTTATTTACATATTTTAGTTCTAATTATCTGATATTACTTGATTGTTGACATAGAAAATTAATTTTCTATCTGCACATTTGCTTATCTTCTGTAGTTTGTAATGCAGTCAATATTGCAGCTTAATTACAAGGCTGGGCTTATTTTATGAGCATGTGTTGACATGTGGTTATAACCAGTCACCTTCCAGATACTTGTTCAGGTAAGAAAGTCATTTTTTCCAGAGTCTGAGTGAAGGGCAGCAGGAGGATAATTAGGTAAAATGAAAACAACCAACTGGCATGGACTCACTGTAATAAATTAGCAGGAAAAGATTCTTCTAAGTCATTGGTCCTATTCAGCTGGCAGTGACCATGAATGACTCTGAGCCACACCACAATAGCAGTGGAAAGGAGAAAAAGTAAAAATAAAAATAAACTGTCGTTCCATAAATCTCCACTAAATTCTTTCACATCATTGAGGAAATTGTAACCAATTTATCAATAAACGGTATCAGCTCTTTAGTTTTGTCTCGTTAGCTACATTGGAAGCGGAGCCTAGAGTCAAAATTTAAAGTGCACAGCTATGTTTAAAAATTCTTTGGGGAAAGGGGGGATTTTTATGGAACTCACAAGAGCAGAAAAGTGATGTGTGGGGTGAGTGAATTAGGCAGGATGTGAAATTTCAATTTTCTGACAGCGGGTTGAGATGCAGAGATTAAAGCAGCAGGGTGTCAGGTCTCACACCATCCTGTGGCAGGTTCGTACTTATAATACATTTGCATGCCACGATTACTCATTAGCATCAACTATATCCTAGCTTCATGATGGAGTCAGAGGCGCATAAGAATCTTGTGGCACCTGGTTCACATCTATTTCAAGGTGTTGTGCACCAGTTGGCTTTGTGCAGTTGTGTCTGAGGTCAGCAGTTTTCCTTAACATAAAAGCAAAATACTGCGGATGCTGGAAACCTGAAATAAAAACAGAAAATGCTGGAAAAACTCAGCAGATCTGGTTATTATAGCCATTTTCCTTGTTAAACTCTGTGGAGGGGAGCAGGAGAATGGCAGCTTGCATGGAGACTTGGGATTGGAAAGGCAGGTCAAGGGTAGGAGGGGGTGGTGGTGGAGGTTGGAAGGTTGGGGTTTGGGTGCATGGAGGAGTGGAAGAGGGATCCGATGACAGAGGATAGGATCAGCAACATGGGAGGACTGAAGTGGGAAGGGTCGGGCATGCTGGGGAACAGAGTCAGTCAAGGTAAGATGATAAGGGTGGTGTTAGTACTATCCAAATGTGGGTCTATCTCAGTGTGTTGGCTGGCAGAGTCCTTACAGGGCTTTGAAGTGATCTTGGACAATCTCCTTTACAGTGCATAGAAGGGAGGGCCAGCTGAGTCTGCAATAATCAGCCATGTCCAGACTGGCAAGTAAACAACACTGGGCACTGACCAAAACATTCAATAAAGAGTGAGCAAAAAAATAAAACATTTCTTGTGGAAGAAAGGAAAATGTCCCCAACTCCCCTGTAACCATCAATGTGTGCCAATGATGAGACATGCCAGTACATTTAGATCTCTAAGCTGGTCTCAACAAAATGATAATGCACACATGAATAAAGTGAAACCAATGTGAAATACTTGCAAGTGAAAGTTAAATTTGAAAAAAAAACCACATTGTGCCACCTTTGTACTCTCAATAAGTCTTACTTATTAATGGCAATGGAGTTGAGCAGGAAAGTTTTGGCTGTGATGCAGATTCTCCATTTGACCAGGAGGCTCCTTTATAGCCTGCCCCTACCTGTTGCATTATCAACTGACAACAGGTTTCACCACTGAAAAGCTTCCCCCACTGTGGAATTGCATGTGACTCCTGAGCACACCACCACACTTTGTATTTTAATTGGAATCATGTGGGAAACAGGAAAAAGCAAGAGTGACGCACACTTCCAGTTCCACCATCAGGAACAGTGAGCAGCCACTGATAAAATTCCACCCAATCTCTGAAGAGTCATATTGGACTCGAAACGTTAACTGTTTCTCTTTCCCCACAGATGCTGCCAGACCTGAGTTTCTGTTTTTATTTCAGATCTCCAACATCCACAGTATTATTATTTTTTTTAAGTACTCCTAGCTGCTTCATCCCTAACTTCATAATTGTAAATGCCTCAAAATTACCCCATAATCAGACGGCATCCTAATGAACCTGCACTGTACCCTTTCTATAACTTCAACATCCTTGAGACCACACTGTATACAGTATGCTTAACTATGTTCTTACTGAAGTTTAACAAATTCACTATTACATCTCAACTTTTATATTCTACACCTCTTGCCTTAAAACCCAATATTCCATTAGCTTTTTAATGACCAGAACCATTTGAGTCGCTACTTTTAATGGCTTGTGAAGAGGAACCTACAAATCCCACTGCTCTTTTATGTCTCCCAGCTTTTCCATACAAACCTCTCACTTCTCCATTTAAAACTTGAGTATACACTCGAGTGCAATACTGATATAGAGTGCAGCATTGTTGAAGGTATCTTTTCAGGTGAAACATTAAACGAGGCCCTGTCTGCCCTCATGTGAATGTAGAAGATCCAAAGGCACTATTTCAAAGAAGAGTAGGAGAGTTCTCAAGGTGTCCTAGCCAATATTTATACCTCAATCAGCATGACCAAAACCAGATTACCTCACTGCTGTTTGTGGGATTTTTCTTTGTTTAAATTGGTTGTAATGTAGGTACACTTCAAAAAAGTACCTCACGGGCTGTGAAGTGCTTTGAGACATCTGCTGGTCATGAAAGGTGCTAGACCAATGCAAGACTCGTAGTAACAGATGTATTTTTCTTACTAAAACATGACAGCAGTTTTACTGACAATGAATTGCATCTCCAATTTCACCACCTTATCAATATTTCTTTGCAGCTTTCTGAAATCCGCATTAGTTACTTCTAATTATTTTCTCTTTATCTAGATCTTTAGTAGCTTCATCTTGAAGGGACAGGAGGTTTAGAAGGGATTTGAGAAAAAAATATTTTCACCAAGGGGGTGACTCGAATCTGGAACACACTGCCTGAGGGGGCGGTAGAGGCAGGAACCGTCACAACATTAGTATTTAGATGAGCACTTGAAATGCCATAGCATACAGGGCTACCAGCCAACTGTTGGAAAATGGGGTTAGAATAGATAGGTGCTTGATGGCCAGCATGGACACGATGGACTGAAGGGACTGTTTCTGTGCTGTATAACTGACTCTATTTAAGTAGAAACCCCACATCACAGATTTTTAATTAACTAGCCCGTAAATTACCCAGATTAGCTCTGTCTCCCTTTAGTGCTGTGAAAGATTTATATTGCACAAATGCTATAACTACACCTTCACTTTTATATACCAATACAGATTGCTGTACCTATGCGATGCCAATATTGGTTGTTTGTCAGAAGACTTGGCAGGGGACAAGATTATTAAATAGCACAGTGTGCATGTGATGTGCATATAAAAATCATTGTTTTCCCTCCAACCCCCCAAAGCTTTTAAAACAACATATTTCCTTCAAATTTGACATATTTAATATGCACAATTTCAGTAAATACGATTAAACCTATACAGAGTATCGAGTGGGAGGATGGAGCAAGATGTCTGTTGTAGTGGACTGTGTACAGCCTAACAAAGTGCTGGGCTTCTGAAAAGGTGGATTGTACAGGACCTCATCATTTAAAATGTCAAACAAGAATTAAATATATTTATTCAGCTTCTATTTTCTTTCATAAATTGTATACAAAAGTCTTTAGAAGTTATAAAAACAAAAATAATATACTTTGTAAAAAAAAAGGCTTATATTTGTATATCACCTTTCACAACCTCAATGTCTCAAAGCACTTTTGCAGCCAACCTAATCTATTTCTGAAGTGTAGACACTGTTGTAATGTAGCACAAACAGCAAATATTGGCCAGAACCTGGACAAGTCCTCTTCTTCAAAGTCATGCTGTGAGATCCTTTTCCTCCACCTGAGAGGGCAAACATGGACTTGATGCCATCTTGTGTGAAGTGTTAAAACCTCCAAAGTGAAGCACTCCCTCGGTACTGAACTGGAGTGTCAGCCATGATCAGGGTTCAGCAACCTGTACCTTCCTGGGGTCTAATGCGCGGCTCCCAAATTAGGCTGGGCTCCCCATGTGTCTTATTTGCAAGGAGAAATTTGTCAACAAGTCAAATCTTGAGGGGCATTTCACTAAAAAGCACAGTGCCTTAACCAGAAGTTATCCAGCTAGAGAAGCCTGAAAGAAAGTAGAGGAACTGAAGAACAAGGCAGAAAAATCTAGGAACATGTTCATTATGTGGGTGAAATCAGGTAGTTCAACTTCGGTTGTTAGTTTTGTAGCAGCTCAAGACTGAAACGAGAAGAAACCCTTTATCACATTTTCAGCAGTTGTACAGTGATTTTAAAAACAAATGAAATTATTCAAAAAAAATTAAAGACATGCCTTAATCTGTGAAGACTATTGGGGGGACAGAACAATGAAAATGGCCACAAATATCACCAGTCCAACAGAGGGCGCTGGTGAGAAGTGACTGAAGCATTCTGGAAGAAGTCACCGCAGCCACCGTGACTCAGGAGGGAATCGAGGAGAAGGACTCTTGCACTCAACAGGAGGAAGAGCATCCAACAGAGGGCGCTGGTGAGAAGTGACTGAAGCATTCTGGAAGAAGTCACCGCAGCTACCGTGACTCAGGAGGGAATCGAGGAGAAGGACTCTTGCGCTCAACAGGAGGAAGAGCATCCAACAGAGGGCGCTGGTGAGAAGTGACTGAAGCATCCCGAGCTTCTCGGCCTTTTGGCTAAGATCAAGTGTTGCAGGGGCGACACCATGGTCCTGCCAAGGCAAGGTCGGGATGGAAGGGCGATAACCAATCGCAATCCAAATCCATACCGTGGATTACCTATCACCGTCCGAGTCACGGTGAACCACAGCGAAGGAGGATCACCTATGGATCGGGGCTTCTTCACCAGGAGGATCCTGTTGAAGGCGTGCGGCTTCCAAGCTACGGAGATCTTCACCCTGCATGACTCCCGCAAAGGCGGTTATTTTGACGTGACGTTCAAGCGGGTGGCAGACTGCGTCCGGCTCCTGAGGGTGTTCGAGGAGAAGAGAGACCTGCCGGAGATGAAGATCCTGACGGCGGAGCCGCACTTTTCTCTGCCGTTGCAACGGGAACGTGAGGTGATGGTGCATGTGTACAACCCCTTCGTCCCTGTCACCGACGTGGTCACCTTCCTCACCAGGTACTTCGATAAGGTGGGGAGCGGCACCGAGATTCGAGACGACTTGGGGATCTGGACAGGCAAACGCCTGTTTAAGGTCACGCTAAAGACCGATGGTAAGGGAGCCATTTTCCACCCTCCCTCCAGTTTCGCTATCGGGGGAAACCGGGGCTACCTGGTCTACGCTGGGCAACCCAAGCATTGTCGCTCATGCGGCAAGGCTGGTCATGTGGCGGCCAACTGCAGCGCCTCCCTCTGCAAGATCTGCAAACAGGAAGGGCACCAGACAAAAGACTGCAAACAGGCCAAGTGCTGCAACCTGTGTGGCGAGGCAAGTCACCTCTACAGGACCTGCCCCAAACGCTGCCGTACTTACGCACAGGCAGCCAAAGCCGACCAGGGGGAAGCAGAAGAAAGGTTCCGTGTCACTCCAACCACCAAGGCCCCCAGGGAGCTCAACGGGACAAAGGAGGACACAGAGAGAGACAAGGTGGAGAAAGAGATTGAGGCAACAGGGAGCCAATCAACAGCACTACCCCCTGAACCTCCCAGTCCTCAGGACAGCGAATCAATGGAGGAGGAGGCAGCAGTGGAAAAGCAGCAGGGGGAGTGGCGGACAGTGAAGAACAAGAAAAGTAAGAGGGAGCGAAGAAGAAGCAAAGGCGTTTCCCAGAGAAGCGGCAAGAGGCGTCTCCCATCCGACACGGATGACAAGGGCAGCAGCTCTTCGGATGATGAAGTGCCAGAGCGGCACCGACAGAAGAGGCGGCAAAGCTCCAGGGCGTTGGAGGACGAGACACCCGAGCTCCAGAAAATTGGAGACAACAAGGAGACCAGTGCACCCCAACTTTGCCTGCAACCTGAGGAGGCCAGTGCACCACAGCCCCTGGAATCTGGGAGCAGTGAGGCAATCATCGCACCCCAGCTCCAGGAAGCCGGGAACAGCAACACCCCAGAGGGGGTGAGTTTTGAAGAAGCTTCTCCAGCAAAGGTCATCTCAAAACCCGCTCTCTACGTGAACCTCCAGATGCCACCGGAGCAGAACACGGCCAAGGAGATCTACCTCAGCCCATCCAAAGTGAAGGAATTTGAGCTCACTACGGGTATGAAGGAGCAGACTAAAGGTCTGGGACTCTCAGAGACAGTGGGTTTGGTAGGAGAATAAATGCTTTAAAATGGGTTTAAAGATTGTATCCATAAATGTGCGTAGCATTAAATCTACTACGCGATGTGTTGCGACCTTGGACTACCTAGCCAAGGTCAAAGCTGACCTGTTGTTTCTGCAGGAGTGTGCGATACCGCACCTCAGCTCCTACAGGCAATGGTCACGATGGTGGTCCCACGGGCCATCGATCTGGTCGGGCGGAAACGACTCTCGTTCCTCCGGCCTGGGTATTCTGCTGCGGGGAGGCAACTTCACCGTCTCCGAGGTCAAGGAGGTGGTGGGCGGGCGACTCCTCGTAGCAGACGTAATGTACAAGAACGCCCCACTCCGGTTAATTAACGTGTATGGCCCGGCACAAGGGGCTGAGCGGCTGGAGGTTTTTCAGCAGCTCCCACTGCTGCTGGCGACCTCCAGGCCGGTCATTCTGGGCGGGGACTTCAACTGCATCATCGATGCGGCTGGACGATCCGGCAGGGCCGGAAGCAGATTGGACGCTACGTCCAGATCCCTGATGGAAACAGTTAAGGATGCCAAGCTGCACGACGTCTTCAGCAACCCTGCAGACGGAGCGCAGCGTAGATACACCTGGTCGCGGCCAGACGGGTCCATTCGTTCCAGGATAGACTTCCTGTTTGTGTCCCGTGCATTCACAGTCAGATCCACCGAGGTCAAGCCGGTGTTCTTCTCTGACCACTGCCTCCTACTGGCGGACTGCCACTTGGAGAAGGACCTGAGGGTGGGCAGGGGGTCATGGAAGCTAAATGTGCAACTGCTGACCCCAGAGAACATTGAGGAGCTCAAGAGGGATTACAAAGGTTGGAGAACCGTGAAACCCCTCTTTGAGTCCCTGACACACTGGTGGGAAGCGATCAAGGGAAGCATCAAGAGGTTTTTCATCCGCAAAGGCACCCAGAAAGCTAGAAAGGAACAGAGGGAAATGTCTCGACTCCAGAAAAAGATGCAGAATCTGCTCCGGCTGCAGTCGATGGGGGTCGATGTCAAGGAGGAGCTCCAAGAGGTGAAGGGCCAGCAAGCCTCGCACTTTGCCTCGGAGGCCTCCAAGATCATCTTCCGTTCCAGAGTCCGCTCCGTGGAGCAGGATGAGACGTGCTCACGTTTCTTCTTCCAAAAGGTACACAGAGAGCGCTCTGTGATCAGCAGCCTGAAGGAAGAAGACGGCTCAGTAAAGTCATCACGGTCCGACATTCTGAGGATCAGCAAATCCTTTTATGCCGGACTGTATGACGTGAAGCCCACGGACAGCACGGCCTCCCAGTCCTTCCTGTCCTCTATCACGGAGGTCTTAGACCACAGTACGCGGGAGAGCCTAGACAAACCGCTAACTCCTGATGAACTGACTAAGGCCCTCGAGTCCTTCGAGAAGAGTAAAACCCCCGGAAGCGACGGCTTGCCGGCGGAGTTGTATTCGGCTCTGTGGGACTTGATCGGCCCAGACCTGCTAGAAGTGTACGAGAGTATGCTCCTGGCCGGCAGCATGTCAGAATCCATGAGGAAAGGCATCATCACCCTCATCTACAAGCACAAGGGGGAAAGGGAGGAAATTAGAAATTGGCGACCCATTTCACTGTTGAATATGGACTATAAGATTCTGTCCAAGGTCATCGCCAACCGGGTCAAATCCGCTCTGGAATTGGTGATTCACCCTGACCAGACCTGCTCTGTGCCAGGCAGGAAGATCTCTGACAGCCTGGCGCTGCTCAGGGATACGATTGCCTATGTACAGGACAGGGGTGTGGATAGCTGCCTCATCAGCTTGGATCAGGAGAAGGCCTTTGACAGAATATCGCACACCTACATGGGGGATGTGCTCTCCAAAATGGGGTTTGGGGAGGGAATTCGAAATTGGATCCAACTGCTCTACACTAACATCAGTAGCGCAGTCTCAATCAATGGGTGGGAAACAGATAGCTTTCCGATTAAATCTGGAGTCAGGCAGGGCTGCCCTCTCTCGCCTGTCCTTTTCGTGTGTTGCATAGAACCCTTTGCCGAGTCCATCAGGAAGGATCCGGGCATAAGAGGAGTGACGATCCCAGGCAGTGGAGGCACTCAGGTAAAAGCCTCCCTGTACATGGACGACGTCGCCGTCTTCTGCTCGGATCCGCTGTCGGTGCGCAGACTGATGCACATCTGCGACCAGTTCGAACTGGCCTCGGGAGCCAAGGTAAATCGTGGGAAGAGCGAGGCCATGTTCTTTGGGAACTGGGCTGACCGATCCTTTGTCCCCTTCACTGTCAGGGCTGACGGCCTGAAGGTGCTGGGGATATGGTTCGGAGGGACCGGGGCATGCGTTAGAAACTGGAAGGAGCGAGTGGCTATGGTGAAAAGGAAACTGGGCATGTGGGAGCGACGCTCCCTCTCCATTGCGGGTAAGAACCTGGTCATCAGGTGTGAGGTACTCTCGCTGTTGCTGTACGTGGCGCAGGTCTGGCCCATTCCACACTCCTGCGCGATGGCGATCACTCGAGCCATCTTCCGCTTTATCTGGAGGTCGAAAATGGATCGTGTCCGCAGGGACGCGATGTACAAGCCTCTAGATAAAGGGGGAAAAAACGTGCCCAACATCGCCCTCATACTGATGGCCACCTTTGTGTGTGGCTGCATCAAGCGGTGCGTAGACCCTCAGTACGCAAACACCAAGTGTCACTACGTGCTGAGGTTCTACCTGTCCCCGGTGTTGCGAAGGATGGGTCTGGCCACGCTGCCGCGGAACGCTCCAAGTAGTTGGACCGTGCCGTACCACCTGTCCCTGGTGGAAAAATTTATGCAGAAAAACACCTTTGACCACAAGTCCATCAGGCAGTGGTCAGCACGTAACGTCCTAGAGGCCCTGAGGGATAAGGAGAGGGTGGACCCTGTGGGATGGTTCCCCGAGCAGACTGTCAAAGTCATTTGGCAGAATGCCTCATCGCCAGAACTTTCCAACAAGCACCAAGACGTAGCTTGGCTGGTGGTGAGAAAGGCCCTCCCCGTCAGATCCTTCCTACACGCCAGGAAGCTCACCCCCTCTGCACGTTGCCCTCGAGGTGGCTGCGGTGGGGAAGAGACCGTTGTCCACCTCCTTGTGGATTGTGCCTTTGCAAAGAAAGTCTGGAGAGAGATGCAGTGGTTGCTGTCGAGGTTCATCCCGAGCAGTTCTGTGACACAGGACTCTGTGCTCTACGGGCTGTTCCCAGGGACACACACCGAGACAAACATCAACTGCAGCTGGAGGATCATCAACTCGGTGAAAGAGGCGCTTTGGTCTGCCCGAAACTTGTTGGTCTTCCAGCACAAAGAGTTGTCCCCGACCGATTGTTGCGGACTGGCACAATCCAAAGTCCAGGACTACGTGCTGAGGGACGCACTAAAGCTTGGGGCAGCTGCCGCAAAGGCGCAATGGGGAAGGGTCGCTGTCTAAGACCTTTCTACCACAGCGCACCGAGAGACTGGGAACTGTTTAGAGCCCCTCGGGCTGTACAGATCAAAATGAAAGGCTGTAAATGATTGTAATATTGTTTGTACTGATGCACCTGGTGATACATTTTGTAAAAGTTTAACCTGGATTGTACCCTTGTAATGTTGTTTTTGAAATGGTTTGGAATGTGATTGAAGATATTTTATGAATAAAGTATATTTTTACAAAAAAAAAAAAAAAATCCCGAGCAGTTCTGTGACACAGGACTCTGTGCTCTACGGGCTGTTCCCAGGGACACACACCGAGACAAACATCAACTGCAGCTGGAGGATCATCAACTCGGTGAAAGAGGCGCTTTGGTCTGCCCGAAACTTGTTGGTCTTCCAGCACAAAGAGTTGTCCCCGACCGATTGTTGCGGACTGGCACAATCCAAAGTCCAGGACTACGTGCTGAGGGACGCACTAAAGCTTGGGGCAGCTGCCGCAAAGGCGCAATGGGGAAGGGTCGCTGTCTAAGACCTTTCTACCACAGCGCACCGAGAGACTGGGAACTGTTTAGAGCCCCTCGGGCTGTACAGATCAAAATGAAAGGCTGTAAATGATTGTAATATTGTTTGTACTGATGCACCTGGTGATACATTTTGTAAAAGTTTAACCTGGATTGTACCCTTGTAATGTTGTTCTTGAAATGGTTTGGAATGTGATTGAAGATATTTTATGAATAAAGTATATTCTGGGAGAAGTCACCGCGACTCAGGAGGGAATTGAGGAAGACCCACTGTCAAAGAACGGAATAGCCCTAAACATTACATTGCTGTAGTATTTCCATCCCGCCCTCCTCCTCAAACCTAAAAGAAAAACAGAGGAAGAGGCAGTGCCTTCAGGAGTGCACCAGACCTACGAGGGACACTCATCTGAAAGTGGATTTTAAAGAAAAAGCAGCTGATTGGTGAGTAAATCCTGGGAGCAGACTTGGAGGGAGGAGCACCGGAGCAGTGAGTATAAATCTAGCTTACCTCGGGGATTCGCTCCTTGTCTCCAGGGAGCAGACTCGGAGGGAGGAGCACCGGAGCGGTGACCTCAGGGCACAGAGTAACTTAAGCCAAAACTGAAAAAGTGACATCACAGGAAAGCTGTAACCTGATTGGTTGGTAGGAAATCTGCACCAAATTTGAAAAAAAAACACAATTATCTAAGTTGAGATGGCTGGGCAGGTGTTGTGCTGTAGCTGTACGACGTGGGTGCTGGCAGATCCCATTGCGAGCAGCAGTGACCACATCTGCAGCAAGTGTTGGTTGCTGGAGGAACTCCGGCTCAGAATTGATGAGCTGGAGTCCGAGCTCTGGACACTGTGGCACATCCGGGAGGGGGAGAGTCACCTGGACGCTTTGTTTCGGGAGGCGGCCACATCCGGTAGGTTAAGTACCTCAAGTTTGGTCAGTGGTCAGGGTCAGCAGGATGTGACTGCAAGTGAGGCAGGTAGAGGAATCCTGTGTTCAGGAACAGAGCAGCCTCAGCTCTTGAGCTTGTCCAACAGGTACGAGGTACTCGCTCCATGTGGATGAGGAACAGGGCTGTAGGGAGGATGAGCCAGCTGACCACAGCACCGTGGCACAGGAGGCCATTCAAGAGGGGGGAGCAAAAAGACAAGTGGTCGTTGTAGGGGATTCTATAATTAGGGGAATTGATTGCATCCTTTGTAAGCAGGATCGAGAGTCCCGCATGGTATGTTGCCTGCCCGGTGCCAGGGTGAGGGATACCTCTGACCGGCTTGAAAGGATATTGGAGAGGGAGGGGAAGGATCCAGTTGTTGTGGTCCACGTCGGGACAAATAACATAGGTAAGACTAGGAAAGAGGACCTGTTTGGGGATTATCAGGAACTAGGAACTAAATTAAAGAACAGGTTCTCAAGGGTTATAACCTCCGGATTATTACCCGAGCCACGTGCAAATTGGCATAGGGATGAGAGAATAAGGGAAGTAAACACGTGGCTAAAGGAGTGGTGCGGGAAAGAGGGGTTCCATTTCATGGGGCACTGGCATCAGTATTGGAACAGGAGGGATCTGTACCGTTGGGACGGTCTCCACCTGAACCGATCTGGGACCAATGTTCTAGCGAAAAGGGTAAATAGGGTGGTCAACAGGACTTTAAACTATAAAGTGGGGGTGGGGGGGGTGGAGAGAAGGGTAAAACTCCAAGAAGTATGACTAATGGGAAACAATGCAGCAGGTTAGCGTGTGGGGGGGGGTGTATTCAACTTCATGGAAAATTATGAAAAACCTGAAAAGAAAGGAGAGCCCAGGAGAGGCTATTGAAGTCTCCAGAACACAAAATAGGACAGGGTATTTGGAAAGGGCTAGGAATCTAACTTCAAGCACATCAGATAAAGGGACGACAATGAGAAAGGGGGCGGGAAATACAGGACTGAAGGTGTTGTATCTGAATGCACGCAGTATATGAAATAAGGTAAAATGAGCTTGTGGCGCAGTTTGAAATTGGCAGGTATGATGTGGTGGGCATCACAGAGACATGGCTGCAAGGGGATCAGGACTGGGAGCTAAATATCCAAGGATACACATCCTATCGAAAAGATAGGCAGGTTGGCAGAGGGGGTGAGGTTGCTTTGTTAGTAAGAAATGAATTTAAATCGATAGCAAGAAACGACGTAGGGTTAGAAGATGTAGAATCTGCGTGGGTAAAGTTGAGGAATCGCAAAGGTAAAAAAAACATAATGGGAGCTATGCACAGGCCTCCGAACAGTAGTCAGGATGTGGGGCACAAGATACACCAAGAGATAGAAAAGGCGTGTAAGAAAGGCAAGGTTACAGTGATCATGGGGGATTTCAATATGCAGGAAGACTGGGAAAATCAGATTGGTAGTGAATCCCAAGAAAAGGAATTTGTGGAATGTCTATGAGATAGCTTTTTGGAGCAGCTTGTGGTGGAGCCCACTAGGGATTGGCAATTCTAGATTTAGTGATGTGTAATGAGGCAGATTTGATAAGGGAGCTTAAGGTGAAGGAACCCTTAGGAGGAAGTGACCATAATATCATAGAATTCACCCTGCAATTTGAGAGGAAAAAGCTGGAATCAGATGTAACAGTATTACAGTTGAATAAAGGCAACTACAGAGGCATGAGGGAGGAGCTGGCCAGAATTGACTGGGAGATGAGCCTAGCAGGAAAGACAGTGGAACAGCAATGGCAGGAGTTTCTGGGAGCAATTTGGGAGACACAGCAAAAATTCATCCCTAGGAAGAAGAAGCATACTAAAGGGAGGACGAGGCAACCATGGCTGCCAAGGGAAGCCAGGGACAGCATAAAAGCTAAAGAGGAAGCATACAATGCGGCGAAGAACAGTGGGAAACCAGGGGATTGGGAAGCCTACAAAGACCAACAGAGGACAACTAAAAAAATAAGGAGGGAGAAGATTAAATATGAGGGTAAACTAGCCAGTAATATAAAAGATTGCAAGAGTTCAATAGATATATAAGGGTAATAGAGAGGGAAAAGTGGACATTGGGCCACTGGAAAATGACGCTGGAGAAGTAGTAGTGGGGAACAAAGAAATGGCAGAGGAACTGAATAGATACTTTGCGTCAGTCTTCACAGTGGAAGACACGAGTAACATCCCCAAAGTTCAAGAGAGTCGGGGGGGCAGAGGTGAGCATGGTGGCCGTTACCAAGGAGAAGGTGCTAGGAAAACTGAAAGGTCTGAAGGTGGATAAATCACCTGGACCAGATGGATTACACCCCAGTGTTTTGAAGGAGATAGCTGAAGAGATAGTGGCGGCGTTAGTGGTGATCTTTCAGGAATCACTGGAGTCAGGGAGGGTCCCAGAGGACTGGAAAATCGCTAATGTAACCCCCCTGCTTAAGAAGGGAGTGAGGCAAAAGATGGGAAATTACAGGCCGATTAGCCTGACCTCGGTCGTTGGTAAGATTTTAGAGTCCATTATTAAGGATGAGATTTCAGAATACTTGGAAGTGCATGGTAAAATAGGGCAAAGTCAGCATGGTTTCATCAAGGGGAGGTCATGCCTGACAAATCTGTTAGAATTCTTTGAGGAGGTAACGAGTAGGTTAGACAAAGGAGAGCCAATGGATGTTATCTACTTGGACTTCCAGAAGGCCTTTGACAAGGTGCCGCACAGGAGGCTGCTCAGTAAGATAAGAGCCCATGGTGTTAGAGGCAAGTTACTAGCATGAATAGAAGATTGGCTGTCTGGCAGGAGGCAGTGAGTGGGGATAAGGGGGTCCTTCTCAGGATGGCAGTCGGTGACTAGTAGAGTTTCGCACGGGTCAGTGTTGGGACCACAACTTTTCACTTTATACATTAATGATCTAGATGAAGGAACTGAGGGCATCCTGGCTAAGTTTGCAGATGATACAAAGATAGGTGGAGGGACGGGTAGTATTGAGGAGGGGGGGTAGGCTGCAGAAGGATTTGGACAGGTTAGGAGAATGGGCAAAGAAGTGGCAGATGGAATACAATGTGGGGAAGTGTGAGGTCATGCACTTTGGTAGGAAGAATAGAGGCATAGACTATTTTCTAAACGGGGAGAGAATTCAGAAATCTAGAGTGCAAAGGGACTTGGGAGTCCTAGTCCAGGATTCTCTTAAGGTTAATTTGCAGGTTGAGTTGGTAGTTAGGAAGGCAAATGCAATGTTAGCATTTATTTTGAGAGGACTAGAATATAAAAAGCAGGGATGTGCTGCTGAGGCTTTATAAGGCTTTGGTCAGACCACATTTAGAATATTGTGAGCAATTTTGGGCCCATTATCTCAGGAAGGATGTTCTGGCCCTGGAGAGGGTCCAGAGGAGGTTCACGAGAACGATCCCAGGAATGAAAGGCTTAACATATGAGGAATGTTTGAAGACTCTGGGTCTATACTCGATGGAGTTTAGAAGGATGAGGGGGGGATCTGATTGAAACTTACAGAATACTGAAAGGCCTGGATAGAGTGGACGTGGGGAAGATGTTTCCATTAGTAGGACAGACTTGGACCCGAGGGCACAGCCTCAGAGTAAAGGGAAGACCTTTTAGAACAGAGATGAGGAGAAACTTCTTTAGCCAGAGAGTGGTGAATCTATGGAATTCATTGCCACAGAAGGCTGTGGAGGCCAGGTCATTGAGTGTATTTAAGACCGAGGTAGATAGGTTCTTGATTGGTAAGGGGATCAAATGTTATGGGGAGAAGGCGGGAGAACGGGGTTGAGAAACTTATCAGCCATGATTGAATGGCGGAGCAGACTCGATGGGCCTAATTTCTGCTCCTATGTCTTATGGTCTTATGATCCTTAGATTGAGGATATAAATTCAACTCCAGTTTGAGCAAGTGTTTAAGAATTTCACAAAAAACAAATTGAAGGATGAAAGTTTACAATCCTGCTTGCAAATGAACGTGACAGCATAATGTCCAGATATCAAATGACTCTCCAAAGAAATCCAGCAGCAGAAAATCACACAGAGTATATTTCCTCCAATCCCCATGTAAAGGGGTTAACTAAGAACATAAGAACTAGGTGCAGGAGTAGGCCATTCAGCCCTTTGAATGGCAGTGCAGGCTCAATGAGATCATGGCTGATTTTCTACTTCAACACCATTTTCTTGTATTATACCCATATCTCTTGATCAGTTTTGAACATACTCAACAACTGAACCTCCACAGCCCTATGGGGTAGAGAATTCTAAAGAATCACCACCCTCTGAGTGAAGAAATTCCTCCCCATCTCAGTCCTAAATGACCTGCCACTTATTCTAAAACTGTCCCCTGGTTCTAGACACCCCAGCCAGGGGAAACATCCTGCACCTACCCCATCAGGCCCTGTAAAAATTTTGTATGTTTGAATGCTCATGTTTCTCAACTCCAGAGAATAAAGGCCCAGTCTATTTAATTGTTCCTCATTAGGACAATTAAATGTTGTTTTAAACTTTTATTAACATGGTGCTTGTGCGAAGGCATCATTCAATTAGTAATTTGTCAAAATCTTTAAACTGTTGACAACCAAATGTCCTCTTTCATTAAGATCAATACCTGTATGTTTATAAGTATCAGTAAAACAGTGTTGCATAGAAATCGATAACTGTGCCTCTGCTGCCTTTTTTTAAATTATGGACACTTGAGTAACAGCATTGGGGCTCTTAAAAATTTAGTCAACAGCTCCATCTTAAAAATGGCTCGTCATTAAGGCTGCAGACCCTAGCCCTAGTTTATGGGCTCAAGTTTCTTTAGCAGGAATTGGACCTGCAACTTTCTGATTTGGGGGAGAGTGCTACTAACTGAGCTATGGTTGACATTATACTAACAGTCAGATTTTACAGCAGAATTAAAAAAGTGTTGAAGCGACCATAATCTTCTATCAGCACATATTTGTTCACTGCTTGTTAAGTTGCAACATGGTAAGCTTTTCATATCACTTTAGACACAAATTTAGCAGTATACTATGACAAGCTCGTCTTTGAGATATAGACAAGAGATCATTTCTCCCACAAGCTTCTAGGGATAACTCAGCAATCTGCTTTCAAGACAGCATTAAATAGATTTGGATTTGACCCACAATCCTTTCCCATCCTGCCAGATCCACACAGCAGCCACGATTCAGAGCAAGATGCAGAGGAAAATAGCAGCACATTATACAAGGTATTTCTCTGTATGCCTAGTTCCCAATTTAAGATTTCATCTATTCATATCTGAAGGTTTGACCTGGGGATTCAACTTCAGGCCAGTTGGACCTTAGCTTCAAAATGTAGTTCAGTCTTGCCATTCACATCAAATATGCCTAGGCAAAAACCAGAAAATGTTATTTTCTATTAATTTTGAGTTAGAGTAAAACAAATATTTATTTGTTTTGGTCATATTTCTATTTGCGTACAATGGAAGCTACATATATTAATACACAGGGCCCTGTTCTTTGTGTGTGTGTGTTCTGTCTGCATTGTGCCTGTTTCAGCTATACAAAGTAAGTGACAGCCATTCGCTGACTCATTCCTCAGGAATCAGGGTCAAACTGCCTGATTTAAATTTCAAACAATGCTTGGCAGTTAACTGTCAGCCACCACCAGTGGTACATTCTCCATGGCAACGTCACTTGCCAACCAATCAGCACTCTCTTCGTATATAGTATAAATTGTTGTTTTTTTCCCCTCTTATCAGGACACTTGCAAGAATAGCAATATATGAGCGCAAGACAAAAAACTTAGACATGTCTCTTTTCAGCAATACTTTCTGTACTACAAAACAATTAATGCTGAGAAACTAAGGAAAAAAAAGGATACCTTTAATGGTTTCTACACTGAACCTAACTCTCAACTGAAGCTGCAGTTGCTGAGAAAATTCACCAGAAAGAAAAAGCTCCAGGGACTCAAGAACCTGGAAGCTGACAAAAAGGTAGAAGTTTTCCCTCGAGCAGAAGACTCCATTCCATCCCTCTTGGAAGTCCAGCTTCAGCAAGCAGCACTGGCAGCCTCCAAGGGCCAGTTAGCCCTGAAAAACCCCTTTTAAGTCAGTCATTCAGTCAGGAGCACCATTTGAAAGCAACTAAAAAAAAAACAAAATCACTAAACACAATTCCAGGCTCCAAGTTTCAGTTTGTGCCTCCTGAGTCCGGCAAGAAAATAAAACAAAAATCATTAATAATTTATTTCATCTGCTCCAGGCATTTTGTAATAATCCAGGTTTGGAAATGGTTATTTTCCAAGAGCCCCAACTCGAAATGTGATACTGATGAATTAATTAAATCAACAGCCAGCTGACCTCCACTGCCATTGTAGCCCCTTCTTCAGGTAGAAGCACACCATTTTGAAAGGCCCACCAAAAACCAGCAAGTGCGGGAAGATCCTTTGTTCAACAGTAACCGGAGGCGCCTGTAACCTCTTAAAGCTATACACAGACTTAAAATCTTCAAAAAAAAATAGATTGCAATTCCACACTTCTAGCTCCACAGAGATTCACCCATGGCCCAGACCAGAAACAGAATTGGAGTCTTTGGTGAAGATTTGTTAAGATACAGCATTGCTCCAGACTTCAGAAAAAATTCTGCAGATCTGCAATCTTACCCTAGACAAAGCAATCCAGCCACTTAGACTTTGAGCTACATGAGCAATAGCGAACCAACCTGAGGGGTGAGAGGGACAGAAACCAACCCTCAGTCCACTATAATCAGGTCATTAAAATGCAGGGGCCACCCAAGTCAGGGAAAGCAACTCCTGAACCACCCAGCAGAGCAACCTTGCCAGCGCTACAGTGCAAGCACCCTCACAGGAAAGATCAGTGTCCTCTGAGCACTGCCCAATGCTTCCATTACAACCAAGAGGGACACTTGATAAACTGTGCAAGTCAAAACGCCAGCACCACACAGGCATCCCAAAGGTCATCCACGAGGTCAAGACAGAAGACGCAGAAGATGCACAGCCGTTCTTCTCGGCATGACAGTCCTGTATATCCTGTAACCATGGCTCCAAGGTCATTGGATTCAAACGACAGACATCCCACTGTATGGAGCAGGGGAGTCCGATCCTTGAACCACTGAGGCATGGTGACAAACAAATCTTTGAGCTGATGAACATCATCCGCAATCAGCCTCTCTTCTGAGCAGTGATGCCTGCATAGCCCTCAATCTTACCCAGCCGGCGGAAAATGTCAAGACTACCTCAGTTGTTAGCTGGCCAGAACAGCACAGTCCTGAGTCCTCAAATACTAAAGAGTATTCAGACTTTGATTTCATTTGAACCTTTTCTGTTTTGCGGAGCAGGTTTGCCGATCATCTTTCCAGATCCTGGAGCGTCCCCAATGATCAAACCAATCTACCACATGAGATTACCATTGCACCTCTGGTAGCAGTGGTATCAGAGAAGCAGCAACAGTCTGAGGAGCCTCTATCTCCAACTACGGTGATGGTACAGTCAGTAGCCACACCATCCATAATGTGCACACACAGCAATTTCCAGCCAGTGTGCCAAAACCCCAAGGGAACTTGGTAGCAGTTGCACACCATCAACAAAAGGCAAAAGGTGAGCATGTTACCCCCTTTTCTTCTTGTCACAGAAACTGTCTTCCTCAGCAAGCTTCCAGACAGCCTAAACAAAGAAGAAACACCGCCAAGTAGACGAATACCATTTTTGTCCAGGCCACAAGAAATGGTCAAGAGTAACAGCTATACACTGCCAGACAGCCAGGTGTGGTTTAACCTCAAGCAATGGAAGAAACGGATGAAACCGTACCCAAACACCAATCCAACCACCAAGCCAACAAGAACAAGCAACACCGGAGCATACCACACTTCCTACAGAACAATGATTGAGATATGAGTGACAAAGGCTCCAAACCACCCGAACCTCTAACTTCAAGAACTTAGAAGGGCAGGGTGGGGGTATAGGTTAATGAAAATATAGCTAATGTTAATATTGTAATAGCATTAATGTTAGCATAGCATCAAGGTTGTAACAATAAGGTTAATGCACAAGACTTAAAGCAATGTAAGACTTGGAAGTAAGCTAAGGTAACTATATCCATGGGATAAAGACTTGGGCTGGGGTGGGTGTTGTCGGGTGAGGTGTAGAGGGTCTGGGACATAAATGGTTAATGTGGGACTGAGTGCAGTACCACCTACAGAGTGATAGAAGACACCTGACCCAGAATCAGGAGTCAGGCTGGAGATGGACAGATTTGGGTTAAGACCTAGAATGGGGTCAGCTCTAACTGTACATATTTACAGTAAAAGGTACAGGTATGAGTTGTTAATAAAGACTTGCTGTTCATACTCCAGACTGGATGCCTACTTCATGTTGTCCGAAGAAGGATTCTCCAAAACCTACTTCTTGGATCAAGTGTTTGGTCACCTGTCCTAACAGTCTACTTACATGCCTTGTGTTAAATTTTGTTTGATAATATTCCTATAAAGCTCCTTGAGATGTTTTACTTAAGATGCTAAATGCAAATTGTTGCTGAAAGATCTGCAGAACTGAAAGACAAACAATTATGATTTACCATCTAAATAAAAAGTAAAATTCTGTGATTAATATTGAAACTCCAATTTTCTCACCCATGTTCTCTTTAAGTGAGGCTTGCATTATCCATACCTCATCTGCTCAAGTCAGGCTCAGCAGCAAACAAGCTGATTATATGTTCAGTGGGACAGAGGGAACTTTTCCTGGTTTTGAAATTAAGATAGTTCTCCTCCCTTCTGAAGTTAGCCGAGAGGAAACTCTGGACTGTGGACTTCTTCATAGAATGCCAGTCAGCGACTCGCTGCATCTAAGATAGGTCAGTGGGTTGACATGACCAATGGCTTGGGTGGGCAACCTGTGCAATGAGCTACCCGTCAGTTGTGGTGATTTTTGGTGGTGTGGCACACTGTTCCAACAATGACCCAAAGATTTTTTATCTCAGGCAAGGATATTTAAAATGCCAAGTGTGCATTTAAAATTACAATCTCCCACTGATATTCGAGAGTGGAATTGTCCAAAACTATGCTACCTGAAAATATTGCACATTTCTAAGTTAATTTCCCATGTTGGTCATGAGAGACAGTCCCTTCAAGAAGTAAAAAATTTTTTAAAATGCACAATATTTCCAAGCTACTTCATTCAAATTCCTAGGCATGGGAAATTTGAATGTTAACACATGTCTTTGTAAAATGAACTAGGCACTGTCTACACAAAGGCATTTCAATAACACAGACAAGGGGAGAAAATTCTTGTAGCAAAAAAATGCCCCATTTTAAATTATGAATAAGCCTAAAGGAAGATTCTGTTAAACTGAGAAGCATTGTAAAAGCAATAATGAATGCCTTGTTTCACTCAGCCTGCTATGCACTGACTAGATGTAAAATCTAGAGAAGCATTAATAGCTATGCAGAGGAGATTAAAATAATATGGTTTTAATTGAACATATTTCACAGCAATGAGACATTCATACAAAGATGATTGTCTTACAACTTGGGTTGTGGGTGGAAGTTTTTCCAGAAATATACCTGTCGTCACTTCCTCTCTGGGAGACAAAGGCCGGGATTTTCCGGCCCCATTGTGGGCAGGGCCCGCTGCGGGCGAGGTGGTGCCCCAGCCAGAAGTCCATTGATTTGCGGCAGGATTGAAAGATCCCAGCTGCGGCAAATCCCGCCCAAAGTCACGTTGGCGGCAACTATATTATGAATTGCTGCCCTGATTGTGGCCTGCTTTAGTATCAAACCAAACAAGCAAGGAAAGTCTCCATTCTATGTTGTTAGCTGATCAGTTGGGGCACCATTAGGGGCATTAAAATGGTGCTCACCATCACTACAGTCAGGGAGGAGAAAAATATAATCAGGTTTGTGATGTCACTTTGGTCACCATCCAGACTCAAATATGAAGCATATGGGCAGTAAATGAATTGTGGATAACTACAAAATGCTCAGCTGGTTGTTTTCAAAGAAGTGACAAAAAAGGATCTTGGCTTCATTGGAATTTTTAGCATATTGGAATAAACTTAAAAATATTACTTCCAGCATGATCCTACATAATATTATATACACAAAAAAAAGGGAGTTGCACCAGTTGCATTGCTCTTTTTAAAAAATGCCATAGACATGATGGGCAGAATGACCTTCAGTAAAGCCAAAGCAGGAATATTTAAGAAACAACAAAAAAAATCAAGTTTTGCAAAACATTTAGACAGTCTGTGAATGATGCAGATTGGATATCTTCGCAAAGGTTACAGAGGCTATTCGACCCTTTGTCTATCCCGTTGCCTGAAGGAGCAATTCACCTAGTACCATTCCACCACCTTCTCCTCATAGCCCTCCACATTCTTCCTTTTCAGATAATAATCCAATTCCCTCTAGAATGCCTCAATTGGACCTACCTCCATTCCATTCAGGTAGTGCATTCCAAATCCTAACCACTCATTGCATGGACACATTTTCCACCCCTCATAACTCCATTGCTTCTTTTGTCAATCACCTTAATTCTGTGTCCTTTGGTTTTCGATCTTTTCACCAATGGGAATAGTTTCACCTACCTACTCTGTCAAAGCCCCTCATGATTTTGAATATCTCCACCAAATCTCTCAACCTTCACTTCTCCAAGGAAGACAGTCTCAACTTCTCCAATCTATCTATGTAACCGAAGTTACTCAACCCTAGAACCATTCTAGTGAATCTTTTCTGAACTCCAATGTCTTCACATCCTTCCTAAAGTGTAGCGTCCAGAACCGGATGCAATACCCCAGTTGAAGCCAAATCAGTGGCTTATGCAAGTTCAACATAACCTCCTTGCTCTTGTACTCCATGCCCATATTAATAAAGCCTAGGGTGCCCTCTGCTTTATTAACTGCTCTCAACCTGTCCTGCCACCTTTAATGATTTATGCACATATACACTCAGGTCCCACTGCTCCTGCACCCACTTTAGAATTGTACCCTTTATTTTATATTGTCTTTTTTTTTCCTATCAAAATGAATCACTTCACTGCATTTACATTTTATCTGCCATTTGTCCACTCTTTCCACCAAATTGTCTATGTCCTTTTGAAGTTCTGCACTTTCCTCCTCACAGTTCACAATACTTCCAAATTTTGACATTGTGCCCTGTACACCAAGGTCTACATCATTTAAGGTGCATCAGGGAGAGCAAGGGTCTCAACACAGACTATGGGTAAACCCCACTATATACCTTCCTCCAGTCTGAAAAACATCCATTAACCACTACTATTTCTTGTCATTCAGCCAATTTCATATCCATGTTGCTACTGTCCCTTTTATTCCATGAGCTCTAACTTTGCTCACAAGTGTTGTGTGGCACTTTGTCAAATGCCTTTCTGGATGTGGAATTCTCTAATGCTAATCCATTCCCTGCTATAAAGTTCAGTTTTCAATCTTTTTAGACAGTTACAGTCTTAATCTATTCCATTTTGAACAGGTAGAAGAAAAGTTAATCATATGGAGAAACAGTGAGAAAATAAATGTTTTGAAGATTGCAGTAATAGCTAACTTGTCATTTCTGGGAGTGGCATATACACAATTGCAAGTTACAAAATGTGAGTAAATTAAAATATGTTCACTGACATTTGCTTAGAATGGAGAAGGAATTTTGTCTTCTGATACTCACTCCACCAGTCTCTCCAAACCACGCTATTGTTACGGAGCCTGGAGTGGCACTCTAGCTCCTCTTTGTCAGCTATGGCTCAGATGGTAGTAATCTCATTTATGGATATGAGGTTGTGGGCTGAATTAATCACTCCCAAGGCAGGTAGCTCAAGTTGGGAAATTTCCTGGTTCGGCTCACCCAACTCAGGAAAAAGTGCCCCAAGTGGCACAATTTTTGCTCCGGTGGGGTGGTTGCAGGATGGAGTCAGAGCCCCCAGACACAGGTTGGAGACAGCCCTAGATGCTGCTGAGTGCCAAGGGTGGATGTTTAAAAGGCCCAACTTGGTTATCTTGGACTTTGTCCCTGTTTTTAAAAAATAAATACTAGGCCCTCTATCCCTCACCCCCAGTCCCCACCTATGCCAACTCATGCCCTGCCACCCACACCCTATGGCCCTCATAGCCCTTGTGCAAACTCATGCCCTACATCTTATGCCCTTATATCCTCCATGCCAACTCACCCAGTATCCACCATGGGCAGACCTCAGGAGCCATGTTGAGATGAATAATAAAGATCTAAAAATATCTATTGCAACTTTTACTATAATAAAAAACACTCCCATTCATGAAGCTCATTCACAACTTCCCTCAAGTACTTAATTCCTAATCAAAATAAATAACTTGTATTCATAATCCCTCAAAGGCAGCTAATCCTTTGTAACCTCTTGGAGCTGTCAATCAAACTGTGAACTTGCAATCGTACCTTGTGGAAAACAGCCAAGCATTAATAATGACATAATGATAGCCCCTTGGGGTAATGTCAACAAACAGCTATTGTAACTGCTAGAAGAATTTTTCAAAAAATTCAGACAGGCTTGCTTTTATTTTTAAAAAAAGAGTTGTATTTAAATAACTTGACAGTTTTACATACCTTATGTGCCCTTCACGAGCATTCGTATCTCTTTCATAAATTCGTGCTGCAGGATAAGGCCTTTGCTACAGCAAAAATGGGGTTTGTTCGAACTCAGCCCCAAATTTAAATGGCCCTGATGAGCTTAGGAGTCATGCCCCCTTCCCCCTACCGGTGAAAATAGGATCTGTTGGAAATGGGCAGGACACCCAAACCCTGTCCACTATTTTTAAAAGGTCAGCGGAGTCTCCATAACTCTGCAAAAATCCAAGCCTACAAGTTCAAATGCCACTCCGAACTCTTGAGCAAAACTTCAGGCTAACACTCCTAGTGCAGTGGTGAGAGAGTGCTGCACTTTGAGAGTGCTGTCTTTTGGTTCAGATGTTAATCTCAAGGTCCATCTGTCCTCTCAGGTGGATGTAAAAGACTCTAAGGCACTATTTTGAAGAACAGCAAGGAATTCTCCCCAATGTCCTGTTCAATATTTATCTTTCAACCAACATCACTAAAGCAGATTATCTGGTCATTATCATAATACTATGAGATTTTGTTTTATGCATATTGGCTGCCACGTTTCCCTACATTGTAAAATGCACTTCAAAATTACTTCTTTGGTTGAGAAGCACTTTGGGATGTCCTAAATATAAGTTTTCTTTCCTGACAGCACAATAATATACATTTTTACTACCTTATTGGGGTCTGTCCCTTTTCAATACACAGTTTAGAATGTGTATATTCAAACCCATTTTGAAACCCATTTCAAAAACCCGTTCGTTAGTTCCATTTTCAAAATTCAGGGCCGAGTCAATTTGTAGATTTAAAACAGCCTTGCACCTCATTCAGGCAAGCAGGCTGCTGGCCCATTTACAGGCTTGCCTAGTGCCATGGAACTGCCTGATGAAATGGAACACATGGAGATATTTTCCTGCACCCCAGCCCCCACCTTCAAACCACCATCCTCTCTGACTCTAATTTTCAAATGCCGTCTGCCAGCAATTATCAGGTGCAAACTGAATTACTGCAAGCTGAATTTTTCCCTCAATATTTCTAAAAGAGAAGCTACACCAGGAATTGTATGATATAAAATATCCAAACCTTATACTTAAAGATCAAAATTTGCACCCCCTCAACATTGTGGGTCATTGAGGAAAGTTGAACAAAAATCAGTCGATACTACCATGGCAATTGATGTCTTTCACATCAAGTTCTCTCTCACCCATCTGAAGACCCAGTGAAATGAATGCTTCAAACCAGTAGCCACTAGACTATCATGGAAATCTGATAGAATGAACCAGACACATGTCACAACACAAATATTTAAAGTGTCAGCAAATACCAGAATCCCACAGAAAAGCACAGAGACATTCCAATCCCTATTGATACATTATTCTTATTCTGGTGCTGTACACAGATACAGGAGATAAGAAAACAGCTAGTGATGAGATTCATTCACTATACCAATTTTTCTTAAAAGGACAGGCCATCTCAATGTTTGAGCAAGTTGGGTGCTTCTGGAGCCTATTTCCTCCCTCTTTTTTGGAAATATCCTCCGTTTATCTCTCCTCCAACTTTCACTCCTCCTTTCCCGAAATCAGGGACTCAGACTGGGGTATGGTATCACATGAATTGGTAAACCGCTGTGACTATTCTCTTTTGTACCTAAACAGATGTAACAGCAGTTTATACATCCAGGAAGGAGTCACAGGCGAGGCCAGATGATGTTTATCTGGGCATTTACACTTTCTAGCAAGAATTGATGGATAGTCCCACCTCAACAAAATGGCACAAGAACAATAGGAATATCAGTAGGTAATTCAGCCCTTGAGCCTACTCCACCATTCAATTAGATCTGTACCTCAATATTCCATCGATGATAGCTAAAGAGAAATGGTCACTGGAAACATTTTTAAAGTATTAACAGTTTGACTGCTTCAAGTCATCATGACATAGCCGTGATGATGGTTAGAGTATCAATTCACTAATAAATTACTTAGGATATTGAAATCTTAAGGAAAATAATTTAATGGGATATTTTTCCCAGAGAAATTTAATGGAAATATTTTGGTTCCAACAATATAGTCAATGAAGCAGATGCTCTACTTGCATTGTACAGAGAGAGCTGTTGCTAAAGTGATCAGGTTGAAAATACAACCTTCCTGAATACCCCTAGCTGATAGGCACAGTGGTGATGCAGGAAACCAGTGCAAGTTCATGATAGAACACAGAGGCATAATTTTTCCACCCCACGGTGACAACCTTGGCTCTATTTCAATTTTCCTGGTGCCCATACAAGCAACAATCTCTTCCTTTCCATATGTGTGGAATACAATAATTTGAGCAAGGTAATGAAATTGCCAACTCACTGTTTTTCAATCAGTGGTGATAACTGCCAAAAGGAGTCTTCCAAGTATCCTATCTCTGTAACCTTCTCCATCGACAGTGAGAATGCTGTATTCTTCAAACTCAGGCCTCATAATCCTCAGTTTTCTTTGACTCACCATTGGTGCCTGTGCCTTCAGCCATCTAGGCCATAAGCTCTGGAATTTCCCTCCCCCAACATCCCCCCACCCCAACCCAAAACCTCTCTGCATCTCTCCCTCCTTCAAGACACTACTTAAAAACTTACCTCTTTGACAAAATATTTGGTCACCTGTCCTAATGTCCCCTTCTTTGATTCAGTATCAGTTTTTTTCTGATTATGTTCCTATGAAGCACCTTGGATGCTTTACTACATTAAAAAGGTGATATAAACAATGTAGGTTGTCATCAGTTTTGTATTTCAAATCTAACCCTCCTCCTTTCTGACAAGGGTCCTTTATTTAGGACATTCAAGGCCTAGAATCCAGTAGACATTAGTCAAACAATAGTTCCAATAGGTGCCATAGCTATTTTCAGCTGATTAGGAAGCCACGCTGTTAGCAGGGCTATCAGAGGCTAAGTTCTTCCCAAGGGATGATGAATGTTGCACATCTACTGTTAGGAATTTACCTGCCCTCCCTGCACTGGGAATTGTTTTTGCTGTTGGGCGAGAAAAACAAGTACAAAATTGAAAAAAGGTACAAATCAGATACAGAATCGCACCTGGAGAAATCACTAGCAAAACTTGTGAAAAAACTTTTATGCTGTAGAATATGCTCAATTTGGTGAAGTTCAGACTTTTTTTTCCAAAAAAAAACCCCTTTTCCCCCCCCATCATATTTTATATAAGTTAAAAAGGAATTAGCCCTTTTAGAAAAGCCTTTTTACCTGAAACAGTTTTGCAGGAAGAGCAGCTTTAAAAAATGTCAGTGCACAACCAGGTGCTAATGGGAATGAAAAGTTGTAGTAAAGAAGTCTGTGGGCAAGGGGAGAGGGAAGGTGTGTTGAGTGGGAATGATTTTGGTCTATACCGCCATTGTATGGTGTTTGGTGAAATTGTGAATTGGGTCAAAATGCTTATGTAAATTTAAAGGGGTACTCCATCTATGCTCTATCTAGGGAGAAAGATGATTTGGACATTATTTTCATTGTTAATAATGTCACACACAATTTTGACTTTTTAAATGCACAACCCATATCCAAAGTTTTGGCAATAACAGGAGGACAATGCCTTTTATTTTTTAAAAAACTGTTGACGCAAAAGTTGATGGGTTTGCAGACTATACTCATCTGTGGGGAATTGGCTTTTGACCCCCTCAGCCCATTTAATTTTGGGTCGATAATGACATCAGAAAACAGGAACATTCGTTCTGTTGAGATTCAAACCCTGGATATAAAAGGAGCATTCAGCATTTTCCCCACTAATAGTAGCTAGACGCATGATATGTTCACCAGGAACTGGAGTTTGCCCAAGTAGTAAAAGGAGAAAGGTTATTTCATATGTTCATTCAGTTTATGCTGGCCTTGAACCTTTCTAATTGGGAATCATACAGAGATGGAGAAAGAATGGACTTTGGAAAAAGGAATAAAATAATGCTCATAAAACCCACAGTACATCATGCCATTCATTTATTCCTCTTCCACCCGCATAGACTTTGCTCAATGGCAGCATTCTTGCCACTAAGTCAGAAGGTTGTGAACTCAATCACATTCCAGAATCTTGAGCACAATCTTGGTTGACACTCAAGTGCAGTACTGGGGATACGCTGCACTGTTAACAAGAGTGAGTTATCTTTCAGATGGATGCTAAGCTGTCTGCCCTCTTAGGTGGGCATAACGATCCCAAGCACTGCAAAGGGCAGAGGAGTTCTCTTGCTATCCTGGCAAGTATTTATCCCTCAACAAACACCACTAAAAAAAAGAGATCAGCCCATTTATCTAATTGCCGTTTGTGAACTTGATGTGTGCAAAGTGCCTGCCCCATTTCCTACTTTAGGACAGTTTAAGAGCAGTTATTGGCTGTCAAGTGCTTTGGGGCATCCTGAGGTTGTGAAAAAGTATATAAATGCAGGTTCTTTCTATCCCACTGTTTAGCTCTTAACAAGCTTTTCTTTTAAAAGCAACCTACAATCTGGGCAGTATACAAGCTCAACCTCTGATGGCTCCACTTCCATTGGGGATTTGCTGCTCTTAAACCATGACAAGGAGGAATACAAGAATGGGCTCAGGATCTGCTGCCCACTAATTATTTTCCTCCTTCAGTACAGAGAAATGGTGGCCTGCAATTAAGCTGTCCTTTGGCAGACTGCTAAGTGTACAAGAGTGGACCCAGGGGGATCTGTCTTTTGCTTAGTTCAGTTGGTAGCACTTATCTCAAAGTCAGAACATTGTGGATTCATGCTGCATTTCAAGACTTGAGTTCATAATGTGCTGCATGGTTGGATGTGCTGTCCTTTGGATGAGATGCCAAACTAAAGCTTTGCCTATTCAGATGGGCATTAAAGAATGAGGAACGCCAACATTTCCCTCTCAATGAACACCACCAGAACAGATTAGCTGGTTGTTCACAGCTGTTTATGAACTTGCTGTGCATAAATTGGGTTGCTATATTTGCCTTTACAAAAGAAAACTATTTGTGTGAAGCACTTTGACATGCTTATTAGAGATGTTAAAAGGGGCTTTTCAAATTCAAGTTCTTTGCTTTATATTCCACACCTAAAATTACAATGAAATGTGGTTGAGATTAATATGCTAAACATCAATCTTCATCCAGTCTCTCCATGGTATTCTGGATCAAAATTTGCTGCAGTGGGGCATCACATAGCATTAGTTAACCTTTTTCCTGCACCCTTCAGCGCAATAACTTTTGTCCTGATACCTGCTGGAAGAATGAGTTAATGACAGCATGGCAAGGGCAACAGGGCATCTGGGACCTAGGCGAATACTAGGACAAATAAGTCTATCATCATAAGCAATAAAATTTAAGGATTGAGGGAAAGAAAAGGAACAAAGAGGCAGGATAAAATAGTCAAACCAGAAAGAGAAATAAAGGAGGGAAGCAAAGATTGGACTGAGAGTGAGAAAAGGAAGCGACAGAAAGGTAAAATAAGAAAAAAAAGTGAAATATTTAGAACCTTTAAAAGAATTTACTACATTCAGGAACAAAGTTGAACAGCTTAAACTATTCCCTTTCTGGGCCAGAGAAGTTAAGTGACATTACGTTAATTATCTCGTCGTTAAAAGGTTTGGATTTTTTTTAAAAAAAAGACATTATGGCATACTGCTTCTTAATTTGAACTTGTTAGTCAGTTTGTACATAATGACCTGCAACATGAACTCACTGTTATTTTGTCCAGCAAGTTTTGAGCTTGTGTGTAATCACAATACTTGACCTGAATATTAGGCAACAGTTTTCAAAATTCTTTCCTGCAGAGCCTTGACACTTTTACAGTATATCCCAGTCAATAACAATGATTGAATATTTTAAATGTGTCTTGGAGAGCCCCTATACTTGCAAAGCATTAAGAAAACCCAGCAGCTAAAGGCTGACCGTCTCTTGATTATTTTTGTTTCTTGGAACAAATTAAATTGTTTCACTTCCATTTCAGTAAATTATTTTGATTATTGGAACTACCATTACTTTCTGGAGATTTTAAAACGAGCAGAATATTTTTTAAAAAGACAATTACTTCGCTGTAGGCAAAGGCCTCTTGAAGTGGAAAAGCACGTTTGGGAAGCAGCTGTTGCCAGTTGCCGTGACAACGAGCACACCCCTTGGAAGAAAATGAAATTACAAATGTGATGGGGTTTTCCCCCATTTGAAACGCTATGCTTTTCAGGATTCAGATACTATTACTAGAATGGACCCATAGCAGCATTTCCGAAACATTTTGCCATAAATATAGCCATGGCAACAGAAAAGGGGAGTGTAAAGGATGACATAAAGCAGCCAGCAAAGCTGGATTGATTTATCAGACACGTTTTGCTGCTAACAGTAACCTTTTCGCAGGAATCAGTACAGATGCTTTGCTCACCATGTGCCTATATTCAATTTGTAATATATAACTGAATGTTGCTGCCCAACTACAAACGAGCCCAAGTATATAACCGAGCCATTGCTCGGTTATCTCTAAACCAACTAGACTAGCTGCCCGTTTTTGACATCCAACCAAGGTTTTCAAGCAATATTCAATCGTCAGAAGATCTGCTGTGTAAATAAACGAATCGTAACTGTTCCACATACCTTCAAACAAGTGGTCCTTGGCACGTGTATCCCAATACCGGAGAGAGAAAAAAAACTATCACATTTCAAAAAGCAGTAAAGTCATCTAGTGCTGATGGGAGATGGACTCCACCCAGGGGATGGGCTTGGAGGAGAAATGTGTTCTCAGCTGACGTCTCTCCCCACTCTATGTCACTTCCTTTTAAAGCTCTGCTTTAGCCTGGAGCTTATGAGGTGCTTGTGTTCTGTATGATTCATTCTTCCACACCCCACCCGCTTCTTGGAAGTTGGCCCATGTTTTTCTTTCACCATAGCCCCTTCAAACAGAAGGCAGCTCTGTGGATTCAACTTCACGTGTGTTTAAACTGCAGCCAGCCTGATTTCTTCATTCTCTTGCCCTTCCCTTTTCCACAGAGAAACAAGCTGTAAATTATGCAGCTCTGCCCCTATAACTTCTAGACGCCTTTCTTGAAGTCCAATTGTCTAAGCAGATTATATGCTTTGGGACAGAGCCCACTCTTACACTAATCAATCAAGCAAGTACCAGGCAGGCACACGATTGAGGTGGAAGGTGGCAGATATCAGCCACTCAATACTATCACAGAAGAATAATTTTAAAGACCCCTCCCTCTTATAGGATGTTAATTAGACTGAAGACTCAGGTGAGGTCCACTTTTGTTGGCTGGGGTAAGTGCTGTTCTGCCTCAATTTACCTAGTGAATCCCAATCCAGGGCTGAGAGGACGTCTGGCCTATGAGTCACCTCGCCAGTGGCCATGGCCATATTTGGGTTGTCTGCTCATGCTGTACTGCACAAATCCATTATTTCAGCAGATTTGTCTTTTCTGTCTATTTTTGCTTTGTGCACTTATGTATAGCATGTTAAACTACACAGCAGGCACTAAACTTGTACAAATATGTAATTCTGAAGGATTTATAACTTCTTTCAATTACAGGAATGTTAAAGAGATAACATCTCTCTATCCTCCCCATCAATAAAATCTTGAATTCCTTTCAGGGAGAATGAGAAGCATGTGAAAATGAGCATGTTGTGCTTTTCAAAAATATCTGGAAACATTAATTAAAGTAGTTTTGTTCTAGAGCATTTCCTTTTTTTTATACTTGTAAGAATTTCAAGTTGGAGATAAGGGTGGCGCAGTTCATTGAATGTTCAACACCAGCTTGATATATGGTACAGGAGGCCTCCAGGGAAAAGATAAACACTGTGCAAAATAAACTCATGAGTTTAACATGCTACACAATTGCACAAAGCAAAAGCAGACTGAAAAGAAAAATCTGCTAAAATGAACGTGCATTACAGCATGACCAGACAACCCACAGATGGTCAAGTGGGTACAGTGTTATTGCTAGCTGTGGCTTAACGGTTGCATTCTTGCCCCTCAATCGGAAGGTTATGGTTTCAAGCCCCACACAAAATCTGGGGTGACGCTCCAGTGCAGCACTGAGGATGTACTGTACTAGACTAGGTGTTATCTTCCAGGTGAGATGTTAAACTGAGGCTCCATTTTTCCTCCAGATGGCTGTAAAAGAGCAGGGGAGTTTCACTTGTGTGCTGACTAATATTTATCCCCCAACCAACATCACTAACCCAGATTATCTGGTCATTCTCACATTACTGTTTGTGGGTTCTTGGTGCATGTAATTTAGTTGCTGCGTTTCCTACAACAGTGACGACACTTCAAGGGCGGGATTTTCTGCGCCCACCTGCCACGGGCATCTTCCGGTCCCACTGCAAGTCAATGGACTTCTGGCTGGGGTGCTGCCTCGCCTGCAATGGGCCTGGAAAATCCCAGCCCAAAAGTACTTCATTGGCTGAAAAACGAGTTTCGACGTTCCAAGGTCACGAAAGGCAGCATATAACTGAAAATCTCTCTTTCCAGTTTGACAGTAAAGAAGTGCGCATAAACAAATCACAAGGCTCCAGGTTTGATGTTTCATTGTTTGCTGGGTTTTTTGATCTCAATAGCTGCCACCAAGGCATTAAACACCCTTGACCCCGCTGCGACGGGGCCGAAAATTCCAGCCATTGACTATTTTGCTTTCTTTGGCTTGGTATCCATTTTGCCTTACATCTCTATCAAGGGTGCTATATAAACTGTAGCTGCTGTATTCCACATATTGTTATAGAACTGCAAAAAATCAAATTGCAGCCCCCCCCCCCCCCCCACATTGAGCTTCATAGAACTAAAACAATATAAGGTTATAACATTCAACTCACTTTCAATAGCACAAATGGGAAGTTAAGTATGTACAAAAAACCTGAACATCAGAGAAAGATGAGGCTCAAACTTTCCATGTCCCCTTAGTTTCGTGCCTCGGTAGTCTATAAATGCAATCTGCAATATCAATTGATCTTTACCCATCCTTCTCAACAGTTTTTCCCAATCTGCAAGTCTCTGCCTGCCTGTCCTTAATCTGTTCATCTCCTTAGTGTATCCCCATCTCTTATTTATTTTAATTTCTTCGAACTTTTTTTCTACCCATTCCATTTGTATAGTGAATATTACATCTATAATATATTAAAAGTCTTACATACAGTGCACACTTCCTTTAAGCATCACACTTAAGTAAAATCATTGAACCTTACAGCATAGAAAGCCATCAAACCTGTGCTAGCTCTATAAAAAAGCAATCCAATTAGTCTCACTCCGCTCTTTCCTCATTGCCCTGAAAATTTCTCCTTTTCAAATATATATCCAATTCCCTTTTGAAAGTCACCACTGAATCTGCTTCAACCCCTCTTCATTATTGGATTTCAGATCAGAACAATTCAATATATAAAAACAATTCTCCTCATTCCCCCCTTTTGTTCTATTGTCAATTATCTTAAAGATTTCATTTTCCTGTCATAATTCAAAGACAGAACTTGAGTCCATAATCTAGGCTCACACTCCCGTGCAACATTGAGGAAGTACTACACTGTAAGAGGTACCATCCTTCAAATGTGATGCTTAACTGAGGCCCCATTAGCCCTATCAGGTGGATGTAAAAGATAGAATGAGACTATTTCAAAGAGCTCTCCTGGACAATATTTATTTCACAGCTAACAGTGAAATAGGTTGCCAATTTCTAATTTCCTCCCTTTCCCCCTTGTGCTTGTAGATGAGGGTGATGATGCCTTTCCTCATGGATTCTGACATGCTGCCGGCCAGAAGCATACTCTCGTACACTTCTAGCAGGTCTGGGCCAAACCAGCCCCACAGGGCCGAATATAACTCAGCCGGCAAGCCGTCACTTCTGGGAGTTTTACTCTTCTCAAAGGACTCAAGGGCCTTAGTCAGTTCATCAAGAGTTAGCGGTTTGTCCAGGCTCTCCCGTGTACTGTCGTCTAAGACCTCCGTGATAGAGGACAGGAAGGACTGGGAGGCCGTGCTGTCAATGGGTTTCACGTCATACAATCCGGCATAAAAGGATTTGCTGATCCTCAAAATGTCGGACTGCGATGACTTTACTGAGCCGTCTTCTTCCCTCAGGCTGCTGATCACAGAGCTCTCTCTGTGTACCTTTTGGAAGAAGAAACGTGAGCACGTCTCATCCTGCTCCACGGAGCGGACTCTGGAACGGAAGATGATCTTGGAGGCCTCCGAGGCAAAGAGCGAGGGTTGCTGGCTCTTCACCTCTTGGAATTCCTCCTTGACATCGACCCCCATCAACTGCAGCTGGAGCAGGTTCTGCATGTTTTTCTGGAGTCAAGACATTTTCCTATAAGATTCTGTCCAAAGTCATCACCAATCGGGTCAAGTCCGCTCTGGAATTGGTGATCCACCCTGACCAGACCTGCGCTGTGCCCGGCAGGAAGATCTCTGACAGCCTTGCGCTACTCAGAGATAAGATTGCCTATGTGCAGGACAGGGGTGTGGACACCTGCCTCATCAGCCTGGATCAGGAGAAGGCCTTTGACAGAATATCGCACACCTACATGGTGGATGTGCTCTCCAAAATGGGGTTTGGGGAGGGACTCCACAACTGGATCCAACTGCTCTACACTAACATCAGTAGCGCAGTCTCAATCAATGGGTGGGAATCAGATAGCTTTCCTATTAAATCTGGAATCAGGCAGGACTGCCCTCTCTCCCCTGTCCTGTTTGTGTGTTGCATAGAACACTTTGCTGAGTCCATCAGGAAGGATCCGGGCATAAGAGGAGTGATGATCCCAGACAGTGGAGGCACTCAGGTCAAAGCCTCCCTGTACATGAACGATGTCACCGTCGTCTGCTCAGATCCACTGTCGGTGCGCAGACTGATCCACATCTGTGACCAGTTTGAACTGGCCTCGGGAGCCAAGGTCAATCGTGGGAAGAGCAAAGCCATGTTCTTTGGGAACTGGGCTGACCGATCCTTTGTCCCCTTCACCGCCAGGGCTGACGGCCTGAAGGTGCTGGGGTATGGTTCGGAGGGACCAGGGCATGCGTTAGAAACTGGAAGGAGCAAGTGTCTATGGCGCAAAGAAAACTGGGCATGTGGGAGCGACACTCCCTCTCAAATGCGGGTGAGAACCTGGCCATCAGGTGTAAGGCACTCTCGCTGTTGCTGTACGTGGCGCAGGTCTGGCCCATTCACACTCTTGCCCGATGGTGATCACCCGAGCCATCTTTCGCTTTATCTGGAGGTCGAAAATGGATCTAGTCCACAGGGACGCGATGTACAAGCCTCTAGATAAGGGGGGGATAAACGTGCCAACATCGCCCTCATCCTGATGGCCACCTTTGTGTGCGGCTGCATCAAGCTGTGTGTAGACCCTCGGTACGCAAACACCAAGTGTCACTACGTGCTGAGGTTCTACCTGTCCCCAGTGTTGCGAAGGATGGGTCTGGCCACGCTGTCGTGGAACGCTCCGAGTAGTTGGACTGTGCCGTACCACCTGCCCCTCATGGAAAAATTTATGCAGAGAAACATCTTTGACCACAAGTCCATCAGGCAGTGGTCGACATGTAATGTCTTAGAGGCCCTGCGGGAAAAGGAGATGGTGGATCTTGTCGGATGGTTCCCTGAGCAGACTGTCAAAGTCATTTGGCAGAATGCCTCAACGCCAGAACTTTCCAACAAGCACCAAGATGTAGCTTGGCTGGTGATGAGAAAGGCCCTCCCCATCAGATCCTTCCAACACGCCAGGAGTCTCACCCCTCTGCTCGTTGCCCTCGAGGTAGCTTGTTCACCTCTTTGTGGATTGTGACTTTGCAAAGGTCTGGAGAGAGATGCAGTGGTTTCTGCCGAGGTTCATCCCGAGCAGATCTGTGACACAGTACTCTGTGCTCTACGAGCTGTTCCCAGGGAAGCACACCGAGACAAACATCAACAGCAGCTGGAAGATCATCAACTTGGTGAAAGACGCTCTTTGGTCCGAAACTTGTTAGTCTTCCAGTGCAAAGAGTTGTCCCCGACCGAGTGTTGCAGACTGGCACATTTCAAGGTCCAGGACTACGTGCCGAGGGACGCACTAAAGCTTGCGGCAAAGGCGCAATGGGGAAAGGTTGCTGTCTAAGACCTTTCAGCCATAGCACACCAAGGGGCTGCGAAAGGTATAGACCCCTCGGCTGTACGGCTCACAATAAATGTATGCATTGAATACTAATTGTATTATAATCGTATTGAAGCACCTCAGAGTGCAACATGATGTATGCTGATAACTCCAATACCATTGCACTGTCTGATTGTCTGTAATGACCATATTGAAATGATTGTAATATTCATTGATGGTATTGAACACCTCGTGATCCATGTGTAAAAGTTGAATCTGATTGCACTTTTTGTGATGGCGATTTAGAAATATTTTGTAATGTTTGTCCAGATATTTTATGAATGAAGTATATTTTTTCAAAAAAAAAATATTTATTCCACAGCTAGCATTACAAAGAATTTGACTATCTGGTCACATATCTCATTACGCAATCTAGTTACCACATTCGCCAATATTGCAACAGTGACCACATGTCAAAAGTAGTTATTTGGTTGTAAAGAACTTTGTGATGCCCTGAGGTGTGAAAGACACCATACAAATGCAAGTCGTTTCCTTACATGTTGCAGCACATTCTCTGACTCATTGTAAACAATACACACACGAGCCTTAAATGTCAGCAGCTACGTGGCTGTGGTACAATCAAAGGGAGGACCAATTGTTAATTTTCTCATCACTGGACCCTGGACCATGAGTCCAGTTGTACTGCTCCAATTGCTGACTCAAGTGAGCTGAACTAAACTTATTGTGGACTGGTTTTTAAACCTGGGGCCTTCTTCGTCTGTACAGCTTAACTCCTCCACTGAAACATCAGCAGAACCCAATCCGGCATTTTACGCCTCAGAGACAGAGGGCAATGGATCATGGGGTTGGGGGTGGAGGGGGGGGGGAGGTTGGGTGTTGGGGGGTGGGGGGGGGGAGGGGCATAAAATAGCATAGGCTGGCATCAGTTTGGGCCTGAATTTTACGTGCGGTGGACGGGAAACTGTGTGGAGGCGCCACTTGCGTTTTCTAAATGGGAATTGTCAGGCACTTAAGGTAGTTAACAAGGCAAGACATCACGATTTTACGGGCTGCTTTGGGTTTTATGGTAAGTGCACAGGGGACATGGGGTGTCTGAGTCTCGGCATCTTTGAAAGGAAGGCAAAGGGGCAGCAGCTGCTGTCATTGCTGCACTTGGCAGCCATGTAGTGAGGCTTTTTTCTTTTGTTGATTGAAAGGAATTGGGCCCATTGATGAGATTGGGATCATGGAGGGGAGTGGGCTGGGCAGCATTGTAGCAGCTACTGGCAGGGTGGTCCAGGCAGACCGGCAATGCTCTTGTGCAATGGTCATCATTCATTCCAGCAAGGAGGAGAACCTGAAAGTTGAGAAGGGGGGAAGGGCACATGAATCAAGACAGCAGCAATCTCCTGGCCACCTGCAGGGGCAGTCTTGTGATGGGGAAATGGCAGAAGGCCACAGAGGGCACTGTGAGCTGAGGCAAAAGTACCCTGTGGCTAGGCTATACAGACAAAAGATGAGCAGCTTGCAAATGTCGGAGAGGCAATGTTGCTGACATCTGCACCCCTCCCAAGAGGCCATGACCAATCTGTGTGCTGTGATGGTAGGGCAAGTGAGATCTGGATACATTGGTGATCATCCGGTGCCAGTAGCCATCAAGGTCATTGTGGGCCTGAACTTCTCTGTCTCAGGTTCATTCCATGGAGACAGGTTTGGTATCTCTCAATCAGCCACACATTATTGAATCAAGATAGTGACAGATGGAGGGCCAACTAGTACATACATTACTGAATTGATGCAGACAGTCAGACTGAGAGAACCAGAGGATTCGGTGCCATCGCTGGATTCCCTCCCGGTGCAAGATCACATAGACTGCATACATGTGGCCATCAAGGCTCCTACAGGCCGCCAGCAGCTTTGACTAGTCAGAAGTGATTTCATTCCCTCAAAGTACAGCTCATCAGTGACCACTGCCAGTGGATCCTGCAGGCGTGTGCTATTATCCTGGGAGCAGCCAGGATATTCTTCGGCAGTCCCAGGTGCCGCAGATTTTCACCTCCTGTCCACCTTAAAGAAAAGATTCTTGCCAGCAAGGGCTACCCACTAAAGAGATAAAAGCAAAATACCGTGGATATTGGAAATCTGAAATAAAACTTTATTTTACCCACTAAAGAGATGGCTACTGACCATAGTGGGGAACCCTCGGATGGAGGCAGAGGAGTAGAACAATACGAACGATGCTGCAACGAGAGCCACTATCGAGCAGACCATCGATCTCCTCAAGATGAGATTCAGTTGCATGAATCATTCTGGTGGAGCTATTCAACATGCCCAGTGAGGGTCTTCCAGATCATGGTGGTTTGATTTGCTTTACATAACTTAGCGCTGCAGAGGGGGGAGGTCCTGCATGCCGAGGACTGAGTGGAGCATGAGGCATCCTCAGGCCAGGATGTAGACAAGAAAGCTGATGACCAGCTGCAGCATCCTGAACCACATGAGGGGTCGCTTGGAGGTGACCGAGCTATAGGCGCAAGACAGACTCGGGAGGCACTTATGTAGACTAGGATGACCCTATACTAATGGCATTCATCTGTGCTTTAAACCCAGACCACATCACCCACCTGAACTGTGTGTTTATTGCAATATATAAAAAATGACCAGACATGCCATGGTCACCCCCAGGCAGCACTTATGTCGACCCATGTCACTCTTGCACTGCCAGAGGGCCACCAAGGATGGATGGGAACTTACAGAAACCAAATTAGACATTTATTACATAAACCATTACACAAAAGCAGAGAATCATTAACTGTCTAATTACCCGTGAGGACCAAGTGCATCAAATGTGTTTCCTCAATTCTTTTATGAGCACTTCTACGTGGTTCTCCCTCTTTGCTGCCAGCTATGGTGGAGGCAGCCTGCTGACCATGCTGTCCTGTGGCCTGGCATGACCTTGGCAGCCATCCTCTGGCTGCCTGAGTCCTGGTAGGACCCAGCAGGCTGATGGAGCTGGACCCTCCTATCTTGTCACGGAAACTTGAGGTGTTATTGCCAATGGCAGAGGAGCTGAGGAGTTGTAGTCCGCAGCAGATGTACCTGAGAGGAGCCCCCAGATGCGGAAGGCAGCTGCTCCTTCTCCCTTGTAAGGTGCACTTGTACATCTCTGCTGACATGAGAAGGATGAGGACCTGATGGAGACTCCAGGCACCTTGCTTTCCTCTTGACTTGCCACTGCTCTCTTGATCTCATGAACAAGATGATGGCATGCAGATCTGCGTGCATCTCTGCATCCACTGACTGACCTGCTGGATCTGGCTCTCCAAGAGAGTCACCAGTCTCTCAATAGGGGAAGCCACATGCACAGAGAGTGAAATGGTAGCATTCAGGGCCTGAATAGACTCCTCCACAGTCTGATACGGGATACCCTCAGTTTAATACATGCGGATACCCTCTGGAAGCTCTGTCAGATCTTCACGCACCTCACACTGGTTGCCGCACAGAGTACTCCAGAGGCAATTTATCAGCCTGGAGATCAGCATGGGCCTGGCTTCCCCCATTCCTCCAGGTGTCAGTGGCCTCTGCTGTCACTGCTTCCAACAGCTGGTCAGATATGTGTGGTGCTCACAGAAGGTTGTCACCCCTAATCTACTCGCAAGAACGTATCCACTGAGGTGAAATTATCTGTACTCTTGGAGTGTGTGGAAGAATGGTGTGATGCTGCACCCTCTGAGGACCATGTTCCTCCTCGTCCCAGTCAGCTAATCGGTCAACTGGCGTGAGATTGCTAAGGGAACGGGAGTCGGAACGGGAGTCGGAACCCATTCAGCCTCCCCTTTCCCACTGAGTCCCAATATTCTGCAGTTTCAATATTTGCCTCCAATTTCTTGCAGGGATGAGAAAGTTTAATACAACCGCATGAGCTGGAATTATGGAAAATATAGCTATTTGAACATTTTTGACTGATATGTCGTTTATCAGCCAGATAAGAACAAAAAGTTACTCCTCAACACTTGTGGAATCTCCTGACTCAGAGTTAAAGTGTATATTTCTCACAGACTATTCATTTAGATTCCAGTATCTCGTAGTCACTTTCTTTTGACGAAAGCAGAAGAATATTTTGTGAGATTCTGCAGATGCAATTTGGAGGAATTTTGAAATCAACCAATGCCAAGTTCTAAACAGAAACTATGCAGTTATCACGAAGAACAATGATAATGGACCAGATCTTCCAATGTTAACAGCTACGAATGTTAAGGCAAACACTTCTGTTGCACTTTAGGACCCCGCAGAAGTCCTGATGTGCTTGCAAGTGCTGTAATTGCCCTGGAAGTTTAGACTTCCAGTGGACACATTTGATCAGCTCTTGACCCTTTGTAAACATCTCTTACTCTGAACTCAGTGTTGGAAACTTGGTTTACATCGGAGCTACTTACCCAGAATCTTACCCTAGAATTGTTACACTGTTTAATCTCTGGTGTAACTCAGTGATTAATGGCATAATTCACCCACCACCCAAAAGACCCCCAACCACACCACCCAAACCGACCCCCAACCACACCCTGGTCTGACTACCCATTCCCCACCAAACCGATTGGCTCCACCCGACCCTCACAATCCCCTCAATCCAACTACCCATCCCCAGACCCCCCAATCTGACTGCCCACCCCCTGACTACCTCTCACCGACTCACTCACCCGCCACCCATTCACCCACCCACTCTCCCACACCCACTTACCCACTCACCCACTTTCTCACCCACTTACTCATCGAATCACTCACCACCCCGCTCACCCACACTCACACACAAACTCACCCACCCACCTCCTCAGCCACCTCCTCACTCACCCCCTCACCCACCACCTCACCCACCCACCCAATCACTCACCACCTCACTCACCTACTCACACACAGGGCAGAATTTTACGCTGATTGGGCAGGCACACGCCCAATCCGATCCAGTGTGAAATCATGTGAGACGATGTCAGGTGAGCATCCCAATGTCATCCTGTGCTCACGCAAAATTTCGGTCGGGGGGCACGCGCAAAAGTCGGAAGTGTGCCTGTGGATAAATAAGAGGCCAATTAAGGTAATTAACGGCGCAGTTGTCATTAATTTTACATTGCCCATCCAACCTTACGGTTGGCGGATGGGCAAATCGGCCAGGCAGCCTTTATGTTTTTCATGAAACCTCATCCAAGGTTGTGATGAGACTTCCTTGATGAAATAAAATAAAAATGAAAATAGGTGGACAGCAATTTTATCATGTATATTTTCAGGTGCCTAATTGGGATGCTTTTTCAGGCCCACAGCTCCCTGAGGCAGCTCTCTGCCTTCGGGGAGCTCTCTCTCAGTGCTGGCCCTTGCCCGTGTTGACGCTGTTAATTGGCCAGCCAGGGTGAAATCGCGGTTGGGGGCCGATCACGGTTGGAGGCCCATTCCCCGGCTGATCCCACCTGCCGAAATACATATTCTGCCCACAAACTCACTCACCCACTCACCTACTCAGTTGCTGGGTGACATTCCAGTGCAGTAATGAGGGAGAGTTACAATTTTGGAGGTGTCACCTTACAGATGAGATGCGAAGCCTGCCCTCTCAAGTGAATGTAAAAGTATACAAGGTACTATTCAAAGCAGAGCAAGTTCTCCTGAGTGCCCTAACCAATATTTATTCCTCAATCAATGTCACTAAAAGCAGATTATCTGGGCATCATCATATTGCAGTTTGTGGGGCCTTACTGTGTGTGAATTGGCTGCTGCATTTCCTACTTTTGAACACTATACTTTGAAAATAGCTCATTGGCTGTAAAGCACTTTGTGAAGAACCGAGGTCATGTCAGATGCTATAAAAATACAAGTTCTCTCCTTGCTCAAATTCTTCTTTCCCTGCTCGTTGAGCCTTTTGCTGCTCTATTTAGAAGGTGTAACCATAGCTTCATTGGTCTGTGAACCACTGAGTTTTTACTTACGAGCATACGAATTAGGAGCAGGAGTAGGCCACTCGGCCCCTCAAGCCTGCTCCACCATTTAATAAGTCATGGCTGATCTTATTGTAACCTCAACTCCACATTCCCACTTACCCCCTATAACATTTCACCCCCTTGCTTATCAAGAATCTATCAAGCTCTGCCTTAAAAATATTCAAAGACTCTGGCCAAAATTTTCCATTCCCGTTGGTGGCAAGCGTGTTTGGCAACGCGAGCAGACAATGTGACAAGAAGGCCAAAAAATCGGTTTGCGATCCTCCGCTCCGCCCATGAATGGCTGGCCGCGTTTCCTGCCGTCCAACATCGGGAAATTAATTTTAATGTATTTGCATCTCATCATTGTGTCACATGCTGGAATCATACCCCCATGTCAAATTTACCTTCCACGTCAGCGTGACTTTAGAACAGCGTGATTTACACCTGCTTTTGAAAGGTGTGCCCCTGGTGAGCTGAACTTCAAGGGGAACTCGGAGGTGAGTGCACACAACCTTGCACAGTGCTCGTGAGGATCGCCCGTAAGACATCAATAAGAGGCGCCACGCATTCGGGGGTGGGGGGATCACAGGCAAGTCACTTTTTCCCAGCTGGCTTTCAGTGCAGTGCCGGGGCAAGGGCTCCAGTGTGGGTGGGGCCGGTTGGGGGCCAAGGCAGCACAAACTGATGGAAGTACACAAGCACATGCTTGGGAGTTGGGTGGGGTGGCGGTGGAGGGGAGAGGGTGGGGAGGGTGAGGGAAGCGGCCACACATTTGGAAAAGCTTATCAAAAGTGAGCATTCTTCCAAAGCTGGGACTGTTCAGCAGCAGCTCCATTGACATGCTTGGAGTTGGGCCTTTAAAGCATTTCTGTCCACTCAAGCAATGCAAGAGCATGAATGTGCCACCAAATGTTCCAGAACTTTTCACCCCTCGGGCACAAACTGCAAATTAATGTGGTGGAGGAGCTCAGAGCCCGTTGCAATGTCTTTATTCAGGCTTGGACCAGTATCCCCTAGGGTTTGAGCTAACAGTGCAGCCTTGCAGTGTGGGTTAGGAGAATGCCTGCTCCTGAGCTGAGAGCACAACATGCAGTTGAATTGCCAAAGCTGGCGCCAATCGGACAGGTGGAGTGGGGCAGAGGTGGGTGGGGTTTCAGACAGCCATGAAGCACATTACACATTGGACATCTAAGTGCCAGCACTCGCCGGCATGCGTGATGGGGCCTTGAGATGCAGCCGGAGGCGGAGACTTAACTAAGAGAGGTTCTTAGGACACATATGCTAACCCACGTGTCTCTCTCTTTGATCCTGCAGGAGAAGAACATGAGGAACATGGAGCCTGTTGTTCTAGCTCTATGCCTCATGGCTTCCAGGGAGCAGAGAAGAAAGAGAAGCGTGCGACGGAGGCGCCTGACTTGCAAGTGGAAGGAGTACCATTCTCAAGACGCTTGTGCAGTGGCCTTAGACTGCAACAGAGCAACGGTAGAATGAGTCTCGTGCTGCAACCCGGACTTTGGTGGTGCAAATGATTGGCATATTGAAAATGAGATTCTGGTGCCTCGACAAGTCCAGTGGAGCACTGCAGAACGGTCCCTAGAGGGTGTCACACATCATCGTAACTTGCAGCGTGGTACACAACATGGCGCTGCAATGGGAGAAGGACCTGGCTGAGGACGGGGTGGAAGACTGCATATCTCCTCCGATGAGGAGGACATCGAAGGGGATTAGGGTGATGAGGTCTTCGAAGGCAAGGATGCCGGCGATGAGGCCATCGCACTGGCCAGACAAGGAAGGCGTGAACGTTAGGCCCTAATAGCCACAATATTCATGGAGGATGATGACGAGATGCAGCAAGGACAGTCCTGGCATCCTCATCTTGCATCTGTGAACGGTCGACTTCTGTGTGGCTGATGGCAACGCACATACCCTCAGTGCTCAGGCTCATGTCATGGAGGCACAGCAGAGGCCCTAATATTCGCAAGACATGCAGTGAGGGGGCACTCCACAGATCTTCACATTGCCTCTGTGAACGTCTGACTCGTGTGTGGCTGATGGCAGCTTGCTTACGCTCTGTGATCAGTGTCATATCATGGAGACTCAGCCGTGAAACTTTAAGTGCATCTAATCCTTTGGCAGCCTTCATCACCTGTCCCCTTCAGGATCACACCGTCGCTAGACACAGATGCTGAAGAGCTGGGGAGCCAGCCCCACCTCAAAGGCACTGAGAGCACACAGAGAGAGTGACGGAACTCTGTGACACCTGCCCACAACCTTCTGGCAGCAATGATAAGCCCCATCGAGGTGCAGGCATCACTAATGTGTCCAGTGAGTGTGAAGCCAGACCATCAATTTGCTCTGAATGTTACACACTGCACAGGGAAAAGGCCCTGGACTGAGACAAAGGTCTTTATCTTGTGCAGGAACCAAGGTTTCACATGTGAATTTCTTGAACACTGCAATAGATAAGGAGACATTTTTGGAAGTTTATTTACAATAATCAACATTATGTACAAGTGATTAATACTTGTACCCACTTGGTGCAACTACATTTTCTTAACCTCCCTAACCCTGCTGCTACATCTTGGTGCTCCCCCAACATCCACAGTGGAGGTGGAGGCCGTCTGCTGACTGTGACACCCTGTCTGTGACGACCTTGAGGGGGTGTCCTCTGCAGACTGAGACCTGGAGGGCCTTGGCCTGCATTGGCTATTGGGCTGTAGACCAGTTGCACCCTTCTTGGCCTGTGGAGCTGGATATGATGGTGGCACAGGAAGAGAGGATTTGGATCGGCCAGACATTCCTGGAGTCACCTGGGTGGATGGCCCCGGGATCGAGAAGCTTCCCTCTTCCCTATGGGTGCTCAAGGGCCTTTGGTTGACTCCTTGAGGAGAAAGGGAAGCTGGAGTGAGATCAAGCTGCTTTGCACACCTCTCGTGTTGACATTGTTGGAGGCCAACTATGGCGTCAGCGATTGAGTTCAGCCCGCGCAGCAGTGCAGGACTGATGTACTGGACCAAGGTCTCCATGGCGGCCGCCATCCTACCAGTTTTCACCTTGGTGCATCGGCATGACGGCACGAACACGGCAGACTTAAGGCAGATGGACTTCTCCATCGTCCCTTGCAATCTGAGGAGTGCAGTGGGCATCCCTTCCTGATGTCCCCGTTATTGTCTTTGCAGCTCCAACAACTGACTGAGCTTGAATCCAGAGGCTCAACATCTGACTCGGACTCAGCAGATTCCTTGCCTCCAGCAGTTTTCCGAGCGCCAGCGACCTTGGATGTCCCTACCTCCACCTGCTGTGGATCAGATTGTGTGCTGTACTCACCAGATTGTGATCCCAAGGCTGCTCTACATCTAGGTCCCGCCAAGGTGTGTGTCACTGCACTAGTGGAGGGTGTGGGTGAGTGCTGCGGTGGGTCTTAAGTGGTGCTGCCCTCAGTGTCCTCATCCAAGGTGTTCTTGGTGCTGGAGTCGGGGTCAAGGTTGCCTGAGGGCGACATGGCAGATGTGTCTAGGAAAGAAAGTGCTGGTTATTAGGGCTCGGCAGCCACGTTACACACAAAACAGTGGACTCAGAGTAGCAGAGGGATGATCTGGTTAGGATCCTCACGAGGATGCCTATTGGTAACCTTACCGTTACCGCTGGAACGATCCATGTCCTCTCCAGCCAGCTCCAATGTGCGACTCTTGAACAGAGTGAGGACCTTGATGTCCAACACTACACCCCCGGTCTGGGACCTCCCTCATTGATTGTGCATGATCTTGTCTTGCATAAAGACAAATGGTAAAAGCGTGAGAAAGGTGCATGCCAGGCCAGATGAGAAGGATGCCTGACATGCTTGTATGCTGAGTGGAGCCATAGACGGGATAAGGAGGTGATCTCCAGAACAGATGAAGCCAGATGGAAATATGAGGGTGTGTGTGAGAGAGTGAATGGTGATGTCCCTTGAGATGGCAGTGAGTGAGATGCTAGTAAATGGGTGATGGGCTTATGATTGGGTGAGTTGAGAGTGGCGAGATGGTTGACTTACCCTGGCAGCACGGATGAGATAATTCATCCTTTTTCTGTACTGGATGGCCGACCTCTTGTTTGCAGCACTGGCACTGATCATCTATGCCACTGCCTCCCAAGCCGAAGTGGTGAGACTGATGGGCCTCCTGAGGCCAGGGAGGGTGGTAGAGGACATCATGGTGGGCCTCCACGGCATCCAAAAGGCGTTCCAGGGACGCATCATTGAATCGGGGGGCTGCAGTCTTCTTGGCTTTTGGAACCATGTTTTCACTGAAGCAGTCCTGGGCTGCAAGCATTGAGAGCTGTGCAAGCGACTGCAGTTTAAATATGGTGCCCGGATTGAGGAAGCGGCGAGGTAATGGTGTGGTGGGCAAATTGGAGGCCGCCCACCAGCAAGACAGTGTGTTTCCAAAGACTGTAATATATGAGGCGGAGGGGGGATGATACAGCATTGCGGCCGGCTGGTAAAATGTCACTTTTCACGCCCACTACTGCACTTAGTGCAATTCTGGGACGATTCTGCCCTCTGTTTCCATCACCTTTTGAGGTAGAGAGTTCCAAAGATTCATGACCCTCTGAGAGAAAACACTTCTCCTCACCTGTCTTCCCTTATTTTTAAACTGTGATCTCTAATTCTCCCACAAGAGGAAACATCCTCTCCACATCCACCTTGTCAAGACTCCTCAGTGTCTTATATGTTTCAATTAAGTTTCCTCTTACTCCTCTAAACTCTTGAGGATAGAAGCCTATGCTCTCTAACCTTTCCTCATAAGGCAACCCGCCCATTCCAGACATTTACTTGGAGGCATTTTGCATATCATTCAGATTTCATATTTAAGAACAATGCAGGTTGATAATTTACTTGTATACGTGGAGCAGGTCTGAAGATGTATCCCCACCCCTAATAAGGCTACCGTTGCTGTGAGGGAGACAGCGATTAAAATGCAGTAGCTGATTATTATGGAACATATGATTTTTGAGAGCAGAAGCCACAGGCAAAAGAACACCTGAAGGACAAGTAGCCTCAGGGAGAGGCATACCTCATGAATTCCTCACCCAGGATGAGTGAGCCCTTTGATGAGCCCTTTTTGAAATGAGGGCAAAGATGGATTGTCTATTTTGAAATGATACAGCACAGAAGGAGGCCATTTGGTTCATCATGCCTGTGTCAGAACTTTGAAAGAGCTATCCAATTAGTCCATTCTACCACTCTTTCTCGATAACCACGCAAATCTTTTCTTTTCAAGTAAATCCAATTTCCAAGTTTATATTCCAATTGAATCTGCTTTCAACATTCTAAACCATAACAATTCACTGCATAAAAAAATGTCCTCAACTCTGCTTTGGTTCCTTTGCAGTTACTTTACTTTAAATAAATCACTTGTTAGATAAGTGAAAGTATGAATCCGCTTGCACATGTTTCGAATCCACCCAGGATTACAGGTATCTCCGGGACATACAACGCTCCTCGGACTGCTGTTCTCGCCACATCCTGAGATCCACACTCTGTGCCATGCGCTGCTATATGAACACACTCGACCTCCCCCTCCAGCAGCACCAATTCACCCTATCTCAAAGCTGCCCTTGCCCCCATTTTCATTTTATTCTTCGTCTCATGCGATGCCTTAACAAGAAACTTTGTCTCTTTCTTTAAGGTGCTAAGGAACATGAGCTCCAACAACTCATTAATACCAATGTCCATCCAGGACCCTCTACCCCTTCCGGTCCCTCTGACCCCATCCCGTCTTCTAATCCCAGCCCCGGCCATGTATTCACCTGACCTTCCCCCCTCTGATGCTGTTCAGTACTCAGCAAAGGACTCTTACGCCCTCACCTCAATGAATTCCGGGCTCGGAACGATGCTGAACTCTTCTTCTGCCGCCTGTGTCTCCGTGCTCACTTCTTTGGGCAGGAATCCTCCCCCCGTTCAACGGATCCTTTCACCCAACTCCAATATTCTCCCTTCAACTGGACCCCTCCCTCTGGCCTCTTACCTGCTCTTGATCTTTTCATTGCTAACTGTCAGCGTGACGTCGGCCATCTCAATTTCTCTGCTCCTCTCACCCATTCTAACCTGTCTCCTTCTGAACTTGCCGCACTCCATTCTCTCAGGTCCAACCCTGACTTTGTTATCAAAGCTGCCAACAAGGGTGGTGCTGTTATTGCCTGGCGTACTGACCTCTACCTCACAGAGGCTGAGCGCCAACTCTCAGTCACTTCCTCCTACCTCCCGCTGGACCATGACCCCACCACCGAACATCAAGCCATTGTTTCCAGGACTGACCTCATCTTCTCTGGAGATCTTCCCTCCACAGCTTCCAAACTCATAGTCTCGCAACCTCGGTCAGCCCGCTTCTACCTCCTTCCCAAAATCCACAAACAGGACTATCCCGGTAAACCAATCGTGTCAGCCTGTTCCTGCCCCACGGAACTAATTTCTTCCTATTTGACTCTGTTCTCTCTCCCCTTGTTCACTCTCTTCCCATCTATATCTGCGATTCCTCTGATGCCCTACATCATATCAACAATTTCCAGTTCCTTGGCCCCAACCGCCTCCTTTTCACCATGGACGTCCAATCCCTCCACACCTCCATCCCCCACCAGGATGGTCTGAGGGCTCTCCGCTCCTTCCTTGAACAGAGGCCCGAACAATCCTCATCCACCACCACTCTCTTCCGTCTGGCTGAACTTGTTCTGTCACTGAACAATTTCTCTTTAAACTCGTCTCACTTCATCCAAATAAAATGTGTGGCTATGGGTACCCGCATGGGCCTCAGTTATGCCGATCTCTTTATGGGGTATGTGGAAATTCCTTGTTCCAGTCCTATTCAGACCCCCTCCCACAACTCTTTCTCCTGTACACCGATGACAGTTTCGATGCCACTTCATGCTCTCATCTGGACCTGGAAAAATGTATTAATTTTGCTTCAAGTTTCCACCCCTCCATCACTTTCACAAAGTCCATCACTGACACTTCCCTTCCCTTCCTTGACCTCTCTGTCTCAATTTCTGGTGATAGACTGTCCACCAATATTCATTACAAGCCCGCCAACTCCCACAGCTACCTCGACTACAACTCCTCACACCCTGCTTCCTGTAAGGACTACATCCTATTCTCTCAGTTCCTTCGCCTCCGTCGCATTTGTTCCGATGATGCCACTTTCCAAAACAGTGCTTCTGACATAAAAACAAAAATACCTGGAAATACCCAGCAGGTCTGACAGCATCTGCGGAGAGGAATACAGTTGACGCTTCGAGTCCGTATGACTCTTCATCAGAACTAAGGAAATAGAGACCTGCTGAGTCTTTCCAGGTATTTTGGTTTTGGTTTCAGATTTCCAGCATCTGCAGAATTTTGCTTTTATCTTAGTGCTTCTGACATGTCTTCCTTCTTCCTTAACTGAGATTTCCCGTCCACGGTGGTTGACAGGGCCTCAACCATGTCCAACCCATCTCCCGTGCTTCTGCCCTCACACCTTCCTCTCCCTCCCAGAACCATGATAGGGTCCCCCTTGTCCTCACTTTTCACCCCACCAGCCTCCGCATTCAAAGGATCATCTTCTGCCATTTCCACCAACTCCAGCACGATGCCACCACCAAACACATCTTCCCTTCATCCCCCCTGTCGGCATTCTGTAGGGACCATTCCCTTTGGGACACCCTTCTCCACTCCTCCATCACCCCCAACACCTCAACCCCCTCCTATGGTACCCTCCCATGCAATCGCACAAGGTGCAACACCTGCCCCTTTACCTCCCCCCTCCTCACCAGCCAAGGGCCCAAACACTCCTTTCAACTGAAGTAGCGCTTCAGTTGCACTTCTCTCAATATGGTCTACTGTATTCGCTGCTCCCAATGCGGGCTCCTCTACAATGGAGAGACCAAACGCAGACTGGGTGACCGTTTTGCGGAACACCTTCGGTCTGTCTGCAAGCATGACCCAGACCTTCCTGTCGCTTGCCGTTTCAACACACCACCCTGCTCTCATGCTCACATGTCCATCCTTGGCCTGCTGCAATGTTCCAGTTAAGCTCAACGCAAACGGGAGGAACAGCACCTCATCTTCCTATTAGGCACTTTACAACCTTCCGGACTTAACATTGAGTTCAACACCTTCAGATCATGAACTCCCTCCTCCATCCTCAACCCTTTTTGATCCCCTTTTTTCAAATATTTATTTTTAAATTTTTATATATATTTTTTCCCCCACTTATTTTTATTATTAGTATTATTTTTAAAATTTATTTCCATTTTTATTCATTGTTTTATCCCCATCTTTTAGGCCATTTCGATCTTTTTTCCCACACCGTCCCCTCCCCCCACCCCATCCCCACTAGGGCCATCTGTCACTTGCTCATTCTGCTTTCTACTCTTAATGTCACCATTGGCACCTCCTTTAGCCAGTATCACCCCCAACAACACTCCTTTGACCTTTTGTTTATGATATCTTTTGCAATCCCTCCTTTGCCTCTACCTATCACTGGCCTTCTATCTAGCTTCACCTGTCCCACCCCCCCTTAAACAGTATATATTTCACCACATTTTTACTTCTCTTTAGTTCTGAAGAAGAGCCATATGGACTCGAAATGTTAACTCTGTCTTTCTCTCCACAGATGCTGTCAGACCTGCTGAGTTTTCCCAGCACTTTTTGTTTCTGTTGCACATTTTAAAAATCTGTTCAATGTTGGACTCACCTTCATACCCACCAGAGCCCCACTGTGTAAATTACTGGGTAGCTGGAAAACTGTAATATCCCGATGTAAGCTCTGAAACCTTTGGTTCATCTTTTAACCAATGTGCATACCCTTATTGCCTGGCGAACCTTCCCTATGGTTACTTTGTCAATAACCTTGAATCTTTGTCCTCTGGTTACAGATTCACCTGCCACTGGAAACAATTTCTCCATATTTACTCTATCAAACCCTGCATAATGTCTATGGAAAGTCCAAAGAAGCACCTTTAATAGGTAAATAAACAAAGTGGCATAAATAATCCATATGGTAACTATAGCTATGTTAAATTAATTCCAAATACTTCTTGTATATGCTTGCACCTCTCTGCAATGTTAAGTGTTGATATGAAGACACAATGCACAGCCCCCTCTTCCAATTCATTTTTGCCTAAGATATCAAAACAATGGAATTGTTTAATACCCTCAGTTTTCCCTTGCTCTTACAATCTGTAAGATCTTAAAACCTACACTTAATGCGACTAATCGTTATTTTTTATCATTTGCCTGATCTTATCTTCCATTCTTTTGAATCCTAGTGGCACGCTGTACTTACTTTTCTCAGAATATCTGTTTCATGGAACTCACATCTCAGCAATTTTGCATTGCTGAATTTCAGAAAACTGCCATGCAATATCATCGGACTTCGTTAAACTGAAACCCTTGTAGTTTTATAGCTATTGTGCAAAAATGTCTGGTAAGTTCTAGAAAACTGAATCTGTCACAGGCAGTTTGGTTAACAGTTCTATTGAGTTAATCTTTATACAGTGTCTAGCTGTACTTTTTATTTCCAGGTGAAGTGAAATGAATACTATCTCTGTAAACAGAGGGGTGTTTGGTTAAAGGCTGGTACGCACAACTCCATTTTTGGATGCAAAATTCAGTGGCAACATTATGGGCTGGCCAATAATGTCCATTCAACTTTATGGGCATGGTTGGAACAATGTAATTGAACAGGTTGTAAAAGACCTAGACCCTTCTATCCCTAAAGACTCTGGATGTTGGGTTGACTGAATCTTGCAAAACTGAGATTTTTGCTAGGTAAACATATCAAGGGACATAGAGTAAACAAAAACAAAAATTGCTGGAAAAACTCAGCAGGTCTGACAGCATCTGTAGAAAGAAAGACAGGGTTAATGTTTCGAGTCCGTATGGCTCTTCATCAGAACAGGCATAGAGTAAAGTTGGGTAAATAAGATTCAGATCATTCATGACCTGACTGAATGGTGAAATAGGCTCAGGGGGTTGAGTGGCCTACTCTTGCTCTTAAATAATGGCCAGCCAAAGGTTCGGGGTTTCTTACCCAACAAACAGCAAGAAATTTTAAGTGTGCCACTCAAAAACTTTAAGATTTTCAGGCAACACTAAGGATCATTCTAGAAAGAAGAGAGAAAAAGAAGGGGTTAAGGTGCCAATTGTATGTCTACACCTCAAGAGTTTTGTTTAATCATCAGAAAACATTTGTTGCTCACACTTTGCCTCTAGCTCCTGTGTTGGCTGGCTCCACGTTAAAACCGTAAACTCTAATATTAGCAACATATTAGCATTCAGGTTTGCTAAATAGGCCTTTGTGTGGCTTCAAGTAAGTCAGAAGCCCTACCAGAACAGTTCGTTTGGAAACCAGACCAGCTTTACTATTTTATGGTGAAATTTAGTTTCAAAGTCCTTGGAATTCCATAGGGGTCTACCAGTCTCTTCCCATAACTTCAGTGGGAGACTGGCAGAACCACCAAGGAAACAAATAGACCTGATTATGTTGAGTTTTGGCTGTTTCCTGGAGTTTGTCCTTAGAATCATAGAGCAGAGAAAGATGCCATTTGGCCCATCATGCCTGTGCCAGCATTGTGAAAGAGCTGACAAATCAGTCCCACTTCTTTGTTCTTTCCCCACAGCTCTGCAAATATTTCCTTTTTAAGTATATATCCAGCTGTTTTTTGAAAGCTACTACTGAATCTGCTTTCACCAACCTTTCAGGCAGTGCATTCCAGATCATAACAACATGCAGTATCAAAATAATTCTCCTCATTTCCTCTCCGATTATTTTGCCAATTACCTTAAATCTGTGTCCTTTGGTTACCAACCCACGTACCAGTGGAAAAAGTTTCTCCGGATCTAAATTCCTCATAGCTTTGAACAACTGTATTAAATCTCCCCTTAACATTTTAAACTTGTATTAAATATTAAGACATTAACAGTTATTCTGCACAAAGCTGATAAATCAAATTATTCAGAGGCAGCTCAGCCATCAAAGTTTCTTTTTAACCTATTCAAAATTCACTTTGCGTGTGACAGAATTACACAGGAATTACCCGCGGGCTTTATCACTGATCATTCTTATCTGAAAACTAATGGATACAGGCATGTATTCTCTGTAAGTTGATTGAGGAACTCAAAAGATTTCACCAGTCCAAACTCCAGACCTTATCTGACCTACCTCATTCCTCTTCATCGCTGTAGTCTTTCCCTCCCATTCAGTCACAGCCAGTGACATACTCCCTTGCAGTTGTAGGTTTACTTCAGCATCATAAAACATTACTTTGTTAATCTCATTATATTCAAGCTACTCCTGATTAAACTTATCAGAAATTGTAATGACTGCGGACTACCAGTTTTTTTATGCCAAATTAAACTGATAACGATAGGTTAACTTTTTGAAAGACTAATTTACAATTTTGATATGGATGTGATTCATATTCTCAACATAAAGTTACTGATTGTTGCTTTATCTAATTTTCAAGGTGTGGATTAGCTTCAAACCAAACTGAAATCAACTTGAAGGGATGGTTCTGTTTGACCCTGGTACCTGTTTCCCCGATGGTACTAGATAGTTTTTTTTGATGATCAGTGCCAAAACCAGAAACTTTGTTAACTGCTGAACTTGGCCATCAACCTAAGTCCGAATTTTATCTGTAGCGTTTGAACAAAGCTGGGAATCTGGGAAAGCTGGGAAAGGTAGGGGTGACTGACAGAATAGAAAGCCACAATGATTATAGTCACCATTGCTTATAGCAGGCGTGTTCATGTGAATGTGATCTGTTTGCTTTACACGATGATCCATTTCATGAGATGGCATTAGTAAGATTACCAAATAAGGTAGCAGCACCAGCAGAGATGACTAATGTTATATAACACAAAGCATTGTTCAGGCAGTTTAGTAGTAATGATCTAATCTGAAGGTTCAGGTACAGTACATATAGTAACAAACTACTGAAGTTCCACCACCACACCAATGACAACTTGCACTTACATTGTATCTTTAATGTAGTGAAGCATCTCAAGGTGCTTAACAGGTGAGTTATCAAAAAAAGTTGACACTAAACAATATAGGGAGACTATTAAGACTGGTGACCAAAGGGGTGGGTTTTGAAGGAGATTCTCAAAGGAGGACAAAGAGGTAGACAGACAGGAAGGTTTAGGTTGGGAATTCCAGAACTTAATGTCTTGACAGTTGAAGGCACAGCACCAATGGTAGAGTGATTAAAATCAGGAAAACACAAAAGGCCAGAGTTAGGTGAGTGCAGTGATCTTGAAGCATTGTAGGACTGGAGAAGGTTGCAGTGACAGAATTATAATACCACCGATCGATGGAGCTGCAGTCTTGTAATTCGCTTTCTCCAAACTAACATTTTTCTCTGACACTAAATCTTCATCTTAAACTGAAGAATAAATGAAAGCATAAAGAAAGTAAAGCTTGCAACCTAAAAATGGATAAGAATGATCATTTTTGGCCAATGCAAGCAACAGCGCATTTTAAACGAGGATATTTTGCTTGGTAGGGACTAACAGGCAGAGTGAATTAGAGATAAGCAACTCAGGAAACTGGTATGTGAGATAATAACCTGATAGAAATTTGTAAAAGCTGGTGATGACCGGCTGTTCAAGTTTGCAATCTTTTGGTGGTATGATTAAGATTTCCTCTATGAACACTTGCAGAAGGCACCATTTTGCAGCTGTGAAGATGGAACAAATTTTGAACATGCTTAATCGCCAAAAAGTTCACACCATTTCCACACTTCTGGAACAGTTTTAAGCCCCAGCCCAGCAATGCTTTGAAATAAAGAAAATATCCAGAAGGTAGAAGAAAGGAAAAGACTGAGCTTGCATTTACTTAGTGCCTCTCTCAACCTCAGGACACCCCTCAATGGTTTACAGCCAATGTAACACTTTTAAAATGTAGTTATTGTTGTGATGTAGGGAACTTGGCAACCAAACTGCACACAGCAAACACCCATAAAAAAGCAGTGAGATAATGACCAGATTGTCTGTTTTAGTGATGTCGGTTGAGGGATTAATGTTGGTCAAGACACCAAGGAGAACTCCTCTACTCTTTGAATAGTGTCATGGGACCTTTTGCACCCATTTATAAGTGCGGAAGGGGTTTTACCTTAACTTTGAATGACATATATTAAAACACAGTTTGAGACTGGTTGCTATCTGAGTTATTAATTGAGTTTGATTTTGTTGTGGACAATTAAGTGCACAGTCAGCCTTCTGCATTTCAAACCAAGTGAAACCGCTGACATTAGCCTGTGAAATCTTGGCCTTGTTTGTCAACGATGTGTTCCAAAAGAGAAACTTTGCTTCAGTTGGCAGCCAGTTCACAGTCTGCCTTACTGAATGCTTCTCACTCTGTGAGACACTTTGTTGGGCCTCCGGTAACATTTTTACAATACACTGACTCAAAAATTTATTTCACTAACCAGAATATAACTTAAACTTCTCTCACTCAACTCTACTTCTCTAACTTCTCACTGTGAAGCCTCAGCATTAGACAGCTAACACACCAAAAATGTTAGGAATCCAGTAAGGCAGCATGAACTGGCACAGTTGGTTATGTTTATAATTGAACATTTATGTGTCTGAACTATCAGATAAGTTGGCTAAATCAGATGTGGTACTGGCTAGTTAAGCAGGCACATGCAATGAATAATCACAATGGTAATAAACTAGTTATCATTCATAACTTTAACTAGCCAGACATGCTAATAACCCAGTATGGACCATCATGAGGAAGGCATGACCTTCCAGTAAAATAACCATCAGAAGGTCAACAATGAAATCCTAGTAGTAACAAAGCCAGTAGAAATTTTTTATTTAAATTTAGCACTAAGCAAATTCCATGAAACTAAGAACTAATAGAGCCATTGACTTGGTGAAGTTTGGATCAAGAATCAGCTGAATTGCCAGCAGCAAACTGTGCCTTGTTTATGTTAAAAAAAGATTCAGGTTAAGAAATTTCAACAACTTGTGTTATGTAGCATCTTTAACATAGTAACAAGTTACAAGTCATAGAAACTTCATCAAGTAAAAACAGACACTGAGTCAATGAAAGAGACCTTTGTACAGATGATCAAAAGCTTGGTCAAAACTGTAGGTTTCAAGAAGCTTCATAAAGGTGGAAGGTGAAGTGGGGAAGGGAATTCCAGAGCCTAGAGCTGAGGCAGTTGCAAATCAGAATCATTGAACTGGAATGTGAATTAGAGACGCTCTGACATATAAGGGAGGGGAAGGAAGGGGAAGATGGTTTTCTCCAGAGTACAGTCACAGCTCAGAGGAAAGCACGCATGTAGGAAGCAGTATGTGACTGTCAGTGATCAGTGTAGTGAGAAGCTGGGGATTGTAGAAAAGAGATCCTGCAGACACTGGTCCAATCTAACAGGTACGATGTATATGCCAATGTACATGCTACCTATTGGAATAAGTATGAAAGCTGCAGGAAGGGTACTAGAATGCTAATCATGGTACCGTGGAACAGGAGGCAATCCAAGGATGGAGGATTAGGATGGAAAGGTTGTAGTAATAGGGGATTTGTTAATTAGTGAGAAGGCTTTAATCCTTTGCAGTCCTGTAGAGTGGAATTTTCCATGCCTGCTGACATTGGGCGTGTTTGGCTGTGTGATTGGGATTATCCGTTTCACAATGGTTTGGCCATATTATTAGCGAGAAGGCCAAAAATCGTTTCATGCCATAGTGAAACCAGTTTGCAATCGTTCACCCTGCCATCAGTGGCGGGCCGCATTTCCTGCCATCGGACATTGGGAATCTCATTGTAACATATCTGCATATTATTATAAGGCCAGCTTGCTGGAATCATCTCCCCAAGCTACATCATCCGAGCACATCGCACCAACATGTTTCACAACTGTACATGAGCGACGTGCACCTGGAGAGCTGCAGGTGCTCGGGATTTTGAGGTTTGTTTGTCTACCTTGTTTCGGACAGCACTTGCAGTCATTAGTTCCAGGCTTCGCAGACAGCACCACATCACTTTTAGGGGGGCTCATGGGCAGGTCTCTAGCTACAGACCAGCCATAAGTCGGGGGTGGTTTTCGATGGCTCCAGGGTTAGGGCTTGCTAGGGGTAGGGGTAGAAATGGTCACAGAAGTGGCTGCAGGGCAAGGGCTGTACTGGGGAAGGGGGGTATCCCAGGGTGTCTGTGGGGACACAAGTTGACCTGTGCAAGTGGCCTCAAGGTGGTGAGTGCTGCAGAAAGAGTCTCCAGAGGAGATCAGGCCAAATGGAGATGTGAGGGTGTGTGTTAGAGTGAGTGGTGATGTCCTTTGAACTGGAAGTGAGTGAGATGCCAGTGAATTTGTGATGGGCTTGAGTGTGTGGGTTTAGAGTGATGAGATGGTTGCCTTACCCTGGCGGCACGGATAAGATCATTCATCCTCTGTCTGCATTGGATGGCCAACCTCTTCTGTACAGCCTTGGCACTGATCACCACTGCCATTGTGTACCAAACCAGAGTGGTAATGTTGCTGCCCCTCCTGCGGCCAAAGCTGGGGTAGAGGACATCATGGCGGGCCTCCATGGCATCCAAAAGGCACTCGAGGGATGCGTCACAAAACCTGGGGTCTGCAGTCTTCTTGCTTTTCAGGGCCATGCCCTCTTTGCATCAGTCCTGGGCTGGAAGCATTGAGACGTGTGCGTGTGGCTACACTTTAAACGTGGCGCCCAGCATGATGAAGCGGCGAGGTGGCAGCATGGCCGGCTAATCGGAGCCTGTCCACCATCGAACTGGTGTGTTTTCCAGGAATGCATGATTGACGACGTGGGATTGGAATGATGCAGTGTGAAAAGCCGCCATTGTGGTTGGCAGGTAAAACGTCTTTTTTCCCACCCGCTATCGCACTTAGTGCAAATCTGGGACAATTCCGCCCGTAGAGTCAAACAGAGTGAGTTGCCTATCTGGTGTAAAGGTAAAAAATATGTTGGGTCAGCTGAGGAGGACAGGTAGGGCAAGATCCAATTGCCATTGTCCATGTTGTTGTCCATGCTCCAGTGAAATGGGGAAAAAAGGGAGGAAATCCTGCTGAGGAAAAATAAAGGGCTAGGTATTAAATTGAAAACAGGACCTCTACGGTGGTTACTACTCAAGTCATCTGCTAACTGGTATAGGAATAGACAGATCAGAAAGGTAAATACATAGCTGAAAGAGTAGTATGAGAAAGTTGGGTTCCATTTCACGAGACATTGGCAACAATACTGAAATTGCATTGAGAAGGGCTACACTTGAAATGATACTAGAGTCTGAATGAAACAGATAACCAGGCTAGTGGATAAGATTTTAAACAAGTAGGCCAGAATATTACGCTCGTCAGGCGGGCGTGAGCCGATCACTGGTGGCGTGTGTCAATGTGGCAATCACCTAGTTAAAGTCAATTGCTAGTTAAACAGGTGATGGGCATTGATTATCCCATCTAAATAGAATAAAAAGATACAGCTGGAACACTTTGTGTGGAAGCTACTTGGAATTCAGTAGCACTGCGAAGTTGTCTTGAAAATAAATCAACTTGAACCAAAAGACCAGCCTGGATTAGTTATTCTACCACAGCACCTAATTGTGATTAAGATGGTAGCAGAGGGTGAATTTCAAGCTTTGCTGATTGTCCGCTGTATATGAAGATTTCTGTCTCAATCCTCTGAGGGAAAAGAAGTGTACTGTTGCTGACAATTTAAGTTACAGAATGGCGGAAGGACAGCACAAAATCGCAAGCTTTGACTATCCACCAATTTTTTTTTGACTCTGAACCTTATCAACAATGGAAGGCTAAAGTTGAAATGTGGGCCCAGGTTACTTCTATATCCCGGAAGAAGCAGGGTATGGCTTTGGCGTTATCATTACCAGCCAAAAGTAAGATAAGGAGTAAGGTATTTTCAGAGTGGAAAGTGGATGATTTGGATCATGAAGAGGGATTAAACCTTCTGTTACAATTTTTGGATAAATTTTACAAAAAGGATGAGTTATTGGAAGTGTATGAAGCTTGGATGATCTTTGATAGGTTTAGGAAATCAGATGATCAGTCCATGGAAGGATATATCATGGATTTTGATAAATGGTACAGGAGACGACAGAGATTTGAACTCTGTATTCCAGAATCGGTATTGGCATTTAAATTACTGGACCGTGCTCGCATTTCCCATGTTGATAGTCTTTTAGTACTAACAGGTGTTCAGTTCCAGGGGAGAGAATCTCTCTTATATCAAATGGCTGCTTCCCTAAAAAAAATTTCTCGGGAAACAGTCGTTCCCTACTACTTTTTTATCAAATGCGAACAACTATTCTGTAAAACAAAGGACAGAGATTCAATGGTGGCCAAATTTCGAGGTCGACCAAATATTAGGCAAAGGTTCCCACAAAAAGGTGGGATTCATGCCAAGAGGTCCGAAAGTGGTCGTAACCCTAGCCAATTTGAGAGTCGGGACAAAAGGTGTGTCTGGGACGGTGACCGTAGGCATTTAAACCCAAAAGATGCATGGGGAATGGCTAATCGGTGTTTTCGGTGTGATTCCCAGTATCATTACACGATGAACTGCCCACAGTGACGGAGTTGCATTTTGGAAGTGACCCACGAGATGGATTCATCTGAAACTGAAAATGATGATGGCGACTGCCGTGATGGAATTGTATTGATCACCTGAGAGTTTGAATCTGGTGATGAGTATCTTGATGGTAGATTCCTTCAACTGTGCAGTTCTGGACAGTGGTTGCACTTCTATGGTGTGCGGCATGGACTGGCTTGACTGCTATCTGGAGTCTCTCAATGAGGCAGACTGGCGGAAGGTCAAGGGGTATGAAAGCTTTACCTGCTCCAGGTTCGGAGATGACAATACATTAACATCCTCCAAACGGGTGGTCCTCTCTTGTAAGATAGCAAGGATCAATCTGTTTATCAGTACTGATGTGATTTCTAGCGAGATACCGCTATTGTTGAGTCGATCTGTGATGAAGGAGGCTCAGATGGATACGAGATATGAAGAATGACAGAGCAGTTGTGTTTGGAAAAAATGTGCATCTACATTTCACTCAGTCAGGCCATTACTGCTTGCCACTAAGGAAACCAGAGATTTCTCATCAAAGAGTTCCATGAAGTTTTGTTAACTTCTGAGAATAAGAATTTGGTGGACGAAAAGAAGATCATTTGGAAATTACATCGACAGTTTGCACATCCAGCACCACAGAAACTGAAGACTCTATTTTGAGATGTAAGAGTGGTCGATAAAGGATATGATGACCTTATTGAAATTTCACACCTCAATGTGAAATTTGCCTTAAATATCGCAAGACACCACCATGTCCTGTTGTGAGCTTGTCACTAGCCAGGGAGTTTAACGATGCCGTGGTGATGGACTTGAAAGTTTGGGACAAGGGTAGGGGTTTTTTTACTATACTTCATAGATATGGCAACCAGACTTAGCCTATCCACTGTGATTCTTAGTAAAGACAAAAGGACCATTGTCAATAAGGTCATGGAGAAATGGGTAGGAACAGGATTAGGAACACCAACAAAGTTCCTCACAGATAACTGTGGGGAATTCGCCAGTGAGGAATTTCGAGACGTGTGCGAAAATTTAAACATCATAGTTATGCACACTGCAGCTGAGAGCCTGTTTAGTAATGGTCTTTGCAAAAGAAACCATGTGGTAATAGATGATGTTACATAAAATATTGGCTGATCAACCAGATTGTAAATTGCAAACGGCGCTAGCATGGGCGGTGCACGCAAAGAACTCTCTGCAAATGGTTTGAGGGTACAGACCCTACCAGTTGGTGTATGGAAGAAATTCGAAGTTACCTTCGGTGTTGTCAGATGCTCCCCCTGCTCTAGAAGGAACTAGCATAAGCTCCACATTTTCTGCTCATCTGAACACTTTGCAGGCGGGCAGAAAAGCTTTCATTAAAGCTGAGGTTTCGGAGAAAATTCGGTGAGCCCTATGGCACCGCATAAGACCATCGGGAATACAGCTTAGACAAGGAGAAATAATATATTACAAAAGGGAAGGCCAGAAAGAGTGGAAAGGATCTGGCAAGGTAATAGGGAGTGATGGGAAAGTAGTAATTGTGCAACACAGCAATCAAACTGTTAGGGTACATTCTTTGCAGTTAATTGGAACTGACTATACCTTTACAGGTTCTGAACAGGACATAGAACACGAGGAGGCACCATGCACTTCACATACACACACACATACACACACACTGGGTAGTTATGAGGAGCAGATGACGGCAGATACAGGGTTGACTGACTATGAACAAAGTAACACTGAGGTACAGGATAACGCTATTCGTCCAAAAGGGCAACTACCTAAAGTAGGAACAAAGGAAACGTACATGCCAGAAGGGACCAGTGCGTGGAGGGATGCCACTATCATAGGGAGAGCAGGAAAGGCCACTGGTAAATACAAACATTGGCTAAATTTGCAGGATGAAGGACAGGAGACAAGAACCATCGATTGGCAAACCAAGGTAAAGATGTGGAAACCCAGAAAGCGCAGTATGAGTTCTGACAGTGGACCAGAAAGTGGTTGTGACCCCAGAAAAAAATCACGGACTTGCAAACGGGGTAATGCTCGCACAGGAGAAAGATCATATAGCAGTAGTCCAGAAAGAGAGAGGAATGTGAGTAGAGGCTGTAGCTTAACAAGAACAAGGACTGGAGAGCAAGCTATGAATCTCAATAGGAGTAGAAGTCCTTATGACCGAGAGATTCTAGTAACTGTTAATAAATTGGAAAATAAGCTGATAAAGGAAGCCAAATGGAAAAGAGTTAGAAAGTTGGAAGGAATTTGGGGTATATTCTTAAATACCTGACCGAGGACAGCCAGCTTTATCTCACAGGTGGATCTGTACAGAAAAGGTACTCCCAGATGGCACGTATAAGGCCAAAGCAATTTTAATAGCCTGAGGCTTTGAAGAGAGACTAGGAGATCAGGGGAAAGTGAGTTTGAAGATTTTTTTTTAGCTATTTTGGCACCCTATTCCTGGGAGTGCAAATCAATTGATATAAAGGCTGCGTTTTTACAGGGTGAGAAGTGTCAAACGGAAGTTTTTTTGAAACCGCCCAAAGAAGCCGGGGATGTAGAAGGAAATTTATGGAAATTGAATTAGTGTGTTTATGGGTTAAAAGATGCATCAAGAGTTTGGCATTTTTTCGTGAGGTCTGTCCTGTTGAAAACAGGTTGCATTCAGTTAAAGGCAGGCCCCGCGATGCTCCACTGGTACCATAAGGAGAAGCTAGCTGGAATCTTTATCATACATGTTGATGATTTCCTGTGGGGAGGCTGTATTGAATTTGAACAATGGGTAATCGAGAAGATAAAGGAGGAATTACAGGTCAGAAGTCAGGCTTCAGGGGCCTTTAAATACATAGGTTTAGACATTAAGTAGAGCAAGTTAGGAGTGGCATTGAATCAACAATCTTATCTAGAAAATGTTAATCATATCCCAATAACAAAAAGAGGATCCTGCTATCAAGGAAGAAACAGAACAGTTGAGAAGCTTGATTGGGCAGTTGAACCGATTGTACACTCAGACTAGGCCTGATGCTAGTTATGATGTGTTGGAGCTGAGTACCATGATGAAACATGCTACAGTTGAGCAAGCTCTGAGAGCAAATAAAACACTTAAAAAATGAAATTCTGAGAGGTGTGTGCTCAAGTTTCCAGCCTTGGGTGATCCAAAAAATATGAGGTTCGTCATTTTTAGCGATGCTTCACATGCCAATCTTCTAGATGGGCACTCTAGCACAGCAGGGTTTATCATATTCTTGGTGGGCAAGAATGATAAATGTTGCCTGCTGGCTTGGGAGGCCAAGAAAATAAAAAGGGTCGGGAAAAGCACCTTAGCTGCTGAAACGCCAGCCTTGGTAGAAGCGTTAGATATCGGGCTTCACTTATCCAATATACTGACAGAAATATTATATAAGGGGCATTGTGGGAAAGGTTTGCCCATAGAATGTTATGTTGATAACTGGTCTCTTTGGGACAACGTTCATTCCACGAAAAGTGTCACTGAAAATAGGCTAAGAATAGACCTAGCCAGCATAAAAGAAATGTTAGAGAGAAGGGAGATCTCTAAGATAAAATGGGTTGACACAAGTCACCAACTGTCAGACTGTTTTACGAAAAGATGTGCCTGCTGTAAGAAATTATTAAAGGTATTGGAAGAGGGATGTCTTATTTTATAATGATGCAATGAAAAAAACTTTTTTTTTGTTTTATAATTGTTTATATATGTATATTTGGTATAAGAAATACGGGAATTGTAGATGTGGAAATATGTGACATTATTTCCTTCTGTTTGTTTAAAAATGTTCTTTAAGCTTTTTTCAAACTTTTAATTTAAAAAGAAAAGAGGGGAATCTATCGATGTGACAATCACCTAGTTAAAGTCAATTGCTAGTTAAACAGGTGATGGGCATTGAATATCCCATCTAAATAGAATAAAAAGGTACAGCTGGAACACTTTGTGGGGAAGCTACTTGGAAGTCAGTAGCATTGAGGAATTGTATTGAAAATAAACCAGCTTGAACCAAAAGACCAGCCTGGATTAATTCTTCTACCACAACCTCTAATTGTGATTAACAGCGGTTGGCTTCCCAACCGCTCCCACTTGCCCCTGCTGAGCCCGCCCGATGAGGGCCGTAAGGTGGGGGGAGAGTGATGAGGAATCTGGTGAAAATAACATAAGCCAGGGATAAAAGAAATAGGAGATGAAAGTAGAGATCAGAACAAAGTAAGGAATAACAGTAACATAAACAGCTGGAGAACAGATACTATTAAAGAACATAGATACAAAATAATGGTTAAAAACGAAAGGCGTTGAACAATTAATATAGACAAACTGAAGTGCCAGACAGCAACTTGCACAGCTTCAGAAAAAGAATAAGAAAGTCAGATGCAGTAATTCATAGCAAGGAACAAGATGTAGCACTGATAACTGAATCAAAACAAAAAGGCGCCATGCAGATAGAATGCAATTGGCCAGACAGGGGGCAGCCCTGATGCTCCCCTCTCCCAAAGCAAAGGGGCTCCGTCAGGGGCTTGTTAATCTTAACGAGACACTCTGCAGCAGTGTACAGAAGTCAGATACAAGCGACGAAATGCATTCCGAACCCGAATACTCACAGAGTCCTGAATAAATAATCATGATCCACCCTGTCGAACGCCTTCTCCTGGTCAAAAGACAGGAACGCGCTCGACAGACCAGTCCTCTGCGAGAAGTGAATGATGTCTCGGACCAGATGGATATAATCAAAAATGGTGCAGCCCGGGACTGTGTAAGACTGGTCAGGGTGGATCATGTGGTCCAACACGGTACCAAGGTGAGAAGACAAGGCCCTGGCAAAAATCTTGTAATCCGTGCTGAGGAGGGAGACCAGGCGCCAGCTTTTAAGAAGGTGGAGATCCCCCTTCTTAGGCAGCAGGGCAATGATCGCCCTGCGCCATGAGAGGGGCTTCTCCCGGATAGCAATACTCTCTCCCAGGGCCCCCGTGTAGTCGCTCCCCAGGACGCCCCAGAATTCCCTGAAGAGCTCCACGGTCAGCCCGTCCAGCCCTGGGGATTATACCCCTTGAGAGGCTGTCGAGGGCGCGGGTCAGCTCCCCCAGACTTATAGGGGAGTCAAGCTTTCCGGCATCCTCTGGGCCAACCTGTGGCAGGTCCTCCCACAAAACACTGCGAGCATCCTGGCTGGAGGAATCTAGAGAGAACAGGGCAGTGTAATAGGTTTTAGCAATGGCCCTGATGCCCTCCAGATCCGAGAGAAGGGATCTGTCATCGGCCAGCAGCGTAAGGAGCTGCTGGCGGACCCCGTGCCTTTCTTCCAGCGAGTAGAAGGGGGAGCCCTGGTCCAGGTCCCGGAGTAACTGAGTCCCTGACCTCACGTACGTGCCGCGGGACCCTAGGAGTTGCAGGCTCCACATTGCGCCCTTCTTCTCTTCGTATGCCAGCTGCATGGCTGGGTCCGCTTCGAGCTGACGGAGACGTGCCTCCAGGTCGAGCACTTCCTTCTCCAATTCCTCGACCCTGGATTTCCACCTCTTTATCGACCCCCCTCGCGTACTCCTGACAGAAGATGTGGACGTGAGCCTTGCCCATGTCCCACCATAGCCTCGGGGAGGGGAAGCCTCCCCGCTTCATTCTCCAGCCGGCCCAGAAATGACGGAACAAGTTCAGGAAGCGCTCATCCTCCAGCAGCAGGTTGTTAAAGTGCCAGTAGGCAGACCCCATCCGAGTGCAGAACGGATCGAGCTCCACCCACACCAGGCGGTGGTCCATGCACAGCACGTGCTGTACAGAAGCCGACCGAACGCAGGACACTAACGCCTTGGAAATGTAAAGGCGGTCAAGCCTGGACGCTCTGTCTCCAGGTGACATGAAAATGAAAACGCTGGAGTCGGGATGGAGATGTTGCCAGGCGTCCACCGAGTTGAAGGACCCGACCTGGTCCCTCAACTTACTCACACCTAGCGTGCGGTGCTGGGTACCGTGACAGTCCCGAGCCTCGAGGGTGCAGTTGAATTCCCCCCTGAGGACGATGCACTTGCCCGCGTCGATGGAGCCAAGTTGAGTGGACACTTCCTCAAAGAAGCTCGCTTGCTGCTGCGCACCCAGGGAAGTGTACACATTCACAAAGTGAAGCGCCGCGCCCCCCCCAGGCGCGCAGTAACGTTCAGCAACTGGCCTGGCACCGGCTCCTTGACCCCCAAGATCTCCGGCTGAAAATATGGGGCCAACAAGACAGCCACCCCGCCAGAATTAGAGGCTAAGTGACTCACGTAGACCCCCCCTCGGCACTCCAGGAGCCACGTAGCTTTGTCTCCCGGAATGGTATGGGTTTCCTGTAGGAAGCACACAGCATACTTCCCGTCCCAGAGGGATGGAGAAGTTCTGGAACCTGCACTGTGCGTCCCTGCTGCTGTGGAGGCCCAGCCCTTGGGCTTTTAGGGCCTCGCGGGCAGACCAGGACACAAGAGGAAAATAATGCCACCGGTTCAGGGCCGACTGGACCCTGTCTCGGTGACCTCGATTACTCGCTAAAAAATCCTGGAGCTCCCGTAAAGGGATGAGGGGAGAATCGGTCGGGGGCACCAGGGAATCCATCACCTCACCCGACGACGACTCTAAGTCACCCCCGGTGCTTACCACCAAAACCCCATCCTCCTCCAGGTAGTTGCCTCCAGCTTCCAACCCCTCCCCCATATTGCGTACGGGGGCTGGTTTGGAGCTGCCAGTTGGCTCCATCTCCACCTCAATACCACCCCCAGGATCAAGGGCAGAGGGGTCCTCTCTGATCTCCTCTTGGGGATATGGGCCAAAAGGTGTTGGTGGCTCAGAGCCCTGCTCCCCCCCTCCAGGCACCGGATCGCTTGGTGAGTCCAGAAAAATCTCCTGACCTAGCACGGAGGCACCAGGCACTGAAGGTTGGGAAGGAGCTGGGATGCCTTCCTCGCTACTGCTGCCCGGTGACTCAGCAGTCAGGGCCATGAAGGGACTGATGCTGTCCCCTGGCAGGCCAGATGGCATCTCGGGGATATAAGGTGGGTCAGGGTGGGGCACCATCGCAAGGGTGATACCCTCACTGACCTCTGAGGGGCCCTGCTCAGGGGACTACACAAGGGTACGAGGGTTTGGGCTCCGCCCAGAGGGCAGAGTGAGGACTTACAGGGTGGAGACACCACTACCTTTTCATTGGGGGAGGGGACACATCCGACCTCACAAGTCGCGAGGTCCTCCCCCTTCAAGGGGTGGCGTCTCTTCCGGGGTAGGCTGGGAGTTGGGGAGACCTCCATTTGTAAGGCCCCTGCTGCCTCACCCAGCACCCCTGGACGCTCTGCCCTCTGGGGTTTTGGCTGGTATATCCTTTTCAGGACGACCACAGGCTTGGGGTCACATGCCCCACTGCAGCCGGACCCAGGAGCCTGCGCATGAAAGATGCCAGGCACAGCATATGGCACTGAGGCCCACATGGGCCTGGGAGCATGCGCAGACACGTCGCCAGGGCTGGATGATGATTTTTTTTCCCCGAGCCGGTGTCCCTGGGTATCTGGGGATCTGGGTTCGTTTGGGGAGTTCGGGGGGTGTGAGGGGCCGCCTCTGCATGGCAGGTCTTCTTCCAGCGTGGGGTCTCTCCCCCTGCCTTGCCGGCAACTGAGGTGGCGGTGGCTGCCGGTGGCACCTCACCTTGAGGGAGGAAGATGGAGTGGTGGCAGAGGGAGAAGCAGCAGTGCCAGCTGCGGCCGGCTGAGTGACATTGGCGGCCTTAGAGACGGGGCAGTTCTTTCAGATTGCCCCACGTCCTTGCAGGCATGGCACCGCATGCCGTCCACCAACCAGAAGACGCGGTAGGCAGCCCCCTCAAAGGTGACACCAAACCACCCCTCCATGTACTCTTCCCAGGCCAGGTGGACAAAGACCTGGCACCGGAAGGAGTGCACGTGGTGGAGACTGGGGTCCCTGAGGCCGAGCGGGATCGGCACTGCCCCGGAACTGACAGCCCCCAGTTGACGAAGGTGGGGAGAAGCAGCTCACCAGGAACAAAGGGCAGGACGTTGGATAAAATAAGCCTCTCCGCAGTGGACTCAAGAGGATCCACTGCCAGATTGGTCCCGCCTACAGTGAGCTCCTTGGCTAGGGCCATGTGCACCGCCTGCTCGGACCTCAGGAAGAACACTGCCTTCCCATACATGTGCGAGGCTGCAACAATGGCCGAGGGGGCCGACAACCCCGGCCAAAGTCTTCACGCATGTTTCTACAGTCATCTCGGGGTGTATGTAGCTCTTTAGCCCCATGGCCCTGGTCAGGAGGTGGAACACTGATGGGGCCTCGGGAGCAGCGGAGGCCATGGAAGTAGTCACTCCTGCATAGGTCTTCTTGGCGGGCCCCAGCACTGGTGATAGCACCACCTCCACAGCTGCCCCAGAAGGCCTGGCCACTGTTGACCCCATGGCAGCCATTGGGGGATGAGCCAGACCCACCCTGAGTCCTGTCAGTAGTAGCAACAGCGTTTAGAAAGGGGGATTACCCTCTCCCTACTGATGGTGTGTAAAGACAGAAGGGGAGGAGAGAGTGAGGGAAAAAGGACAGAGAGGCACAGAAGGGGAAAGGGTAATGGGTGCAGGGTGGGTGGGTGTCACTTGGTGGAGTGGAGCGGGGTGGTGGGGGGCTTAGCTTTTCTATTTGTAGTGGGAGGGCGATGTCTTCTCCAGGCAGCTGGTACTGCCTGGCACACAGAAATCATGTCCGTCCTGTTCACCAGGCAGCACCTGCTACCTGGACTTGGACACGAGCGGGATGAGGGGGAAGGGGCAAGATGTTAAATGGACACACGCATGCACCCCTTTTCCCCCGAGTCCTTTCGGCAATCTTCTTCCTCCCCTTACAAAGCAACACGGTCTTCACAGCCCCCACCAAACAAAAGTCCAGACATCCACTGCAGATGTGATGAAAAAAATGTCCTTCCCCTCTGGCCTCCCTGTCTTGCAGCACCTCCTCTCCCTCTCCTCCGATTCTTCAAACCTCAGGCCTTGCAGGCTCCAGGCCCCTGTAGCCCAGGCAACAATACCAGGAGGAGGCTTCTAATGTCCCTTGGGCAGCAGCAAAACGAGATCAGCTTGTAAAAGTCCAGATGAGTATGTTGGAAAAAGCAACAGTAGCAGCCGGGTATACCTCTCCCAGTAGCAGCAGCCACAGCCGGCAGCACACTGCACACAGCAACAACTCCCAGTCAGGCAGGGACAAGCTGCACCTGAGCCCAAGCAGGAAGCACAGCCTGGGCACAGGTGTTAATAACTTGTACACAATGTTCACTATAGTAAATAAACTCCCAAGAATGTCTCGGTGCCTGTGGCTCCTTGTTCCGATGAGCAGTGTTCATGTCACTCAGATGTGAAACCTTTCTGCATAAATAAAGGCAGGTGTCTCAGTCCAGGGCCTCTTCCCTGTGCTTTGTGAAGCCTTCAGACCAAAGTGATGGTCCAGCCTCACACTCCATGGACTTATTAGTGATGCCTGCACCTCGATGGTGCTTGTCATTGCTGCCAGAATGTCATGGGCAGGCATCACAGAGTTCCGTCATTCTCTGTGTGCTCTCAGCACCTTTAAGGTGGGGCTGGCCCCCATCTCTTCAGCATCTGTGACCAGTGACACTGTGCTCCTTAAGGGGTCAGACAAAGGATCAGGTACTTTTAAAGTTTCACAGCTGTGTTTCCATGATATAACCCTGATCACAGAGCGCAAGTGAGTGGCCCTCGGCCAGACAGGAGTCAAACATTCTCAGAGGCTGTGTGAGGATCTATGGCGTGTCCTCACTGCATGTCGTCATCAACTTCCTGCAACTGAGCAACTATTAGGGCCTTCACTGAGCCTCCATGACAGGAGCATTATCACAGTGGGTATGTGCTCTGCCATAAGCCACACTGGAGTCAAACGTTCATAGATGCGATGTGAGAATCTTATGGAGTCTCCTCACTGCATGTTGTCATCATCCTCCACAAATCTAGCAATTAAGAGGGCCCCCCAAGCACGCCTGCCTCTTCTGTCCAGTGCAAGGGCCTCATTGCCTTCATTGTTGCCTTCGAGGAACTCCTCACCCTCATCACTGTCGATGTTCTCCTCATCAGAGGAGACCTCCAGCTCCTGCATCTCCTCTTCAGCCAGCTCCTCTCCCTTTTGCAGCACCAGGTTGTAAAGGGAACAGCAGGTGACGACGATGTGTGACACCCTCTGTGGACTATATTGCAGGGCTCCACCAGACCGGTCCAGAACCTCATCCTCCACCAGGTGTGAGTTGCAGCATAAGCCTCATTCTACCTTTACTCTGCTGCAGTCTGAGGCTGCCGCACGAGTGTCATGAGCCAGGTCTTCTGCGGGTAGCTCTTGTCCCCGAGGAGCCAACCCCGCAGCCTCTGTGGATCCTGGAAGACATCAGGGATCTGTGACTAACTGAGAATATAGGTGTCATGGACACTCCCTGGAAACCGTGCGCAGACCTGCAAAATGCGTTTGTGGTGGTCACACACCAGCTGTACATTCAGCGAATGGAAAGCCTTGCAGTTGACATAGTTGACCCCTTGTTGAGATCTGAGTGCCACGCGAGTGCAGTTGATCGCATTCTGCACCTGTGGCAAACCCAAGATCTGGGCAAATCCAATTGCTCTTGTATCCTCGCTCTCTTGGTCCCGGGTGAAATGTACAAAGTTGTGTGCCCTCGCAAAGATGGCATCTGTGACCTCATGGATGCATTTGTGGGTAGAGGTTTGTGACAGAGATCGCCTGTGGAGCCCTGAAAGGAGCCACTGACATAAAAATTGAGCGCCACACGGTCACTTTCACAGCCACTGGTAGCGGATGGCCTCCATGTCCCCGCGGCGCCAAATCCTGCAGCAGGTGGCAGATGTGACCAACCAGTTCCCTAGACATGCACAGTCCTCAGCGACACTGGTGGTTGGTCATCTGCAGGAATGAAAGGTGGCGTCTACAAACTCTGGGTCTAGTTATGTGCCGACCAACGACGGCTCACTGTGGCTCTTCAGCAGTGTGTACGGGAGGCCCAGCCGCTCTTTCTTCCTGAAGCTGCTACTCCTCCCTCTGCACAGCCAGACGCCTCCATCGCTCTCTTCTCTGTCATCTCCGCTCTCAATATGCCATGAGGTATACAGCTAGGTTACCAGGCTTCATGCTCCTGATGAACTCGTCCTGCAGGATGAAAGAGAGAGAGAAACTAAGAACCTCTGTTGGTTAAGTCTGAAGGTCCCTTAACACTTCCTGGAGAGTGCTGGCCACCACTTGAATGGCCAGAGATTAGTGCGCTGCATAGCTGCCGAAAACCTCACCCACCTCCGCCCCACTCCACCTGACTGATTGACAGCAGCGTTGCCCATTGGACTGCATGCTGTGCTCTCCGCTCAGGTGCAGGCATTCTCCTAACACACGCTGCAAGGCTGCACTGTTAGCTTGAACCATGGGGGAGACTGGTCCAAACTGGGATGATGATATTGCAAGGTGCTGTGAGCACCTCCACTAGTGACTGCTCCATGGCCAACTTTAGCAAGGAGATTGTACAATGTGCCCAGTCATCCAACTGTTCTGCAGTCCACTGAAACGCTCATTAGTTTGCGTCTGTGCCCGAGGGGAGAAATACTCTGAAGCACTTTGTGGCACTTTCATGCCTCTGCGTTGCTTGTGTGGGCAGATCAGCTAGAGACCCGACTCAACGCATGTCAATGTGGCTGCGTTTGAACTGTCTCAGCTGCAGAGGAATGATCACTTTATACAAGGTTTCCCTAAATTAAGGCCATTCCCTCCCCCCGACCCCACATGTGCTTGCGTGCTACCTTCAGCCGCAGGGCAGCCCTTGCCTCCTGTGGTAAAGTGGAGTGCTCTGTATGTTTAAGAGAATGTCGTTAGTTGACCATGTGACTGTATTGACCAATTGCTACACAATGCAGGCTTCTTGGGTAACTTTAAGTCTAGAGCTGGAGGTGATTGAAGAAACACACATGGTGTTAGTGCTCTGTTGTTAGTTACAATAAACTACCAGTGTTTGTTCAGTTAATCGCCCTCTCTGCCTATATTGCTCCAAGCACCAACGAATGTGTTAATATCAAGGGCGCAGCCCGTGTTCACCGGACAAAGTGAACCTGAAAACCAAAAACATAAAATTGGTGACGAGGATAAACCGGATCAATTGACGGCAATCAAGAAAGCTGTGGTAAGCCAGCTGCATTACTTCGTCACTACCTTGAAAGCTGTTTGAAAGTGTAGCCTCCTTAGTCATTGAGTATGCCGCGGTTTGGGCATCTTGAACCATTCAATTCCGTTTCCGATGACTGGTCTCATCACATCGAATGCTTAGCATTCTAATTTACTGCTAACGACACACCGGGGAGGACAAGAAGAGGGCGATTCTTCTGTCCACATGTGGGAGCAAAACGTATGGGCTGATCCGCAGCCTCACGTACCTAACACCTTCCATACGAAGACTTTCGACGAGTTAGTAAATATTGTCAAAAACCACCTGAAGTCAAAGCCACTCAGTCACTATGCAGCATTTTAAATTAAATTTGAGGAATAGGCTTCCAGGAGAGACAATCACTGGCTATGTAGCTGCTTTAAAGGAATTCACGGAATATTGAAAGTTCAGAACTTCAATTAGTGACATGTTGAGAGACCGATTGATATGCGGAATTGGGGATGTTGCTATTCAAAAGTGATTGCTATCTGAAACTAATCTAGACTTCAGTAAGGCATTAGAATTGGCCACAGCCATGGAGAGTGCTGTTAGAGACTCGGAGGCAATAAAAGATATAAAAAATGGTGCCATCCATCTTGTAGGGTGGGAAGGACTGGTAACAAAAGGCATAAAAATGTCAGACTCCGCAGAAAGGCAGGAAACACCCACTATGTACAGACCAATGAAGAACAATAGTACTACAGTGAACACCCTTGACATTAATGAGAGAAATGCATCCAGGCAGCCTGCAGGCGATCAACAGTTCAGAAATATCGAATGCTTTTTCTGCCACCGCAATGGTCACATAAAGCGGTGCTGTAAAGATCGGCTGAGACAGCATTTTAAAAACAAAGGTAGAGATCGTGAAATCTGTCTCGTTGAAGAACCAGAGGAAGCAGAATCTGACATCTATTCATTATACAGCCTGAAAGTGGGAAAACCTGAGCCAATCCAGGTAGTCATTACAGTCAATGAACAACCCTTCATGATGGAGGCCAATACTGGGGCATCTATGCCTGTCATAGGAGAACATACATTCAGACACTCATATAAAGGAGTCCATCCTTAAGTTTGGAAGAATTGGACACTAAATTAAAAACATATACGGACGAAGAAATAAGAGTGAAAGGGATATGTCAAGTCCTGGTGCAGTATAGGGACCAGTCTGCAAATTTACCCCTTATAGTACTAACTGGGGTGGTCTCCAGTTTAATTGGCTCAAAAAGATTAAACTGCAATGGGATGAGATTTTTCAAATCAGGACGAGAAACTTACAGGAATTGTTACAAAAGTGCGCTTCCATTTTCAGTGATGAGCTAGGAAGGATTCGTGGTCTACAAGCCAAATCCATGTAGACCCTAACATAACCCCCAGATTTATCAGAGCCAGACCAGTCCCTTATGCTCTATGGGACAAAGTCGAGACCGCGATAAACAGGCTGGAAAAGTTGGGTATCTCACAACTGGTGCAATTTTCCAAGTGGGTGGCACCCATAATACCCGTACTGAAGCCAGACCAAAGTGTTCGCTTACGGTGACTATAAGTTAACTGTAAACAGTGGCTAAACTAGATAGACATCGGATACCGAAGATTGATGAATTATATTTGAAATTGGTGGAGGGCAGCACATGTTGAAAACTTGACATGAGCCACGCCTACCAGCAGGTAGAGTTGGAAGAAGCTCTAGGGAATTCGTGACCATCAATACACATCGAGGATTGTGTCAATATACTCGACTACCCTTTGGGGTCTCCTTGGCATGTGCTATTTTCCAGCGTACCATGGAAAATCTGCTTCAGGGACTGCCCCATGTCGTTGTTTATCTGGATGATGTCTTAGTCACTGGACAAACTAACGAAGAACACTTAGCTAATTTGGAGGAGGTACTGAAATGCTTCTCACAACTAGGGGTGCGCTTGAAGCAAGAAAAATATCTTTTCCAAGCCAAAGAGGTAGTTTACTTGGCCATAAGGTCAATGCGCAGGGCCTGCATCCCATGGAAGAAAAGGTTAAGGCTATTCACGAGTCACCTGCACCGAGAAACATGACAGAACTAAAGGCCTTCTTAGGCATGATAAACTGCTATGGGCGATTTGTCCCAAATCTATCAGCCCTACTGGCTCTGTTATACGCATTGTTTAAGAAAAACCATGAATGGATTTGGCAAGCTCCACACCAGGACGCATTTCTGAAGGTAAAGCAATTGTTAAGATTGTTGGCCCTACTGATACATTTTGACCCAAAGGAAGAATTGATTTTAACTTGCGACACATCCCCTTCTGGAGTAGGGGCTGTATTTTCACATCGGATGGCGGATGGCTCCGAATGACCCATTGGTTATACATCTCACACGCTCAGTGCTGCAGAGTGACAATATTCTCAAATTGAGAAGGAGGGCTTGTCTGTTGTGTCTGGTGTTCAGAAATTCCATCAATACCTTCACGGTCATTATTTTCACATTATATCTGACCACAAGTCTCTGCTGGGATAATTTGGAGAGGATAAGGCGATAACCCCCATCCCACCCGCTCTCATCCAGAGGTGGGCACTGATATTGGCTGCTTACGATACACTTTTATTCACTGATCGGGAGGCCAGATCGCACATGCTGATGCGCTGAGCCGCCTCTCCCTGCCAGATAACAACGTGAGGGTTCCAATTCCCCAGGAACTTGTCCTAGTGCTAATTTTTTTGAACTCCTCCCCTGTCCAGGCCAAACAAATCCGTGAGTGGACGGATCCACTTTTATCTCATGTCTGGGAGCAGGTCTTGAAAGGATGATCAGGTGAGCCGAAGCCTGATGACATGAAGCCGTATTTCAATCGCAGGGATGAGCTCACCTGCTAGGATAGCATATTGCTCTGGGGAACAAGGATTATCATGCCCCAAGAGGGTGAAGGCCATTACTGGCCAAATTACATAGCGCTCACCCTGGCATTAGTAGGATGAAGATGCTCACGCGCAGCTACTTGTGGTGGCCAGGGGTGGACGTGGATATCAAAACCCTAGTCAAAAGTTGTCTTCAATGCCAGCAGGTATAAAAGCTACTACCCTTAGCTTGATTGCACCCCTGGGAATGGCTGGGGTAGCCATGGGTGCGCCTCCATGTCGACTACATGGGGCCCTTCTTGGGCATGATGTTCCTTTTACTAATAGATGCCCACTCCATGTGGATGGATGTCTACGAGATCTGGTCACTCACATCTGCTGTCACCATAGACCATTTGCAACAGAGTTTTGTAGTCCATGGGTTACCAGAGATGCTCGTGTTGGACAACGGGACTGCACTGTGGGGAGTTCCACAGGTTTACAACCCTCAACGGAATAACGCATATCAAAACCTCGCCTTACCACCGTGCCTTGAATGGTTTGGCTGGGTGGGCAGTCCAAACTTTTAAGTTCGGGTTGAAAAAGCTGGACAGGGATTCCATCAGCACCAGATTGTCACGGTTCCTGTTCGCATACCGGACGACACCACACACAGCCACCGGTATTGCCCCAACTTAATCACTGACAAAGAGACGTCTCCGCACACGTCTAACTCTTATCAGGCCGAATTTAGTGGGGAGGGTGGAGAGAAGCCAAGAGGCCCAGAAGGCCAGACATGATGGCCATAATCATGAAGGAAATTTCATGGTGGGAGACACAGTTCTCGTGAAGAACTTTGGAGATGGGCCCAATTGGCTATTCGGCGAAGTGAGTGCTGTGACAAGGCTGCTCTCCTATAATTTGTCAGTAAATGGCTGAATAATTAGATGACACGTGGATCATCTCCAGAGAAGAGAGACGGTCCCACAAGAAGGAATGCCATCATTATTTGCGTTTGAGTCTGCACCGCACGTGTAAGAAATGTCACATGATTTGGAAGTACCGGTGGGCCTGCTGGACCAGAGAGGGTGGAAGACACAAACTTGCCCACTTCCACTGAAGAGCCTGGTGGACTGTTCACCCCTGAGAAAGAGGTCTCGGAAAAACCAGCCAAGGCTGTTGAGCTACGACGCTCGACATGTCTGAGGGAGCCTCCTGAGAGACTTGACTTGTAAATAGTTATTCATGTAAATAATTGAGATGTTGTGATGCTTGTCAATTGTACTATCAGTAAAGGGGGAGGGATGTGGTAAAGTGGAGTGCTATGTACTTTTAAGAGAATGTAATTAGTTGACCATGTGACAGTATTGACCAATCACTACACAGTGCGGGTTTCTTGGCTAACTACAAGTCTGGAGTTGGAGGTGATTGAAGAAGCACACGTGGTGTTTGTGTTCTGTTCTTAGTTCCAATAAATTACCAGTGTTTGTTCAGTTAATTAGTCTCTCTGCCCTTATTGTTTCAAGCACCAACGAATGTGTTAATATCAAGGGCGCAGCTCGCGTTCGCCAGAGAAAATATTCCTCCTGGCTGGGGAATCCAGAAGGTGGGGTCACAGTCTCAAAATAAGAGGCTGACCATTTAGGACTGAAATGAGGAGAATCTTTAAAATTCTCTACCCAAGACAGCAGTGGATGCATAATGCAAGAAGGTGGAGTTGAGGCAGATCAGCCGTGATCTTGTTGAATTGCAAAGCAAACTTGAAGGGCCAAATGGCCCACTCCAGTTCTTATTTATTATGTTCTTTTGCTCTTATGTTCTCTAATTTGGACCTCTGATGAGGAATAAGGAGCAGCATCAGCAACACCAGCAGCAGTTGCATTCAATTCAGTCACCTGTCTCTCGCATGACAAAGGGGGTGAACAGAGAGATCCAATTCAAAGAGGTGATACCCACAACACAAAGTATGCCGGCCAACATTTATTCCCCATCCCTAATTGTCCTTCATAAGGTTGTGGTGAACTACTTTCTTAAACTGATACAGTCTGTGTGGTGAAGGTATGCCACAGTGCTGTTAGGTAGGGTGTTCCTGGATTTTGATCCAGTTGTGATGAAGAACAGGTGACATATTTCCAAGTCAGAATGGTGTATGACTTGAAGAAGAACTTGAGGGTTGTGGTCTTCCCATGTGCCTACTGCCCTTGCCCTTCAAAGTGGTAGAGATCATGGGTTCCAGAGATGTTGTTAAAGAACCCTTGGCGATTTGCTTCAGTGCATCGTGTAGATGGGACACACTGTAGCCATGTTGTACCATTAGTGGAGGGAGTGAATGTTTAAGTTGGTAAATGGGATGCTAATCAAGCAGGTTGCTTTATCTTGAATAGTATTGATCTTCCTGAGTTTTGTGGGAATTGCACTCTCCAGACAAGTGGAAAGTATTCCCTTTGTGCCTTGTAGATGGTGGGAAAGCTTTGTGGAGTCAGGAGGCCAGTCACTCACTGCAGAATACACTAGTATTATATTATTATAGTATTATCATACATATTGTAGCCACATTTTTTATATATGGTTGATCTAGTTAAATTTCTGGTCAACAGTGACCCTGGGATAATACTCATGGAAAATTCAACAACAGTAATTGTAAGAATATTTAAGAAATGATTTTAATTGTCAAGTTTTCCCAGCATTCATTTCTGCTTACAGAATTACATTTATTAATTGCATATTTAAAAGTGAGCATTTTAGGTATTTTGCTAGTTGGCTGAAAATTTAGGATTAAAATGGATAGTCTTCCCATTTTTCTCGAGCAAAACAAAATATGCCCCACAGTGATTCAGTCATTAGCTTGGTTCCCTGCTTATTGACAAGGTATAATTAATCCCTCAGTACTAATCAACATAATGATTGTATTTATAATTCCTGAGGCTAATTTCTTTCCATTCATAGGGCATAATTATACACAAACTGTCAAATCCAATAATTATTTATAATATTTTATGATCACATTTATTTAAACTACCAATAAAGTAATGACATAATATAGGAATTATTTGAAATTAAACCAGTTTTTCCAATTTAAAAAATTATTAAAATACAATCTATACATGGCAAGTCAAACGATTAAAAAGAAAATCAATTTTGAATTAGCCACAAACGATGTTGGGTGTCTGAGTTCACCTGCGATAGCTTGGATGAATATGTTTCCTGAGCATGGAAAGCTTTCCAATCAGAAGAGATACAGGCATTGTCAGATGAAATGTCGAACCAAGGCCCAGCCTGTTCACTCAGGTGGACATAGAGGAATATTATGCCTCTATTTTGATGAAGAGCAGGTGAGTCCTCCCAGGTGTCCTGGCAATATTTGTTCCTCAACCAAAATCACTCAGAAACAGATTATCTGGTCATTATCTCATTGCTATTTGTAGGAGCTTGCTGTGCCAAACTGGCTGTCATGTTTCCTACGTTACAACAGTGACTACAATTCAAAAGTATTCCACTGATTCTAAAGCGCTTTGGGATACCGTGAAGCCATGAAGGGTGCTATATAAATGCAAGTCTCTCTTTTTTATAACTTCCAGGATGAGGGAACTGTGCAGATATATATCATCAAAAAGTCTGAGCTCAATCGCAAAGCTGTTCACATATATGTAGTTGGTAGTTTATTTAAAAGCGAGATAAATCAAAATTGATTACATTTTTAAAGTAACATAATTGTCTGACTTTGACCCAAAGTGACTTGAGACTTGGCAAATCTACATAAATGATACCACAAGAGCGCTGGTGTGATAATACATTGAAACCATGAGTGCCCTAGACTGCACAATTGATTTACGAAAAGGTCCCCCGCGTCTTACTTTATTTTGATGGGTTATCACGCCAGGACAACCTGTTAAACAATCACTTAAAATAAATTAACCAAAAAAAAGAAACTAGAAATGACTGCTGAAGCTCATAAACAGAGAGTTCAGTCAGTCTGATAAATCTATGAAGATGAAATTGGCCTTTACCAGTAGCGCAAAACAGGCTCATCGTGAATTGGCATCTATTCAAATTAGTGGTAAAGAAAATCGGATACGGTGTAAAACAGGCTATGGATCCAATTTGGCCCTACTGCTGTCGTCCATTTTTACCCATTCCATCTATTATTTTAATGGAAGTGTTTACCAAATTAAAATAAAAAGGTTAAGCCTTCATCCTCTAACACTGCTAATATGAAGTCACATTGTCCTGATGCCATGCCCTTTGTGTAAAAGCAGATGTACATTATAAACCCTGACTCAACTGACAGCAAAACAGAGGCTCCATCAGGCTGTTTGAAAAAAGCATATGGGATCCTCAGCCTTATTAATATAGCATAGAGTACAAAAGCAAGAACGTTATTCTAAACCTTTACACAAAACACTTGTTGAGCCCCAGGTGGAGAATTATGTCTAATTCTGGAGACCATGCTTTAGGAAGTATGGGAAATATTTTCCCCCCGTTGTGGGGGACTTGCAGGACAGGGCATGGGCAGGGGCACTTCCGATTGGTGCCCCCGATCGGGGGTGTGCCGCCATTTTACGTGGGCGGGCCAATTAAAAATGTTAATGACTTTTTCAATGGCCTCAATACAGCCACTGCCAACCTGAAAATGGAAATGATGCGGGGTGACGTTGGGAATTCCGCCTAACATCATCCCGTGTCATTTTATGCGTCGATGAGCGTCCCTGCTCACCGACCGGAAGATCCTGTCCGATGTAAGGGCCTTAGAGAGGGTACAGAAGAGATTTAGGCCTCGATTTTCAGGGAGCTGTAACAACTGCGGAGCCATTTTAAAAATGGCAGATGGTTCCCTATTCCGTGATTTTGGCCCCTATTCACGGCAGCCCCAATTTTTGCTGGTGTGGGATAAGGGTGCATGCCTACACCTACATTCCCCACCTAGCCGGCTCCATTGCAGGGATAGGAATCTCCTAGCTCCCCACAATTTTGGTGGAGTTGGGCCAGCTTCTCTATGATTCCTGGTTCATGTCTTTTAGATGAGTCGGCCATGGAGTGGTGGGGGGCATGAGTTGGCATTGAGTTGGCATGGGGGCATGGAGGTGGCATGGAGAATGGGTGGGGGGGTGATGGGATATGAAGGGTGAAGACTAGAGGGCCTAAAATGTAACCAAATAACTGAGACAAAGTCCCAGAGACTCGAGGGGGGCCTTTTAGCCAACCCACCTCAGCACTCAGCAGCCCCTGTGCCCACCTCTGATCTGCTTCCGGGATCAGTGGGTCCAACTCTATCCTGCAACACGCTCCCCAGAGCAAAAATCGTGCCATCCGTGGGCCTTTCAACAAAGTGGGTGAGGCGAGCTGTGCTTGCAAAACTCAGAACATAATGGGTGGAATTTTTCGTGCCCGCTGGTGGCGGGTGTGATAGGTGGCATGAGCGTATAATATGGCGCGATCGGTTTCATGACAGCGGAAGGCAGGTCACGATCGTCGGCTCAGCCCACCAATGGCGGGCCGTGTTTCCCATCATCAGCCGACAGGAACCTCATTGTAATACATCAGCATATCATTATCAGGCCATCCTGCCAGGCTCTTGCAGCCCCGCTGGGCCGTCCGTGCACATCAGCGGGAAAGCACGCCGACGTGTTTCACAACAGCACAGAGGTGACGTGCATTTTCACAGCCTGCACTTTGGGTGAACAGGAGGTGAGTGTACAGCAACATTCTGCAGAGCTCACCAGGGTTGCCTGTTGTTTTGCAGGCTTTATGGGCCCTGGGGGATCAGTGTTAAGTACCATAAGGGCCAGCACTCATTGGGAAGCGTTAAGGGGTCGTCACACTTAACCAGGACAGGTTCTTAGTACACCCATTCTAACCACATGTTTCTCTTTTTCATCCTGCAGGAGGAGTACATCAGGACCATGGAGCCTGGTGAACTAGCTGTCTGCCTGATGGCCTACAGAGCACGAAGACGACGGAGGAGAGAGTGATTGAGGCTCCTGGTTATGCAGAGGCAGAAGCAGCAACCTCAGGAAGAAGGGGCGGCTGGGGCTCCTGCACACACCGCCCAAGAACCACAGTGAGCCATCGCAGGCCAGTGCCTAGTGACACCCAGAGTCTATAGACTTAGCCTTTCATTCCTACAGATGACTGAGACCCAGTGTCGCCGAGGACTGCACATGTCTACGGAACTGGTCGGTCACATCTGCCAGTTGCTGCAGGATTTGGCGCCGTAGGGACATGGAGGGCATCCTCTGCCAGTGGCTGTGAAAGTGACTGCAGCGCCCAATTTCTATGCCCGTGGCTCCTTTCAGGGCTCCACAGGTGACCTCTGTGGGATCTCTCAAGCCTCCACCCACAAATGCATCCATGAGGTCACAGATGCCATCTTCTCCATGGCACACAACTTTGTGCATTTCGCCCGGGACCAAGAGAGCGAGGATACAAGAGTGATTGGATTTACCCAGATCTCAGGTTTCCCACAGGCGCAGAGTGCGATTGACTGCACTTATGTGGTGCTCAGGTCTCCATTGCAACACACGGTGGTCTACATCAACCGCAAGGGGTTCCATTCACTGAATGTGCAGCTAGTGTGCAACCACCACAAATGCATCCTGCAGGTCTGTGCATGGTTTCCAGGGAGTGTGCACAATGCCTACATCCTCAGTCGCTTACAGATCCCTGGAGTCCTCCAGGGTCCACAGAGGCTGCAGGGATGGCTCCTCTGGGACAAGGGCTACCCGCAGAGGCCGTGCCTGATGACACCAGTGCGCCGGCCTTAGGCTGCAGCAGAGCGACGGTATAATGAGGCTCATGCTGCAACCCGCAACTTGGTGGAGCAGACCATTGGGAAACTGAAGATGATGTTCCAGTGCCTGGACCGGTCTGGTGGAGCCCTGAAATATAGTCCACATAGGGTGTCATGCATCGTCGTCACCTGCTGCACCCTTTACAACCTGGCGCTGCAACGGCCTGTGGAGCTAGAGCTGCTGAGGTCACAGGAAGAGGGGAGTTGGATGGGCCTTACACTCTTGGAGCCACTTGGATGGATGGGCCCAGAGTGTTCACCTGCTGAATCTCCTCCCTATGGGGGCCCCAGGCTGTCTCCTTGAGGAAAAGGGGTAGCTGGAGTGAGATTGAGCTGCCTGGCACACCTCTCGCGTACACACTGTTGGAGGCCAATTATGGCATCAGCGATGGAGTTGAGCCCGTGCAGCAGTGCAGGAGCGAAGTCCTGGACCAAGGTCTCCATGGCGGCCACCATCCCACCAGTGTTGACCTCGGTGCGTTGGCATGCCGGCGCTATCACCCCAGACTGAAAGTGGACGGACTCCTCCATTGTGCCTTGCAATCTGAGGAGTGCAGCGGACATCCCTTCCTGTTATTCCGAGCTTGCCTTTGCAGCTCCAGGAACTGTGACATTACCAAGTCCAGAGGCTCATCATCTGACTCGGACTCAGCAAAGTTCTGGCCTCCAGCAGCCCTCCGAGTGTCCGAAACCTGGGAAGTCCCTGCCTCCACCTGTTGTGAATCAGTCAGTGCGATGTGCTCACCAGTTTGTGATCCTGAGGCTACTCTAAAGCTAGGTCCCACCGAGGTGTGTGTCTCTGCGTTGGTGGAGGGTGTGGGTGAGCTCTGTGACAGGACTTCAGGGAGGGTGCCTCCAGATTCCTCTTCAGAGGTTTCTTCGGGGCTTGATTGCAGGCCCTATGTTGTAGACTCTGTCGGCTGTTTGGAAGATGTGCCTGCGAAAGCAAGGGGAGATAATTAGTGCACGGCAGTGGCCTGTGAAACAGGACACATCAGTCACAGCATGGTTGTCTGATGGATGTTGCACTGCTGGATCTTCACTTGTTAGAGCACCACTGACTTCACCGTGAGCACAGGAATGGTCCTGGTCATCGCCGGCCAGCTGGATGGCTGTTTTCAAAGTCCATGACTTGACTTCGGGCATTCTACCGCCGGTCTGCAACCTCTCTCAGATTGGGTGACCGCTTTGCAGAACACCTGCCTGTCTGCAAGCATGACCCAGACCTCCCTGTCGCTTGCCATTTCAACACTCCACCCTGCTCTCATGCCCACATGTCCATCCTCAGCCTGCTGCAATGTTCCAGTGAAGCTCAACGCAAACTGGAGGAACAGCACCTCATCTTCCGACTATGCACTTAACAGTCTTCTGGACTGAATATTGAGTTCAACAATTTCAGATCATGAACTCTCTCCTCCATCCCCACCCACTTTCCGATCCCCCTTTTCCAATAATTTATAATTTTTTTTTACAAATATATTTTTCTTTTCCCTCCTATTTTTAAATTTATTTCGATCTATTGTTTCATCTCCACCTTTTAGCCCATTTCGATCCCTTCCCCCCACGCCACCCCCACTAGGGCTATCTGTCACTTGCTCATCCTGCTTTCTACCCTTAATGTCCCCATTAGCACATCCTTTGGATAACATCACCACCGTCAACACCCCTTTGTCCTTTTGTCTATGACATCTTTGGCAGTCTCTTTTTGGCCTCCACCTATCACTGGCCCCCTATCGAGCTCTACCTGTCCCACCCACCCCCCTCCACCTGCTTATATTTCAGCTCATTTCTATATGTCTTAGTTCTGATGAAGGGTCATACGGACTCAAAATGTCAACTGTATCCCTCTCTGTAGATGCTGTCAGACCTGCTGAGTTTTTCCAGGTATTTTTGTTTTTGTTCTAGATTTCCAGCATCCAAGGTATTTTGGTTTTAACCTCTCTCCCTTGTCGTGTGCCAGTTTATCCTGCATGAATAGAGATGGAGGAAGTGTAAGTAGGACGCCTGCCAGGCCAGATGACAAGTATGCCTGGCCTGTATAGGTGATGAGTGGTCCCACGGACGGGATGAGGACAATGAAAGTGTGTGTGAGAGAGTGAATGGTGATGTCCCTTGAACTGGCAGTGAGTGAGGGCCCTGCGGATGTGTGATGGCTTTGTGAGTGTGTGAGTTGAGAGTGATGGAAAGGATGTCTTACCTTGGCAGAATGGAGGAGATCATTCATCCTCTTGCGGCACTGGGTTGCTGTCCTCTTCTGAAGGGCGTTGATGCTGACCACCACTGCCACTGCCTCCCAAGCTGGATTGGTCATGTTGGCTGCCCATCCTGCGGTCAGAGCAGGGGGTACAGGACATCCCACCAGGCCTCCATGGCATCCAACAGTCGCTCAAGTGTCCAGTCATTAAACTGGGATGCTGCAGTCTTCTTCAGTTTCAGGGCCATGTCTTCCGTGCAGCAGTGGTGAGCTGGAAGCACTGAGATGTGTGCTTGCGGCTGGACTTTAAACATGGCGCCTGGCATGATGCAGCGGCAGGGTGATGGAGGGCGGGTGAATGAGATCCCGCCCGCCATGGAAATGGCATGTTTCCCAGGAGTGCATAAATAATGACACATGTTTGGGACAATACAGCATGAAAACCCGCCATTGCAGCCAACGGGTAAAATATTGTTTAACCCGCCTGCTACTGCATTTAGTGCGAATTTGGGAAAATTCCGCCCAATGTCTAATGTTAGATGTGATTCCACAATTTGACAGCCCTTGATGAACAACCCTGAGTGTACTAAGAATTACACTAACAACCAATTTAAGGTTATCAGTTGGGCTGCAATGCAGCTCACTTACACTTACTAGAAGCATTCGTACACAGCGATCTGTCCTCTGCAGGCAAAAGGAACATGTCCAGGCATTGCACCTTTTTGGAATTAAACAAATTATAAATTGTTGCTCGCATTCGAAATTTAGCATCCTTGCATTTGTCCTGATGAGTGCAAGACGCAAAGCTTTGACAGACTGTCTCAATTTTAAATCATCACCCATTGTCTTGAACCTTAAAATCTTGATAGGACAATAATTTCATAAAAATGTTTCCCTCTCTTTGCATGTTAAACCTGCATCCTCTTAAAGATCATCTCTGCCATGCATTATTACCATGCCATGTACAATAAAACAGGTAACCTACCTTCCAAGAATCAAGCAGCATTATTCTGTAACTAGCATCAGGGAACAGGGTTGTCTATCCTTCAGGATCATCTTGGAGCCTCCAAGAATTAATGATTAATCCCCTGGGCACTGCTGCAAGCAACTCATGAGAGAAATCATAAGAGGGACTAAAATAATTTTATTTTCTCTATTTTCTTTGAACACTTTGTTTCTTAGTTTTAAGAATATTGGAGATGGAAAGAAAAGGCTGCTTGAGTGAATGGTTGGAAGCAAGATGGAATGTGATGAAACCTACAGGAATCCAATTCAGCCAGATTTGGCAACCCTAATTGGGATGTATGGAAGGGAGACTGATAATGTCTTGTGGTTGAATATACAGATCTTCACTGAAGTCAGGAACCTGCCACAGGCGGGCAGGGAATTGGAGAATATGACTCTCTTTTTGAACTCTAGGTCAAATTTCTTGATCCATTGTGTACAGGCATGAGATTTCAATCCCTCAGCAACTCCCATTTACAAGTCAGCCTCATAGCTGTGATACCTAAACGGTTAGGAAAATTAATGCATGCAATGAAAGTCATTCTCTGAAAAATAAATACAGCAATAAACACAGAAACGGGTTTGCAACTTGTGTAAAAATAATAAACTATACCTCTAATATTTCTCCAATATTGACAACTCGCATTTAAGTTTCTGTAATTCTAACACTTTTATTTTATTTCCTTCATCGTATGCCACCCAATTCCATTTCGTTCCCCATTGTATTTTCCATAGTTTGAACACACTCATCTCGGTTTTCTCTCCTGTGCATTTTGGTGCAATTCTTCTTAGTTATCAGATTTGTTAAACCAATTCAGAATTTACTCACTTAGCATTGAACAAACATACTTTTGTCATATAACCATTGGCAACAGCACACAGGCTCCAAGTATTTCATAGAAATACAACAAAAGCTTGTATTTATAGTGGGACTTTAAAGTTATAAAACACCCCAATGCAGTTCACAGGCATTATAAAACAAAATATGACACGGAGCCACATAAGGAGATAATTAGGATAGATGATCAAAAGGCTAATCGAAGAGACTGGTTTAAGGAGTGTCTTAAAGAAAGAAAACTAGGTAGAGAGGCACAGAGGTTTAGGGAGGGAATTGCAGAGTTTAGGGCCTTGGTAGCTGAAGGCATGGTGGAGAAATTAAAGTTGTGGGTGCTCAATTAAACAGAAGAGGCTAGTGAGTTTCCTAACTAAATGAGCTCCTCCATACTTGAATATTTCAGGTGAAATGCAATTAGCTCTTGGAGACTTACCCACAAGGCCTTTACAGCCTTGGTGACATTGGCTTCAGCTGGACTGAGGGCAAACTTATCCAGAACACAATGCTGTTGAGGTGATTCAAAGGTGTCATCTAACACTGTGGATTCTTGGTTCAAGAGATTATTAATGTGCTCTTCCCAACAAAAGAGAGCTTCATGCCTATTGTTAGGAGCAGATTACTATTTGCTGAGAGAGCAGGTTTTGTAATATTGGTTTTGGGGCTATTGACAGATAAAAGACCTTCAGCTCATGCTTCCTGGAGCTCTGCAGCCTTGGTCTCACATTATTGGTTCTTCGTCTCTCTTAGTTTGGCCTGCAGCATGTGTTTTGCTTGATCATATCTGTTTTTCTTGCTGGTGATTTTTTGTCAGATACATATGATCTGTGAGCATTGTGCACATCATCTAGTAGCTTGGTCATCCTTGTCAAATCAATTTTGACTCTTCTGGTTGATGAATCCAAGGACCTCAGCTGTCATGCAATGAGTGACATCCCTTAACTTCTACCAAGAATGCTCAGTGTCTTTTTTGTATTCTGGCATAGTAACAAGCTCCATGGCTAATATTTGTTCCAGTTCCTGTCCCTTAGCTGAGGGTGGGGTCGCCCGGTTGTGTTGGCAGCGGGTGTCACAAGAATCACAGAATTTTAATGGCACAGAAGGAGGCCATTTTGTCCATCTTGTCTGCACCGGCTCTCCAAATGAGTGTTATAACCCAGTGCCATTCCCCTGCCTTTTCCCTGCACCCCTGCACATTGTTACTATTCAAATCATCGTTTAATGCCCTCTTGAATGCCTCGATTGAACTGTCTCCATCACACGTCCAGGCAGTACATTCCAGACCCAAACCACTTGTTGTGTGAAAAAGCTTTTTCTCATGTCACATTTGCTTCTTTTGCAAATCACCTTAAATCTGTGCCCTCTCGTTCTTGATCCTTTTATGAGTGGGAACAGCTTCTCCCTATCTACTCTGTCAAGCCCCCTCATGATTTTAAACATCTCTATCAAATCTCCTCTTAGCCTTCTTCTCTCCAAGGAGAACAGTCCCAACCTCTCCAATCTATCTCCGTAACTGAAGTTTCTCAACCCTGGAACCATTCTTGTAAACTTCTTCTGCAATCTCTCCAATGTGTTCACATCCTTTCTATAATGCGGTGCCCAGAACTTTACACAATACTCAGCTGAGGTCTAACGAGTGCCTTATATAAATTCAGCATGACCCCTCTGCTCTTGTACTCTATGCCCCTATTAATAAAGCTCAGGATTCTATATGCTTTATTAACTGTTCTCTCCACCTGTCCTGCCACCTTCAATGATGTATGCACACATACACCCAGGTCTTTCTGCTCCTGCACCCCTTCAAAATTTCACCCCTTATTTTATATGGTCTGTCCATGTTCTTCCTACCACTTCCTATCACCTCACACTTCTCTGCATTGAACTTCATCTGCCACCTATCTGCCCACTCCACCAACCTGTCTATGTCCTTTTGAAGTTCTACACCATCCTCTTCACAGTTAACAACACTACCAAGCTTCGTATCATCCCCAAACTTTGAAATTGTCCCCTGCACACCAAGATCTAGATCATTAATATATATCATGAAAAGCAAGGGTCCCAAGACCAACCCCTGGGGAACTCCACTCCAAACCTTCCCCCAGCCCGAAAAATATCCATTGACCATTACTCTCTGCTTCCTATTTTTCAGCCAATTTTGTATTCATGTTGCTACTGTCCCTTTTATTTCATGAGCAATAACTTTTCTCACAATTCTGTTGTGTGGCACTGTATCAAATACCTTTTGAAAGTCCATGAACACCACATCAACAGCATTACCCTCATTGACCTTTTCTGTTACCTTTTCAAAAAAATTCAGCAAGTTAGTCAAACATTATTTCCCCTTTAGAAATCCATGCTGGCTCTTCCTCATCACCCATATTTTTCTATGTGACTAATTCTATCCCAAATAATTGTTTCCAAGATCTTGCCCACCACTGAAGTTAAACTGACTGGTCTGTAATTGCTGGGCTTATCCTTACAACCTATTTGCAATGTTTGCAATTTTCCAGTCCTCTGGCACCTCTAGGGAAGACTGAAAGATTATGGCCAGTGCCCCTACAATTTCTACTCTCACTTCCTTCAATATCCTTGGATGCATCTCATCCGGTCCTGGTGCCTTGTCAACTTTAAGTATTGACATTCTATTCAACACTTCCTCCTTATCAATTTTGAACCATTCTAGTCACAGAGTTTCCTTGTCTGTCATCATGGCCTGGGTGGCATCTACTTTCTTAGTAAAGACGGATGCAAAGTATTCATTTAATAGCTCAGCCATAGCCCCTTCGTCCATGTGTAAATTCCCTTTTAGGTCCTAAACGGCCCTACTCTTCCTTTTACCACCCTTTTACTATTTATAAGCCTATAGAAGACTTTGGGATTCCCCTTTATGTTGGCTGCCAGTCTTTTCTCGTAATCCCTCTTCGCTTCTCTAATATGCTTTTTCACTTCCCCTCTGAACCCTCTGTATTCCTTTTGGTTCTCAATTATATTTTTTACCTGCCACCTGTGATAAGCACACTTTTTCTTCTTAATCTTAATTTCTATCTCCTTTTTCATCCAGGGAGCTCTGGATTTGCTTGCCCTCCTTGCCCTTTTGATGGAATATACCTTGACTGTGCCCAAACCAATTCTTTTTCGAAGGTAGCCCATTGTTCAGCTACAGTTTTTCCCACCAACCTTTCATTCCAGTCTATCTGGCCCAGCTCCATTCTTGCCCCAGCAAAGTCAGCTCTCATCCCGTTAATTATTCTTATTCTGGATTCCCTATCATCCTTTTCTATCATCATCCTAAAACGTACAATACAATGATCACTGTCTCCCAAATGTTCCCCTACTGACACTTGACCTACTTGGCCCACCTCATTTCCAAGAACCAGGTCCAACAGTGCGTCTTTTCTTGTTGGGTTGGGCACATACTGCTGTAGAAAAATTTCCTGAACACAATATAGGAAATTTTGCCCCTCTCTACCCTTTACACTACCACTGTCCCAATCTACATTCGGGTAATTAAAAGTCCCCATTACACCTACTCTATAATGCTTGCATCTCTCTGCAATTTCCCTGCAGATTTGTTCTTCTATGTCCTTCTCACTAGTTGGCAGTCTATAGACTATACCGAGAAATGTAATTACACCCTTTTTGTTCCTTAGCTCTAGCCAAATTGATTCTGTCCTTGAACCCTCTGGGACACTCTCTTTCTCCAGTACTGCAATGGCCTCCTTAACCAATACCGCCACCCCTCCTCCTTTCCTATTTTTTCTGAATACCTCGTACCCGGGAATACTAAACACCCAGTTCTGCCCTTCCTTGAGCCAGGTCACTGTTATCGCCACAACATCATATTTCCACATGGCAATCTACGCCTGTAACTCCCAAATCTTACTTACTATACTCCGTGCATTCACATACACGTATAGTAACCATGTCTTAGATTCTTTTACTTTCTCCCTCACCCCGACTTCACCTATTAACTTACTATTCTCTATACTAGCACTGTCTGTCCCTCTCAGTATTTTGTGCACCCAGGTATTCCTCTCTAATATTTTCTCTTGGTTCCTGTACTCCTGCTGAGTTAGATTAAAGCCCTCCCAACAGCACTAGCAAAATGACCCGCAGGGAACTCAGTCCCAGCTCTATTCAGGAGCAAGCTATCCAGCTTGTACAGGTGCCATCTCTCCCAGGGCCAGTCCCAGTGTCCCAGGGATCTAAAGCCCTCCCTCCTGCACCATCTTTCCAGTCATGCATTAATATGTCTATCCTCCTATTTCTGTACTCATTGGCACATGGTACTGGGAGTAATCTGGAGATTGCTACATTTGAGGTCCTTCTTGCTAATTTTCTACTGAGCTCCCTAAATTCTGATTGAAGGACCACATCCCCCTTCCTACCTAAGTCATTGGTACTAATATGGACTATGACCTTTGGCTGTTCACCCTCCCCTACAAGAATGTCCTGCAGCCGCTCTGTGACATCCTTCACCCTGGCACCAGGGAAGGAACACACTATCCTGGAGTCACATCTATGGCTACAGAAACACCTGTCTGCTTCCATAACCAATGAACCCCCTATCACTATTGCTCTTTCTTTCCTCTTCCTCCCCTCCTGTACGAGCCACTTGTGGTGCCACAAACTTGGCTCTGACTGCACTCCTCTGAAGAACCAGTGTCCTCACCAGCTTCCAACAAGGAAAACTGATCTGTGAGCAGAACACCAGGGGACTCCTGCACTACCTGCCTACTTTTCTTGGACTGCCTGGTGGTCACCCATTCCCTCTCTGTCTCTAGGCCCCTAAGCTGCAATGTGACCACCTCTCTGAACATGCTATCCACGTAGCTCTCAGTCTCGCGGATGCACCACAGTGACTCCAGCCGCTGCTCAAGCTCTGAAACCCGGAGCTTAGGTTTCTGCAGCTGGCAGCACTTCCTGTACATATGGTCACCTAGGGCAGCGCTAGCATCCATGACTTCACACATATTACAGGACACGAATTCCATTCGACCTAGCTGCCCTGCCATGTCTTAACTCTGCTTCCCTTATGTTAACTTTATTCTGCTTTGGATTATTTATATCACTTTATTATATTGGCCCTAAATTTCCCTTATTCCTGGTGCTTCTCAGTTAAATCCAAGTATAGCTGCATGTTTAAAAATATTACACTTTTCTAATTAACTAATCAGACTTACCAAGGCCGCCGCTCTTCTTTCTGAGGAAAGGTAGAAAAGGAAGGGTGTACCCCCTCCCTCCTCACTGAACTCCCTCAGTCACCTCAGCTCTTGAACTCTTGCTGCTTCTCACACTGTTTTTATAGCTCCTCTACTCTCCTCTAGGTGCTGCTGACTGCCTGGCTTAGGGTCCTCCTCTCACACTCTCCTCTGGCAGGTGGGGTGAGACAAATCGGCGTGAGGGGCAGAAATCGGTTTCAAGCTTGTGTGAAATCACAGTGGGATCATCCAATGGCGTCCGCCAAGGTGGAATGCAAATCCCGCTGGAGGCTGGCATGAACCTGATTTACATCCTGGTAATGGGACGCAAAGTAAGACTCGACCAGAATTGTCATCCCACGCCTGATTTACCATTACACCGGCGGGAGAACACGGCAACCCAGAACACGTCTGGACAAGTGACACATGCAGAAGGCGAGACTCACCTTTAAAGCCTTGCTCAGATCATGGACATCTGAGCAGAAGAAGATGCTGGAGCCCTACAGCTACCGTACCCTGGATGAACATATGCATCGCATGCTGGGCGGATCCTCATGGACATGGCTCTGGTGCAAAGCAGCTCATGGAAAGTGGGAGGTCTCAGTTGATGCTTTGGGTCTTCTTTGGGAAATCACGGCCTTGGCCATAGGCTGCTACGGATGACCGGCAAAGGGGTGGGACAGGAAGGTCTAGGTGTCAGTGGGAGAGGAAGGTGCACCGGGGGTCTGGGGAGGGGGGTGTGTGGGTGGGGGGTCACGGGGCTGTGAGGTCAGGGGGTGGGTGGGCGGATGAAGGTGTCAGGGGGAGACAAAGGTGCCACGTGAGGGTAAGGCTGGAAGGATGGACGAAGGTGTCATGGGGGATGAAGTGTGGAGGGGGGTACAGGGTGCAATGGGAGAGAATTCTGTAAGTGGGGAGGTAGGTGTAAGGAGGGGAGAGAAGTGTAAGGGAGGGATTTCAGAGGGGGGAAGGTGTCCGCGGGTAGGAGGGAGTTTGGAGCAGGGAAGGGGTGTCGGGGGGTGGGGGAGGAGGGAGTTCAGAAGGGATAGTTCAGAGAGGGGAAGGTGCCTGGAGGGAGGAGGGAGTAAGAATGGAAGAGGGAGTAAGGATGGAGGAGGGAGTAAGGGGGCGTGATATCCAGGTGAACGTGCAAGGAAAGGGTCTGTGGAGTCAATTACTGCTTCTCAGGGAGTGAACTGAGGGTGGGCGTGCTAGGAGGAGGCAGAAGGAGTTGATAGGGTGGGACAGTAAGGGTCCACTGGTAATGGTAAATGGGATGACGAGGTTGGTGGGGACTTGGGGGCAGACATGGACCCTGGGGGTGGGAAGGAGGAGGTTGGTTTGGTCAATATGGATGGGGCTGGGATTCTCAGGAAGACAAGGAATATGTACGTTCACCTGGACATCCTGGAAAGACAAGGGTTGGTAGGTAACAGTGGGGAGGTGGAAGGTGATGCCAAGGGTTTCAACAATGATGGGGAAAAGGACAAGGGTGACTGGGGAAGAGGAAACGATGGCAGAGCTGACAATATACTTGACCGCAACCATGGTTGTCAAAATCAAAAGTGAGCAGAGCCTCACGTTGGGTGGGCACAGGTGCTGCATGGGAGTGTGATCAGTGGGTGGGCGGAGATACCGGTCGCTCAGATGGACAACTGAAAGAGAACCCCAGCAGGCAGCATTGAAAATGCTCAGGACAGTAAGATGAGTGTGATGGATGAAAGCTCTGCGTGCGTTGGACAGTGATGGTATGAGGCTTCGAAAGGCTCAGCCACACACACACTTCCCCCTCCAGAATCACTCCTGGTCTGGCTGCGTGCAGGTGAGCTGTTACTGTGGGGGGATGCACTGGGAGGACTCGCCAAGCCTGTCAATGAAGGTGAAAGACAAGATTACATATTATTCAGTGAAAGTGGATATATTTTCAGATTATAAAGTGAAAAAGGTGTTCACCCATGCAACCACTTATGATCAGAATTTCTTAACTTTTCTAGGTCTACCACTTCTTCTAGGTGCTGTCCTGACATCTGCAGCAGGGGTGGAGACAGCCTGTGCAATGGTTGGCCCTGTTGCCTCTGGTGACATCAGCATGTGTCCTCTGGAGAGCCTTGCTTTGGCTGTCCTCCTGTGGGCCAACTGCTCCCTCTGCAGTGACAGAGGATGAGGTTGAGGGGGTGTCACAGCCAAAGGGGACATGGAGGGAGTGGACAGCCTCTGAGATTCCTGAGTGGAGGAACTAACGGTGTTCAACTGCCGCTCCTCCTCCCTTTGGGTGCCCGAGGTCCCTAGCCTGACTCCTTGAGGAGAAGGAGCACCTGGAGGGAAGTCGAGGTGCTCTGTTTCCTTCTTGCGTTGCCACTGCAAGAACTCACCCATGGCTACCACGATGGAATGCAAGTCTGTGCACACCTCCGTGTTCTGCTGGACCAAGGTCTCCATGATGTCCACCATCCTTCCCCTGGAGACCTCCATATGTGCACATGTGGGCACCACTTCATCAGAGAGCAGGCAGACTCACTTTTCTGACTCGTGTGTCACTCTGTTGAGGGTTTCCAACAGCTTTATGTGATGTTCCCCCGCCTTCTGCTGACTCTCCGCGATGAGTTGGGATGTCGAATCCAGAGGCTCATCATCTCAATTGGACTTCATAGATGCCTCTTCCCCAGCAGTCCTCCGAGTGCAGGTGAGCTCGGCTAAACCTGCCTCCTCCTGCTGTGGACATGTGTCCGTGTGGTGATCACCAGACTGTGAACCCAAACCTGCTCTAGATCTAGGTCCCACCGGGGTTTGTGTCTCTGTGCAGGGTGGGGGTAAGTGCTGTGACGGGTCTTCCAGGCTGCTTATTTCCAGCTCTTCAATGGGGGAGGTGTCCTCATGGCTGGAGGTGAGGACTTGGATAGAGCTGAGGGACAGACTGGTTGAGGTTGTCAGTCGCTTGGCAGAGCTCCCTGTGGACCATAGTAGAGATAATTAGTGCATGGCAGCAGAGTCAAAAGCAGGAGAGAGAGAGGGAGCTCGCACAGTTGCATTGAGAGAGGGATGATGTGGTGCAGGATCCTCATGTGGGTATTCGCCACTGACTTCATCGTCACCACAGACAGGGTCCATTTCCTTATCAGTCAGCACGATGGCACACTCCTCAAAGTGAGTGACAGGCCTAATGTGGGCCACTCCACCCCCTGGCCTGGGACCTCTCCCTGTTGCTGTGAGCCAGCTTCTCCTGCATGAAAACAGATGGAGAGAATGTGACCATGACGCATGGCACTGCATGGAATGTTTGTGTGGTGAGCGGAGCCATGGATGGGATGAGGATACGAGCTCCAGAGGATATGAGCCTGATGGAGAGGTGAGGGTGTGTGTGAGAGTTAGTGGCGTTGTCCCTTGAGGTGTGAGATCCCTTGGATGTGTGATGGGTTTGTGAGTGTGTTAGTTCAGAGTGATGAGGTGGTTGACTTACCCTGATGGAACGGATGAGAGCATTCACCCTCTTCCTGCACTGGATGGCTGACCTCTTCTGTGCTCCGGTGGCACTGACCACCACTGATACTGCCTCCTAGGCCGGACTGGTGACTCTGGTGGACCTCCTGCGGCCAGAGATGGGATAGAGGACATTGTGGTGGCCTTTCACTGCAGGCTGCTGTCTTGTTTGCTTTTGGGGCCATCTGTTGCCTGGAGCAGTCCTGGTCAGTAGACATGAAGTAGGCTGTACTCTGGTGCACTTGAAACATGGCGCCCAGAGCAAGGAAGCACTGTGGTCACAGTACAAATCCAAGCCTGCTGGCCAGCAATCCAGCGTGTTTCCTGTGAATGCAGTAATAATGAAGCAGGACACACCGGGAATGGGACAATATGGTGTGAAAATCCGCCATTACAGTCGGCAGGTAAAACGTTGTTTTTCACACCTGCTACCGTACTTAGTGCAAACCTGGCACGATGCTGCCCTGAGTCTTTTCGGATAGTTATGTTCAGTTTCCTTTGTGGCTTAACTCTGTGTTATAGCAATTTAGGGACATGATGCTCCTGGGAAGTGGTGGTTTAACCAGCAATCAACATCTCTGAGGCAGTGGGTAGAGCGTACACCCTTGAGGTCTTTCTGTCATACTATTAATTTAGTCTAATCTGTGTCAATGTTTAGATCTGGGGTGCATCCATGTTGTTTTCAGTTTATCACCTTGTTGGAAGATTGTGTTAGTGATGGTAAGGTCAAACAATATTATGGAAGTGGAAATAGATAGTCTTGGTGCGGATATGTGGTCTGACACTCATCCCAGGGTCAAATATGACACTAATGTCGTGAAAAGTCCAGTTTAGTTTCAGGCAGTTGCTGGGGAGAGAGACGGAATCAGTGGTTAGCAAGCAGAGCTTGTGGTGGGGACTGAAAACAATGGCTTTGGTCTTTCAAATATTTAATTGGAGGAAATTTCTATTCATCAAGTACTGGATGTCGGACAAACATTCAGGCAATTAAGAGATGTTGGACATGTCGAGAGAGGTGGTGATGAGGTAGGAGCTGGGTGTTGTGATTAAACTTTTGGAGCATACTTTTGGAAATGGGTATGTTTTTGGATGATGTTGCTGAGGGGTGGCATGTAGACGAGAAATAGGAGTGGGGAAGGCCAAGTATAGATGCTTGGGGGCACCAGAGGAAATGGTGCGGAAGCAGAAAGAGAAGACATTCCAAGTGATCCTCTGACTATAATTTTGTTTTGTTTCGGCACTGTGACAGGAATTGGAGGGATTCAAATGTGGAGTTATGGGAAAGATTGGAATGGATTTGGGATACGACAACACATTCAAAGACTTTGGAGAGGAAAGGGAGGTTCAAGATGGGATGGTAGCTTTCAAGGACTGTGGGGAGTGGGAGTCGGAGGGGTAGGGTCTGAGTTGTTTTTGTGAGGAGAGGGGTAATGATGAAACATTTGAAGAAGAGAGGGACAATTCCTGAGGAACAAGACCATTAACAATATCAGCTAACTAGACCCAGAAAGGAAAGTTAGGTAGTCAGGTGACATAGGTGTGGAATGAATACAAGGAGAGATTGGAGTAAGACTAGAGAAAGATACATCTTCAGGGAACCTTAGAGAATGTTTATCCCAGTGAGCTAGGGGAAGGGAAGTACATGTCAGAGGCAACTGATTGGCTTTTAATCTTAGAGGCAAATATGTCATGAGTTCCTCACACTTGCTGTTAGGGGTGAGGGTGGAGGAGACAGGGAAGAGGGGTTTATGAAGACGGCTTTCAGAAGGGAAAAAAAAGTCTGGGGTTATCTTTACATTCCAGGATGTTCTTGAGGTTGAGAGCAGGACCTGACAGTGTTTTATGTGGTTCGGCCATAGGGCTAAACCAATTTCCGTCATATCCGTACAAGTCTGAGTCCATTGGACTTAAGGGAGCAGAGAGGTGGGCCATACCAGGGAAAATGGCCAAGGTGAGAGAGAGAGAGTAGTGGTTTTAATGGTGATTAAGGCATCGAAGGTGGAGGTGAGGGTGCAGTTGAGCAAATCGGTAGCTGCAGAAACGTTATGGTGAAGAGAGGGCGAAAGATAGTTAGATAGTTGATATATTGAAAGTGCCATTATAAATGAATTACATAGAATTTATAGCACAGAAATGGGCCATTTGATCCAACATTTCTATGCCAGTCTATGCTCAACATAAGCCTCCTTTCTCCCTTCTTCGTCTAACCCCGTTTTCTTCTATTAATTTCTGCCTCATGTATTTGTCTAGCTTCCCATTAAATCCAATTATGCTATTTGCCTCAGCCACTGCCTATGATCTCATGAGTTTACTACGTTCCTCCAATTCTGGCCCCTTGCACATTCTTGATTTTAATTGCGCATTGTTGGAGGGCGTGTTTTTAGCTGCCTTGACCCTAAGCTCTGAAATTCCCTCCCTAAACTTCTCTGCCTTTCTTGCTCTCTCTCCTCCTTTAAGATGCTCCTTTAAACCTACTTCTTTGACTAAGCTTTAGGTCCTCTGTCCTGATATTTCCTTCTGTGGCTCAGTGTCAAAAATGTTTTTATTAATATTGTTATGACCCCAGCTGCTGTTAATAGTGGACAAGTCAGATTCCAGAGTGAAACATGGCTTGATAGATCCTAAAATTTTTTTAGAAGCTGTGAAGTAAAATTATCGAACAAATTCACAGGAGGCTGCTGGTGAACTTTCAATACAAAGAACAAACTATCTATTAAAACAAGAAATGTGAACTGTATTACAACAGACAAAGAGGTTAGAAAGACCTCAATACAAACACAAGAAGATGTTTTGAATTCCCACTATTCCTTTACCCCAGTAATATCTTTACAGACACATAAACCAGTGAAGAGTTTACACTAGCTTGATACAAAGGCTTCTCACTTGGGACTGGCACAATTGCAAACGGTTTTCTTCCAGTCAATTCCTAAGCATTCACTTGATGCGTCTCACCCAACTCGTATCTCTCCCTGAGACACCCAAAAGCTGCACCCTAAACTCACTGTTTCTTCAACTGCAGAGCAAACAAATGAGTTCCCAAAACTCAGTCTTCCAGTAGCAGCTCCACTAAACTGGTCACTTTACTGAGTCCAGGAACTGAATATTCAGTTAACTACTGTCCCACTAGCCTTGCAGTTTTTTTTTCTCAGACAGCTTCAGATGCCTGTCTTCTCTCTCTGATACACAAACTGAACTCCTCCTTGCAGCTTCTGTCTTTTCTGTGCCTGTGTCACTGGATCACTATTGTTAGGCAACAGTAAAGCTATTCCACTCTGTGTTTTGTTTTTAGAATCATTGAACTTTCAACCCCTTTCGAATCATCTTTTTAACTTCAGAGGTTGTAAGACTTCATTAAAAATGTATACATACAAATAAGCCCAAAAGACCTGAAACCCTTTAGTTAACATAAGAACATAAGAACTAGGGGCAGGAGTAGGCAATTCAGCCCCTCAAGCTTGCCCCGCCATTCAATACGATCATGGCTGATCTCATCTCGGCCTCAACTCCAATTTCCTGCCCTCTCCCCATAACCTTTCAACCTGTTACTGATTAAAAATCTGTCTATCTCCTCCTTAAATTTATTCAGCATCCCGGCATCCACTGCACTCTGAGGTAGTGAATTCCACAGATTCACTACCCTTTGAGAAAAGTAATTCCTCTTCATCTCTGATTTAAATCTACCACCCCTTAGCCTAAAACTATGGCCTCTCATTCTAGAATGCCCCACATGGGGAAACAGCCGCTCCACGTCTACTTTGTCTATCCCCATTAGCAGCTTATATACCTCAATTAGATCTCCTCTCAGCCTTCTGAACTCTAGCGAGTATAGGCCTAAACTGCTCAATCTCTCCTCAGCTCCGCATCTCTGGAATCAATCTAGTGAATCTCCTCTGAACCGCCTCCAATGCAACTACATCCTTCCTCAAGTAAGGGGACCAAAACTGTGCACAGTACTCCAGGTGCAGTCTCACCAATGCCTTGCACAGTTGCAACAACACTTCCCTATTTTTATACTCTATTCCTTTAGGAATAAATGCCAAAATTCCATTTGCCTTCCTTATTACCTGCTGTACCTGCATATTGGCTTTCAGCGATTCATGCAGGAGGACACCCAGATCCCACTGCACTGAAGCATTCTGAAGTTTCTCTCCATTTAAATAATAAGTCACCATTTTATTCTTCCGACCAAAATGGATAACCTCACACTTATCCACGTTAAACTCCATCTGCCAAATTTTGTCCCATTCACCTAACCTGTCCATATCCAATTCTATATTTCTTATTTCTTCATTGCAACTTACTTTCCCAACTATTTTGGTGTCACCTGCAAATTTATCTATAGCAGCTTCTATCCCTGAATCCAAGTCATTAAATATAGATTGTAAATAGTTGGGGCCCAAGGACCGAACCCTGTGGCACCCCACTAGCTACAGCTTGCCATCTAGAAAAAGACCCATTCGTCCCGACTCTCTGCTTTCTGTTGGTTAGCTAATCCTCTATCCAAGCTAATATATTACCCCCAACTGCGTGGCCAGGATTTCCTGGTCGGCGAGCGGGGGGCAGGGCCCGCTCGCCGATGCGTAAAATGATGCGGGATGATTGCGGGCGGAACTCCCAACGTCACCCCACCTCATTTCACTTTTCAGGTAGGCGGGGGCTTAGCAGAATCAGCTGTGCACCCGCCGACCTGTCAATGGCCAATTGAGGCCATTGACAAGGTCGTTAAAGTAATTAGTGGACCTGCCCGTCCAACCTTAAGGTTGGTGGGCAGCCCGGGAGCCCTGGCGGGCTTCAGATAAAGCATGAAACCTCCCCCACAGGCAGGATGAGGTTCCATGTAGGTTTTAAAAAATGCAATAAAAGTGTCTTTGAAAGTGATGGACATGTCCCAACTCATGTGACAGTGTCACATGAGGCGACATGTCAGGGAAATTTCTTTTTTCTATTTTTAAGATTTTTTGCTGTGGAGCCGATCTCCCTGAGGCAGCACTTAGCCTCAGGGAGCTGAGTGCACTCTTACATGCGCATGTGCGAAAGAGCGTACTCTCGGCTTAGGGAATCCCCCCCGCCTGCACAGGGGTCGCATAGGGCTTCCTGGCGGATGTCACACTGGGCAGGCCTTAATTGGCCCGCCCACTTAAAATGGCAGCGCGCCCCCAAACGGGGGCGCCGATCGGAGGCGTGCCTCCAAGTGCCCGCTCCTAAACTTTCCCCCCGACAGGGAAAATTATGCTCCCTGTGATCTTATCTTGTGTATTAATCTTTTGTGTGGCACCTTATCAAAGGCGTTCTGGAAGTCCAGATATACTACATCTACAGGATCCCCATTATCCACTTTGCTTGTCACATCTTCAAAGAACTCTAGCAAATTAGTCAAACACAATTTACTCTTCGTAAAACCATGCTGACTCTGATGGATTGCATTTTCACTTCCCAAATGTCCCAGTACTACTTCCTTAATAATGGATTCCAACAATTTCCCAATGACAGATGTTAAACTAATTGGTCTATAGTTTCCTACTTTCTGCCTTACCCCCTTTTTGAATAAGGGCATTATATTAGCATTTTTCCAATCTAATGGAACCTTTCCAGAATCCAGGGAATTTTGGAATATTATAGCCAATGCATCCACTTCCTTTAAGACCCTGGGATGTCGGCCATCAGGTCCTGGGGACTTGTCACCCTTTAATCCCAATAGTTTGCTCAGCACTTTTTCTCTAGTGATGGCGATTATTCTAAGTTCCTCCTTCTCTATACCCTCTGCACTACCTGTTACTATTGGGGTGGTACTAGTGTCCTCCACCGTGAAAACTGAGGCAAAATATTGATTAAGCATCTCTGCCATTTATGTGTTCCCCATTATTAACTCCCCAGTCTCATCCTCCAAGGGATCAACATTCACTTTAGCTACTCTCTCTTCTAGCCTGCCACTGACCTTTGCAATTTGGTATGCCTTATTTTTTGCCTTTATGTTATCTTTAGCTCCCTTGCTTAGCCCTGGGTGCTTAGCCCCCACCCCCCCCTTACCATCTTTCTTCCTCTTTGGAATATATTTTACTTGAGAGGCAAGTGAACTCTGATTGGTAGAGGTGTTGCCATGGAGAATGCACCAGGGAACAGTTAACTGCCAAGCTTGTTTAAATTCAAACAGGCAGGTCAACTCTGATTAACCAAGGCATTGCCATAGGGAGTGAACCAGGGAATGGCTGTCCCCCAAGCTTTTGTTTTTTTGAGAAAGGGGCAATGCTTCTTCCGTCTACAAAGGACAGGGCCCTGTGTGTGAATATATGTAGCTTCCAGCACCAGTAAATGAGTTGTACAGTGAGCCCGACTGATATAATGTTAAATTGGTTGTCAGTTTAATTCTTAGCACATTCAGGATTGTTTAGAAAGTGCTGTCCAATTGCAGAATCACATTTAATGTTGGAGACTATGTTTTGAGTTTGCAAGCATGGGCTGGTTGGGTACGGTTAGTAATTTGCCTGTTGCGAACAGCCGAAGGGACTTGCTGTTTAATACGATCTGCGCCGTCATTAGGACGTCTGGCCTAGACACTGGCACTGAAATTCATATTCCACATTACTCATTTGTGTGATAGACAGAATGTCTTCTTGGCTTGATAGTAGCAACCTGTTTGTGGAGAATACCACTTGTATTGCTACTATGTAGTAGCAGTGTGAAACAGCTAGCTTCACCTATTGCTTAAATTTTTGAGACACCTTACCCTTCCAGGGTAATCTGGGGCAGACTGGGAACTTTTCAGGACCAAAAGCCTTAGGCCCATTCATGAGTTCGTACAATATACAGCGAGCAATGATCTGACCAGAGTAGCTATTATCCCCCAGGATGACTTTGATGTACTCTATTTCAGCATCAAGCTAGCATGTGTAAGACAAAAAGCTTCGCTGGCATGTCTCTTTTTTCAGCAATACTCAAGTTCTGTACTACCAAGCTACCGAAACAAACTATTTGGGTATGAGGAGATAGTTCGTTAAGGAAGTTTGGGAAACAAGCAGTGACGAGCATTTAAGCTATTAATACATAATTTGCAACAACTATACATCCCTTTAAGGCACATAAACCCCATAAAAAGTGGCCTAATGGTATTAGATGGTATTAAATCAAAGGAAAATGATATAATGTTGCTAAAAAGAGTAGTAAGCCTGAGGATTGGGAAGATTTTACAATTCAACAAAAGAGGACCAATAAATTATTAAGGAAAGAGAAGATTCATAAGAACAGATTATTAATGCTTCTATAGGTATGTAAATCGGAAGAAATTAGTAAAAGTAAACATTGCAGAGACTGCTAAAATTGTAATGGGGAAGAAGGAAATGGCAGTGTGTTAAACAAGTACCTTGTCTTCTTGTTAGAAGACACAAAGAATTCCGAAAATAATGGGGAACCAAGGGTCCAGCGAGAAATCAGTATAAGAGAAATAGAACCACCATACTAAATGCGATAGACTCAGAACAGACCTAGCAACTCAAAACTGGGCATCCATGAGATGCTGTGGACCATCAGCAGCAACAGAATTGTATTCAACTACAATCTATAATCTCATTGTCTGGCATATCTCTCACTCTACCATTAGCATCGAGCTAGGGGGTCAACACTTGTTCATTGAAGAGTGTAGGAGGACAGGCCAGGAGCAGCACCAGGAATACCTAAAATGAGATGGCAACTTGGTAAAGCTATAACACAGGACTACATGTGCACTAAAAAATGGAAGCAGCATGCTGTAGACAGAGCTAAGCAATCCCACAACTAACAGATCAGATCAAAGCTCCGTAGTCCTGTCACATCCAGTCATGAATGGTGGTGGACAATTAAGTAACTTTCCAGAGGAGGAGGCTCCAAAAATATTTCCATCTTCATTGATGATGAAGCATAACATGTCAGTGTAAAAGATAAAGCCAAAGCATTTGCATCCACTTTCAGCCAATAATACTGAGTGGATGATCCATCTCAGCCTTCTCCTGAGGTCCCCAGCATCATGGATGCCAGTCTTCAGCCAATTCACTCCATATATCAAGAAACAGCTGAATGCATTGAGTAAGGAGTCCCAACAACAACCTAGTAGTGCTGAAGGCTTGTGCTCCAGAACTACACATGCCTGGTGGTCTACATGGACTTTAGCAAGGCTTTTGATTAGGTCCCTCATGGCAGACTGGTCAAGAAAGTAAAAGCCCATAGGATCCAAAGCAAAGTGGCACGTTGGATCCAAAATTGGCTGAGAGGCAGGAAGCAGAGGGTCATGGTAGAGGGATGTTTCTGTAACCAGAAGCCTGTTTCCAATGGGGTTCTGCAGGGCTCGGTGCTGGGGCCCTTGCTGTTTGTGGTGTACATAAATGATTTGGACTTAAATGTAGGGGGTATGATCAAGAAGTTCGCAGATTACACGAAAATTGGTAGGGTGGTAAATAGTGAGGAGGATAGCCGTAAACTGCAAGAAGATACCAATGGCCTGGTCAGGTGGGCAGAGCAGTGGCAAATGGAATTCAACCCGGAAAAGTGTGAGGTAATGCACTTGGGGAGGGCTAACAAAGCAAGGGATTACACTATGAATGGTAGGACCCTGGAAAGTGCTGAAGTTCAGAGGGTCTTGATGTGCATATCCACAGATCCCTGAAGGTAGCAGGGCAGGTAGATAAGGTGGCTAAGAAGGCATATGGGATACTTGCCCTTATTAGCCGAGGAGTAAAATACAAGAGCAGGGAGGTTATGCTGGAACTGTATAAAACACTGATTAGGCCACAACTGGAGTACTGTGTGCAGTTCTGGTCACCACATAATAGGAAGGATGTGATTGCACTGGAGAGGGTGCAGAGGAGATTTACCAGGATGCTCCCTGGGCTGGAGGATCTGAGCTATGACGAAAGATTGGATAGGCTGGGGTTGTCTTCCTTGGAGCAGCGAAGATTGAGAGGGGACCTGATAGAGGTGTATAAGATTATGAGGGGCATAGATAGGATGGATAGGAAGTCACTTTTTCCATTAGTAGAGCGGTCAATAACCATTGGGCATTGATTTAAGGTAAGAGGTAGAAGGCTAAGAGGGGAGTTGAGGAGAAATTTTTTCACCCAGAGGGTTGTGGGAGTCTGGAACTCACTGCCTGAAAGGATGGTTGAGTCAGAAACTCTCGTAACATTTAAGAAGTATTTTGATATTCACTTGTGTTGCTGTAGCCTCCAGGGCTATGGGCCAAGTGCTGGAAAATGGGATCAGTGTAGTCAGATCTTTGCTGACCAGCATGGACACGATGGGCCCAATGGCCTCTATCTGTGCTGTAAACGTCTATGAATCTATGAATCTCCTTGCCAAGCTGTTCTAGTAGAATTATGACACTGACATCAACCCGGTGATGTCAAAAATTTCCCAATATGTCCTGTTCAGAAAAAGCAGGACAAAGCATCAGTCTACTCTCAATCATCAGCAAAATGATGGAAGGTTTCGTCGATAGAGCTATCAACTGGCACTTACACAATAATAACCTGCTCATCGGTGTTCAGTTTGCGTTCTGCTAGGTTCACCCAGCTCCATACTCCAATAAAGCCTTGGTTCAAACAAGAACAAAAGAACTGCATTCAAGAGGAGAGGTGAAAGTGGCTGCCCTTGACATCAAGGCAGCATTTGACCACCCATCCTGGCACCAAGGAGCTCTAGCAAAATTGAAGTCAATGGGAATCAGGGGGAGAACTCTCCATATGTTGGAGTCACATCTAGCACAAAGGAAACTGAATTTCGTAGTTGGAGATCCATTTTCTTCTCCCTAGGACATCACTATATACGTTCCTGGGGGCAGTGCCCTAGGCCTAACTATCTTCAGCTGCTTCATAAATGATCTTCCCTCTAACATAAGACCAGGAAGTGGGGATGTTCACTGATGATTGCACAGTATTCAGTACCATTTGAAGCTCCTCAGATGCTGAAGCGGTCCATGCTCGTATCCTGATAAGTGACACATTTGTACCGTACAAATGCCAGGCAATGACCATCTCCAACAAGAGAGAATCCAACCATGTCTCCTTGACATTCAACGGCATTACCGTTATTGAATTCACCACCAACAAGAAACTTAACTGAACCAGCCATATTAAAGTACTATGGCTACCAAAAGCAGGTCAGAAGCTGGGTATTCTACAGTGCGTAACTCATCTCCAAACTCCTCAAAGCCTGTCCACCATCCACAGGGCACAGGTCAGGAGTGTGATGGAATACTTTCCACTTGCCTCGATGAGTGCATCTCCAACAATACTCAAGAAGCTTGACACTATCCAGGACAAAGCAGCCTTCTTAATCAGCATCTCATCCGCCATGCTAAACACTTAATCCCTTCACCACAGCTGCACAGTGGCAGCAGACTGAATCATCTACAGGATGCACCACATCACTTGCCAAGGTTCCTTTAACAACACCTTCCAAACCTGCAATCTCTACCACCTAGAAAGACAAGGGCAGCAGGTGCTTGGGAACACCACCACCTGCAAGTTCCTCTCCAAGTCACAACCATCCTGACTTGGAAGCAAATCACCATTCCTTCACTGCTGCTACATCAAAATTTTGGGCCTCATTCACTAACAGCACTGTGTACGTACCTACACCAGATGGACTGCAGTAGTTAAAGGTGGAACATTACCACCTCCTCAAAGGCAATTAGGTGTGGACGATAAATGCTGGCCTTCTCAGCAACACTCAGACCCCAGGAACAAATAACAAACAAACGTACTGGAGAAATTAAAGGCACTAAGTGGCAACAAATTCCCTGAGGTAATGCATGCATTGGTTTTGATCTTCCAGGACTCCTTAGATTCAAGACCCAAGGATTGGAAATTAGCAAACATAGCCCCAATATTTAAGAAAGGAGGAAGAGAGAAAACAAGGTATACAAAATGCTTGAGTCTATGATTAGGGACGTGGTACCAGGACACTTAGAGAGTGATAATTTGATTGCGTAGAGCCAACACAGATTTATGAAGGGAAATTGTGTTTGATCAGTACTTGGGCCTCAATATGCAATCTATATTAATAAATTAAATAAAGGGGCGTAAGCATAATAAGTATAAGCATAATACTTCCAAGCTTGTTGAACAAAGTTAGATGGGGAAGTAAGAGGTGAGGAGGACACAAAAGAGGCTGCAGAGGAACATCGACAGGTTGGATGAATGAGCAAGAATGTCCACTTTGGTGGGAAAAATAATAAAGCAGAATATTTTTTGAATGGTGAGAGACTGGGAAATATTTGCATTCAGAGAGACCTGGTTGTCCTTGGAGATAAATCACAGAAAGTTTATATGCAGATACAGTAAGTAATTAGAAAGGCAAATAGTATGTTAGCTTTTGTTGGAGCATAAGAATAAAAAGGTCTTACGACAATTATACACCTAGAGTACTGTGTGCAGTTTTGGTTGCCTTATCTAAGGAAGGACATGCTCTCGAGGGAGTGCAATGAAGGCTCATGAGATTGGTTCCTGGGGTTAGAGTACTGGCCCACGAGGAGACATTGAATAAACTAGGCCCATTATATGGAGCTTAGAAGGATAGCAGGTGATCTGCTACCTGCAATTGAAACATAAAATTAAGAGGCTTGACAGGGTAGTTGCTGAGGAAATGCTGGGAATCTAGAACACAGATTCACAGGGCTGAATCATCCCAGATTCGCACTATGTATGGTAACGGGCATGAAAGAAGATGTTTTAGCTGCTGGCTGCAATGGCGGATTTTTGCGCTGTATTGACCCCTCCCGACATGTCCTGCCTCGTTAATAATGCATTCACGGGAAATACATTGGATTGCTGGCGAGCAGGCTCAGATTTGCCAGCCACGCTGTGACCTCAGCGCTTCCTCGCTCTGGGTGCCATATTTAAAGCACACCAGAGCGCAGCCTACTTCATGTCTACAGGCCATGACTGCTCCAGGCAACAGATGGCCCTGAAAACCAGGAAGAGAGCAGCCCCCAACTTTAGTTATACCTCCCTGATATGCCTCTTGGACGCTGTGGAAGATCACTGCGATATTCTCTACCACCACTCTGGCCACAGAAGGTCCACCAGAGTCAACAATCGGGCCTGGGAGGTGATGGCTGCGACAGTCAATGCCACCGGAGCACAGATGAGGTCAGTGCAGGAAGAGGATTAATGCTCTCATCCATTCTGCCAGCGTAAGTCAAACGCCTCATTACTCTCAACTCACAATCCACAGGGATCCACACCATCATACATCCAATGGGATCTCACACCTCAAGGGACAACACCACTAACTCTCACACACACCCTCACATCCCCATCAGGCTCATATCATCTGCAGCTCGCCTCCTCATCCCGTCCATGGCTCCACTCACCACATAAATATTCCATGCAGTGCCATGCGTCCTGCTCAAACTCTCTCCATCTGTTTCCATGCAGGAGGAGCTGGCTCACATCAGCAGGGAGAGGTCCCAAATTTGTGATGGAGAGCTTACATTAGGCCCCTCACTCACTTTGAGGAGCCATCGTGCTGACTGGTGATGCCTGCGGTGATGGTGAGGTCGGCAGCGAACACCCATGTGAGGAACCTGCACCACATCAGCCTTCTCTCAATGCAATTGAGAATGCTCTCTCTCCTGCTTTTGAATCTGCTGCCATGCACTAATTATCTCTACTTTGGTTCACAGGGAGCTCTGCCGAGTGACCGACACCATCAACCAGCCAGTCCCTCAGTTCCATCCAGGTTCTCACCTCCTGCCATTGAAGATTTGGAAATAAGCAGCCTAGAACATCCTCCATCAGCACAGAGATACACACCTCAGAGGGACCTAGATCTAGAGCAAGCTCAGGTTCACAACCTGGCGGTCACCGCACAGACACGTGTCTGCAGCAGGAGGCAGGTTCAAGGCTGAGCTCCCCGGCACTTGGAAGATTGCTGGGGAAGAGGCATCTGTGAGGTCCGAGTCAGATGACAAGCCTCTGGATTCAGCATTGCAAATCATTGCAGAGAGTCTGCAGAAGGCGGGGAAACATCATGCAGAGCTGTTGGAAACCCTCAACAGAGTGGCACACGAGTCGGAGGAATGCGTCCGCCTGCTCTCTGATGAAGTGTTGCCCACATTTGCACGTATGGAGTTCTCCATGGGAAAGGTGGCAGAAGCCATGAATACCCTGGTCCAACAGAATCCGGAGATGTGTGTAGACTTGCACTCCATCTCGGTGGCCATGGATGAGTTCCTGCAGTAGCAACATGAAGGGGAAATGAGGCAATTTGACATCCTTCCAGGTGCTTCTTCCCTTCAAAGAATCAGGCTGGGGCCCTCGGGCACCTGATGGGAGGAGGAGCGGCAGCTGGACACCCTTGGGTCATCCATTCAGGAATCTCAGAGGCTGTCTGCTCCTATCAAGTCTCCAATGCCTGTGACCCCCGCCCCCCAACATCGCTCTCTGTTACTGCAGAGAGAACAGCTGGCCCACAGGAGCACAGCCAAAGTAAGCCAGGGTACTCAAGGCCTCAGCGCTCCAGGGGACACATGCTGAAGTCATCAGAGTTAACAGGGCCAACCATTGCACAGGCTGTCTCCATCCCTGCTGCGGATGTCAGGGCAGTGCCTAGAAGTGTTAGGCCTAGAAAGGTTAAGAAATTTTGATCACAAATGGTAGCATGGGTGAACTCATTTTGTCACTTTATATTCTGAAAATATACTCACTTTCACTGAATAATGTGTAATGTTGTCTTTCACCTTCACTGACAGACTTTGCAAGTCCTCCCACTGCAACCCACCACCCTCCCCTCCACCACCACTAGCAGTTCAGCTGCCAGACCATGAGTGATTTTGGAGGAAGAAGTGTGTGTGTGGAAGGGCTTTTCAGAGCCTCATGCAAGCACTCTACCACACACACAGAGCTTTCCTTCATCACACTCATCTTACATTTTCAGTGCTGCCTACTGGGGATTTCTTTCAGTTGTCCATCTGAGCTGACCTGCATCTCCACCCACCCACCCACTGATCGCACTCCCATGCAGCACCTGTGTCCACCCAACACGAGGCTCCGCTTGGGACTTGGTGCAAGTTAGGACACGAGCAAAAGAATTGTGGATCATCTTAAGATAATGGTAGAACATGGGTACGGTAGAAAATGGGAGTTGGGCCAGGAGTGCATAGGAATAATTAAGTCTTGAGGGGGGGGCAAAGACATGGATGAGGGTTTCATCAGATGTTGTGCTGTGGCAGGAGTTGACTGATGAGAGGTAGAAATATAATGTGTTTTATGCTCTTGAAAAGGTGGGGTGGAGCAGGTGGAGATCAGGAGAGATTAAATGACAAAGATGTCATGGACACAAGTGAAAGGGAGTGGTAATGATTAAAGACTAAAGCAGGTGTTAATAGCAGTATAAAGGTCAACTCTGCCTGAAAACAAGATAGGAGGATGCATTAATAGCAGAACAAGGGTCAATGCTTCCTGAAAGCAAAACTTGAGGGCTCTGTCAACCATAGTGTGGGGGAAACCTCAGCTCAGGAAAAAGGATAAAAAAATGTCAGAAGTGCCGTTGTGGAAGGTGTCATCATCAGAACTGATGAGAGGGAGACGGAGTTCTTCAGAGAAACCTGTAATCCTGGGTGGATTCAAAACATGGTGAATGAAATTTCAGATGGTTTGAATATGTGGTTTGAAGCCAATCCCGGGGCCAAATATGACTGAGGGGCAGCATGAAAATGAGAAATAGGAAGGGGCCAAGGAGAGATCCTTGGGGAACATGGGAAGTAGTGGTGTGAGGGAGGGAAAAGAAGCCATTGCAGGTGATTCTCTGGTTACAACTGGATAGATAAAAATGGAACCAGAGTGCAGTCCCACCCAGCTGGAAGAGATGTTAGAGGATGATGGCATGACCGACCATGTCAAAGGCTGGTCCTGATATCATCCTTGTAAATCTTTTATGTACCTTCTCTTGTGCCTATATATCATTTTGATACTATGTAGACACAAACTTACACACTATTCCAAGGGCAGAATTTTATGACCCGCAGGCGGGTGTATGCCCGACCTGATCAGGCGTAAAATAGCACGCGATAATGTCGGGCGAGGGTCTCAACGTCATTGCATACTCACGCAATATTCTGTTTGGCAGGCGTGTGTGGGTGCCAGAGCCACGCCTGCCATTAATTAACAGGTCACTTAAGGCATTAACAATTGACAGCTATTTTTTGTTGCCCGTGCGATTTTGCGTTTGTTGCACGGGAAAACCGGACAGGCGGCCAGCTGACATTTCCAAAAACCTCACCCAAGGGTGGGATGAAAAGGGTCAGCAGCATTCCCGGTGAGAGTAGTGAGGAATTTGGTAGATAGTTTGCAGCTGGTGACTTATTGGTACTTCATCTTTGTTCGGGGCTTCATTGTTAGCGTTTCCAGGCTTCATTTCAGGACTCTTTGGTATCTGTAAGTCCCCCGGAGGATTCAGACCGTGTGGACCCTTCCAGTTTTCAGATAGCTTTCCCTTACCCTGGTAATGGAGATTGTGGTCCCCACTGGTGGCATCTCCTCCTCTGACGGAGAGAGGGGCAGTAGGGAGAGGAGGCCAGATGTCCCAATGCAGCTTCCAGGGGAGAGGCTTGTGGGAGGAGAGGCACAGGCACAAGGGGCGCAGGGCCAGCAGGAAGTCCAAGGTGGAAGGGGCCGCAGAAGACACCACTATCCTGCTGCCAGGGTTTACAGGCGGCGATGCAGCTACCTCAGTATGTCTGAGGTGCAGTGCCGAAGGAGGCTCTGCCTCTCAAGGGAGACAGTGGCCTCCATTTGCCATATGATTGGGCCTGAGATCAGTTCCGACTGTGTGGGTGGGCACTCCATGCCAGTGGCTCTGAAGGTTACAGCGGTCCTCAACTTCTATGCCTCCGGCTCTTTCCAGGGGTCAGTGGGGGATCAGTGTGGAGTCTCCTAATCAGCTGTCCACAGTTGTGTCAAACTGATGACAGAAGCTCTGTTCAGGCAGCTATTGACCTTTATTCTTTACCGTAAGGAGGAGGTCATCCAAGCTGAGCGAGCCAGAGGCTTTGCAGAGATTGCTGGGTTCCCCCGTGTCCAGGGTGCCATCGGCTGCACACATGTGGCTATCAAGGCACCAGCGGGTCTGCCGGGAGCCTTCGTCAACATGAAGGAATTCCACTCCATGAACGTGCAGATAGTGTGTGACCACAGGATGCAGATTCTGCAAATCTGTGCAAGGTACCCAGGCAGCGCTCCTGGCGCTTACATCCTAAGAGACACCCAGGTGCCGAGGCTCTTCAGTGCTCCAGTCTGACTGGATGGATGGCTGCTGGGTGACAAGGGCTATCCATTGAAGAGGTAGCTAATGTCGCCTCTCCGTCACCCAAGAACAGAGGCAGAGAAGCGTTATAATATGAGTCTTGCCTACACAAGGGCAGTGGTAGAGAGGACCATGTCTTCTCAAAATGCACTTTGGATACCTGCTCCGTTCAGGGGGTGCACTACAATACCCCCCCAGAGCGGGTGCCACTGATAGTGGGTGCAGGCTGTGTTCTCCACAATCAGGAACTGGCAAGAGGGGGACCCACTGGAGGAAGAGGATCTTGACACAGTGGCACAGGCCCCAGATGATGAGTCCAGTAGTGAGTCAGAAGAGGAGCACAGTGAGGAGAATGCTGAGCGCATAGAGACAGACCTTGGTAACCTACAGGGTGGCAGGGACACGAGGGATGCCTTGACCCAATGCTCCTCTAGCTAGGCTACCAAAGATCAGCTTCAACCTCACGCCAGGACTGCCACCTCCATCTCAGATGTCTGAAAGGACCCTCACATTTGAACACAAAGAACACTCAGTGCCTGTGCAATAAAGTTCAGAGCCACTTACATCCAGCATTACATACTGGCGTACCCTGTACCAATAAAATAAAAAGGTGAAGCATACTCAGGCCATGATGACAAAAACAAAATTTATCTCATTTTGACAATTTCAAACTACTTACATAAAGTTCTCTGGTCTTCATTCCCTGACAAATATAGATAAAGTAAATATAAATGAAAATTAAATCACCCTGACCTCTTGTGCTCATGGTGCCTTTCACTTATGCTTGCGAGTGCTACGTCTTGGTGCCCCTGCCCCCCGCCCCCTCGCTGACACTGGAATTGGAGGCAGCCTGATGACTCTGCCATCTTATTGGCCTTGATGACCTTGGCAGTTGTCCTCTGGCCAGTGGAGCCTGTACTGGCCCCACCTGGGAGATAGCGGCCAGTATCACGGCTGGCATCTCCCCAGTAATCGTAGCCTCATCAGATGCGACGATCACTGGCAGAGGGGTGGAGGAGCTGCTGCCCTCATCCGGAGCGCCCTGAGAGGAGCCCGCAGAGATGACAGGCAGCTCATGCGCCAATGTGAGGTTGCTCTGGACCCCCAGGCTCACCATTGATGGACAGGCACCTAGCTGGGATACTGGGTGCCTCATCTATCTCCTACACTGACACGGACCACCGGAGGTCAGTGCCTGTGTGAGGGCTTGCAGGTTCGAGCGCAACCCTGGGAGCCCCTGATTCTGTTCCTGGAGCTGCCTCTCCATGAGAGTCACCACTCTCTCAATGGAGGAGGCAGAGCGCTTGGCCATGAGGGTCAACACAGTGCTGATGCACCGCATGGACTCCTCCATACCAGAGACCATGGCACATATACGCTCATGCATCTCTGCCAGATCCTCCTGCATATCCCGCTGGACGTCCAGAATCTGCCGCTTAATGGACTACTCCAGAAGCTCATCATCAGCCTTCGACTGAGCAGCATCCTGTTCCCCAGCAGCCTTCCAACTGTCGGTGTCCTGGGCAATCTCTGCCTCCGCCTGCACCTCAAGCGAGTGTGAAATGCTCTCACCGACGTGCACCAAGATACTAGCCACCACTCTAATGCCCACCGATGTGCTGGTATCTGCGCTGGTGCCTGCTTCAGGGACTGGGCGTGATGCAGGTGTAACAGAAGCTCGGTGGTCCTCCGGTGTCAGAGGTGGCCCTTTGGGGTCCAGCGACCCAGTGTGTGCTGGCGAATCTAAAAGGGAGAACAAGGACATGTTATTAGTTTAAGCCATCACACTGTCACTGTGCATGCCAGGCACCCTGTTGAGACAATGGAGATCTGCATCATGGTGCCATCATGTTCCAATGATCAATGGGGACTCCAGGTTTGAGGCTCACATCAGTGAAGACACTACACTAGAATGATTGCACAAACCGAAACTCTCACCTCTGTGCACTGCATTCTTATCTTCTTCTGGCACCCCCACCTCTCCACACCCGGTTGCACGGGGGCTCTCGAACTCCAGGACGTCTTGCTCAATCCTGCTGAGTAGCAGGAGGTTGGGCTACCCTCCGCCTGTATGTGCCCTCTCTGCCTGGTTATGGCTTGTCTTCTGAAAGAATAGAACTAATTGATTAGTCCACTCTCTACCTGCAGCGCCATTGCAGCCTGGCCAACCCCATCTGAGGAACATCCTGCAAGCCACATCTGAGTCATGGCCCTCGAGCCGCAAGGCACTCAGTCCAAGCAGCCAGGGCTCACCCCCCTTGGTCAGCTCAGGCGTCATTCACAGTTGGCACTCAGTCTCTTGCACCCCTGAGGTCCACGGGGGGATGGCAACCTTCACACTTCTGCACACTGACCCATGCCAACACGGTACTCATCCTTCCTGAGCGCAGCAGCTCATTGAAGTGCTTCCAGCACTGCACCCACATGCACCACACCACATCGTTGTTGCTCACAATTGCTGTCACCTCTTTACATGCCCTCTTGCTGAGGTGTGGTGGTCTCCTCCTCCCATCTCTTGGGACAAGGGTGTCCCCCCTGGCAGCCACCTCCTCAGGAGGATGGCGAAGTACTCATTGGAAAAGCAGGGGGCTGAGTGCTCACCTGACCTGCCCTCCCGCCTGCCATGTCCAGCCACACTCGACTCCATTGGGAACGCTGAACAGACATTCTTCCGTGGCAGCCTTCCAGGGGCTGCCTGGGCCGCTTTTAAAATGACCGCTGGATCACCATTGGACTCCGCCCGCCCCTTCTCGGCCAGTGCGGAGCCGCTTTTCACACTGGATGGGCCTTAATCGGCTCGCCAGCGTGAAATCGTGGTTGGGGGTTGATCGCTGGTGCCAGGCTGTTTCCCGGCCGCTCTCGGGCCTGCCTGGTGACCTTAAAATCCAGCCCACTAATCAAGGATTGAAAGAAGTTTAACACAACTTCCCCACTTTTCAATTCAATTTCCATATGGAGCTGTCTCCTCTCTATAAACACACGTGGACTGGACTTTGCTCTTTGGCAAAAAGCCTATCAGAACAATAAGAGTGGACCTTTGAACCAATTGGATTTTTGGTACCTGGCTAACTTGCATATTGTTGGGCGAGCTCCAAACAGGATGTCTGTCGGAGTCAGAGTGACTGCCTCTTTGGGATAGGCAGAAAATCACGGCTGCTTTAGAACTGAGAAATTTGTGAACATTTACAACTTGGCTTGCTTGCTGATTGTAATCAGCTGCCCTGTACTTGCTTAGCAGCCCATTTAAAATGTCAATCCTTACCTCTGTTTTCTAAGCAATACTAGCCAGCAAGTAATACTGTTCCTATCATCTAACATGGCTGAGGTGTAAAGAAAGGTGACATATTCCCTTCATTTACATGCTGCACCAATGCACCCCACCTAAAACAAGTGGCTATATTCACTGCCCCTATTGCCACCATCACCATGGTGGGAAATCCCAGAATAGACTGGAACTGACAGGGAGCTGGATCAGCTTCCTAGCCAATTCACTAACACCACCCCCAGCCCCTCCCCGCCCCCCCACCCCCCAAACCACCCACCCATTGCTGCCTCAATAGTGCCTAAAAATGATTGATAAGAGGGAGGAAAACCTAACCTATAATCGTGCTAGTTATTAAAATATAACTAATTTGACTGCCAGTTAATTCTATTATTCAAGAATGTAATGGAATAGTCAAGTCTAGAGCTAACAAAGGCATGGATTATGAGTTTCAGCAGAAGCAAAGCTAAGGCAAGATTGAAGTTGGGCAACGTTACAGAGATGGAATTAAGGGGCTTGATATGTGGTAGGAAGCTCATCTCAGGGTGAAATATAACATCAAGTCTGGTTCAACCTCTGACAGCTGCCGGGGGAAGGCTGGGTGGCAATGGGACAGACTTTTCTAAAAGGGACCAAAAACAATGACTTCAGCCTTCACAATATTTAATTGAAGGAAATTTCTATTCATCCAATACTGGATGCTGGACAAGTTGTCAGACAATTTAGAGATGGGGAAGGGTTCAGGAGAGCGGGAGGGGATTTCAAGCTGCATATTGTCAGTGCGCATACTGAAACTGTCTATGATTCAAATGATGTCGGCTGAGGGACAGTACGTTGATGAGAAAAAGATGGTAGCGGGGTGAAAGTATAGATCCATGGTGAATGCCAGAGGCAACCAAGCAGGAGTGAGGAGAGGAGCCATTGCATGTGATTGTTGTTGTTATGGGACATTGAAGTCAATGAGATCTAGGGAAAACTCCTCAATGCTTGGAGTCATACTTAACACAAAGGAGGATGATTGTGGTGTTGGAGGGGAAGGGAGCTTCAAGGTGGCGTGGCAACGAACCATCTGCTGCGCATGGATATATTGTGTGGTGCCTAATGTGATACAGGCAGCATGTGTCCAAGGGTGGGGGGGGGGGGAACAGGCCTAGCATCTTTGTGTGAGTGTTTGGCAGCAGCGGGTGAGGAGGCTCTGGAGCCCTGAAATGTCCCACCCTGGTTGGTGTGGGTCATGTGCAAAGTGAATCCATGTGCAATTTGCACTAATCAATGCTCATCTCTCATTTTCAGGAGAAGAATGCTCAGAACGCAGCAGAGCGTGCGAGAACTGGCGGCGGCCAGGCACAGATCGCCATTCTTAGTCGGTTTGAGCAGGAGGCCCTGGATTTGGAGAGGCACCATGCGCCCAGGTCCACTGGTGTCGGTGAGGCTGGCGTGCCACGGCCAGGTATTTATGCCCAACAGTGAGGTCAACATTGTTTTCCTAACAGTCACGACAGTGCTGAATGTTCAGTGATTGAAGTTTGCAACACGGCTTGACCATTGCTTATGGAAGGATGAGCGCATAATGATCCGGGGGACAGGGATACATTTTGTCATTGTCTCCACGTTAACTGATCCACTGTCCTTGTTCTTCCTTTCAACATCATCGGAGCCGGGCCGGGAGGAGGAGCAGCAGAGGCCCCCTCTCACACCTGAAGGGGCCTGAAGTCTCACCAGCATGACACTATTTCTGCGAGGCAGGCACCAGCGCAGATATTAGCACCTCGGTGGGAACTCGAACATTGGCTAGTGTCCCGGGGCACAGTGGTGAGGGCACTTCACAGTCGCTGCAGGAGCTGGCAGAGACAGAGAGTGCCCATGGCATCAGCAGTCGGAGGACTGCAGGGGACCAGGCACATGCTCAGTTGGTGCATGATGATGTGCCTCTGGAGTCGTCTGCGATGCAGCAGAGGCAGGAAATGCCGCCGGGTGTGTGGGAGCATCTGGGGGAGATACATAAGGCTATGCTTGGCTTGGTGTTCGTGGTGGAGGAGTCTAGGGGGACGATCGCTGAAGCAATGTCCAAGCGCCATGCGTCCTCCATGGAGAGAGTGGCTCTGACCACAAAGCCCTCACATCGGCATTGACCTCAGCTGATCAGTGCCAGTGTGGGAGATGGTGTGGGCACCAAGTTTCCCAGTTCGGTGCCCATCCATCCACGGTGAGCAGGGAGGTCTGAAGAGATGTCACGTCAGCACAGCAGCTGCCTGGCGTCTCTGGCGTCTATGAGGGCAGCAGCTCCTCCGCTCCTCTGCCAGTGACCGCAGCATCTGGTGAGGCTGCGATGACTGGGGAGATGCCAGCTGTGGAACTGGCAGATCCCTCCTGGGCGGGTCCAGCACAGGCTCCATGGGCCAGAGGACGACCGCCAAGGTCATCGAGGCCAACAGAGTGAGCAGGCTGTCTCAGATGCCACTCCCAGCACTGGAGCAGCACTAAGACGTAGCGCCTGGAAACGTAAACATAAGGCACCTTAGGCACACCACGGGTTTATCACTGGTGCTTTTGTGTTGGCCCGAGATGAGGTCTTTATGATTTCCCTTGGTTTGGAATACCCTTGTCATTTTGTTTCATTAAGTTTCTTTGCCTGTGATATTAAATTCAGAGATGTGACCATGGCTGAGGGTGTCTCTTTTCTTTGGCATGTGCATGGTTTCCAAAAATGTTTTGAGTGCTTTGTGGGACATTCAGCTTTATTAACAAGGCCCTTAGTTGCTGTTCCTAATCTGGAAGATTTGGCACATGGGTATCGAGTATGGAGCCTACAGCCCAGGTTTGTCCTGGAGGCTCCATACTGTCTGCAGTGTGCTAGCTGAAGGTTCGTTGGATTAAAGCCTCCCGGGTGTCCCTGCCTCCCTGGAGTATACCCGGGTCAACGTCTAACCCCTCAGCATTTCCTTGTCTGTGCTCCTCCTTGCATGCAGTCCTGGACTCATTGTGTGTAGCTGCAGCCACTGCGTCGATGTCTTCATCGTCCACAGCATCCTTCCTTTCCAGCGCAAGATTGTGGAGAGTGCAGCATGCAACCGCTATCAGCGAGACACAATCTGGGGGGTATTGGAGTGCGCCCCCTGAGTGGTCCAGGCATTGGAAGTGTGTCTTGAGAAGACCGATGGCTCTCTCCACCACTGCCCTTATGGAGGCGTGGCTCCTATTGTACCGCTGCTCAGTTTCTGTTCTTGGATGGCGGAGAGGCATCATGAGTCATCTTCTGAGGGGGTTGCCCTTGTCACCCAGCAGCCATCCATCCAGCCGGGCTGGAGCACTGAAGAGCCCTGGCACCTGGGAGCATCAGAGGATGTAGGCATCATGCGAGCTGCCTGGGTACCTTGCACAGACTTGTAGAATCAGCATCTTGTGATCACACACTATCTGCACGTTCATGGAGTGGAATCCCTTCCTGCTGGCGAAGGCACCGGGCTCACCTGGTGGCGCCTTGATGGCCACATGTGTGCAGTCTATAGCACTCTGGACGCGGGGGAAGCCAGCAATCATCGCGAAGCCTCTGGCTCACTGTGTCTGGCTTGCCTGGTCCCAACGGAAGTGGATGTTCACCCACACAGTTCGCAGAGATCTGAGGCGCAATCATCTGACAGATATAGTTGACCGTCTCCCTTGAGAGACGGAGCCTCCTTCGGCACTGCACCTCAGACATATTAAGGTAGGTGCTTCGCCACCTGTAAACCCTGGCAGCAGGATAGTGGCATCTTCTGTGGCCACTGCGGCCTTGGTCTACCTCCCGGCCATACGCCCCTTGTGCCTGCACCTGTCCTCCCAAAGGTGGCTCCCCTCGAGGTTGAATGTGCACTCCTGGCCTCCTCACCCTTCTAGCCCTCCCTTCCTCCTCAGAGGAGGTGCCTCCAGTGGACAGTTCAGCTCCCATTCCCAGGCTATAGGAAGGCTTTCTGAAACCTGCAGGCCCAAAAAAGATTCCTCACTGCAGAGTGTTGACCTGAAGATTAAGAGCCCAGACAAAGCAGCTGGCACGCGTTTGGAAGAATTGCAGATCACACTGGCACTTTTCAATAACTTTCAAAAAGCAATACTTGAGAGGCCACTCTCACGACCCCACTGAGCCCTCTTATCCCGCCCGTGGATGAGGTTTACACAAATGTGTCCTGCCCGCCTGCCTGTTGTGCCCGTGCGCCGACCCGAAGATTGCACAGCCGTTGAAAATTTGGTGTCGATTGGTGAGTCAAGGGCCTTAAGTGGCCAGTTAATTAATGGTGGGCGCGCAGCGGATATCATCACGCGCCTGCCCAACGGAATATCGTGATGGTGCGCAGTGATGTCGGGACGCTCGCCTGACATCACTGCGCGTCATTTTACGTGTGGACATGCAGGACCCGCCTCCGCACACCAACGGGAAAATTCTGCCTATAGAGTCATAGAGACACGCCCTTTGGCCCATTGTGTCCATGCCAGCCATCAAGCATCTATCTATTCTAATCACATTTTCCAGCACTTGGCCCTGTATGCTATGGTGTTTCATGTGCTCATCTCAAGACTTCTTAAATGTTGTGAGAGTTCCTGACCCCACCACCCCCTCAGTCAAGTGTGTTCCAGATTCCAACTACTCTCTGGAAGAAAACACTTTTCCTCAAATCCCCTCTAAACCTCCTGCCCCTTACCTTATATTTATGCCCCCTGGTTATTGACATCTCCACTAAGGGGAAAAGTTTCTTACTATCTACCCTTTCTTTGCCCTTTATAATTTTGTATACCCCTATCAGGTCCTCCCTCATCCTTCTCTGCTCTAAGGAAACCAACCCTAGCCTGTCCAGTCTCTCTTCATTGCTGCAACGCTCCAGCCCAGGCAACATCCTGGTGAATCTCCTCTGCACCCTCTCAGTGCAATTACATCTTTCCTATAGTGTGGCGACCAGAACTGCACACAGTACTCCAGCTGTGGCCTAACCAGCGTTTTATACAGTAACCCCCCTGCTCTTATATATGTAACCCCCCTGCTCTTATATTCTATGCCTTGGCTAATAAAGGCAAGTATCCCATATGCCTTCTTAATTACCTTATCTACCTGTGCTGCTGCCTTCAGGGATCTATGGACATCTACACCAAGGTCCCTCTGATCCTCTGTACTTCCTAGGGTCCTATCATTCATCGTGTATTCCCCTGCCATGTTAGTCCTCCCAAGATGCATCACCGCACACTTCTCAGGATTAAATTCCATTTGCCACTGCTCTGCCCATCTTACCAGACCATCTATATCATCCTGTAATCTAAGGCTTTCCTCCTCACTATTTAAGACACCATCAATTTTCATGTCATCTGCAAACTTAACTGATCATACCTCCTGTATTCACGTCTAAATCATTAATGTAAACGAGAAACAGCAAGGGTCCCAGCACTGATTCCTGCAGTACATCACTCATCACAGGCTTCCAATTGCAATAACAACCTTCAACCATTACCCTCTGCCTCCTGAGACTTAGCCAATTTTGGATCCAATTTGCCAAATTGCCCTGGATCCATGGGCTCTTACCTTCTTGACCATTCTCCCATGTGGGACCTCGTCAAAGGCCTTACTGAAGTCCATGTAGACTACATCAACTGCACTACCCTCATCTATACAATTAGTCACCTCCTCGAAAAATTCAATCAAACTAGTTAGACACGATCTCCCCCTGACAAAGCCATGCTGACTATCCTTGACTAATCCCTGCCTCTCCAAATGGAAATTAATCCTGTCCCTCAGAATTTTTCCATTATTTTCTCTTCCACTGATGTTAGACTCGCTGGCCTATAATTACCTGGTTTATCCCTACTACCCTTCTTGAATAATGGTACCGCATTCGCTGTCCTCCAGTCCCCTGGCACCAGTCCTGTGGTCAGAGAGGATTTGAAAATTAGTATCAGAGCCCCTTCAATCTCCTCCCTTGCCTCACATAGCAGTTTACCATACATCTCATCTGGGCCTGGGGATTTATCCAATATTAAGGCTGCTAAAACCACTCTACTCCCTTTCAATGCTAATTTGTCCCCCTCCCTGATTTCTACACCTGTATCATCCTTCTCCATGGTGAACACAGGTGAAAAGTAATCATTTAAAACCTCACCTATGTCCTCCGGCTCCACGCACAGATTACCATTTTGGTTCCTAATGGGCCCTATTCTTCCCTGGTTATCCTCTTGCACTTAATATATTTATAAAACGCCTTTGGATTTTCCTTTATCTTGCCTGCCAGTGTTTTTTCATGTCACCTCTTGGCTCTCCTAATTACTTTTTTAAGTAGCCCCCTACACGAGTGGGGGGCTGCGAGTCATTGAGATTGCAATCTATGAAGGCAGATGCAGTACGGTAGCAGCAGTAGTGACAGTGAGAGTAGCACAAGCAGCTGCAGCAGGCGGTGACATTGGAGAGTGTGACTTTACAAAAGCTCGAGCTCATTTTCTCTTTCTAAAAAAAACATTTCTTTTGCAATAATGACATTTAATGACTTTGTTGTACTTGAAACCATTTCTGTATCACGAGCTCAGCCTGTCACCATCTACCTTGGGTTTTGAAAGAAGGAAAAGAGCACAAGGCGAGTGAACAAAGATTATTGATACCGTCCTGTTGAATAAGAGGCTTTGATTTAGCCCAGAGTGGGATGTCGGAGATGACAATGTATTAAGAACGTTTGTAATGTAAATATCGTTAGTTAACAAAACTGGATCTCTCTGACTGTGCTGATCTCAACATGCTCTGCAGCAGTTGTCCATTTCTTACCTCACCTCCCCCTTTCCCCACCCCCTTCTGCTTCTGGATCTAAGCAGGATTAAATTCAATTGAGGTCGCACTCCTGATCCCAATGCCACCTGGAAAGCCAAGTTCTCTTTTTATCCATTTCCAATACTTCTGTACTGAAAATGTTCCAAGAACATTTTTAAAAACAACGTTATTTTGCATGCCCACTACTATTTGGCTCCTGGAGACTGCCCGTAGCATCAACTTCCAATGGCTGGAGAGACCAGGCTGTTCCTTGAGGAGTTAGCAATCCCAGTCTGTGTGAGAATGCTCCCATCTCTTTCCTCAACCCCCTCCTCCCATCAGCACTTCAACTTCCTGCTGACGTTGCCCAGGATGGTACCAGGTCTCCATGACGTCCACCATCCTTCCCCTGGAGACCTCCATATGCGCACATGTGGGCACCACTTCATCAGAGAGCAGGCAGACTCACTTTTCTGACTTGTGTGTCACTGTGTTGAGGGATTCCAACAGCTTTATGTGATGTTCCCCCGCCTTCTGCTGACTCTCCACGATGAGTTGGCACATCGAATCCAGAGGCTCGTCATCTCAATTGGACTTCATAGATGCCTCTTCCCCAGCAGTCCTCCGAGTGCAGGTGAGCTCGGCTAAACCTGCCTCCTCCTGCTGTGGACATGTGTCCGTGTGGTGATCACCAGATTGTGAACCCAAACCTGCTCTAGATCTAGGTCCCACCGGGGTTTGTATCTCTGTGCTGGTGCAGGGTGGGGGTAAGTGCTGTGATGGGTCTTCTAGGCTGCTTATTTCCAGCTCTTCAATGGAGGAGGTGTCCTAATGGCTGGAGGTGAGGACTTGGATAGAGCTGAGGGACAGACTGGTTGAGGTTGTCAGTCGCTTGGCAGAGCTCCCTGTGGACCATAGTAGAGATAATTAGTGCATGGCAGCAGAGTCAAAAGCAGGAGAGAGAGAGGGAGCTCGCACAGTTGCATTGAGAGAGGGATGACGTGGTGCAGGATCCTCATGTGGGTATTCGCCACTGACTTCATCGTCACCGCAGACAGGGTCCATGTCCTTATCAGTCAGCGCGATGGCACACTCCTCAAAGGGAGTGAGGGGCCTAATGTGGGCCACTCCACCCCCTGGCCTGGGACCTCTCCCTGTTGTTGTGAGCCAGCTTCTCCTGCATGAAAACAGATGGAGAGAATGTGACCATGACGCATGGCACTGCATGGAATGTTTGCGTGGTGAGCGGAGCCATGGATGGGATGAGGATACGAGCTCCAGAGGATATGAGCCTGATGGAGAGGTGAGGGTGTGTGTGAGAGTTAGTGGCGTTGTCCCTTGAGGTGTGAGATCCCTTGGATGTGTGATGGGTTTGTGAGTGTGTTAGTTCAGAGTGATGAGGTGGTTGACTTACCCTGATGGAACGGATGAGAGCATTCACCCTCTTCCTGCACTGGATGGCTGACCTCTTCTGTGCTCCGGTGGCACTGACCACCACTGCTACTGCCTCCTAGGCCGGACTGGTGACTCTGGTGGACCTCCTGCGGCCAGAGATAGGATAGAGGACGTTGTGGTGGCCTTTCACTGCAGGCTGCTGTCTTGTTTGCTTTCGGGGCCATCTGTTGCCTGGAGTAGTCCTGGTCAGTAGACATGAAGTAGGCTGTACTCAGGTGCACTTGAAACATGGCGCCCAGAGCAAGGAAGCACTGTGGTCACAGTACAAATCCAAGCCTGCTGGCCAGCAATCCAGCGTGTTTCCTGTGAATGCAGTAATAATGAAGCAGGACACACCGGGAATGGGACAATATGGTGTGAAAATCCGCCATTACAGTCGGCAGGTAAAACGTTGTTTTTCACACCTGCTACCGTACTTAGTGCAAACCTGGCACGATGCTGCCCTGAGTCTTTTCGGATAGTTATGTTCAGTTTCCTTTGTGGCTTAACTCTGTGTTATAGCAATTTAGGGACATGATGCTCCTGGGAAGTGGTGGTTTAACCAGCAATCAACATCTCTGAGGCAGTGGGTAGAGCGTACACCCTTGAGGTCTTTCTGTCATACTATTAATTTAGTCTAATCTGTGTCAATGTTTAGATCTGGGGTGCATCCATGTTGTTTTCAGTTTATCACCTTGTTGGAAGATTGTGTTAGTGATGGTAAGGTCAAACAATATTATGGAAGTGGAAATAGATAGTCTTGGTGCGGATATGTGGTCTGACACTCATCCCAGGGTCAAATATGACACTAATGTCGTGAAAAGTCCAGTTTAGTTTCAGGCAGTTGCTGGGGAGAGAGACAGAATCAGTGGTTAGCAAGCAGAGCTTGTGGTGGGGACTGAAAACAATGGCTTTGGTCTTTCAAATATTTAATTGGAGGAAATTTCTATTCATCAAGTACTGGATGTCGGACAAACATTCAGGCAATTAAGAGATGTTGGACATGTCGAGAGAGGTGGTGATGAGGTAGGAGCTGGGTGTTGTGATTAAACTTTTGGAGCATACTTTTGGAAATGGGTATGTTTTCGGATGATGTTGCTGAGGGGTGGCATGTAGACGAGAAATAGGAGTGGGGAAGGCCAAGTATAGATGCTTGGGGGCACCAGAGGAAATGGTGCGGAAGCAGAAAGAGAAGACATTCCAGGTGATCCTCTGGCTATAATTAATGGATAAATATGGAACTAAAGCAAGAGCAGTCCCACCCAGCTGGATTACAGTGGAGCGGTCTTAAAGGAGGATGATGTGATCAACCATATCAAAAGCTACAGACAGGTTGAGAATGGAGTTAGTTTACCTTTGCCACAGTCATATAGGATGTTGTTTGTGATTTTGTTTCGGCTTGAGACAGGAATTGGAGGGATTCAAGTGTGGAGTTTTGGGAAAGATTGGAATGGATTTGGGATACGACAACACATTCAAAGACTTTGGAGAGGAAAGGGAGGTTCAAGATGGGATGGTAGCTTTCAAGGACTGTGGGGAGTGGGAGGCGGTGGGGTAGGGTCTGAGTTGTTTTTGTGAGGAGAGGGGTAATGATGAAACATTTGAAGAAGAGAGGGACAATTCCTGAGGAACAAGACCATTAACAATATCAGCTAACTAGACCCAGAAAGGAAAGTTAGGTAGTCAGGTGAGATAGGTGTGGAATGAATACAAGGAGAGATTGGAGTAAGACTAGAGAAAGATACATCTTCAGGGAACCTTAGAGAATGTTTATCCCAGTGAGCTAGGGGAAGGGAAGTACATGTCAGAGGCAACTGATTGGCTTTTAATCTTAGAGGCAAATATGTCATGAGTTCCTCACACTTGCTGTTAGGGGTGAGGGTGGAGGAGACAGGGAAGAGGGGTTTATGAAGATGGCTTTCAGAAGGGAAAAAAAAGTCTGGGGTTATCTTTACATTCCAGGATGTTCTTGAGGTTGAGAGCAGGACCTGACAGTGTTTTATGTGGTTCGGCCATAGGGCTAAGCCAATTTCCGTCATATCCGTACAAGTCTGAGTCCATTGGACTTAAGGGAGCAGAGAGGTGGGCCATACCAGGGAAAATGGCCAAGGTGAGAGAGAAAGAGTAGTGGTTTTAATGGTGATTAAGGCATCGAAGGTGGAGGTGAGGGTGCAGTTGAGCAAATCGGTAGCTGCAGAAACATTATGGTGAAGAAAGGGCCAAAGATAGTTAGATAGTTGATATTTTGAAAGTGCCATTATAAATGAATTACATAGAATTTATAGCACAGAAATGGGCCATTTGGTCCAACATTTCTATGCCAGTCTATGCTCAACATAAGCCTCCTTTCTCCCTTCTTCGTCTAACCCCATTTTCTTCTATTAATTTCTGCCTCATGTATTTGTCTAGCTTCCCATTAAATCCAATTATGCTATTTCCCTCAGCCACTGCCTATGATCCCATGAGTTTACTACGTTCCTCCAATTCTGGCCCCTTGCACATTCTTGATTTTAACTGCGCATTGGTGGAGGGCGTGTTTTTAGCTGCCTTGACCCTAAGCTCTGAAATTCCCTCCCTAAACTTCTCTGCCTTTCTTGCTCTCTCTCCTCCTTTAAGATGCTCCTTTAAACCTACTTCTTTGACTAAGCTTTATGTCATCTGTCCTGATATTTCCTTCTGTGGCTCAGTGTCAAAAATGTTTTTATTAATATTGTTATGACCCCAGCTGCTGTTAATAGTGGACAAGTCAGATTCCAGAGTGAAACATGGCTTGATAGATCCTAAAATTTTTTTAGAAGCTGTGAAGTAAAATTATCGAACAAATTCACAGGAGGCTGCTGGTGAACTTTCAATACAAAGAACAAACTATCTATTAAAACAAGAAATGTGAACTGTATTACAACAGACAAAGAGGTTAGAAAGACCTCAATACAAACACAAGAAGATGTTTTGAATTCCCACTATTCCTTTACCCCAGTAATATCTTTACAGACACATAAACCAGTGAAGAGTTTACACTAGCTTGATACAAAGGCTTCTCACTTGGGACTGGCACAGTTGCAAACGGTTTTCTTCCAGTCAATTCCTAAGCATTCACTTGATGCGTCTCACCCAACTCGTATCTCTCCCTGAGACACCCAAAAGCTGCACCCTAAACTCACTGTTTCTTCAACTGCAGAGCAAACAAATGAGTTCCCAAAACTCAGTCTTCCAGTAGCAGCTCCACTAAACTGGTCACTTTACTGAGTCCAGGAACTGAATATTCAGTTAACTACTGTCCCACTAGCCTTGCAGTTTTTTTTTCTCAGACAGCTTCAGATGCCTGTCTTCTCTCTCTGATATGCAAACTGAACTCCTCCTTGCAGCTTCTGTCTTTTCTGTGCCTGTGTCACTGGATCACTGTTGTTAGGCAACAGTAAAGCTATTCCACTCTGTGTTTTGTTTTTAGAATCATTGAACTTTCAACCCCTTTCGAATCATCTTTTTAACTTCAGAGGTTGTAAGACTTCATTAAAAATGTATACATACAAATAAGCCCAAAAGACCTGAAACTCTTTAGTTAACATAAGAACATAAGAACTAGGGGCAGGAGTAGGCAATTCAGCCCCTCAAGCTTGCCCCGCCATTCAATACGATCATGGCTGATCTCATCTCGGCCTCAACTCCAATTTCCTGCCCTCTCCCCATAACCTTTCAACCCATTACTAATTAAAAATCTGTCTATCTCCTCCTTAAATTTATTCAGCATCCCGGCATCCACTGCACTCTGAGGTAGTGAATTCCACAGATTCACTACCCTTTGAGAAAAGTAATTCCTCCTCATCTCTGATTTAAATCTACCACCCCTTAGCCTAAAACTATGGCCTCTCATTCTAGAATGCCCCACATGGGGAAACAGCCGCTCCACGTCTACTTTGTCTATCCCCTTTAGCAGCTTATATACCTCAATTAGATCTCCTCTCATCCTTCTGAACTCTAGCGAGTATGGGCCTAAACTGCTCAATCTCTCCTCAGCTCCGCATCTCTGGAATCAATCCAGTGAACCTCCTCTGAACCGCCTCCAATGCAACTACATCCTTCCTCAAGTAAGGGGACCAAAACTGTGCACAGTACTCCAGGTGCAGTCTCACCAATGCCTTGCACAGTTGCAACAACACTTCCCTATTTTTATACTCTATTCCTTTAGGAATAAATGCCAAAATTCCATTTGCCTTCCTTATTACCTGCTGTACCTGCGTACTAGCTTTCAGCGATTCATACACGAGGACACCCAGATCCCACTGCACTGATGCATTCTGAAGTTTCTCTCCATTTAAATAATAAGTCACCATTTTATTCTTCCGACCAAAATGAATAACCTCACACTTATCCACGTTAAACTCCGTCTGCCAAATTTTGTCCCATTCACCTAACCTGTCCATATCCATTTCTATATTTCTTATTTCTTCATTGCAACTTACTTTCCCAACTATTTTGGTGTCACCTGCAAATTTATCTATAGCAGCTTCTATCCCTGAATCCAAGTCATTAAATATAGATTGTAAATAGTTGGGGCCCAAGGACCGAACCCTGTGGCACTCCACTAGCTACAGCTTGCCATCTAGAAAAAGACCCATTCGTCCCGACTCTCTGCTTTCTGTTGGTTAGCTAATCCTCTATCCAAGCTAATATATTACCCCCAACTGCGTGGCCAGGATTTCCTGGTCGGCGAGCTGGGGGCAGGGCCCGCTCGCCGATGTGTAAAATGATGCGGGATGATTGCGGGCGGAACTCCCAACGTCACCCCGCCTCATTTCACTTTTCAGGTAGGCGGGGGCTCAGCAGAATCAGCTGTGCACCCGCCGACCTGTCAATGGCCAATTGAGGCTATTGACAAGGTCGTTAAAGTAATTAGTGGACCTGCCCGTCCAACCTTAAGGTTGGTGGGCAGCCCGGGAGCCCTGGCGGGCTTCAGATAAAGCATGAAACCTCCCCCACAGGCAGGATGAGGTTCCATGTAGGTTTTAAAAAATGCAATAAAAGTGTCTTTGAAAGTGATGGACATGTCCCAACTCATGTGACAGTGTCACATGAGGCGACATGTCAGGGAAATTTCTTTATCTATTTTTAAGATTTTTTGCTGTGGAGCCGATCTCCCTGAGGCAGCACTTAGCCTCAGGGAGCTGAGTGCACTCTTACATGCGCATGTGCGAAAGAGCGTACTCTCGGCTTAGGGAATCCCCCACGCCTGCACAGGGGTCGCATAGGGCTTCCTGGCGGATGTCACACTGGGCAGGCCTTAACTGGCCCGCCCACGTAAAATGGCAGCGCGCCCCCAAACGGGGGCGCCGATCGGAGGCGTGCCTCCAAGTGCCCGCTCCTAAACTTTCCCCCCGACAGGGAAAATTATGCTCCCTGTGATCTTATCTTGTGTATTAATCTTTTGTGTGGCACCTTATCAAAGGCGTTCTGGAAGTCCAGATATCATCTACAGGATCCCCATTATCCACTTTGCTTGTCACATCTTCAAAGAACTCTAGCAAATTAGTCAAACACAATTTACTCTTCGTAAAACCATGCTGACTCTGATGGATTGCATTTTCACTTCCCAAATGTCCCAGTACTACTTCCTTAATAATGGATTCCAACAATTTCCCAATGACAGATGTTAAACTAATTGGTCTATAGTTTCCTACTTTCTGCCTTACCCCCTTTTTGAATAAGGGCATTATATTAGCATTTTTCCTATCTAATGGAACCTTTCCAGAATCCAGGGAATTTTGGAATTTTATAGCCAATGCATCCACTTCCTTTAAGACCCTGGGATGTCGGCCATCAGGTCCTGGGGACTTGTCACCCTTTAATCCCAATAGTTTGCTCAGCACCTTTTCTCTAGTGATGGCGATTATTCTAAGTTCCTCCTTCTCTATACCCTCTGCACTACCTGTTACTATTGGGGTGGTACTAGTGTCCTCCACCGTGAAAACTGAGGCAAAATATTGATTAAGCATCTCTGCCATTTATGCGTTCCCCATTATTAACTCCCCCAGTCTCATCCTCCAAGGGATCAACATTCAGTTTAGCTACTCTCTCTTCTAGCCTGCCACTGACCTTTGCAATTTGGTATGCCTTATTTTTTGCCTTTATGTTATCTTTAGCTCCCTTGCTTAGCCCTGGGTGCTTAGCCCCCACCCCCCCCCCTTACCATCTTTCTTCCTCTTTGGAATATATTTTACTTGAGAGGCAAGTGAACTCTGATTGGTAGAGGTGTTGCCATGGAGAATGCACCAGGGAACAGTTAACTGCCAAGCTTGTTTAAATTCAAACAGGCAGGTCAACTCTGATTAACCAAGGCATTGCCATAGGGAGTGAACCAGGGAATGGCTGTCCCCCAAGCTTTTGTTTTTTTGAGAAAGGGGCAATGCTACTTCCGTCTACAAAGGACAGGGCCCTGTGTGTGAATATATGTAGCTTCCAGCACCGGTAAATGAGCTGTACAGTGAGCCCAACTGATACAATTGTAAATTGGTTGTCAGTTTAATTCTTAGCACAATCAGGATTGTTTAGAAAGTGCTGTCCAATTGCAGAATCACATCTAATGTTGGAGACTATGTTTTGAGTTTGCAAGCATGGGCTGGTTGGGTACGGTTAGTAATTTGCCTGTTGCGAACAGCCGAAGGGACTTGCTGTTTAATACGATCTGCGCCGTCATTAGGACGTCTGGCCTAGACACTGGCACTGAAATTCATATTCCACATTACTCATTTGTGTGATAGGCAGAATGTCTTCTTGGCTTGATAGCAGCAACCTTTTGTGGAGAATACCACTTGTATTGCTACTATGTAGTAGCAGTGTGAAACAGCTAGCTTCACCTATTGCTTAAATTTTTGAGACACCTTACCCTTCCAGGGTAATCTGGGGCAGACTGGGAACTTTTCAGGACCAAAAGTGGCGGCCTTAGGCCCATTCATGAGTTCGCACAATATACAGCAAGCAATGATCTGACCAGAGTAGCTATTATCCCCCAGGATGACTTTGATGCACTCTATTTCAGCATCACGTTAGCATGTGTAAGACAAAAAGCTTCACTGGTATGTCTCTTTTTTCAGCAATATTCAAGTTCTGTACTACCAAGCTACCGAAACAAACTATTTGGGTATGAGGAGATAGTTCGTTAAGGAAGTTTGGGAAACTACATTAAAAGATATGATGGTTGACAAGCAGTGATGAGCATTTAAGCTATTAATACATAATTTGCAACAACTATACATCCCTTTAAGGCACATAAACCCCATAAAAAGTGGCCTAATGGTATTAGATTGGAATTAAATCAAAGGAAAATGATATAATGTTGCTAAAAAGAGTAGTAAGCCTGAGGATTGGGAAGATTTTACAATTCAACAAAAGAGGACCAATAAATTATTAAGGAAAGAGAAGAGACATAAGAACAGATTATTAATGCTTCTATAGGTATGTAAATCAGAAGAAATTAGTAAAAGTAAACATTGCAGAGACTGCTAAAATTGTAATGGGGAAGAAGGAAATGGCAGCGCGTTGAACAAGTACCTTGTCTTCTTGTTAGAAGACACAAAGAATTCCGAAAATAATGGGGAACCAAGGGTCCAGCGAGAAATCGGTATAAGAGAAATAGAAACACCATACTAAATGCGATAGACTCAGAACATCAGCAGCAACAGAATTGTATTCAACTACAATCTGTAATCTCATTGTCTGGCATATCTCTCACTCTACCATTAGCATCGAGCTAGGGGGTCAACACTCGTTCATTGAAGAGTGTAGGAGGACATGCCAGGAGCAGCACCAGGAATACCTAAAATGAGATGGCAACTTGGTAAAGCTATAACACAGGACTACATGTGCACTAAAAATGGAAGCAGCATGCTGTAGACAGAGCTAAGCAATCCCACAACTAACAGATCAGATCAAAGCTCCATAGTCCTGTCACATCCAGTCATGAATGGTGGTGGACAATTAAGTAACTTTCCAGAGGAGGAGGCTCCAAAAATATTTCCATCTTCAGTGATGATGAAGCATAACATGTCAGTGTAAAAGATAAAGCCAAAGCATTTGCATCCACTTTCAGCCAGTAATACTGAGTGGATGATCCATCTCAGCCTTCTCCTGAGGTCCCCAGCATCATGGATGCCAGTCTTCAGCCAATTCACTCCATATATCAAGAAACAGCTGAATGCATTGAATAAGGAGTCCCAACAACAACCTAGTAGTGCTGAAGGCTTGTGCTCCAGAACTACACATGCCTGGTGGTCTACATGGACTTTAGCAAGGCTTTTGATTAGGTCCCTCATGGCAGACTGGTCAAGAAAGTAAGAGCCCATAGGATCCAAGGCAAAGTGGCATGTTGGATCCAAAATTGGCTGAGAGGCAGGAAGCAGAGGGTCATGGTAGAGGGATGTTTCTGTAACCAGAAGCCCGTTTCCAGTGGGGTTCTGCAGGGCTCGGTGCTGGGGCCCTTGCTGTTTGTGGTGTACATAAATGATTTGGACTTAAATGTAGGGGGTATGATCAAGAAGTTCGCAGATTACACGAAAATTGGTAGGGTGGTAAATAGTGAGGAGGATAGCCGTAAACTGCAAGAAGATACCAATGGCCTGGTCAGGTGGGCAGAGCAGTGGCAAATGGAATTCAACCCGGAAAAGTGTGAGGTAATGCACTTGGGGAGGGCTAACAAAGCAAGGGATTACACTATGAATGGTAGGACCCTGGAAAGTGCTGAAGTTCAGAGGGTCTTGATGTGCATATCCACAGATCCCTGAAGGTAGCAGGGCAGGTAGATAAGGTGGCTAAGAAGGCATATGGGATACTTGCCCTTATTAGCCGAGGAGTAAAATACAAGAGCAGGGAGGTTATGCTGGAACTGTATAAAACACTGATTAGGCCACAACTGGAGTACTGTGTGCAGTTCTGGTCACCACATAATAGGAAGGATGTGATTGCACTGGAGAGGGTGCAGAGGAGATTTACCAGGATGCTCCCTGGGCTGGAGGATCTGAGCTATGACGAAAGATTGGATAGGCTGGGGTTGTCTTCCTTGGAGCAGCGAAGATTGAGAGGGGACCTGATAGAGGTGTATAAGATTATGAGGGGCATAGATAGGGTGGATAGGAAGTCACTTTTTCCATTAGTAGAGCGGTCAATAACCATTGGGCATCAATTTAAGGTAAGAGGTAGAAGGCTAAGAGGGGAGTTGATGAGAAATCTTTTCACCCAGAGGATTGTGGGAGTCTGGAACTCACTGCCTGAAAGGATGGTTGAGTCAGAAACTCTCGTAACATTTAAGAAGTATTTTGATATTCACTTGCGTTGCCGTAGCCTCCAGGGCTATGGGCCAAGTGCTGGAAAATGGGATCAGTGTAGTCAGATCTTTGCTGACCAGCATGGACACGATGGGGCGAATGGCCTCTATCTGTGCTGTAAACGTCTATGAATCTATGAATCTCCTTGCCAAGCTGTCGTAGTAGAATTATGACACTGACATCAACCCCGTGATGTCGAAAATTTCCCAATATGTCCTGTTCAGAAAAAGCAGGACAAAGCATCAGTCTACTCTCAATCATCAGCAAAATGATGGAAGGTTTCGTCGATAGAGCTATCAACTGGCACTTACACAAAAATAACCTGCTCATCGGTGTTCAGTTTGCGTTCTGCCAGGTTCGCCCAGCTCCATACTCCAATAAAGCCTTGGTTCAAACAAGAACAAAAGAACTGCATTCAAGAGGAGAGGTGAAAGTGGCTGCCCTTGACATCAAGGCAGCATTTGACCACCCATCCTGGCACCAAGGAGCTCTAGCAAAATTGAAGTCAATGGGAATCAGGGGGAGAACTCTCCATATGTTGGAGTCACATCTAGCAAAAAGGAAACTGAATTTCGTAGCTGGAGATCCATTTTCTTCTCCCTAGGACATCACTATATACGTTCCTGGGGGCAGTGCCCTAGGCCTAACTATCTTCAGCTGCTTCATAAATGATCTTCCCTCTAACATAAGACCAGGAAGTGGGAATGTTCACTGATGATTGCACAATATTCAGTACCATTTGAAGCTCCTCAGATGCTGAAGCGGTCCATGCTCGTATCCTGATAAGTGACACATTTGTACCATACAAATGCTAGGCAATGACCATCTCCAACAAGAGAGAATCCAACCATGTCTCCTTGACATTCAACGGCATTACCGTTATTGAATTCACCACCAACAAGAAACTTAACTGAACCAGCCATATTAAAGTACTATGGCTACCAGAGCAGGTCAGAAGCTGGGTATTCTACAGTGCGTAACTCATCTCCAAACTCCTCAAAGCCTGCCCACCATCCACAAGGCACAGGTCAGGAGGGTGATGGAATACTTTCCACTTGCCTCGATGAGTGCATCTCCAACAATACTCAAGAAGCTTGACACTATCCAGGACAAAGCAGCCTTCTTAATCAGCATCTCATCCGCCATGCTAAACACTTAATCCCTTCACCACAGCTGCACAGTGGCAGCAGAGTGAATCATCTACAGGATGCACCACAGCACTTGCCAAGTTTCCTTTAACAACACCTTCCAAACCTGCAATCTCTACCACCTAGAAAGACAAGGGCAGCAGGTGCTTGGGAACACCACCACCTGCAAGTTCCCCTCCAAGTCACAACCATCCTGACTTGGAAGCAAATCACCATTCCTTCACTGCTGCTACATCAAAATTTTGGGCCTCATTCACTAACAGCACTGTGTACGTAACTACACCAGATGGACTGCAGTAGTTAAAGAAGGTGGAACATTACCACCTCCTCAAAGGCAATTAGGTGTGGACGATAAATGCTGGCCTTCTCAGCAACACTCAGACCCCAGGAACAAATAACAAACAAAAGTACTGGAGAAATTAAAGGCACTAAGTGGCAACAAATTCCCTGAGGTAATGCATGCATTGGTTTTGATCTTCCAGGACTCCTTAGATTCAAGACCCAAGGATTGGAAATTAGCAAACATAGCCCCAATATTTAAGAAAGGAGGAAGAGAGAAAACAAGGTATACAAAATGCTTGAGTCTATGGTTAGGGACGTGGTACCAGGACACTTAGAGAGTGATAATTTGATTGCGTAGAGCCAACACAGATTTATGAAGGGAAATTGTGTTTGATCAGTACTTGGGCCTCAATATGCAATCTATATTAATAAATTAGATAAAGGGGCGTTAGCATAATAAGTATAAGCATAATATTTCCAAGCTTGTTGAACAAAGTTAGATGGGGAAGTAAGCAGCGAGGAGGACACAAAAGAGGCTGCAGAGGAACATCGACAGGTTGGATGAATGAGCAAGAATGTCCACTTTGGTGGGAAAAATAATAAAGCAGAATATTTTTTGAATGGTGAGAGACTGGGAAATATTTGCATTCAGAGAGACCTGGTTGTCCTTGGAGATAAATCACAGAAAGTTTATATGCAGATACAGTAAGTAATTAGAAAGGCAAATAGTATGTTAGCTTTTGTTGGAGCATAAGAATAAAAAAGTCTTACGACAATTATACACCTAGAGTACTGTGTGCAGTTTTGGTTGCCTTACCTAAGGAAGGACATGCTCTCGAGGGAGTGCAATGAAGGCTCATGAGATTGGTTCCTGGGGTGAGAGTACTGGCCCACGAGGAGACATTGAATAAACTAGGCCCATTATATGGAGCTTAGAAGGATAGCAGGTGATCTGCTACCTGCAATTGAAACATAAAATTAAGAGGCTTGACAGGGTAGTTGCTGAGGAAATGCTGGGAATCTAGAACACAGATTCACAGGGCTGAATCATCCCAGATTCGCACTATGTATGGTAACGGCCATGAAAGAAGATGTTTTAGCCGCTGGCTGCAATGGCGGATTTTTGCACTGTATTGACCCCTCCCGACATGTCCTGCCTCATTAATAATGCATTCACGGGAAATACATTGGATTGCTGGCGGGCAGGCTCAGATTTACCAGCCACGCTGTGACCTCAGCACTTCCTCGCTCTGGGTGCCATATTTAAAGCACACCAGAGCGCAGCCTACTTCATGTCTACAGGCCATGACTGCTCCAGGCAACAGATGGCCCTGAAAACCAGGAAGAGAGCAGCCCCCAAGTTTAGTTATACCTCCCTGATATGCCTCCTGGACGCTGTGGAAGGTCACTGCGATATTCTCTACCACCACTCTGGCCACAGAAGGTCCACCAGAGTCAACAATCGGGCCTGGGAGGTGATGGCTGCGACAGCCAATGCCACCAGAGCACAGAGGAGGTCAGTGCAGGAAGAGGATTAATGCTCTCATCCATTCTGCCAGCGTAAGTCAAACGCCTCATTACTCTCAACTCACAATCCACAGGGATCCACACCATCATACATCCACAGGGATCTCACACCTCAAGGGACAACACCACTAACTCTCACACACACCCTCACATCCCCATCAGGCTCATATCATCTGCAGCTCGAGACCTCATCCCGTCCATGGCTCCACTCACCACATAAATATTCCATGCAGTGCCATGCGTCCTACTCAAACTCTCTCCATCTGTTTCCATGCAGGAGGAGCTGGCTCACATCAGCAGGGAGAGGTCCCAAATTTGTGATGGAGAGCTTACATTAGGCCCCTCACTCACTTTGAGGAGCCATCGCGCTGACTGGTGAGGACGTGGACCATGCCTGCGGTGATGGTGAGGTCGGCAGCGAACACCCATGTGAGGAACCTGCACCACATCAGCCTTCTCTCAATGCAACTGAGAGTGCTCTCTCTCCTGCTTTTGACTCTGCTGTCATGCATTAATTATCTCTACTTTGGTTCACAGGGAGCTCTGCCGAGCGACCGACACCATCAACCAGCCAGTCCCTCAGTTCCATCCAGGTTCTCACCTCCAGCCATTGAAGATTTGAAAATAAGCAGCCTAGAAAACCCACCACCAGCACAGAGATACACACCTCAGAGGGACCTAGATCTAGAGCAGGCTCAGGTTCACAACCTGGCGGTCACCGCACAGACATGTGTCTGCAGCAGGAGGCAGGTTCAAGGCTGAGCTCCCCGGCACTTGGAAGATTGCTGGGGAAGAGGCATCTGTGAGGTCCGAGTCAGATGACAAGCCTCTGGATTCAGCATTCCAAATCATTGCAGAGAGTCTGCAGAAGGCGGGGAAACATCATGCAGAGCTGTTGGAAACCCTCAACAGAGTGGCACACGAGTCGGAGGAATGCGTCCGCCTGCTCTCTGATGAAGTGTTGCCCACATTTGCACGTATGGAGTTCTCCATGGGAAAGATGGCAGAAGCCATGAACACCCTGGTCCAGCAGAATCCGGAGATGTGTGCAGACTTGCACTCCATCTCGGTGGCCATGGATGAGTTCCTGCAGTAGCAACATGAAGGGGAAATGAGGCAATTTGACATCCTTCCAGGTGCTTCTTCCCTTCAAAGAATCAGGCTGGGGCCCTCGGGCACCTGATGGGAGGAGGAGCGGCAGCTGGACATCCTTGGGTCATCCATTCAGGAATCTCAGAGGCTGTCTGCTCCTACCAAGTCTCCAATGCCTGTGACCCCCGCCCCCCAACATCGCTCTCTGTTACTGCAGAGAGAACAGCTGGCCCACAGGAGGACAGCCAAAGTAAGCCAGGGCACTCAAGGCCTCAGCTCTCCAGGGGACACATGCTGAAGTCATCAGAGTTAACAGGGCCAACCATTGCACAGGCTGTCTCCATCCCTGCTGCGGATGTCAGGGCAGTGCCTAGAAGTGATAGGTCTAGAAAGGTTAAGAAATTTTGATCACAAATGGTAGCATGGGTGAACTCATTTTGTCACTTTATATTCTGAAAATATACTCACTTTCACTGAATAATGTGTAATGTTGTCTTTCAGCTTCACTGACAGACTTTGCAAGTCCTCCCACTGCAACCCACCACCCTCCCCTCCACCACCACTAGCAGTTCAGCTGCCAGACCATGAGTGATTTTGGAGGAAGAAGTGTGTGTGTGGAAGGGCTTTTCAGAGCCTCATGCAAGCACTCTACCACACACACAGAGCTTTCCTTCATCACACTCATCTTACATTTTCAGTGCTGCCTACTGGGGTTTTCTTTCAGTTGTCCATCTGAGCTGACCTGCATCTCCAACCACCAACCAACTGATCGCACTCCCGTGCAGCACCTGTGCCCATCCAACATGAGGCTCTGCTCACTTTCAATTTCGGAAACCATGGTTGTGCTCAATTTTTTGATCAACTGCCCTGTCCTTTCCCCTAACCAAGTCACCCATGTCCTTTTCCCCATCACTGTTGACCCTCTTGGCATCACCTTCCACCTCCCCACCGTCACCTACCAACCTGAACCCTTGTCATTCCAGGATGTCCAGGTGAACTTGCATGTTTCTTACCTTCCTGAGAATCCCACACCCATCCACATTGACCTCGCTGACCTCCTCCTTCCCACTCCAATGGTCCATGTCTGCCATGTCCCTGCCAACCACCCTTGATGCCCCTCCTACCATTACTGATGGACCTTCACCCTCTCACCCTACTGGCTCCCTCTGCCCCCTCTCACACTTGCCATTCCCTCCTACCATGCCCACCTTCTGTCCATTCCCCAGGAGCCAGTCATTGAATTCACAGACCCCTCCCCTGCATGTTCGCCTGCACACGCCCCCTTACTCCCTGCTCCACCCTTACTCCCCCCTCAACCCCTACTCCCTCCTCCCCCCGGACACCTTCTCCACTCTGATCTCCCTCTTCCCCATGGACACCCTCCGCCTGCCAAACTCCACCCCATACACCTACCTCCCCACTTGCAGCATTCTCCCCTGTTACATCCTCCCTCCCCCACACTCCCTCCTACCACCCCCCACCCCCCCCCCCACCACCCCCCACTCCATACTCCCTCCTCCCCTGGACACCCTCCTTCCCCCTCCCAAATGCAACCCACACCCCTGATACCATCTTTCCCCCCTTCCAACATCACCCACATTGGTACACCTTCCTCTCCCACTGACACCTGGACCTTTCTCTCTCTCTATCTGCCCCCCCACCCCCCCTCCCCCACCCCCCCACCACCCACCCCCTTACTGATCCTCTGTAGCAACCCATGGCTAAGACTGATGTTCCGAAGCAGGCCTGAAGCATCAAAGAGACCTACCACCTTCTGAGAGCTGCTTCATAGTGGAACCATGTGCATGAGGATCCATCTTGCATGTGATGCATGTATTCCTCCAGGGTTCAGTAGCTGTAGGGCTCCAGCATCTTCTTTTCCTCAGACGTCTACGATCTGAGCACGGCCCTAAAGGTAAGTCCCGACTTCTGCATATCTCACTTGTCCAAGCATGTTCTGACCTGGCGTGTTTTCCCACTGGTGTAACAGTAAATCGGGCATGGGGGGATAATTCCGGTTGGGCCTTACTTTGCATCCCATTAGCGGGACGCAAATTGTGTTCACGCCGACATCCAGCAGGATTTGCATTCTGCCATGGCGGACACCATCAGAGGATCCCACTGTGACTTCTTGCCAGATGAAACTGATTTCTGCCCCTCACACTGAATTCTCCCCTCCCCCACCACGATGCCCACTGCCAATGGAAACGAACGATTCCGCCCACAATCTCAGGATAAGAGGGTTGACCGCTGGGATTGAGTTGAAGAGATATTTTTTCATTCATTGGGTTGTGATTCTTTGGAATTCTGTACTCCAAATAGTTATGGATAGTCAGCCATTGAGTGTATTCAAGACAGAGGTCAATAGATTTTTCGGTACTAAGCAAATTAAGGGATATGGGGAGAGTACTAGAATGCGGAGTTGAGATAGATGATCAACCAATACTTATAGAATGGTGGAGCAGGCTGGAAGGGCCAATTGACCTATTCCTGCTCCTATTTCCTCTGCTCTAATTTTCTTATGGGACTTGGTGCAAGTTAGGACACGGGCAACAGAATTGTGGATCATCTTAAGATAATGGTAGAACGTGGGTACGGTAGAAAATGGGAGGTGGGCTAGGAGTGCATAGGAATAATTAAATCTTGAGGGGGGGGGGCAAAGACATGGATGAGGGTTTCATCAGATGTTGTGCTGTGGCAGGAGTTGACTGATGAGAGGTAGAAATATGATGGGTTTTATGCTCTTGAAAAGGTGGGGTGGAGTAGGTGGAGATCAGGAGAGATTAAATGACAAAGATGTCATGGACACAAGTGAAAGGGAGTGGTAATGATTAAAGACTAAAGCAGGTGTTAATAGCAGTATAAAGGTCAACTCTGCCTGAAAACAAGATAGGAGAATGCATTAATAGCAGAACAAGGGTCAATGCTTCCTGAAAGCAAAACTTGAGGGCTCTGTCAACCATAGTGTGGGGGAAACCTCAGCTCAGGAAAAAGGATAAAAAAATGTCAGAAGTGCCGTTGTGGAAGGTGTCATCATCAGAACTGATGAGAGGGAGACGGAGTTCTTCAGAGAAACCTGTAATCCTGGGTGGATTCAAAACATGGTGAATGAAATTTCAGATGGTTTGAATATGTGGTTTGAAGCCAATCCCGGGGCCAAATATGACTGAGGGGCAGCATGAAAATGAGAAATAGGAAGGGGCTAAGGAGAGATCCTTGGGGAACATGGGAAGTAGTGGTGTGAGGGAGGGAAAAGAAGCCATTGCAGGTGATTCTCTGGTTACAACTGGATAGATAAAAATGGAACCAGAGTGCAGTCCCACCCAGCTGGAAGAGATGTTAGAGGATGATGGCATGACCGACCATGTCAAAGGCTGGTCCTGATATCATCCTTGTAAATCTTTTATGTACCTTCTCTTGTGCCTATATATCATTTTGATACTATGTAGACACAAACTTGCACACAACTCCAAGGGCAGAATTTTATGACCCGCAGGTGGGTGCATTGCCGACCTGATCAGGCGTAAAATAGCACGCGATAATGTCGGGCGAGGGTCTCAACGTCATTGCATACTCACGCGATATTCTGTTTGGCAGGCGTGTGTGGGTGCCAGAGCCACGCCTGCCATTAATTAACAGGCCACTTAAGGCATTAACAATTGACAGCTATTTTTTGTTGCCCGTGCGATTTTGCGTTTGTTGCACGGGAAAACCGGACAGGCGGCCAGCTGACATTTCCAAAAACCTCACCCCAGGGTGGGATGAAAAGGGTCAGCAGCATTCTCAGTGAGAGTAGTGAGGAATTTGGTAGATAGTTTGCAGCTGGTGACTTATTGGTACTTCATCTTTGTTCGGGGCTTCATTGTTAGCGTTTCCAGGCTTCATTTCAGGACTCTTTGGTATCTGTAAGTCCCCCGGAGGATTCAGACCGTGTGGACCCTTCCAGGTTTCAGATAGCTTTCCCTTACCCTGGTAATGGAGATTGTGGTCCCCACTGGTGGCATCTCCTCCTCTGACGGAGAGAGGGGCAGTAGGGAGAGGAGGCCAGATGTCCCAATGCAGCATTCAGGGTAGGGGCTTGTGGGAGGAGAGGCACAGGCATAAGGGGCGCAGGGCCAGCAGGAAGTCCATGTGGAAGGGGCCGCAGAAGCCGCCACTATCCTGCTGCCAGGGTTTACAGCGGCGATGCAGCTACCTCAGTATGTCTGAGGTGCAGTGCCGAAGGAGGCTCTGCCTCTCAAGGGAGACAGTGGCCTCCATTTGCCAGATGATTGGGCCTGAGATCAGTCCCGACTGTGTGGGTGGGCACCCCATGCCTGTGGCTCTGAAGGTTACAGCGGTCCTCAACCTCTATGCCTGCGGCTCTTTCCAGGGGTCAGTGGGGGATCTGCTTGGAGTCTCACAATCAGCTGTCCACAGTTGCGTCAAAGTGATGACAGAAGCTCTGTTCAGGCAGGTATTGACCTTTATTCTTTACCGTAAGGAGGAGGCCAGCCAGGCTGAGCGAGCCAGAGGCTTTGCAGCAATTGCTGGGTTCCCCCGTGTCTAGGGTGCCATCGACTGCACACATGTGGCTATCAAGGCACCAGCGGGTCAGCCGGGAGCCTTCATCAACAGGAAGGGATTCCTCTCCATGAACGTTCAGATAGTGTGTGACCACAGGATGCAGATTCTGCAAGTCTGTGCAAGGTACACAGGCAGCGCTCATGGCGCTTACATCCTAAGAGACACCCAGGTGCCGAGGCTCTTCAGTGCTCCAGTCTGACTGGATGGATGGCTGCTGGGTGACAAGAGCTATCCATTGAAGAGGTAGCTAATGTCGCCTCTCCGTCACCCAAGAACAGAGGCAGAGAAGCGTTATAATATGAGTCATGCCTACACAAGGGCAGTGGTAGAGAGGACCATGTCTTCTCAAAATGCACTTTGGATACCTGCTCCGTTCAGGGGGTGCACTACAATACCCCCCCAGAGCGGGTGCCACTGATAGTGGGTGCAGGCTGCGTTCTCCACAATCAGGAAATGGCAAGGGGGGGACCCACTGGAGGAAGAGGATCTTGACACAGTGGCACAGGCTCCAGATGATGAGTCCAGTAGTGAGTCAGAAGAGGAGCACAGTGAGGAGAATGCTGAAGGCATAGAGACAGACCTTGGTAACCTACAGGGTGGCAGGGACAAGGGATGTCTTGACCCAATGCTCCTCTAGCTAGGCTACCAAAGATCAGCTTCAACATCATGGCAGGACTGCCACCTCCATCTCAGATGTCTGAAAGGACCCTCACATTTGAACACAAAGAACACTCAGTGCCTGTGCAATAAAGTTCAGAGCCACTTACATCCAGCATTACATACTGGCGTACCCTGTACCAAGAAAGTAAAAAGGTGAAGCATACTCAGGCCATGATGACAAAAACAAAATTTATCTCATTTTGACAATTTCAAACTACTTACATAAAGTTCTCTGGTCTTCATTCCCTGACAAGTATAGATAAAGTAAACATAAATGAAAATGAAATCACCCTGACCTCTTGTGCTCACGGTGCCTTTAACTTATGCTTGCGAGTGCTACGTCTTGGTGCCCCTGCCCCCCGCCCCCTCGCTGACACTGGAATTGGAGGCAGCCCGATGACTCTGCCGTCTTATTGGCCTTGATGACCTTGGCAGTTGTCCTCTGGCCAGTGGAGCCTGTACTGGCCCCACCTGGGAGATAGCGGCCAGCATCACGGCTGGCATCTCCCCAGTAATCGTAGCCTCATCAGATGCGACGATCACTGGCAGAGGGGTGGAGGAGCTGCTGCCCTCATCCGGAGCGCCCTGAGAGGAGCCCGCAGAGATGACAGGCAGCTCATGCGCGAATGTGAGGTTGCTCTGGACCCCCAGGCTCACCATTGATGGACGGGCACCTAGCTGGGATACTGGGTGCCTCATCTATCTCCTACACTGACACGGACCACCGGAGGTCAGTGCCTGTGTGAGGGCTTGCAGGTTCGAGCGCAACCCCGGGAGCCCCTGATTCTGTTCCTGGAGCTGCCTCTCCATGAGAGTCGCCACTCTCTCAATGGAGGAGGCAGAGCGCTTGGCCATGAGGGTCAACACAGTGCTGATGCACCGCATGGACTCCTCCATACCAGAGACCATGGCACATATACGCTCATGCATCTCTGCCAGATCCTCCTGCATATCCCGCTGGACATCCAGAATCTGCCGCTTAATGGACTACTCCAGAAGCTCATCATCAGCCTTCGACTGAGCAGCATCCTGTTCCCCAGCAGCCTTCCAACTGTCGGTGTCCTGGGCAATCTCTGCCTCCGCCTGCACCTCAAGCGAGTGTGAAATGCTCTCACCGACGTGCACCAAGATACTTGCCACCACTCTAATGCCCATCGAGGTGCTGGTATCTGCGCTGGTGCCTGCTTCAGGGAGTGGGCGTGATGCAGGTGTACCAGAAGCTCGGTGGTCCTCCGGTGTCAGAGGTGGCCCTTTGGGGTCCAGCGACCCAGTGTGTGCTGGCGAATCTAAAAGGGAGAACAAGGACATGTTATTAGTTTAAGCCATCACACTGCCACTGTGCATGCCAGGCACCCTGGTGAGACAATGGAGATCTGCATCACGGTACCATCATGTTCCAATGATCAATGGGGACTCCAGGTTTGAGGCTCACATCAATGAAGACACTACACTAGAATGATTGCACAAACCGAAACTCTCACCTCTGTGCACTGCATTCTTATCTTCTTCTGGCACCCCCACCTCTCCACACCCAGTTTCACGGGGGCTCTCGAGCTCCAGGACATCTTGCTCAATCCTGCTGAGCAGCAGGAGGTTGGGCTACCCTCCGCATGTATGTGCCCTCTCTGCCTGGTTATGGCTTGTCTTCTGAAAGAATAGAACTAATTGATTAGTCCACTCTCTACCTGCAGCGCCATTGCAGCCTGGCCAACCCCATCTGAGGAACATCCTGCAGGGCACATCCGAGTCATGGCCCTCGAGCCGCAAGGCACTCAGTCCAAGCAGCCAGGGCTCACCCCCCTTGGTCAGCTCAGGCGTCATTCACAGTTGGCACTCAGTCTCTGGCACCCCTGAGGGCCACGGGGGGATGGCCACCTTTACACTTCTGCACACTGACCCATGCCAACACGGTACTCATCCTTCCTGAGCGCAGCAGCTCATTGAAGTGCTTCCAGCACTGCACCCACATGCACCGCACCACATCATTGTTGCTCACGATTGCTGTCACCTCTTTCCATGCCCTCTTGCTGAGGTGCGGTGGTAACTTCCTCCCATCTCTGGGGACAAGGGTGTTCCCCCTGGCAGCCACCTCCTCAGGAGGATGGCGAAGTACTCATTGGAAAAGCAGGGGTCTGAGTGCCCACCTGACCTGCCCTCCCGCCTGCCATGTCCAGCCACACTCGACTCCATTGGGAATGCTGAACGGTCATTCTTCCGTGGCAGCCTTCCAGGGGCTGCCTGGGCCGCTTTTAAAATGACCGCTGGATCACCATTGGACCCCACCTGCCCCTTCTTGGCCAGTGCGGAGCCGCTTTTCATACTGGATGGGTCTTAATCGGCTCGCCAGCGTGAAATTGTGGTTGGGGGTTGATCGCTGGTGCCAGACTGTTTCCCGGCCGCTCTCGGGCCTGCCTGGTGACCTTAAAATCCTGCCCACTAATCAAGGATTGAAAGAAGTTTAACACAACTTCCCCACTTTTCATTTCAATTTCCATATGGAGCTGTCTCCTCTCTATAAACACACGTGGACTGGACTTTGCTCTTTGGCAAAAAGCCTATCAGAACAATAAGAGTGGACCTTTGAACCAATTGGATTTTTGGTACCTGGCTAACTTGCATATTGTTGGGCAAGCTCCAAACAGGATGTCTGTCAGAGTCAGAGTGACTGCCTCTTTGGGATAGGCAGAAAATCACGGCTGCTTTAGAACTGAGAAATTTGTGAACATTTACAACTTGGCTTGCTTGCTGATTGTAATCAGCTGCCCTGTACTTGCTTAGCAGCCCATTTAAAATGTCAATCCTTGCCTCTGTTTTCTAAGCAATACTAGCCAGCAAGTAATACTGTTCCTATCATCTAACATGGCTGAGGTGTAAAGAAAGGTGACATATTCCCTTCATTTACATGCTGCACCAATACACCCCCCCTAAAACAAGTGGCTATATTCACTGCCCCTACTGCCACCATCACCATGGTGGGAAATCCCAGAATAGACTGGAACTGACAGGGAGCTGGATCAGCTTCCTAGCCAATTCACTAACACCACCCCCAGCCCCTCCACCCGCCCCACCCCCAACCACCCACCCATTGCTGCCTCAATAGTGCCTAAAAATGATTGATAAGAGGGAGGAAAACCTAACCTATAATCGTGCTAGTTATTAAAATATAACTAATTTGACTGCCAGTTAATTCTATTATTCAAGAATGTAATGGAATAGTCAAGTCTAGAGCTAACAAAGGCATGGATTATGAGTTTCAGCAGAAGCAAAGCTAAGGCAAGATTGAAGTTGGGCAATGTTACAGAGATGGAATTAAGGGGCTTGATATGTGGTAGGAAGCTCATCTCAGGGTGAAATATAACATCAAGTCTGGTTCAACCTCTGACAGCTGCCAGGGGAAGGCTGGGTGGCAATGGGACAGACTTTTCTAAAAGGGACCAAAAACAATGACTTCAGCCTTCACAATATTTAATTGAAGGAAATTTCTATTCATCCAATACTGGATGCTGGACAAGTTGTCAGACAATTTAGAGATGGGGAAGGGTTCAGGAGAGCGGGAGGGGATTTCAAGCTGCATATTGTCAGTGCGCATACTGAAACTGACTATGATTCAAATGATGTCGGCTGAGGGACAGTACGTTGATGAGAAAAAGATTGTAGCGGGGTGAAAGGATAGATTCATGGTGAATGCCAGAGGCAACCAAGCAGGATTGAGGAGAGGAGCCATTGCATGTGATTGTTGTTGTTATGGGATATTGAAGTCAATGAGATCTAGGGAAAACTCCTCAATGCTTGGAGTCATACTTAACACAAAGGAGGATGATTGTGGTGTTGGAGGGGAAGGGAGCTTCAAGGTGGCGTGGCAACGAACCATCTGCTGCGCAAGGATATATTGTGTGGTGCCTAATGTGATACAGGCAGCATGTGTCCAAGGGTGGGGTGGGGGGAACAGGCCTAGCATCTTTGTGTGAGTGTTTGGCAGCAGCGGGTGAGGAGGCTCTGGAGCCCTGAAATGTCCCACCCTGGTTGGTGTGGGTCATGTGCAAAGTGAATCCATGTGCCATTTGCACTAATCAATGCTCATCTCTCATTTTCAGGAGAAGAATGCTCAGAACGCAGCAGAGCGTGCGAGAACTGGCGGCGGCCAGGCACAGATCGCCATTCTTAGTCGGTTCGAGCAGGAGGCCCTGGATTTGGAGAGGCACCATGCGCCCAGGTCCACTGGTGTCGGTGAGGCTGGCGTGCCACGGCCAGGTATTTATGCCCAACAGTGAGGTCAACATTGTTTTCCTAACAGACACGACAGTGCTGAATGTTCAGTGATTGAAGTTTGCAACACGGCTTGACCATTGCTTATGGAAGGATGAGCGCATAATGATCCGGGGGACAGGGATACATTTTGTCATTGTCTCCACGTTAACTGATCGACTGTCCTTGTTCTTCCTTTCAACATCATCGGAGCCGGGCCGGGAGGAGGAGCAGCAGAGGCCCCCTCTCACACCTGAAGGGGCCTGAAGTCTCACCAGCATGACACTATTTCTGCGAGGCAGGCACCAGCGCAGATACTAGCACCTCGGTGGGAACTCGAACATTGCCTCGTGTCCCGGGGCACAGTGGTGAGGGCACTTCTCAGTTGCTGGAGGAGCTGGCAGAGACAGAGAGTGCCCATGGCACCAGCAGTCGGAGGACTGCAGGGGACCAGGCACATGCTCAGTTGGTGCATGATGATGTGCCTCTGGAGTCGTCTGCGATGCAGCAGAGGCAGGAAATACAGCCGGGTGTGTGGGAGCATCTGGGGGAGATACATGAGGCTATGCTTGGCTTGGTGTTCGTGGTGGAGGAGTCTAGGGGGACGATTGCCGAAGCAATGAGCCACATGTCCAAGCGCCATGCGTCCTCCATGGAGAGAGTGGCTCTGACCACAAAGCCCTCACAACGGCATTGACCTCAGCTGATCAGTGCCAGTGTGGGAGATGGTGTGGGCACCAAGTTTCCCAGCTCGGTGCCCATCCATCCACGGTGAGGAGGGAGGTCTGAAGAGACCTCACGTCAGCACAGCAGCTGCCCGGCGTCTCTGGCGTCTATGAGCGCAGCAGCTCCTCCGCTCCTCTGCCAGTGACCGCAGCATCTGGTGAGGCTGCGATGACTGGGGAGATGCCAGCTGTGGAACTGGCAGATCCCTCCTGGGCGGGTCCAGCACAGGCTCCATGGGCCAGAGGACGACCGCCAAGGTCATCGAGGCCAACAGAGTGAGCAGGCTGTCTCAGATGCCACTCCCAGCACTGGAGCAGCACCAAGACGTAGCGCCTGGAAACGTAAACATAAGGCACCTTAGGCACACCACGGGTTTATCACTGGTGCTTTTGTGTTGGCCCGAGATGAGGTCTTTATGATTTCCTTTTGTTTGGAATACCCTTGTCATTTTGTTTCATTAAGTTTCTTTGCCTGTGATATTAAATTCAGAGATGTGACCATGGCTGAGGGTGTCTCTTTTCTTTGGCATGTGCATGGTTTCCAAAAATGTTTTGAGTGCTTTGTGGGACATTCAGCTTTATTAACAAGGCCCTTAGTTGCTGTTCCTAATCTGGAAGATTTGGCACATGGGTATCGAGTATGGAGCCTACAGCCCAGGTTTGTCCTGGAGGCCTGTCTGCAGTGTGCTAGCTGAAGGTTCGTTGGATTAAAGCCTCCCGGGTGTCCCTGCCTCCCTGGAGTATACCCGGGTCAACGTCTAACCCCTCAGCATTTCCTTGTCTGTGCTCCTCCTTGCATGCACTCCTGGACTCATTGTGTGCAGCTGCAGCCACTGCATCGATGTCTTCATCGTCCACAGCATCCTCCCTTTCCAGCGCAAGATTGTGGAGAGTGCAGCATGCAACCGCTATCAGCGAGACACAATCTGGGGGGTATTGGAGTGCGCCCCCTGAGTGGTCCAGGCATCGGAAGTGCGTCTTGAGAAGACCGATGGCTCTCTCCACCACTGCCCTTATGGAGGCGTGGCTCCTATTGTACCGCTGCTCAGTTTCTGTTCTTGGATGGCGGAGAGGCATCATGAGTCACATTATGAGGGGGTTGCCCTTGTCACCCAGCAGCCATCCATCAAGCCGGGCTGGAGCACTGAAGAGCCCCGGCACCTGGATGTATCAGAGGATGTAGGCATCATGGGAGCTGCCTGGGTACCTTGCACAGACTTGTTGAATCAGCATCTTGTGATCACACACTATCTGCACGTTCATGGAGTGGAATCCCTTCCTGCTGGCGAAGGCACCGGGCTCACCTGCTGGCGCCTTGATGGCCACATGTGTGCAGTCTATAGCACCCTGGACGCGGGGGAAGCCAGTAATCATCGCGAAGCCTCGGGCTCACTGTGTCTGGCTTGCCTGGTCCCAACGGAAGTGGATGTTCACCCATACAGTTCGCAGAGATCTGAGGAGCAATCATCTGACAGATATAGTTGACCGTCTCCCTTGAGAGACGGAGCCTCCTTCGGCGCTGCACCTCAGACATATTAAGGTAGGTGCTTCGCCACCTGTAAACCCTGGCAGCAGGATAGTGGCATCTTCTGTGGCCCCTTCTGCCTTGGTCTACCTCCCGGCCATGTGCCCCTTGTGCCTGCACCTGTCCTCCCAAAGGTGGCTCCCCTCGAGGTTGAATGTGCACTCCTGGCCTTCTCACCCTTCTAGCCCTCCCTTCCTCCTCAGAGGAGGTTCCTCCAGTGGACAGTTCAGCTCCCATTCCCAGGCTATAGGAAGGCTTTCTGAAACCTGCAGGCCCAAAAAAGATTCCTCACTGCAGAGTGTTGACCTGAAGGTTAAGAGTCCAGACAAAGCAGCTGGCATGCGTTTGGAAGAATTGCAGATCACACAGGCACGTTTCAATAACTTTCAAAAAGCAATACTTGAGAGGCCACACTCGCGACCCCACTGAGCCCTCTTATCCCGCCCGTGGATGAGATTTACACAAATGTGTCCTGCCCGCCTGCCTGTTGCGCCCATGTGCCAACCCGAAGATTGCACAGCCCTTGAAAATTCGGTGTCGATTGGTGAGGCAAGGGCCTTAAGTGGCCAGTTAATTAATGGTGGGTGGGCAGCGGATATCATCACGCGCCTGCCCAACGGAATATCGTGATGGTGCGCAGTGATGTCGGGACGCTCGCCTGACATCACTGCACGTCATTTTACGTGTGGACATGCAGGACCCGCCTCCGCACGCCAACGGGAAAATTCTGCCCATAGAGTCATAGAGTTATACAGCACAGAGACAGGCCCTTTGGCCCATTGTGTCCGTGCCAGCCATCAAGCATCTATCTATTCTAATCACATTTTCCAGCACTTGGCCCTGTATGCTATGGTGTTTCATGTGCTCATCTCAAGACTTCTTAAATGTTGTGAGGGTTCCTGACCCCACCACCCCCTCAGTCAAGTGTGTTCCAGATTCCAACTACTCTCTGGAAGAAAACGCTTTTCCTCAAATCCCCTCTAAACCTCCTGCCCCTTACCTTAAATTTATGCCCCCTGGTTATTGACATCTCCACTAAGGGGAAAAGTTTCTTACTATCTACCCTTTCTTTTCCCTTTATAATTTTGTATACCCCTATCAGGTCCTCCCTCATCCTTCTCTGCTCTAAGGAAAACAACCCTAGCCTGTCCAGTCTCTCTTCATTGCTGCAACGCTCCAGCCCAGGCAACATCCTGGTGAATCTCCTCTGCACCCTCTCAGTGCAATCACATCCTTCCTATAGTGTGGCGACCAGAACTGCACACAGTACTCTAGCTGTGGCCTAACCAGCGTTTTATACAGCTCCAACGTAACTCCCCTGCTCTTATATTCTATGCCTTGGCTAATAAAGGCAAGTATCCCATATGCCTTCTTAATTACCTTATCTACCTGTGCTGCTGCCTTCAGGGATCTATGGACATCTACACCAAGGTCCCTCTGATCCTCTGTACTTCCTAGGGTCCTACCATTCATCATGTATTCCGCTGCCATGTTAGTCCTCCCAAGATGCATCACCGCACACTTCTCAGGATTAAATTCCATTTGCCACTGCTCTGCCCATCTTACCAGACCATCTATATCATCCTGTAATCTAAGGCTTTCCTCCTCACTATTTAAGACACCATCAATTTTCATGTCATCTGCAAACTTAACTGATCATACCTCCTGTATTCACGTCTAAATCATTAATGTACACGACAAAAAGCAAGGGTCCCAACACTGATTCCTGCAGTACATCACTCATCACAGGCTTCCAATTGCAATAACAACCTTCAACCATTACCCTCTGCCTCCTGAGACTTAGCCAATTTTGGATCCAATTTGCCAAATTACCCTGGATCCATGGGCTCTTACCTTCTTGACCATTCTCCCATGTGGGACCTCGTCAAAGGCCTTACTGAAGTCCATGTAGACTACATCAACTGCACTACCCTCATCTATGCAATTAGTCACCTCCTCGAAAAATTCAATCAAATTAGTTAGACACGATCTCCCCCTGACAAAGCCATGCTGACTATCCTTGACTAATCCCTGCCTCTCCAAATGGAAATTAATCCTGTCCCTCAGAATTTTTTACATTATTTTCTCTTCCACTGATGTTAGACTCGCTTGCCTATAATTACCTGGTTTATCCCTACTACACTTCTTGAATAATGGTACCGCATTCGCTGTCCTCCAGTCCCCTGGCACCAGTCCTGTGGTCAGAGAGGATTTGAAAATTAGTATCAGAGCCCCTTCAATCTCCTCCCTTGCCTCACATAGCAGCCTACCATACATCTCATCTGGGCCTGGGGATTTATCCAATATTAAGGCTGCTAAAACCGCTCACCTCCCTTTCAATGCTAATTTGTCCCCCTCCCTGATTTCTACACCTGTATCATCCTTCTTCATGGTGAACACAGGTGAAAAGTAATCATTTAAAACCTCACCTATGTCCTCCGGCTCCACGCACAGATTACCACTTTGGTTCCTAATGGGCCTTATTCTTCCCTGGTTATCCTCTTGCTCTTAATATATTTATAAAACGCCTTTGGATTTTCCTTTATCTTGCCTGCCAGTGTTTTTTCATGTCACCTCTTCGCTCTCCTAATTACTTTTTTAAGTAGCCCCCTACACGAGTGGGGGGCTGCGAGTCATTGAGATTGCAATCTATGAAGGCAGATGCAGTACGGTAGCAGCAGTAGTGACAGTGAGAGTAGCACAAGCAGCTGCAGCAGGGGGTGACATTGGAGAGTGTGACTTTACAAAAGCTCGAGCTCATTTTCTCTTTCTAAAAAAAACATTTCTTTTGCAATAATGACATTTAATGACTTTGTTGTACTTGAAACCATTTCTGTATCACGAGCTCAGCCTGTCACCATCTACCTTGGGTTTTGAAAGAATGAAAAGAGCTCAAGGCAAGTGAACAAAGATTATTGATACCGTCCTGTTGAATAAGAGGCTTTGATTTAGCCCAGAGTGGGATGTCGGAGATGACAATGTATTAAGAACGTTTGTAATGTAAATATCGTTAGTTAATAAAACTGGATCTCTCTGACTGTGCTGATCTCAACATGCTCTGCAGCAGTTGTCCATTTCTTACCCCACCTCCCCCTTTCCCCACCCCCTTCTGCTTCTGGATCTAAGCAGGATTAAATTCAATTGAGGTCGCACTCCTGATCCCAATGCCAACTGGAAAGCCAAGTTCTCTTTTTATCCATTTCCAATACTTCTGTACTGAAAATGTTCCAAGAACATTTTTAAAAACAATGTTATTTTGCATGCCCACTACTATTTGGCTCCTAGAGGCTGCCCGTAGCATCAACTTCCAATGGCTGGAGAGTCCAGGCTGTTCCTTGAGGAGTTAGCAATCCCAGTCTGTGTGAGAATGCTCCCATCTCTTTCCTCAACACCCTCCTCCCATCAGCACTTCAACTTCCTGCTGACGTTGCCCAGGATGGTACAATAAACATAGCTTCCCCCTTTCATGGAGACCCTTGGGCAGGGTTACTGACCCATCAGCATTGTCCTAGAGCCTCTGGGACTAGTCTCCTGGGCACTGCATGAATGTAGCATAAGAAATAGGAGCAGGAGTAGACCATTCAGCCCCTCGAGCCTACTCTTCCATTCATTAATATCATGCCTGCTCTGGTTGTGATCTCAATTCCACTTTCCTGCCTGTCCCTCATAACCTTTGACCCTCTTGTCAGTCAAAATCTGTCTAACTTAGCCTTGAATATATTCAATGACCCAGCCTCTACTGCTTTCTTGGGAAGAGAATTCCAAAGACTAATGACCATCTGAGAGAATAAATTCCTCCTCATTTCTGTTTTAAATGGGCAACCCCTTATCCTGAAACTAGGCCCCCGATTCGGGATCCCCCATGAGGGCAAAGAGCATGAGAAAAGAAATTGTAGCGCCTTTTTGAAATTTTCTATGAAGTCTTCTCTTGGAGATGAGGGAGAAAAGGCTGTTTTCCTGGGAGAGACTGTTGGTGGTGCGATGAAACCTCCAGGAATATGTTCGACTTGAGTTGGCAACCCTATGCTGGAAGGAACTGGCACCGAGGATGGGCACATTGTGGGGGTGATGGGGGGGCGGGTGCAGGGGAGAAGGGAGAAAGAAATGTAGCCATCCTGCAGATTGTCTTAAATTAAAGTGTGGAAGCCCTCTGCAGTCGAGGCTGTTTGCCTTCTAAGGGGAAGAGTTGGTGTAAGAAACTGGCAGCTGGTGGTACGAAACTGGGCTGGAGCGTTTCAGCTATGAAGAGAGACTGGAATAGGCTAGGGTTGTTTTCCTTAAGAGCACAGGAGGCTGAGGGGGGACCTGATAAAAGTATACAAAATTATGAGGGGCATAGATAGGGTCGATAGGAAGAAACTTTTCCCCTTAGCGGAGGTGTCAATAACCAGGGAGCATAGATTTAAGCTAAGGGGCAGGAGGTTTAGAGGGGATTTGAGGAAACATTTTTTCACCCAGAGGGTGGTTGGAATCTGGAACATATTGCTTGAATGGATGGTAGAGTCAGGAACCCCCACAGCATTTAAGAAGTATTTAGAAGAGCACTTGAAATGCCATAGCATATAGGGCTATGGGCCAAGTGCTGGAAAATGTGATTAGAATAGATAGGTGCTTGATGGCTGGCACAGACACGATGGGCCAAAGGGCCTGTTTCTGTGTGGTATAAATCTATGACTCTATGACTTTCTATATTCCTCTAGGGCCTCCGCTGTTTTCAGCCCTCTGTATCTGCCATAAGCCTCCTTTTTTTTCCTTATCCATCCTCTATATCCCTTGACATCCAGGCTTTTACCTTTTACCTTTACAGGAGCATGTTGGTCATGAATGCTCACTGTTTCCTTTTTGAATGACTCCCACTGCTCTGATGTAGACTTTCTCTCAAGTAGCTGCTCCCAGTCCACTTTGGCCAGATCCTGTCTTATCATATTGAAATCGGCCTTCCCCCAATTCAGGACCTTTATTTCCAGTCTATCTCTGTCCTTTTCCATAACTACCTTAAATCTTACAGAGTTATGGTCACTATCCCTGAAATGCTCCCCCACTGACACTTCTACCAATTGCCTGGCTTCATTCCCTAAGATTAGGTCCAGTGCCACCCCTTCTCTTGTAGGACTTTCTATGTGTTGGCTCAAAAAATACTCTTGGATGCACTTTAAGAATTCCACCCCCCCTAAGCCTTTCACACTAAGACTATCCCAGTTAATATTGGGGAAGTTGAAATCCCGTACTATTATTACCCTATTATTTTCACACTTCTCTGAGATTTGCCTACATATCTGCTCCTCTATCTCCCCCTGACAGTTTGGAGACCTATAGTACACTCCCAGAAAAATGATTGCCCCCTTTTTGTTTTGAAGTTCTACCCATATGGTCTCATTTGAGGAACCTTCTAAGATACCATCCCTCCTTACTGCAGTAATTGACTCTTTGATCAATAGTGCAATGCCACCTCCTCTTTTACACTACCTCCGTCACACCTGAAGATTCTCTACCCTGGAATACTGAGCTGCCAGTCCTGCCCTTCCCTCAAACAAGTCTCTGTGATAGCAACAATATCATATTCCCATGTGTTAACCAACGCCCTCAAATCATCTGCCTTACTTGTAAGACTCCTTGTGTTAAAATAGATGCAATCCAGCCTTGCATTATTCCTTGTGCCTTAACAGGTCTATATTTGCTCTGCCTTCCAGACTGACTTAGTTTCTCTTCTATATTTGGCTGTGCATCACCTCCTACTGTACCTCCACTCTGTATACCACACCCCTGCCAAATTAGTTTAAGCACCTCCAACAGCACTAGCAAACCTCCCCGTGAGGATGTTGGTCCCATTCTGGTTTGGGTGCAACCTGTGTGACTTGTACAGGCCCCACCTTTGCCAGAAACAAACCCAGTGATCCAGGAAACTAAAGCCTTCCCTCCTGCACCATCTCTTCAGCCATGCATTCATCCTCTCTGTCCTCCTATTCTTATACTCAATAGTACGTGGCACAGGGAGTAATCCAGAGATTACAACCTTTGAGGTCCTGCTTTTTAATCTTCTACCTAGCTTCCTAAATTCTTGTTGCAGGACCTCATCCCTCTTTCTACCTATGTTGTTGGTACCAGTGTGAATCACGGCCTCTGACTGTTCATGTTCACCCTCCCCATTCAGGGTGCCCTGCAGCTGTTCACTGACTGCCTCACCATCAACATCCTTGGGGTGGGGGGTGGGGGAGAGGGGGGGAGCTCATTAACCAAAAGCTTAATTGGAACAGTCACATAAATACAGTGACTACAAGAGCAGGTCAGAGGCTAGGAATCTTGCAGTGAGTAACTTACCTCCTGACTCCCCAAAGCCTGCCCACCATCTATAGGGCATAAATCAGTAGCGTGATGGATACTCTCTACTTTCCTGGATGAGTGCAGCTCCAAAAACACTCAAGAAGCTCAGCACCATCTGGAAAAATGCAGCTTGCTTGATTGGCACCACACCCACCACCTTAAACATTACTTTCCTCTACCACTCATACACAGTGGCAGCACTGTATACCAGCTACAAGGTGCACTGCAGCAACTTGCCAAGGCTTCTTCGACAGTTCCTTCCAAATCCTTGACCTCCACTGTGATGGAATCCGTAATTTTAAAGCTTGTATCATTTTGGGGTCAGACCCTAATTCAAAGTGAAACTGAACCTTCTAGGGGCACTAAAACTAAAACTAAAATGGAAATGGAGACAGAAACTGAAACGGAAACTTCAGGTTTCTGGGGAAACTGAAGTTTGTTGAAACCAGATAAAAAGACACAGAACCATCCGAGCTCAGACCCAGTTGTGCAGTGCAGGAAGGCTGAAGAAAATGAAGGATGAATCTGGGGGTGGAGATAAAGAAAATATAAGGTTATTGCTGCTGCTTCAGTTATTTTAAAGGAATTGACTGACCAGACTTGGCCATACAATGCACAGTGTGGATCCATACCATCAAGACTATCGTGAGCAGAGCTCAGGAGGTTCTGCAGGAGTGTGATATTTTGGTGAAGACTGTGCGCATGGAACTTAGGTTGATTAGGAGCTGCTGTCAGATGAGAATCAGTAGCTAAAACCTTGATGGAAAGGAGCCGAAATTTTACCTGAGGAAGTTCAGAGCTTTGAATGCCTTTGTGGTTGAAATTGGTGCCATATATGGAAAGTGGATTGCCCTGTAGATCCATGAGATCTACCTTTGTTGTATCTGCTATTTAATGTGTAATTTATAGTTTATATCAGCTGGTGTAACTGGGCAAAAGCCTTTTGTGATGGAGAGTACTTTGAGGTGATAGCTTTTTCTTTCTCGCTAGGAGCTTGGGTTGTTTCAGGAGTGCAGAAAACCAGCTATCCTGATACAATACCTAAGGGGCATCATTGTCATTGCTGCATAAAATTGGCAGAACATTGAAGGGTTATCAAAACTTTTCACAGCCAAAGAATGTGTTTCTTCAAAAGATTAATGATATTCTTTAAGACCTGTGACAGAGATTATGCCCCACACTGTGTGATCTCAAGACCTAATCTATGCCAGGAGATTGGGTTACAAACAGAAAATGCTGGAAAACCTCAGCAAGTCTGACAGCATCTGTGGGGAGAGAAACAGAGTTAACGTTTCAAGTCCAATGTGACTCTTCTTCAGAATGCAGGAGATTGGGTTAATGCTTCAACCAAAAGAAGAACTTCCCACAGTGCAGCACTTACTCAATCCCATATTGGATTGTCAGCCAGGATCACATGAGCAATTCTTGGAGCAGGCCTTGAATCCTCATCCCCTGAGTCAAGGCAAACATACTCTGAGCAGAACTGGCACAGCTGGGTGTGTCATTGTTTGAATCTTGTGTGGTGCACAATTTTTGAATCCAGAACCACAGCAAGTGATCTGTTTTCACAATGACAATTGGCCCAAATCTTGCCAGAAAAATAATGGTGTGTTAATGACACAAACGATTATTAATGCACGAATCAACCAGCAAATCTGGGAATTAAGAGAAACACCATGAGAGGTGAATTGCCTAGCCTTGTGGTTGATTTATAGCGCTTCACCATTTGCTTTGAGCAGGCAGCATTTTGCCCTAGGACTCCCCATTATTTTTTGGAACTTTCTGAATTTACACATTAATTTTCTATGAAACTTGCCACAGAAAGTTCAGGCTGATAATTATGACTGTAATTACCCTTAAAACAATGTGATGATTATTAATGCAAACCCAATCAACTGCCCTTCCCCAAAAGTGGACAAGTTAAACTTTTGAGTTTCATTCTAGCATGTAATAAATTGTGCTTAGAGATTTCAAACATTTCAATTTTTTTTTTCTTTTCCTTTCTTTTTTTTAACCTAATCTTTCTTTTCTTATCTTTATTTTGCTTTAAGTACTTGATTGGGCTCTAATTTACCCTCCTTCTCCGTCACTCCTGCATCTTTCTCAATTCTTAGATTTCATTGTTTAAGGAGATAGATCAGTGCTTCTCATATTTTTCAATTTGACCCCATTGTAACACCTGAAAATTATTGTGACTCCAGATGCCAGCAAAAACAAGACAGCAATAAAACAGCATAATAACATTTGGTATATAATTATTAAAGTTTGATTATAGATCAATATACAATAATACATCATATAAATATGAAAATCTATATTTTAAAGCACTTTGTAAAAATTATATTGTTTTATGAATTCATGTAGGTTACATACAAGCATGTAAATATGAATTAGGAGCAGGAGTGGACCATTCAGCCCCTTGAGCCTGCTCTGTCATTTGACAAGGTCATGGCTGATGTGATTGTGGCCTCAATTGTAAAGATGCATTTGATCTCTCACTAAGAGGTCTTGACACTTGTATGTTTAAACATAAACCATTTATTGTTAACCCATAACTATGTATACACCCCAGATACTGCCATGCATGGGTGCTATCTCCATAATGGCTCCTTCCAGACTCTACTCCCAAAATCAACTATCATGTGATTCTATACATCATAACGTGGGCGATACTATTCTCCAGTCCCACATTAACCCTTGCTTTGCCGAACGCCTTTGTAGTAATTATGGTTTTATTTAGTGTGTAATGTACCTTTAAGAATAAAACTTGTTAAGGAAGATCACATGATCTATAGTAACCAATAGAAGCGTAGTGTGGGCTACCTCAGTAGTCAGTAGTATTGAGATAGAGTTGGCGTTGAAAGCACACATGTAGTTGCTGCTGAGTACCTTGTAAATAAACTTTAGCTTTCCACCCAAGAAGTGTCTGCTAGTCAACTCTATCAATAGTACCAACTTGGCCACTCACGTTTATATTACAATGGCATGCTATTACCATATACAACACCCTTCATATTTTTAAAAGAATCTTTCCTCCCTTCCAATGCAATCTTTACTTGCTATCTTTTATCCCCACTCAAGTCTCTGACATTATAAATTCAGGCAGTCTTGAGGTTTAACAATTCTTCCCCATTTCGGTCTGTCAGCTTTGGAGGAACAGTAGACTCAGTTGCTTTGGGTTGACTTTGTCGGCTTTGCGTTGATATTGTAGGACTCTGTATTTCTGGTTCTTGGTCGTCTCCATTCGATTCACTTTTTGCACACCTTGTGTTTCTCTTTATCGACAACCTGTTTGCTTTGTTTGGACACAGTGGATGGAATCATCCCAGATTTGCACTAAGTGTGGTAGCGGATGGGAAAAAGAACATTTTACCCGCTGCCCGCAATAGCGGCTTTTCACGCTTTATCATCCCAACCCTGCCTCATTAATCATGCATGCCTGGGAAACACGCCGTTTTGATGGTGGGCGGGCTCCCATTTGCCTGCCATGCAGTCACCTTGCTGTTTCCTCACGCCAAGTGCCATAATTAAAGTGTAGTCGCACGCACACCTTTCAGTGCTTCCAGCCCAGACTGCTGCACAGAAGACATGGCCTCAAAAGGCAAGAAGGCTGCAGCCTCCTGATTCAGTGATGCGTCCCTGGAATGTCTTTTAGACACTGTGGAGGCCCACTGTGATGTCTTCTACCCCCTCTCTGGCCGCAGGAGGGGGAGCAATATCACCACTCTGGCTTGGTCGGCAATGGCAGTGATGATCAGTGCCAATGCTGCACAGAAGAAGTTAGCCATCTAATGCAGGAAGACGATGAATGATATCATCTGTGCTGCCAGGGTAAGGCAACTACCTCATCACTCTAAACCCACACACTGTCATGAAGCTATTAATGTATATTTTGGAAAACATTTTGCTTTGAAAATATGGGTTTAATCTGCGTGCATGTCTTAATTGGATTAAAGCCAGCTAGTCTGGGTGCTTTGATATGTACTAGTTTTGATATGTAAGAGAGATAGCATGCATTTGCTTTTTTGAATAGAGCATTCAAGAAGTAGGGTGAAAATTGATGCCTATCTAGCAGCTACCAAGTAATATGTTTATATCATTAATAAAATTGGTATTATGAAAGGGGTTTCATTGTTAAAAGGTGAAGTTCAAAGAGGTTGTTGATACAATGAGAATTAACATTCAATGGGGCTGGTAGATATAACTTCAGTAGTTTTCGATGTGCAGAGCAGAGGCAATGTAAGATCAAAAGGCAGCTGACTCCACAGTGAAAAGAACCTTATTTTGAATTCGTAAAGTGAAAATGCTTTGCCTGGTGTTTGGTTAAGTCTATGGGTTGCTGTTGCCTTAATGGAAATTAGTTTGGGAATTTGTTAAAAGTTATGATAGTAGTAATCTGTAGCCATGTGTATAACCTGTGTAAATTAATAAAATGTTTCATTTAGTTTAATGTAAAACCTCGAGAACTAGTGGTCTGATTCCTGAGTTTAGAGTCGCATCTCAAACATAATACTTAAAATTATTGGTTATGACAGTTGTTTAAAGTTTCCTCTGGGATTTTTTAAATAACTCAGCTTTACCAACTGCATCAGTCATAACACACACCCAAGCCCATCACACATTCACTGGCATCTCACTCACTGCCAACTCAAGGGACATCACCACTCACTATCTCACACACATCCTCACATCTCCATCTGGACTCATCTCCTCAGCCCTCACCATCTTGAGGCCATTTGCACAGATCAACTTGTGCCCCCCTCCCCCCCCACACACCCTGGGATACCACCCCCCTTCCCCAGGACAGCCCTCACCCTGCAGCCTCTTCCCTTGCCTGAGGCCACTTCTCCCCCTTCCCCAAGCAAGCCCTAGCCCTGAAGCTGTTGAACAGCCCACCCCGCCCCCTGCCTTATGGCTGGTCTAGGTAGAGACCTGCCTGTGAGCCCCTCTAAAAGTGCTGTGGTGCTGTCAGTGAAGCCTGGCACTGATGACCGCGACTGCTGCCTGAAGCAAAGTCGGCAAACAAACCTCGAAGTCCTGAGTGAAGTGCAGCTCACCAGGTGCTCGCCGCTTATGTACAGTTGCGAAACACATCGGCATGCCATAGCACTGACATGCTTGGATGATTCCGGCAAACTGGGCTTATAATAATATGCATATGTATTTCAGTGAAATTCCTGACATCCAATGGTGGGAAACGCAGCCCACCATTGATGGGTAGAGTGGACGATCGCAAACTGTTTTCACGACATCGTGAAACTGATTTTTGGCCTTCTCAGCATATTGTCCGCTCATGCCACCAAACACGCCAACGGGCACGGAAAATTCTGCCCGGTGGATTTGTCTCATTCCCTCCAAAGGGAATGTGCACTCCATTCATTCCTAGAATGGACTCAAAGTTTCTTTTTCCAGGGGGAGGCCACCATGTTCTCGCTGGTCATTGACTTTTCACAAATGGAGCTTTCGTTGCCACTTGTTTCACAATTTCAGTCAAACATTTGTTTGCTGTTTATTCTCAAATCATTTTGCAAGCTTATGAATCTTGAAGGCCAGGAAAACCGAACCAATCATTGTTACGCATCAAGTAAATGGAGAGCCTCTGCTCATGGAGGTGGACACAGGAGCATCGACTACAGTGGTGGGAGAACACATCTTTAATACCTCAGAGAAGGTACCCAGCCATTGAGTTTGGAGAAAACTGCAGCTCAGTTAAAAACATACACAGGAAAAGTCATACAGGTGAAAGGCACCACCTCTGTACCTGTATCATACAGACAACAGACAGCTCAGATGCCAATAATTGTAACTGGAGAAGGACCTAGCCTTCTGGGCCATGATTGGTTGAAGGAAATCAAACTAAATTGGTCAGAAATTTTTCAGGTCAGGACAAGAAGAAATTCTGAGTTGCCAAGGAAATATGATGGTGTCTTTTGGAATGAGATGGAAGAACTGAAGGACCTTCACAGGAAGCAAGGATTCCTCAGGTCAGAATTGGTTCCACGGGAAAATCAGAAAAAGAGGCCAAACAAATACAGTGCCGCTCTGAACCAACTGAAGAAACAGTTGGAAAAAAAAGATCAATGTTCAATGTTCCAAGAGGAAGCCAAAAGATACAAAAGAGAGACAGAAGAACTGAAGAATCAGTTGATTAAGGCAAAAGAGGCATTAGACAGAAAAGTCACAGAACATTCCAAGATGCAAACTCAACCCCCAATTTGAACCAAGTTAAGATTTCACCTGAGAGAAATGTGGCCGACTGTGAAATCAAAATGAAAGGTGAGACAAAACCCTATGGCAAACACAAGAAGAAAAAACAGAAGTCAAATGTGAAAGACCAATAGGATATGTATCCAGATAGGATATGTATGCAGTTGAGAAAGGATACTCACAAATTGAACAACAAGGCCTTTCTATTGCCTTTGGAGTAAAGAAGCAGCATCAATATTTACACGGTCAACACTTTACCATAGTGTCAGATCACAAATCACTGTTAGGATTGTTTAGTGAAGATAAGGCAATCCCACCGATAGGCTCTTCTAGAATTCAAAGATGGACTTTAATATTGTCGGCATACGAGTACTTTTATGCACCGTCGGGATGTGCATATAGCAAATGCAGACGCCCTCAGTTATCTCCCTTTGCCAGATGGCATTACACACGTACTAGTATCTCAAGAGGTAGTACTTGCATTAAATTTCTTGGAGCCCTCACCTGTCTGCATGAGACAGATAAGGAATTGGACAAATCAGGATCCAATTTTAGCAAGAGTCCATGAACAAGTATTACAAGGATGGTTCAATGCACAAGTTCCTGAAGAATTGAAACCATTCTTTGCACGTAGATCCAAACTGAGTTGTCAAGATGGTATCTTATTATGGGGAGCAAGAGTCGTTAACCCTGTCCAAGGAAGAGAACCATTATTAGAAGAACTTCATAGCGTGTATCCTGGAATTTCAAAAATGAAGATGCTCACACGAAGTTATATCTGGTGGCCAGATGTAGACAGTGATATAGAAAACATGGCGAAACACTGTTCACAGTGCCAGCAAGAGCAGAAGTTGCCCGTTTCAGCCCCAATGTATACATGGGAGTGACTTGGTCGACCCTGGGTTAGACTACATATAGACTATGCAGATCCATTTCTAGGTACTATGTTTCTTGTGATTATTGATGCACATTCCAAATGGATGGACATGTTTCACTAGCTTTCACAAGCACTGAATTCCAAAGATTTGTGAACCTAAATGGGGTTAAACACGTCAGAAAAGCACCACACCATCTATCTTCTAATGACTTGGTGAAAAGAGTCTTCATGCCTTTAAAACAGGCATGAAGAAACTATCAGAGGGAACATTAGCAACACAAATTTCAAGATTCCTGTTCAGCTATCATACAACTCCTCACGCGACCACTAAGACCTTCAGAATTGTTGATGAAGTGCCGACTTTGTACGAGATTGAGTCTAGTGTTCCCCAATTCAGAGGGGAAGGTGGAGAGAAGCCAGGGTAGTCAGAAAGTGAATCATGACATTCACAGTAAAGGTCGAGAGTTTACTGTGGGAGAGACAGTTTTTAGTACGAAATTTTGCAACTGGACCGAGATGGGTCCCTCCTACAATGTCTCTGAAACAGGACTGTTATCTTATCAGGCAGAAATGGAAAACAGGATTGTTAGGAAACATCCTGTTTTCCACTTCTATGTGATAAGATAACGGTCCTGTTTTAGAGATGATTGCACCCATCTCAGTCCAGTTGCAAAATTTTGATAAACCTTTCAACAATCAGTTAATCCATCTGAAATCCAAGTCCAAATTTTGACACCTGAAGTGCCAGATCGACAAAAAAGAGACATACCAGATGTCTCTACTGAAGTAAATAACTCTGAACAGCCATTGCCTAGGGATGTCCCTGAAGTTGCAGCTCCTGTGCATGCCAATCCAATGGAAGAACCTCCTGTTGTAGAGTTGCATTGCTCTACCCGAATCCAAAAACATCCTCAAAGACTGAATTTATAATGGCATGAACTGTATATAATTATATATAATATGGGTTCAGATATTTTGTAAATAAGAGAGGAAAACAAAAGTAAAGGGTGAGGAATGTAATGATTGCAAGTTAAACCATTTCTTACTGTTATGGGGATCATGTGGCTGTATAGACCAATCAGAGCTAAGCGCGGGGAATCTAAAGGGCAGGCTTTTTAGCCTTGGTCCTGGAACGAGCATGTAGCCTCCTCTGCAGTCCATTAATAAAGTTCACTGTTCCTTACAAGAAACCCTGTCCTGCACTCTCCAAGTTTATTACACTTATCCTATATAAACTTGAGTTTTTCTGTTGCCTGTATCCTAGCCCACATTGAGTCCTACTCACCCATCAACCCTGTGCTTGCTGATCTACATTGGATCCTGGTCCACTAACATCCCAATTTCTAAATTCTCATATTTGGACTGGATTTTTAGCTCCCACCGGGGCTGAGTATGGAGATGGTCAGACACGGAGTTTCATGCCGCAGGCTTATGGGTCAGTTCCCCAGCTCCATTCCATCCTTGGGCCAATTTCCCAGAGGCGGAATTGGGTGGGCGAGAGGGTGGAGGGGGGGAATTGTGCAGTGGGGATACCCCCAACTAATGGGTGTAGCCAATTGTCCCAGTTAAAAACCTGTTAACGGAGGCCAAATGGGATTTTCCAGTTGACCTGCAGGTTTCCGGAGGCGTTGGGAGACAGTTTAGCTGCCTGGGGGTGGTCTCTGGGAGGCAAACCAGGGACTTGCACTCCAGGCAGAATTAAAAGCTCTCCCTGCCTGCCTGGGTTCAGCAGCAGCCACAGGCTGCCCTGTGGAAGGGTTACTCTCCCACATTGGTGGTTGCAAAGGCAATTTTTTATTTTACGTTTTTAAAAGTTGAAGGAAGGGCACCTCCATTTTGAAGCACCCTTTCTCTCACTTACTGCCATGGCATCCTGCTGCTTCTTTACAGCTGGAAGGCATCTGGTTGGCCTTCCAGCTTCGAGAGCCTGTCTGCCATCCTTAATTGGGCAGCAAACCCACCCTCTGGCAGTTAATTGGCCGCTCTGGGGAAGATCACATTGAGTAACTGTTCCCCACAGAGTGCAGATTTCTGACCCCACTTGAGCCTGATGGTGGGATTCCTCTTGGGTTCAAATCCCAGCATGGTCTCACTGCTCCCTATCCTTGTAAGCTCCACCATCTTTATGTCAGTTTTATGAGAGGTTTTGAGAGAGTTAATAGGGAGAAACTGTTTTCACTGGCATGAGGACACAGATTTAAGATTATTGGCAAAAGAACCAAGTGTGAAATGATGAGATTTTTATTTGTGCAATGGGTTGTTATGATCTGGAATGCACTGTCTGAAAGGGTAGTGAAAGCAGATTCAATAGTAACTCTCCAAAGAGAGTTGGATATATACTCAAAAAGGAATATATTTACAGGATGTGTGAAGCAAAAAAGAGATGCTACAGAGAGACAGAAGGGAACTACTTTCAATATATGGCATTGTCCGCAGGAGTATCCTAGATTTTTGTTAGATAAGGATATTAAGTGGGGCTCCTGAGCCACATCAGGTGATGCTTAACACAGAGTTGACGACCATGGTGCAAACTATTGTCTTATGAGGTGGAAGGCTGCCACCAAGGGTATTAAGGGATATGAAACCATGTCAGGTAAGTGAAATTAAGCCATGGACCAGCAATGCATGTGAGACTGAATTGCCTACATTCCTATATTTTTAACCTCAGGTGATTTCCCCCCATCTATAATATTCTTGGTTGCGTTTGCTTAATAGAAAATATTTACTGAGTCTGCAGAGGTAAATAAAACACTAACTTTATTGGAACACATTTTACTATGGGCTACATCTTACCATGAGATTGGAAAAGAGAGGGAGCAAGATCATGTGATATTGCATCACTTCCTGTGATGATGTACACGGTATCTGATTAGCATATACACAATTAGAATTAACCCCTTAAACTACATTTCCCCTCAAGTCTCTGGCTTCTATTTCCATATTGTGAAGATCAAACAAACCACGACTTTAACTTTGGCTTGTTACAGTTCTTAATTTTGTTTTCTTCTCTTGGGTCCTCTTCTTTCCTCCATTCCTTTTTTAATATAAGGATAATTGCTGTGGCATTCAGATCTCCACTGTGATGATGTATATAGTATCTGATTAGCATATACACAGTGACAATACTACACCACCTTGCCATCACAGTGACACTGTGTTCACTCGTTATAACATCCATTCAAAGCTTCCTCTTTTACATCATTGCAGGTTCTTTTTTCTTCCTTTCTTTCTCTCAGAAAGCCTAATTAGATTCATGGATTGTAAGGGCAACATGGAACCAGTAAAACGGTTTTTTTATTGATAAATTGCAAATGTGAGCCCCTTGATAAAAACTTACAATTTAAAATGAACGAGCAGCAACTTGTGCAAAGGTTTTTTTAATAGTTTGTTATCCGTGATAGTGAAGATAGAGGGGTTAAGACACAACAGCTTCTGGTTTTCATTCCAGTGCGTTAGGCTGCCTGCACAAAACCTCCTCTAGAGAGGCAGTTTGCTTGTAAACGTATTAATATATTAATCTCTCAATTAGAGTGATATTGACAGTTTTTTAAAACTTTAACTTTGGGTTCACGGGTTTCCTAGGTTTCTTGGAACTTGCCAGTGAAAACAAAGCAAACACATATGGCAATTGAGAGAGCTGAAGTAATCTCAGGCAAAAAGTCAATAAATACTCAGTTGTCACTTCTGCTTCCTTACCTGTAAGTGGGAAAGGGTTTGCTCACAGTGATTTTGCTAAGCTCTTCAGAGGTTTCTTCAACACTTTCAAGGTGTTATCTACACTTTGGAAGTTTGGAGGTCTGATCTGCACTTTGGAGGTTTGATCTACCAGACCAGGATGCGTGAGTGCCTCATAAATTGGCTTAGAATAGACCGCAGGTGAGGACCAAGACAACCAGCAAGAGTGCCAGCAGCTGCTTGCTGATTGACAGAGGGAAGGGAGCAGCAGAGCGGTTCAGTTTGCAGGATATCATGCACAGAGTGTACAGGCAGAGGATAATCTTCAACAGATCTCAATCGCAGTGTGTCAGGAGGTTCAGGGTGTTGCGTCTGATGATAGCAGATATTTAAAGCCTGCTAAATAAGACCTGCTGTCAGCTGGATCCGCTAAGTGACCGTCAAAGCCACAACTGCCTTCAACCTTTTTGCCTCTGGATCTTTCCAGGTCCCTGCTGGAGACATTTGTAGGATCTTCCAGTCAGCAGCATAGAAATGCCTAAGACAGGGGACTGGTGGCTTGTTTGCTAAGACCAGCAATTATGTTAGCTTTGCCTGCAATAAAGCCAGTCAGAATGAGAGGATGCTCGGATTGTCAGCTCTGGCTCACTTTCCACAGATGCAGGGCATCATCAATAGCGTAAAGATGACAATTAAGGCATCACCAGATTACCCAGCAGTGTTTGCCAACTGTGAGGGCTTACACTCCATTAATGTGCAGCTGGTGTGCAACCACTGGTTTATATGTGTGTGTGCAAGATTCCCAGGCAGATGGCATGATGCTTTCACCCTGCAGTAGCCCTTTCTCACAAATATCTTTGCACCTGGAAGCAGAGTTACCACTGTTTGCTTGGAGACATTGGATACCCATTTGAAATGTGGTTGCTCACACCTCTCATTAACCCAAGGAGTGAGACCCAGGAGCAGTATGATGATTGCCGTATCACCACTAAATGTGTCATCAAACAACCATTGGCATGCTAAAGATGTGGTTCAGGTGCTCAGACAGAACTGGAAGTGCTCTTCAGTGCACACCAGATGGTCATAGTGTGTAGCGCTCTGTACAACATTACACAGCAGAGAGATTTGGACCTGAAGGACGACCAAGGCACAGAATGGAGAGCCCCTTCAGAGGAGGAGGGTGGGGAGCTAGGAGGAGTGCAATACACCATCAGCCACGTATGTTGCTGATGGGTTGTCCTGATTATTGCGAGGTTCACTGGTTCCATCAATCCACCCATCCCACAGCCTCAACAAAAGCCACTTTTCCTCCCCATTCTCATCTATGTCACTGACTTAAAGCAGACTTGCAAACAACAAAGCATCCCTTTCACTAGTCCCCATTGTTCAATGTCAATTCATCCTCAAACAACTGAAAGGCCATTTGCCAATCAGCAACCAAGAATGGGCAACATGGAAAAGTGCTGCAAAACAATAATAATTATGTGCTTCAGATGATGAAACCATTTAACAAAACTGCACTGTACAACTGATCCATGTGCATGCTCTTGTGAAATTACAAATAGTAATTCTTCTTTTTCCTAATCCTTCTACATTGTGCTGTTGTCCTCTGGAATTTGAAGCCCATGAGGGCCCTGGTTAAATATTGCTCCACTTGAGTCTGTGCAGCCACTTTGTACACAGCAAGATGGCATGATAAACAAGGTTTAAATCCAAAATCAATAATGTTGACGTGAAAAAGTCCCATTTTTTACATACACCCACAGGTTACAACCATCCATTGCAAACTACATTTGAAGCAGGTGAGTGAATCTTTGAGACAAACCCTTAAATCAGTGGCCGGAATTTTCCAGCCCCGTTTCCATTGAAACCTCCGTTCACATTGGCGGGACTGGAAATCCCGCCGGCGTGAGGGGTTGGAAAATTCTGGCCCATGCTTTGAATAAAGGGCATTTGACCTGTTAGCTTCTTTCATCATTGGGAAAAAGCTAGAATCTATTATTAAGGAGGTAGTAACACAACACTTAGAAAATCATAATCCAGTCAGACAGAGTCACCATGGTTTTTTGAAAGGGAAATTGTATTTCACAAATTTCTGAGAGTTCTTTGAGGATGTAACAGGCATGGTGAATAAAAGGCAGCCAGTAGATGTAGTGTATTTGGATTTTCAAAAGCATTTGATCAGGTGTTACAGAAAAGGTTACTGCACAAGATAAGAGCTCATGGCATTGAGGGTGATATAGTAGCATGGATCGAGGATTGACTAATGGATAGGAAATAGGTAGGATAAATGGGTCATTTTCAGGTTGGCAAATTGTAACTAGTGGAGTGCTGCAAGGGATCAGTGCTGGAGCCTCAACTATTTACAATCTATGTTAACTGGGATGAAGGGACAGACTGTATTGTAGTCAAATTTGTTGATGATACAAAGTAAGGTAGGAAAGCAAGTTGTGAGGGAAAAAAAAGAGTCCATAAAGGGATATAGACGGGTTAAGCGAGCGGGCAAAAAATTTGGCAGCTGGAGTATAATATGGGAAATTGTGAGGTTGTCTATTTTGGTGGGAAGAATAGAAAAGTAGAATATTATTTAAATAGAGAGAAATCTGTTGTACAGAGGGATCAAGGTGTTTTTGTACATGAATCACAAAATGTTAGCATGCAGGTATAGTAAGTAATTAGGAAGGCAAATAGAATGTTCATCTTTATTGCAAGGTGTATGAAATATAAAAGTGGGGAAGTCTTGCTACAACTGTACAGGGCATTGGTGAGACTGCACCTGGTGTACTGTGTACAGTTTTGGTCTCCATTACTTAAGGAAGAAAACATTTGCATTGGAAGCCGTTCAGAGAAGATTCAATTTGGCTGATTCCTGGAATGAAGGGGTTGTCTTATGAGGAAAGGTGGAGCAGGTTAGGCCTCTACTCATTGGAGTTTAGAAGAATGAGAGATGATATTATTGAAAGATATAACATTCTGAGAGGGATTGATAGGGTAGGTGCTGGGAGGATATTTCCTCTTGTAGGGGAATCTAGAATGAGGGGGCATTGTTTCAAAATAAGGGTCTCCCATTTAAGATGGAAATGGGGAAGAATTTACTTTCTCAGAAGGTCATTAGTCTTTGGAGTTCTCTTCCTAGCGAACAGGGGAGGCTGGGTCAGTGAATGTATTCAAGGCTGAGTTAGATTTTTGATTGAAAAGCGAATTAAGGGTTATGGGAGACAGGCAAGAAAGTGCAGTTAAGTCCACAATCAGATCAGCTATAACCTTATTGAATGGTGGACCAGGCCTGATGAGCCAAATGGCCTACTCCTGGTCTTATTTTTTATGATCTTATCAAGAATTATTTGTACTTGATAGTCCGTAAATCTTTATTACTGAAAAGCCTACGTTTATTTATATTACTTTGTCATTGATTTAAAGGCATACCCCCTATGTTTAGCCATAACACTAATCTGTTAAAAGGTTCCGATTAAGAGGCTATTTTGATCCATTTGATCATATTCTCCAGAGCACAACCCCATCTCTTTCCCATTACAACAGCTTGTTATTTCTCAAATGAGTAGAGTGTTCTGTACTAGCCAACAATGTAAAGCTCTTTGTATAATTTTCAAATGTTGAAATAATTTGTTTGGTCAGAGTTTTTCCCTAAACTCCAATTTGGTGCTAGCCACGGCTTAGTGGTAGGAAAGTAAGTTGTCAAGAGGAGGTAAAGAGTCTACAAAGAGAAATAGATTTAGTTAAGTGAGTGAAGTCACCTCTTTTGAATGCTGCAGTGTAAATGTAAGGAAAAAGTCAGTATGTAATTCCATCAGCTCCATTTGTGAACCAGTAGAAAAAAAGGTTTTTAAGATCTTTTTAGATTTGTGCATGTATGAGATTGATCAGATAACTTGAAAATACATTCCTATTGTTCTACGCTGGAGTGATAAATAAATGAATTGAAGGTTAGAGGCAGAATGTTGATCTTCACTCCACAGTTTTGGGACAAAGTATTTAATTAATCCTTAAATACAGCAGAAATGCTGCTGAGATGGCTAAGTATAAAGTCTGGCTTAATCAGACACTGGTAGAAATTTGTCTCAGGTGATGGGGCAAAATGGGTGTTATTGGATTGGCTGCCTAATATGCAGAACCTGATATTCAGTTACACTACAGTTAATGGGAATGAGGTGTCAGCTGTGGCTCAGTTCATAGCACCCTCGCCTTTGAATCAGAAGGTTGTGGGTTCATGTCCCACTCCCGGAAACCAAGAACTGTGAATGTACTCGAAAGAGTTACATGCGATCTGTTGATAACTCGAAAGAGTTACAGTTAATGGGATTAAATATAAGGTGCTGCACTGAACGGATCTCTGGTCTGATACCATCGGTTTTGCACCACCTCCTGAGACAAATTTCTACTCCATTGTCTCAAAAAGTTTTTACTTCTATCAACAGTGCTGTTCTCACTAAAATACTCTACTGGATAAACTTTCACTTACTACGGATCATGTTTTATCCAGCTCTACCCTGATAGCTTTATAGATACACCCAAAATATATTCTTATATATGTAGCAAGGTGTCCTGATTCTGCTGTGTGAAGGGGATAGAAGTGGCCCTTTACACGGAGGCAAATATAAGGATGATAACTGAGAGGTTATAGTTAACTGGAAAGACTGAACAGGCTGGGACTCTTGTCCAGAAAAGAAATGGTTGAGGGTGACATAATAGAGCTCTTAAAAATTAAGAAGGGGTTTGATAAGGTGGATGTTTCCACTTGTGGGGGGTCCAAATCTAGAGGATAAAGGATCGTTGCTAATAAATTCAAAAAGCAAGTCAGGAGAAACTTATTTACCCAGAGAGTAGTTAGAATATGGAAATTCCTACTACAGGGAATAGTTCAGATGAATAGCTTAGATGCTAGATATGTACATGAGTGGGGAAGAAATAGAAGGATATGCAGATAGAGTTGGATGAAGCAGGGTAGAAGGAAGCATGGGAGCATAAACACTGGCATAGACCATTTGGGCCAAATGGCCTCTTTCTGTGCTGTAAATTCTATGTAATTCTAAGTAAATCATCCTCCTGTGAAGAAATGGAAATGCTGCTGAATTTCACGCATTGTGGCAGGGTACATGAAAGGGCTGATCAAATCCAAATCTAGTGCCTATCCCTATTTACTAATAAATTCAACGTGGTTTTCTAAAGCTCCGTGTTTGTTCTGCTTCTTCTCTTCTTGTTCAGGTTACTCAAACCAGTGGTCTCCCATGCAGTCACAATTCCACTCCTTGCTGCACAGCCAGCACCACTGAAAGTGGCAAGAAGTTCTGGGACATTTCATATGCATGCAGCCTCCTGTGATGGGAAGAAGTAAGTGGTCAGATACATGAAACAAATACCTTACATATCAATAAAACAAACAAATTGGATAATATGAGGGATGGGATAGCGGTGATTTTCTTTTTTGGATACCCAAAGAGTGCACAGTTTCTGGATGCAAAGCATAGGAACAAAAAAAAAGGGAAGGTCCATTATCCAGGGTCTCCAGCCTCTTAGGATCCCCAGAGAGAGGGAATACAGAGCGGCTAGACTCCTAGGCAGGACATTCAAACAAAGCAGCCAGGAAGCAGAGGTCAAGTCAAGGTAGTTATGCTGAGGATAATCCCCTGAGGACCTCTGCAGCAGTGCCTAGGAGCTGTGACAATTTGCTTCTCAAGACCACTGGAAGGTTTTCTGTCTGACCCACGTTGAGTTCAGTTTCACTAGGGTTGTATATTTGATTGACTGCTAGTCTAACCTCTCCAATGGCATTTAGTTCTCATGTCCATGTCTGGATCGAGGCTGTGCTGAGATCTGGAGCCAACTGAGAAACCAACTGAACATTGGTGAGTAGGTGTTGCTTGATGATAGCATTGATGACTCTTTCAATCAATGACTGGAAGGTTGATAGGGCGGTAATTTTGTGGGCTGGATTTATCCTAATTGTGGAAATACCTTGGCCATTTTCTACATTGTTAGGCAAATAATAGTTGCACTGGAACAATTTGGCCAGGGAAGAGGTTATCGCAGGTCTACAGCCAGGACTGTGTCAAAGCTGAAGAGGACTTTGCAGGCCTAACTGGCCTGAGATTACCTAAGTCTTGTTCTGAGCCACTGCAACTGAGTGGTTCTGTTGGCCACTTCAAAGAGTATTAACAGTCAATCACATAGTGCGTATGGCAGAGTAGGTAGAAGTTGCGGACTCCCTTCCCTGAAGGACACTAATGAACTAATTGGATACTTACAACAAAATTGAAGGTTTCATGGTCATTATTCCCATATGTCAAAGTTGGATTCATAACTTGCCATGGTTGGATTTGAGCTCCGGTTTGCTACTCCAATAGCATAGCCTTTATGTTATTGTACCCAGGAATCTTTTTGGAAGCCAGTTAACAGAGGTTGTTTTCACAGTTTATAAAATTGTGAATATTTTATAATATCTGCCATTTTGAAAATTGATAGGTAAATACTTCTAACCTTTTCAACCTTTGCAAATCATGTGGAATGATGTTTACCAGAATGATAGCAGAACTAAAAGGCTTAAATTATGAGATCAGGAAAGTATGGAAGAGGTGTTTAAGATGATTAAGGAACTTAATAGGGTAGATTAATTAATTCCACTGGTGGGGAGTTCAGAACAAGGGGGCGTAACTTTATTTTTTTTCTTTCAAATGCAAGGCCAGCATTTGTTGCTCATCCCTAATTGCCCTTGATAAGGTGCTGGTAAGTCACCTTCATGAGCCACTGCAGTCCATCTGCTGTATACATCCCCAGTGCTGTTTGGAAGGGAGTTTCAGGATTTTGACCCAGCAACAGTGAAGGAACTGTGCTATAGTTCCAAGTCAGGATGGCGTGTGGCTCAGAGGGGAACTTGCAAGTGATGGCTTTCCCATGCATCTCCTGCCATTGTTCTTCTAAGTGGTAGAGGTCGTGGGTTTGGAAGGTGCTGTCAAAGGACCCTTGGTGAATTGCTGCAGCGCAACTTGTATGGTACACACAATGTGTGCCAGTAGTGGAGGGAGTGAATGTTTAAGGTCGTGGATGGAGGACCAATCAAGCAGCATTGTCTTAGATGATGTCGAGCTTCTTGAGTGTTGTTGGAATCGCACTTATCCAGGCAGGTGGAGAGTATTCCATCACTCTCCTAACTCATGCCTTATAGATGATGGACAGGCTTTGTGGAGTCAGCAGGTAAGTTACTCGCCACAGAATTCCCAGCATCTTACCTACTTTTGTAATCACAGCATTTATATGGCTAGTTCATTTATGCTTCTGGTCAATGGTAACCCTGCAGGATGTTGATAGTGGGGGTTTCAGTGATGATAATGTCACTGAATGTCAAGGGGAGATGGTTGATTTTCTCTTGTTGGAGATGGTCATTACCTGGCACATGTATGGTGCAAATGCTAGTTGCCATTTTTCAGCCCAGGCCTTAATGTTGCCCAGGTCTTACTGCATATGAACATGAACTGCTTCATTGTCTGAGGAGTTGTGAATTGTACTGAACATTGTGCAGCCATCAGCAAACACCCCCACTTCTGATCTTATGATGGAAGGAAGGTCATTGATAAAGATGGTTGGGCCGAGGACACTACCCTGAAGAATTCGTGCAGCGACGGCCAGGGGCTGAGATGATTGGCCTCCAACAACCACAACCATTTTCCTTTGTGCTAGGTATGACTCCAACTAGTGGAAACATTTCTCCCTGATTCCCATTTCCTTCAATTTTGCTAGGGCTCATTGATGCCACACTCAGTCAAATGCTGCCTAGATGTCAAGGGCAGTAACTCTCGCCTCACGTCTTGAGTTAGGCTCTTTTGTCCATGTCTGAAACAAGACTGTAATGAGGTCAGGAGCCAAGTGACCCTGGTGGAATCCAAGCTGAGCATCAGTCAGCAGGTTATTGCTGTGTAAATGCTGCTTGATAGCACTGTTGGCGGCATCTTCTATCGTTTTTCTGATGATCGAGAGTAAACCGATGATGTAGTAGAGTTAGGCCTTCAAGGATGACATCAGGAAGTGCTTCTTCACACAAAGGTAGTGGTAATCTGGAACTCTCTCCTCCAAAAAAATTGAGGGTGGGTCATTTTAAAATTTCAAAACAAACAGATAGATTTTTGTTAGGCAAGGTATTAAGGGTTATGGAGTGAAGGCATATAGATGGAGTTAAAATACAGAGCTGCCATGACCTAACTGATTGACGAAACAGGCTGGAGGGCTTGAATGTCCCAACTTCTGCCCCTATGCTCCCACCAGAGAAAGAAACAACAGCAATAAAACAACAACCCGCTTTTCAAACAAATGAAAAATAAGAAGTGCGGAAGTTGGTAAATCTAATTTTGTATCGATTTGGGTGAAGAATATCACTGATGGAAAATGCAACATGTTTTAAATTTGGCACCAACGATAATTTTAAGTCAGATAAAATCAGGATGCAGAACATGTAATAGCGGTCCCTTGGAGTGAGTAAGATGCTTGCCATGGAGTCCTAGAGTAGACAGAGGGGGAGAGAGAGAGAGAGAAAAAGAAGGTGGGAGAGAAAGAGAGATAGGCTGTAAGAGATAGCTGTGAATTCAATGCAAGGTAATGGAGGTGGAAATGGGAAAGTAAAAGGCTAAGGAAGAAACAGCATTAAGAAGGGGGAAAAAAAATCCAAAATCCACATTCCACGTTGGTAGTCAGTCTTTAGTTAGTCGGTTGGTCAGTTTGTGAGTCAATAAGGGGTTGAGCGCCTTCTTGATCTTTCTTTTTGTTCTCGTGTCTTTGTACTTTGTCACCCACTCTGCTTCAAAACCTGCTGAAGCAGGGCTAGCCACCGTGGGCGCTCCACTGCACTCTCTTCCCAGAACCAATCTTCTGCAAGTAGGCTTTCAAGTTACCTTTGAAATGTTTCCACTGGCCACCCTCTGATCTTTGACCAGTCACGAACCGGGAATAGAAAGCACACTTCAGAAGGCGAGCATTCAGCATTCTGATGCAGTGGCCTGTCCGCTGCAGTTGCGCGTGAGAATGGTTATCTCTATGCTCAGGACGCCTGCTTCCTGGAGAATACTTATGTTCATACGGCGATCCATCCAAGTGATGTGTAAGATCTTCTGTAGGCAGCACTGATGGAATATTTTGAGCTTTCTCAGGTATCGGTGATACATCACAGCTTTCTGAAGGAGTGTTGGGAGGACGACTACTTTGTAGGCTGTGACCTTTCTATCCATCCGAAGGTGATGGTTTGTGAAGACTCATCTGAGCAACTTCCCAAAGGAGGAGCTTGTGCACTGGATCCTGTGCAGCATCTTCAAGTCTGTGGTTGCTGACTGGAACAGGTGACTACCGAGATAGCAGAAGTGGTCGACTGCCTCCAGGTGGCGACCCGCAACCATGATGCTGGGGGATTTGGTGTGACAGTTTGGCTGGAGGAAGAACATTGTCTTATCAACATTCAGATGCAGCCCTAAGGCTTGATATGTTTCTTCGAACAGGTCAAAGGTGGGCTGTTCGCCTTCTTCTGTGTGCACCAAGGCAACATAATCATCTACATACTGGAGATCTACTGTTAAGGTTGTGCACAAGACATTAATTTTCAGCTTTTGGAAGTTGAAAAACTTCCCATTGGACTTACACTCAACTTTGGCCCTGGGTGGGAGGGCATCCTTGACTATGTTTGGATGGCTGCTGGAAGATGGAGAAAAAGGTGGGCGCAAGCACACATCCTTGCTTGACACCAGCTCTGATGCAAAAGCCATCCAGTCTGTTGAAGAGAACGGTGGCAGTCAATTCATCATAGGCAAGCTGCACAACCGCTACCTATTTCCATAGGCAGCTGATATTGCCCAGGGTCTTCCACAGAGCTTCCCGGTTGACTTAGTTCGACTCAGCCTTTGTCAGATCGACGGACCTGCTGAATGGCAAAGGTCAGATCCGTCATGCCTTGTGATGGTCTGGAACCACATAGGGATTCCGGTAGAGCAGCTTCTGCAAGTGGAAGTAGGCAGTCCAATAGTATTCTGGCAAGGATACTGCCCTCGGTGAATAGTAGATCTATGCCTTGGTAGTTGTCACATTCAGCCCTGTTTCCCTTCTTGAATACTGAGACAATCTTAGCATCCCTTAGGTCTTCTGAAAGCCTCATTTTATGCTAGATTTGCCAGAAAAGTATAAGCTCTTCACAACTGAGTCCTTGCCAAGCTTACACACCTCATTTAGCCAGCAACAGGGAATAAAGAGCACACTTCAGAAGTTGAGTGTTCGGCAATCTGATGCAGTGGCCTGTCCACAGCAGTTGTGCATGAAAATGGTCGCCTCTATGTTCAGGACGCCTGCTTCCTGGAGGATGCTGGTGCAATGTGGCTTGTGTAAGGGCTTGGCGAATTTCATCCAGGGACAGAGATTTGGCGAGGGACTTGTCCACTGGGCGTTGGTGTACCAAGTCAAGAGCAGTGTTCAAGACCATTTAGTCATGGTTAAGAAATGCCTTGAAGTGCACTCTCCACCTGGTCCTGATAGAGTCGCTGTCTGTGAGCAGGATGGACCTGTTAGCAGCTAGGACGGGTGTGGGGCCGAATGGTTGCGGATGGCAAACAGCTTTCATGGCCTGGCAGAAGCTACTTAAGTCATGTTTGTCAGCATACATTTCTTGATCTCTTGGATCACTACCTAGGCTTCAGCCTTGGATTGTTGATAGGAGACCTTTAAGGAGCTGTTTCTGGAGTCACTTCGCCATCGGCAAAAGGCAGCTCTCTTCTGATTTAACACTCTTTCAATTGTGGTGTCATTATCATCGAACTAGTCCTGGTGGTGGCGTCTGGTCTCTTGACTTTGCACGCCAATGCCCAGTGGACGGGTTCCTCACCAAACTTATGTCCCTGGATGAAATTTGCCAAGCCCAGTGTTTCAGCGCAAGCAGGTCTTGAGGCTGTTCCAGATGGCCACACCAGATACACTGGCTTTGGGGAGATGGCAAGCTTGGGCTGGAAGGCTCACAATTAGTCTTTTCCTGGAGGGAGCTCATGTTGAAACTCCCATGGGCAGCCTATGCCTGCATACGCTGACATTGGCCAGGCCGCAAGTTCATGATCGGCCTGACTAGGTGGTGGTTGGCCCAACAGTTGACAGTGCCATGAATCGCTCTTGTGATGCAGACATCTCTTTGGTCTCGGGCGTAGCTGGTGACATAATCTACCAGATGCCATTGTCAGGAATAGGGATGCTGCCAAGTGGTCTTGTACCTGTGGCATTGGTAGAACATGGTATTGGTAATTAGGAGTCGTGCTCAGCACATTTACTCAAAAGTAAGATACTGTTAACAACAGTGCCACCCTTGTCAGCAGGTTTCATGACACTTTTAGACTTGGGCCTGAGAGAATGGGGTGCTGCAGACTCAGATGAAGGCTTGTTAGAGTGAGTGAGGGGAGCTGAGAAATTGAATTGGCCGATGTCACACTGGCAGCTCTCAATGAAAAGTTCTGGAGAGGGTAAGGGATGGAATGAGAATTCTGAGGTGGGAGAAAGGGTCGCTGTGCCGGGGTAAGACTCCTGGCCAAAAAAATAGACATTGAGGCAAAGGTGATGGAAGAAGAGCTCAGCAGCGTGTCGAGCTCAAAATTCATTGAGGTAGGGCTAAAGGGGAAGAAGTTGAGGCCTTTGCCAAGACAGATTGTTTGGGATCAGAGAGGATAAGGTCAGATCATGTGGCAAGGTCAAAGAGATTTTTTGGTCTCTTATTTCACATTCTGGATGGCAGGAAATTGTGTACAATGTTTATTAATCTGTTCTTTTCAGTACTCTTCCTACAGCATATCTCTATGGAACTCTGATTTCCTTAAATGACATTTAGTATTGCAGTTATCATGTAAAGTTATGCTACTATAGTTTCAGCTCAAATAACAGCAGGTACAGACCATTCTTCTCCACTGGTACTTGGCACTTGGGACAAGGTTTAGTTGTTTCCTTGATTGCTTGTCTTGAAGCCTCTTCCCAGAGAGCTCGCTGTGCAGCTTGCTGATTGATAACATAACTCTACAAACAAAAGAATGAATACGCCATTATGCCACTGCACTCAGTCCTCAAATTTATTCATGCACGAAGAAAGAAAACAGGGCACTTATCTCTTCTCTGCTCCCCTCCTAAAGGCATTGAGCCCTTGCTGGCATTATGGCTTTGTGGGAGCTAGTCACCCACTGGTACCTTGCTCAAAGGGCCATTATTCATCCAAAATTAGAATACTATTTGACTGTTAGGCTAATATAACCTTTTCTTAAAATTCATTCTTGTATTACGGGCATTGCTGGACAGATTAGTATTTATTGCCTGGTTGTCCTTTAGAAGGTGCTGATGAACGTTCTTCTTAAACTGCTGCAGTATAGGTGGTGAAAATGCATGTTAGGTGACGAGTTCCAGGATGTTGACCCAACAATGATGGTGGTTTGGAGGGAAACCTGGAGGTTCCATGCACCTGCTGCTCTTGTCCTGCCAGGTGGTGGAGGTCAAAGGTTTGGGCAGTGTTGTCGAAGAAGCCTTGGTGTCTTACTGTAGTGCATCCTGTAGATAGTACACACTGTTAAATCTGGTGTGCCGGTGGTGAGGAAGAGAATGTTTAAACCAAGTCCAGTCATGTCCACACATGTGCATTTTCAGTAGTAATGCTACTGTGAAGCACCTTAGAACGTTTTACTATATTAAAGGTGCTATACAAATGTAAATTGTTATTGCTATTGTGATCAGGAGCAGGAATGTTGCCCGATTATTCCCCTTCTCCCTCCCATCTCAGTTAGGAGTCCTGAGGCTTATAGTGGTGCTGCTCCCTCCTGAGATTAGTGAATTATCAGGGGACCTGGAAGCTTCCTGATTTGTGTGGTTCAGTTCCTTACTGGAGTCACCAGTGGAGCTAAATGAGAAAGAATTGTTTGTTGCAGCTATGCTAGATTCTCTGGAAAAAACTCCAGCAAATGTGGAGGAGGAAGGGCAAACTTGTGCTCCATGAACTCCCTGCCCATCTCTGCCACTTCTGCGTTGTTTCCCCTGATATGTCCTCTTGAATATGGGTTAGCCTATTCTTATGATGTGCAAATGATGGTAAGATGCTTCCCTATGTATTTTTCATCATTTGCCTCTAGCATTACTGGCGCCTGAAGGGCTGGCGTGTGACCGCTATCCAGGGCTGCTATGGTGCAGGAAGAGAAGGGGACTGGCAAAGATTAAAGCTGATTCAAAGCAATGTTTAAAAAGAAAACCCACTTTGTGGCCAGTCCCAGAGGCTGCTGGCCTTGCTACACAATGGTAGGTGCCTAATGCCTGTAACAACCATTCAGTGCCCTCCTTCATGGGGCTGGGAGTTGCTTTGCAAAGGCAAGAACTCCATCCCATGTACAGGCTGGGACACTGGGCTAGGTGGAACTGCCATCTTGGTGAATGTGAGCTGGGATTCTGCCAAAGTAGAATATCCCAGACTAGATCTATAGGTTGTTGTATTACAGTGATTATACTGAGCTAACAATCCAGAAGCCTGTACCATAACTTACAAGTTCAAATCCTACTGTGGCAGTTTCAGAATCTAAATTCAGTTACAACTAATGCCCTTTAGGGAAGGAAACCTCCCATCCTTACCTTTTCTGGTCTATGTGACTCCGGTCCCAACAACAACTTGTATTTGTACAACACCTTTAATGTGGTAAAGATTTACAGCAGCATTATCAAACAAAATTAACATCAACTTGTATAACGAGATATTAGGACTTTGGAAACATGGTCAAAGAGGTAGGTTTTAAGGAGCATCTTAAAGGAGGAGAGAGGGACACAGAGAAGTAGGGCATAAAACCTTTATTTTATCCTGCACACAATTTCCCACCGCTTGTGAGTGTGGGCCATTGAGTGTTCTTCAAGCCTATATAAGCAAGGCGTACAGCATTTCTAGACGCTGAGCTGTGTTTGGAAGTAAGTTTAAAATGCCAGGAAGAAAGAGCTTGAAATCATGCAGGACCTTATCGCAGAGTGTTTTAGAAGCAATTCATTACTTTTTGACATGTAATCACATCTTTTGTCAATTACAGCAAGGTCCTAAAAGAAACAAATCACTGAATGACCAGATAATCAGTTTTTGCTGGTGTAGTTTGAGAGGGGAATGCTAACACTTCAAATAGTGCCATGAGGTGTGGTGGAGGCAGGTTCAATCGAGGCATTCAAGAGAGCATTAGATGATTATTTGAATAGAAACAATGGGGGTATGGGGAAAAGACAGGGCAATGGCACTAGGTCATAGTGCTCATTTGGAGAGCTGGTGCAAACACGATGGGCCAAATGGCCTCCTTCTGTGCTGTTAAAATTCTGTGATTCTGAGATTGCGAGGCAATAAAAGATTCATAGGAGACACCATAGGAGCCACAAATAGGTCGAAAATTATTGCAACTTCGTTTGGATCTACTTGTGAACCCAGTGTTCTGAGGTTTCTTGGAAAACACTTCTCCAAGGGAGATTCTTTGAGCCTTTGATTGTAGTCAGACAGTTTACTTTATAGGAGTGCCTTTAAGATGAGGCATTAAAGGCAGTTTAGGTTTGTTCTGTGCTTTATATGGATGTTATTCAGACTGGAGATGGTGGATTTACTGCATGTGGCTACAGTTGAGGTGCTGTATTGCTATTGATCAGTTCTTGTGTTGATAACTATTAGAATTACAGATAATTGATATGTGAATGTACCATTTATCATTTGTTTTTGCTGAGGCTTTTGTTATGTTATATTTCTGTACTTTCAATTTTATTAATTGTTTCTGTACTGAGGTTTTAATGTAGCTTACTTCTCCCTTTTCTAACTTAATTTTAACTTGAGAGTGATTGTATGGGAACTCTTTCCACAATACAACTCATGACAGATTAAAATATCCATATGAGTAAATGAGGAAAACGTTCATAAAAGTTCATCAGCAAACCCAGCAGGTTGAATATGAAGACTATGAAATCACTCAAAAAACAGTCAAAATATCATCCAACAAAACAAGAATATCATTGTAAGATAATAGGCTTCCTTTTTTAATTGTAAGAATTGTACAGCACTGAAGAAAACCATTCAGCCCATTGGGTCTGCACCAGCTCTCCGAATGAGCAATTCACTTAGTGCCATTCCGCCCGTCTTCTCACCATAACCCTGCTCATTCTTCCTTTTCAGATAACTAGTGAAGAACCACACCTTTGCTAATGGCACTCAGTACAGCTGCTGCTCGGTATAAGGGTGTGATCCAGGTGACTCATTTGATATATCTTCATCTGCTCAACACTTCTCCTTAAAGCATATCTGTGATTAGCATCCAGCCATGTTGGTAAATTGCCTCAGAAGTTATAACGATGAGTCAGTGAAGCCTAAATGTAACATCGTTGTGCCGGTTTATGGGCCTAAAATAAAACAATAATCAAATCAACGGAGCAGAGGCCTGTGCCCAATCTGTGCGACTGCTAAATTGGTCAGTGTTTATCTATAGGTGTCCACCAAGCCTTCTGTCCATATTGAAAAGAGGTTTCTACGCTCATTTCAAAGCCAGACTCCTAAATTTGTTTGCCCCAGTCAAAGCTAGTGATGACCTTGAGCCACATAAGCCACATCAGAAAATTTTGGAAATTCTTTTAGCACTTTGTGAAATTGGAAGGAACAGAAATGCTCCTCCTGGTTTCATAGAAATATCTCGGTAGCTACAGTTCCTCACTCACCTCACACCACGCTCAGCTTTTGGCCTTGGTGCGAGGTGAAAGTAATAAGGCCCCGATAGATGGGCTGAATGATGCCTGTTTGGTACCAACAACTCGCTTAATTTATTCTGCGTAAGGATGAATTTAGTTTGGACCTCATGTTTCTCTGTTCTGGCATTCTGGTGCAATCCACCGCTGGAATAAATTTGGGTGTTAAGGACCCGATAACCTTTGAAATAAAGCTACAAAACCAAATTCCAATCATGGGTCCCACCCAAGCATTAACCAGTTTTTCTTCTTTTGGATGTTGATTAACCTTCCTTTCAAACATTTTCTGTTTTTAAAATTTTAAACAGAAGGCTACTGATTGAAAAGCAGAATACTGTAGGTGCTGAAGGTCAGGCAGGATATGTGGAAATTTGATGAAAGGTCATTGACCTAATTTGGTAACACTGGGAAGAATCATCTGTGCCCGCTGGCGTCAGGTATGTTCAATGGCGTGAGCGGACAATATGGCAAGAAGACCACAGGGACAAGAAGTATGACTCTGAAGAAGAGTCATATGGATTTGAAACATTAACTCTGTCTTTCTCTCCACAGATGCTGTCAGACCTGCTGAGTTTTTCCATCATTTTTTGTTGATATGATTGGAGTCAGGCCTCTGGTTTATCTGCCTACTCAAGCAACGTAGAGGCACCAAAGTGCCACCAAGTGCTCCACAGCTTTTCACTCCTCAGGCACAGACTGCAAACTAATGAGTGTTTCAGTGAACTGCAGAACAGTTGGATGACTGGGCATGTTGTACAATCTCCTTACTGAAGCTGGCCATGGAGCAGTCACTGGTGGAGGCGCTCACAGCCCGTTGCAATTTCATTATCCTGGCTTGGACCAGTCTCCTCCAATGGGTCAAGCTAACAGGGTAGCTTTGCAGCACAGTTTAGGAGAATGCCCACACCGAGCTGAGAGCACAGGATATAGTTCAGTGGGTGAAGCTGCCGCCAATTGGTCAGATGGTGTGGGGCGGAGGTGGGTGGGGTTTCAGGCAGACATGCAGCGCACTAAACTCTGGCCATCCAAGTGGTGGCCAGCACTGTCTTCGATGCATTAAGGGGCCTTCAGACTTAACCAAGAGAGGTTCTTAGTACACCTATGCTAACCCACGTGTCTCTCTCTTTCATCCTGGAGGAGGAGTATATCAGGACCATGGAGCCTGGTGAACTAGCTGTATGCCTCGTGGTGTGCAGAGAGTGAAGATAATGGAGAAGAGAGTGACTGAGGCGCCTTGGAGGGAGGAGCAGCACCCTCTGGAAGAAAGGGAAGCTGGGGCTCCCACACACGACGCCAAAGAGTCACAGCGAGCTGTCGCTGGTTGGGACCTAGCTAGACCCAGGGTCTATGCACGCCGCCTTTCATTCCTGCAGATGACCAACAACCAATGTTGCCGAAGACTGCGCATATCTAGGGAACTGGTCGGTCACATTTGCCAGCTACTGCAGGATTAGGCACCACAGGGACATAGAGTGCATCCACTGGCAGTGGCCATGAAAGTGACCGCGGCACTCAATTTCTATGCCAGTGGCTCCTTTCAGGGCTCCACAGGTGACCTCTGTGGGATACCACAAGCCTCCAACTACAAATGCATCCATGAGGTCACGGATGCCATCTTCATGAAGGCGCACATTTCGCCCAGGACCAAGAGAGCCAGGATGCAAGAGTGATTGGATTTGCCCAGATCTCGGGCTTCCCACAGGTGCAGGGTGCCATCGACTGCACTCATGTGGCACTCAGATCTCCATCGCAACAAGCGGTCAGCTATATCAACCACAAGGGATTCCATTCGCTGAATGTGCAGCTGGTGTGCGATCACCACAAACGCATCCTGCAGGTCTGCGTATGGTTTCCAGGGAGTGTGCATGACTCCTACGTTCTCAGTCGGTCACAGGTTCCTGACATCTTCCAGGGTCCACATTGGCTGCAGGGATGGCTCCTTGGGGACAAGTGCTACCCGCAGAGGACATGGTTGATGACACCCCTGCAGTGGCCTCAGACTGCAGCAGAGTGGAGGTATAATGAGGCTCATGCTGCAACTTGCAACTTGGTGGAGCAAACCATCAGGATGCTGAAAATGAGGTTCTGATGCCTGGACTGCTCTGGTGGAGCCCTGCAATATAGTCCACAGAAGGTGTCATGCATCATGGTCACCTGCTGCACCCTTTACAACCTGGCGCTGCAACAGGGAGAGCAGCTGGCAGAGGAGGAGATGCAAGGGCTGGAGGTCTTCTCCAATAAGGAAGATGTCGACGGTGATGAGGGTGAGGAGGTCCTCGAAGGTGATGATGATGGCGATGAAGCCCTCACGCTAGCAGGTGTGCTCGGGAGGCCCTCATGGCTACTAAATTTGTGGAGGATTATGATGACATGCAGTGAGGAGACACCTTAAGATCGTCACACTGCATCTATGAAAGTTTGACTCCAATCTGGCTTATGGCAGCGCACATTCTCTGTGATAATGCTCCTGTCATGGAAATGCAGCGGAGGGTCTAATAGTCAGTTGATTGCAGGAGGATGATGACGACATGCAATGAAGATCCTCCATTGATCTTCACATAGCCTCTGAGAATGTCTGACTCCTGTCTGGCCGAGGGCAGCTCGCTCGGGCTATGTGATCATCGTCATATTATAGAGACGCAGCCATGAAACTTTAAAAGCACCTGATCCTTTGTCTGCCTTCAGCACCTGACCCCTTCAGGACCAGCATCACTGGTCACAGATACTGAAGAGAGCAGGGCCAGCTTCACCTTAAATGTGCCGAGAGCATACAGAGAGAATGATGGAACTCTGTGACACCTGCCCACAACATTCTGGCAGCAATGACAAGAATCATTGATGTACAGGCATCACTAATGTGTCCAGAGAGTGTGAGGCCAGACCATCACTTTGGTCTGAAGGCTGCACAAAGCACAGGGAAAAGGCCCTGGACTGAGACACCTGCTTTTATCTTGTGCAGAAAGGTTTCACATCTGAGTGACACAAACACTGCTCATCAGGTCAAGGAACAAGAGCCATAGGCAGGGAAACATTCTTGGGAGTTCATTTACAATAGCGAACATTATGTACTAATGATTAACACCCATACCCAGGCTGTGCAACTACATCTTCTTAACCATCCTAACCCTGCCGCTACATCTTGGTTCTCCCCGGACATTCACAGCTGAGGTGGAGGCAGCCTGCTGACTTGATGGGCATCCTATGGGGGGCCCAGACCTGGAGGGCCCTGGCCTGCTTTCGGGGACCTGCTGTGTGGCAGTGAAACCCTCCTGGAGCTGTGGAGCTGGAGCTGCTGGGGTCACAGGAAGAGGGGATTCAGATGGGCTCATCATTCCTGTGGTCACCTGGGTGATTGGCCCTGCAGTGTGCACCTGCTGATCCTCCTCCCTCTGTGTGCCCGAGGGCCCCGGGCTGACTCCTTGAGGGGAAGGGGAAGCTGGAGTGAGATCGAGCTGCCCCACACCCCTCTCGAGTACACACTGTTGGAGGCCAACTATGGTATTTTTTTTGTCCATTCATGGGACGTGGGCATCTCTGGCTAGGCCAGCATTTATTGCCCATCCCTAATTGCCCTTGTTCAGGGGGCATTTACAAGTCAACCACATTGCTGTGGGTCTCCAGTCACACATAGGCCAGACCAGGTAAGGATGGCAGATTTCCTTCCCTAAAGGGCATTAGTGAACCAGATGGGTTTTTACGACAATTGGCAATGGTTTTATGGTCATTATCAGATTTTTAACTCCATATTTTTGTTGGATTCAAATTTCACCATCTGCTGTGGGATTCAAACCTGGGTCCTCAGAGGATTATGCTGGGTCTCTGGAATACTAGTCCAGTGACAATACCACTATGCCATCACCTCCTCCGTCAGCGATGGAGTTCAACCTGCACAGCAGTGCAGGAGCATTGTCCTGGACCAAGGTCTCCATGGCGGTCGCCATCCCACCACTGTTGACCTCGGTGCATTGGTATACCGGCACTATCACCTCAGCCTGAAGGTGGATGGACTCCTCCATGGTGCCTTGCAATCTGAAGAGTGCAGCGGACATCCCTTCCTGATGTTCCCGAGCTTGCCTTTGCAGCTCCAGCAACTGTGACATGACCAAATCCAGAGGGTTGACACCTGACTCGGACTCAGCAAATTTCTGGCCTCCAGCTGTCCCCCAAGTGCTGGACACCTGGGAAATCCCTGCCGCCGCCTGCTGTGGATCAGAAAGTGTGATGTGCTCACCAGATTGTGATCCCGAGGCTACTCTAAAGCAAGGTCCCACCAAGCTGTGTGTCTCTGTCCTGGTGGAGGGTGTGGGTGAGTGTTGTGATGGGAATTCAAGGAAGGTGCCTTCAGATTTCTCTTCAGAGGTTTCTTCTGGGCTTGTTTGGAGGTCCTGGGTCATGGACTCTGTCGGCTGTTTCCCAGATGTGCCTGTGAAAGCAAGGAAAGATAATTAGTGCATGGCAGTGGCCTGTGAAACAGAACACATCACTCACATGGTGGTTGTCTGATGGATGTTGCACTGCTGGATCCTCACTTGGTAGAGCACCACAGACCTCACTGTCTGCACAGGGCTGGTCCAGATCTTCGCTGGCCAGCTGGATGGCTCTGTTTTCAAAATCCATGAGGACCTTGATTTCAGACATTCTTCCATCGGTAAGCAACCTCTCCCTCTTGTTGTGTGCCAGCTTGTTCTGCATGAATAGAGATCGAGAGAGTGTAAGCAGGCTGCCTGCCAGGCCAGATGATAAGTATGCCTGGCATGTGTGGATGGTGAGTGGTCCCATGGACGGGGTGAGGACAGTGAAGGTGTGTCTGAGACAGTGAATAGTGATCTGCCTTGAACTGGCAGTGACTGAGGGCCCTGTGGACATGTGATGGGTTTGTGAGTGTGTGAGTTGAGAGTGATGAAAAGAGTGACTTACCCTGGTGGAATGGAGGAGATCATTCATCCTCTTGTGGCACTGGGTGGCTGTCCTCTTTTGCAGTACATTGGTGCTGACCGCCACCTCTCAAGCCGGAGGTTGCTGCCCATCCTGCAGCCAGAGTGGGGGTAGAGGATGTCACAGCGGGCCTCCATTGGGTCCAGAAGGTGCTTGAGGGGTGCGTTGTAGAACCTGGGGGCCTGCAGTCTTTTTACCTTTCGGGGCCATGTCTTCTGTGCAGCAGTCCTGGGCTGGAAGCTCTGAGAGGTGTGTGCATGGCTGAACTTAAATATGGCGCCCAGCGTGATGAAGCAGCGAGTTGATGGCATGGCGGGCGAATGAGAGCCCCCCTGCTATGGAAATGGTGCACTTCCTGGGAATGCATAATTAATACGGTGGGTTTGGGATGATACACCGTGAAAAGCTGCCATTGCGACCGGTGGGGTAAAATGACGTTTTACCTGCCCGCTACCACATTTAGTGCAAATCTAGGATGATTCTGTGCTCTGTTTTTCTCTCCATCAATGCTGCCTGACCTGCTAAGTATTTCCAGCATTTTCTGCTTTTACTTTGGCTAGATATTACTGTTGGTGATAATAGTGAATAAAAGTTTAAGAAATTTGTTTCTTTATTATCAAGGATGTTAACATATTTACAGTCTGTACTTTGCTTTTGACAGCCAGAAAGGCTGAGGGTACAATTTATCACAAGAAATCCTGTAATTATCTACAATTACTGTAAACACAGCCTACTCCTGATAATTCAAAGTTATCTTTCACACTAAGAAAATACAAATGATTCCAATGATATCAATTGAACAAACTAAATAGCACAGCAAAGTGACTGAGTCCTGGCCAACATTTCTGGTCATTTTCTCATGTCTGTGGGATATAGCTGTGTGCAAATTGGCTGCTGCATTTTGCTGCATATGGTCAGTTACTTCCAAAATGCTTCATTGGTTGGAAAAGATTTGGGACCATGCAGAGGCCAATGGGGCATGTGCCCAAGTGCCCCATGCAGAAATGGGGACGACAACTAGCATTGTCGACCCCCCTGGATTGCCCTGGAGTCTCCAGGAATTTAAAAATAAATGCAATTTTTTACTGAGTTGCAATTTTCATTAGGAAAATCAGGAAGCATTGAAAAAACAATTTCTGAGAGGATTTGACCGACAATGGGGATGTCCATTAACCTGGAAGTGTGATTTTGGATGCTGCGGTAGGGGGTGGGTGGGTGGGTGAAATCCTGGAAAAATGCAAGCCCTTTAGGAAGCCGGCTTTAACTAGCTGACTTTTGTATTCCTTTCAAGCATGTCAGGCTGTGTGGAAGAAGGGACGAATGTATGGTTGCTAAATTTGCTGATGACACAAAGTTAGGTAAGAAAGTAAAAGCAAACTACTGCAGATGCTGGAAATCTGAAATAATAACAGAAAATGCTGGAAAAACTCAGCAGGTCTGGCAGCATCTGTGGAGAGTTAATGTTTTGAGTCCAATATGACTTCTTCGGTAGGAAAGTAAATTGTGAAGAGGACAAAAGGCATCTGCAAAGGGACGTAGATAGGTTAAGTGAATGGGCCAAAATTGTGAGGGGTATAGACAGAGTAAATGCGAGTAGGCTCTTTCCACTTAGATTAGGAGAAATAAACACGAGAGGACATGGCTTTAAGGTGAAAGGGGAAAGGTTTAGGGGGAACATTAGGGGGAACTTCTTCACTCAGAGAGTGGTGAGAGTGTGGAACGAGCTACCATCTGACGTGGTAAATGCGGGCTCACTCTTAAGTTTTAAGATAGATTAGATAGATACATGGATGGGAGAGGTCTGGAGGGTTATGGACTAGGTGCAGGTCAATGGGACTAGCGGAATAATATTTCGGCACAGACTAGAAGGGCTGAATGGCCTGTTTTCTGTGCTGTAGTGTTCTATGGTTCTAAAATTTGGCAGTTGGAGGATAATGTGAACTTGTCCACTTTGGCAGGAGGAATAGAAAAACAGCATATTATTTAAATGGAGAGAGATTGCAGAACTCTGAGGTACAGAGGGATCCAGGTGTCCTGGTAAATGAATCACAAAAAGTTAGTATGTAGGTACAGCAAGTGTTTAGGAAGGCAAATGGAATGTTGTCATTCATTGCAAGGGGAATGGAGGATATAAGTAGGGAAGTTTTGCTACAGTTGGACTGTGTTGGTGAGACCACATCTAGAGTACTGATATCTGGGATGGGGAGGTGAGGGGGGTTGGATATCTTATGAACAAAGGTTGGACAGGCAGCGTCTTTATCCATTGGAGTTTAGAAAATTAAGAGGCTATCTTATTGAAACTATAAGGTCCTGAGGGGGCTTGACGGAGTGGATACTGAAAAGATGTTTCCCCTCGTGGGAGAGACTAGAACTGGGGGACACGACGTAAAAATAAGGGGTCTCCCGTTTAAGATAGAGATGAGAAGAAATTTTTTCTCACAGAGGGTTGTGAATCTTTGGAATTCTCTTCCCCAGAGAGCGGTGGAGGCAGGGTAATTAAATATTTTTAAGACAGAGGGATAGATAGCTTCGTGACTAACAAGACAGTCAAAGGCTATCGGGGGTAGGTGGAATGTGGAGTTGAGGCCATAATTAGATCAGCCATGATCTTATTAAATGGTGGAGCGGACCCAAGGGGCTGAATGGCCTACAGTCTACTCCTACTCCTAACTTGTATGTTCATATGGGAGCAAACCCCTGGGAGAACTAGATTGTCAATTTCAATATGGTAATTGTTCAATTAGAGCAATATTGACATGTATTTTGCAGTTTAACTTTGGCTGTAAAGGTTTCCTGGAGCTCACCAATGAAAGCAAGGTGTGAAGGAAATGTTAATTGAGAGGGCTGAAGACATGACAGGGAAATATGTCATTAAGTACTCTGTAACTGCATAACTGCTTTGGCACTTTGTCCCAGCGGTGAGAAAAAGAATGAAACAAAAAACAGCCCTCTAGCACTCACCACTCACACTCCCTCACAACACCTCACACACTCCCAATACCACATCCAATGCTCCATCCATGCCAACACATGCCAATTCAAAACAAAAATAAAAATACCTGGAAAAACTCAGCAGGTCTGGCAGCATCTGCGGAGAGGGACACAGTTAACATTTCGAGTCCGTATGACTCTTCAACAGAACTAAATAAAAATAGAAAAGAGGTGAAATATAAGCTGGTTTAAGGGGGGACGGGTGGGACAGGTAGAGCTGGATAGAGGGCCAGTGATAGGTGGAGATAGCCAAAAGATGTCATAGACAAAAGGACAAAGAGGTGTTGAAGGTGGTGATATTATCTAAGGAATGTGCTAATTAAGGGTAGAAAGCAGGACAAGCAAGGTACAGATAGCCCTAGTGGGGGTGGGGTGGGGGGAAGGGATCAAAATAGGCTAAAAGGTAGAGATAAAACAATGGATGGAAATACATTTAAAAATAATGGAAATAGGTGGGAAAAGAAAAATCTATATAAATTATTGGAAAAAAAGGGGGGGATCGGAAAGGGGGTGGGGATGGAGGAGAGAGTTCATGATCTAAAATTGTTGAACTCAATATTCAGTCCAGAAGGCTGTAAAGTGCCTAGTCGGAAGATGAGGTGCTGTTCCTCCAGTTTGCGTTGAGCTTCACTGGAACAATGCAGCAGGCCAAGGACGGACATGTGGGCATGAGAGCAGGGTGGAGTGTTGAAATGGCAAGCGACAGGGAGGTCTGGGTCATGCTTGCAGCCAATTCATGCTCCCCACCTATCATCCCTCATGGTCATTCATACCATACATGCCAAGCTATGCCTCCCAGCCCCATGGCCCCTCATACCTTCCAATGCCAGCCCATTAAAAAGGTAATTGATTTAAATGTTCTGCTGCCCGTCCAACCTCACGGTTGGTGGGCAGATGAAAAGGCCAAGCGGCCTTTGAATTTTTTTAGAAAACCTCATCCACGGGCGGGATGAGATTTCCAACAGCAAATAAAAATAAAATAGATTTTTAACAATTTCATTTATAACATGCCCCTGCTCATGCGACAAAGTCACATGAGACGGCATGTTTTACAACATTTTAGAAATCTTTACTTTTTATTTTGAAAAATGCTCATCTCTCTGAGGCAGCTCTGTGCTCAGCACACAGCCAGCGTGAAATCACAGTCCGGCTCCGATCACAGGCGGCGGTCAGCTTCCCAACTGCCTCCACCTGCCCCCGCCGAGCCCGTCCGATGAGGGAAAAATCCTCCCCCTAGTATCATATGTGACTCAGAGATGAGCTTCCAACCACATATCCATGCCATCACTAACACTGCTTATTTTCACCTCTGTAACACTGCCTGACTGCGTCCCTGCCTTAGCTCATATGCTGCTAAAATCCTCCTCCATATTTTTGTTACCTCCACACTCGATTACTCCAAAGCACCCCTGGCTGGTCTCCCACATTCTAACCTTTGTAAACTTGAGGTCATCCAAAACTCTGCTGCCCACGTACTTATTCATACCAAGTTCCATTCACCTATCGCCCATGTGTTCACTGATCTACACTGGCTCCCAATCAAACAATGTCCTGGCTTTAAAGTTCTCATCCTTGTTTTCAAACCCCCCTGTGGGCTCATCCCTCCCTACCTCTCTACTGCCCTCCAGGCCCACAACCCTCCAAGATATCTATGCTTATCTAGTTCTGGCCTCTTGAGCACCCTGATTTTAATTGCTGCACCATTAGAGGCCGTGCCTTCAGCTGCCTGAACCCTAAGTTCAGGAATTCCCTCCCCAAAACTCTCTGACTCTCTCCCTCTCTTTAAGATGCTCCTTAAAACTTACCTCTATGGCCAAGCTTTTGGCCATCTGCCTTACGTTCTAATTCATATTACCTTAGTGTCTATATTTTAAAAATGTATTCATTCACAGGATGTGGGCATTACTAGCGCAGCCAGCATGTATTGTCCATCCCTAATTGCCCTTGAGAAGGTGGTGGTGAGCTGCCTTCTTGAACTGCTGCAGTCCATGTGGTGTAGGTACACCCACAGTGCTGTTAGGAAGGGAGTTCTAGGATTTTGACTCAGCGACAGCAAAGGAACGGAGATATATTTCCAAGTCAGGATGGTGTTTGGCTTGGAGGGGAAATTGCAGGTGGTGGCATTCTCATGCATCTGCTGCCCTTGTCTTTCTAGATGGTAGAAGTCATGGGCAGAATTTTGCCCTTGATGGGCGGGCGGGCCCCACTGGCTCGGCGGCAGGCGGGAGGGCAGCCAATCGCCACCGCCGAAACGGGCCCCGCCGCCATTTTAAGTGGGGGGGCCAATTAAGGTCCACCCAGTGGGCCGCCCGACAGGAAGCGCTATGCGCTTCCTGTGCAGAGGGGGGAGAGAGATTCTCCAACAGTCAGAGTGTGCTCTTTCGCACATGCGCGCGAAAGAGTGCACATCTCCCTGAGACTAAGTACTGCCTCAGGGTGATCACTGACAGTGTTTCAAACTTCAAAAATAGAATAATAAAAAAATTATTAACATGTCCCCCTCATGTGACAATGTCACACGAGATGGGACATGTTAATAAATATCACACAAACTTTATTAAACTTTTTAAAAACAGACATGAAACCTCATCCCACCAATGGATGAGGTTTCATGTTTTTTCAGAAGCCCGCTGGGGCTCCTGGCCTGCCCGCCAGCCTTAAGGTTGGACAGGCAGGGCCTTTAATTGGCTTAATGATCCTGTTAATGGCCTCAATTGGCCATTGACAGGTCAACGGTCGGACAGCTGATCGCGCTGTCCGCCCACCTTCCTGAATATTTAAATGGGGCGGGATGACGTCGGGTGTTCCCCCTGACATCATTCCGAGTCATTTTTGCATCGGCGAGCAGGCCCCGTCCCTGGCTGGCCGACAGAAAAATTCTGCCCCATGGGTTTGGAAGGTGCTGTCGAAGTAGTTTTGGTGACTTGTTGCAGTGCATCTTCTAGATGGCACACATTTCTGCCATCATGCGTTGATGGTGGAAGGAGTGAATGTTGAAGGTAGTGGATGGGGTGCCAATCAAGTGGGCTGCTTTTGGCTGGATGGTGTTGAACCTCTTGACTGTTGTTGGAGCTGTACTCATCCAGGCAAATGGAGTGTATTCCATCACACTCCTGACTTGTGCCTTGTAGATGGTGGACTGGCTTTGTGGGAGGTCAAGAGGTGAGTTACTCTTGGCAGAATTCCTAGCCTCTGATCTGCTCTTGAAGCCACAGAATTTATATGGCTGGTCCAGTTCAGTTTCTGGTCAATGGTAACCTCCAGGATGTTGATAGTGGGGGATTCAACGATGGTAATGCCATTGAATGTCAAGGGGAGATGGTTAGATCCTCTCTTGCTGGAGATGGTCATTGCCTGGCACATTGTGTGGCATGAATGTTACTTGTCACTTATTGGTCCAGTCCTGAAATGTTGTCCAGGTTTTTGTTGCATGTGGACATGGACTGCTTCAGTATCTGAGGATTTGTGAATGGTGCTGAACATTGAGTAATCACCAGTGAATATCCCCAGTTCTGACCTTATGTTGGAGGAAGGTCATTGATGAAGCAGCTGAAGATGGTTGGGCCTAGGACACTACCCTGAGGAGCTCCTGCAGCAATGTCTTGTAACTGAGATGATTGACCGCCAACAACCAAAACTATCTTCCTTTGTATTAGGTATGACTGCAACCAGTGGAGAGTTTTTCCCTGATTCCCGTTGACTCCAGTTTTACTAGGGCTCCTTGATGCCATACTTGGTCAAAAGTGACCTTGATGTAAAGGGCAGTCACTCTCACCTCACCTCTGGAGCTCAGCTCTTTTGTACATGTTGGATCATTTTTCACTTTATAACACTCCTGTGAAATGCCTTGGAATGTCTTATTACAACACAGAAATACAACATGTGGTTGCTCTTGTTAAGTGTAACTTTGCACGACTGATGCCATCCTCATAAATCTTTCTTGCACCCTCTCCACTGCCTGTACATCCCTTTTTATAATATGGCAACCAGGAGTGTACAGAGTACTCCAATTGTGGTCTAACCATATTTAATACAAGTCTAGCACGATTTCTCTACTTTACTAAAAATAAACCCTATTGCTTGATTGGCTTTATTTATGACCTTATTTACCTGCGGCGCTACTTTTAATGACTTGTGTATTCCCAGATCCCTTTTCTCTGCTACCTCGTTTAGATTCTTATTTTCCAAATAGCATGTGTCCTCCTTATTTTTTTAACCAAAATGTAATTCTTCACACTTACCTGTGTTGAATTTCGTTTAGATCATAAGACGTAGGAGCAGAAGAAGGTCAATCGGCCCATTAAGTCTGCTCCACTATTCAATGAGATCATGGCTGACCTGATAATCCTCAACTCCACTTTCCTGCCTTGTTCCCATAGCCCTTGATTCCCTTAATGATTAAAGATCTGTCTATCTCAGCCTTGAATATACTTAATGACCCAACCTCTACAGCCCTCTGCGGTAAAGAATTCCACAGATTGACTACCCTCTGAGAGAAGAAATTTCTCCTCATCTCTGTCTTAAATGTGTGCCCCCTTACTCTGAGATTATGCCCTCTGGTCCTAGGTTCTCCCACAAGGGGAAACAACCTCTCAGCATCTACCCTGTCCAGCCCCCTAAGAATCTTATATATTTCAGTAAGGTTGCCTCTCATTCTTCTAAATTCCAAAGAGTACAGACCCAACCTACTCAATCTCTCCTCATAAGAAAATCCCTCCATGCTTGGGATCCCTTCTCTGGACTGCCTTCAATGCCAGTATATCTTTCCTTAGATAAGGGGTCAAAAACTGTTCACTGTATTCTAGGTGTGGTCTAACTAGCGCCTTGTATAGTTTTAGCAAGACTTCCCTATTTTTATACTCCATTTCCTTTGAAATAAAGGCCAACATTCCATTTGCCTTCCCTATTACATGTTGAACTTGTATGTTAGATTTTTGGGATTCATGCATGAGGACTCCAAAATCCCTCTGTGCTGCAGCTTTCTGCAGTCTTTCTCCACTTAAATAATATTCAGCTCCTCTATTCTTCCTGCCAAAATGCATAACCTCACATTTTGCCACATTATATTCCATCTGCCAAGTTTTTGCCCACTCAGTTAACATGTCTATATCCCTCTGTAGACTTCTTGTGTCATCCTCACCACTTGCCTTCCCATCTATTTTTGTGTCATCCACAAACTTGGTGATAATACATTCACTTCCCTCATCTAAGTCATTAATATATATTGTAATTAATTGTGGCCCAGCACTGATCCCTGTGGCACTCCATTAGTTACAGGTTGCCATCCCGAAAATGCCCCCCTTATCCCAACCCTCTGCCTTCTATTAGTTAGTGAATCCTCTATTCATGCTAATATACTACCCCCTACACCATGGGGTCTTATCTTATTAAGTAGCCTTATGTGCGATATCTTATCGAACACCTTTTGGAAATCCAAGTATATTACATCTACTGGTCCCCCTTTATCTATCCTGCTTGTTACCTCCTCAAAGAATTCTAATAAATTTATTCGGCATGATGTCCCCTTCATGAAGCCATGCTGACTCTGCTTGATTATATTATGTATTTCTAAATGCTCTGCTATTACATCCTTTATAATAGACTCCAACATTTTCCCAATGACAGATGTTAAGCTAACTGGCCTATAGTTACCTGTTTTTTGTCTCCCTCCCTTTTTGAATAAGGGTGTTACATTGGCCATTCTCCAATATTCTGGAACTAATCCAGAATCGAAGGATTCTTGGAAGATTACTACCAGTGCATCCACTATCTCTGTAGCTACTTCCTTCAATATCCTAGGATGCAATCCATCAGGTCCAGGGGACTTATCGGCCTTTAGCCCCATTAGTTTTCCTAGTACTTTTTCTCTAGTGATAGTTATTGTATTTATTTCCTCCCCGCTTTTACCCCTTGATTATTTAGAATTTTTGGAATGCTATTAGTATCTTTTACCATGAAGACTGAAGCAAAGTAATTATTCAATTCCTCTGCCGTTTCCTAGTCCCCCATTATTATTTCCCCAGCCTCATTCTCTAAGGGGCCTATATTCACTTTGGCCTCTCTCTTCCTTCTTATATATTTAAAGAAGCTCTTACTGTCCATTTTTATATTACTTGCTAGTTTACCCTCAAAGTTTATTTTCTCCCTTTTCATTTTTTTTGGTCATCTTTTGTTGGTTTGTCAATTATTTGCCAATTATATGCCCATTCTACAAGTTTATTGTACTTTACTGTCCTCCTCAGTATTGACTATCACACTATTTTGGTATCATCAACACATTTAGAAATACCTTTTTTGGTTTCAAAGTCTAGATTATTAATAGAAATTGTTCATAACCATGGTCCCAACATTAATCTTTGTGGGATCCCACTTTCTATCTGTCGCCATTTTGAATAGCTACCTTTTATCTCTCTGCTTCCTGTCTTGCAGGCAGTTAACTATTCATTCTAGCCTGCATGTTATTCATTCAGAGCAGCAGTGTTGAAAGCCTGGCAGCAGGACAGCAAAGAGTCTATTAGTGACACGATGTATTGAGGGAAGACCCTTCTAGGGAAGAAGATGAATTTACAAATAATTAACAAATTATAATGGAGCTATCTACTTAACATATCTTGATACCTTTTAAAAAATTATATCTTGTTTAGTAAGGGTAATTTTTGAAAATAATTTGTCTGAACTCAGATGCCAAAGGGGAAATTAATCAATAATTGGCTCTTTTGAATGACACTTATAAAATAGTTTTTGAAGCATAACTATATCCAATTGCATGTCACAGAATTATTAAGTAATACAATAAAAAAGGAGCCTATTTGGCCCATTGACCTATGCTGGCTCTTTAAAAGAGCTATTCAATTAGTTCCACTTTCCTGCTCTTTCCTCATAGCCCTGCAATTATCTCCTCTTCAAATATTTATCCAATTTTCTTTTGAAAATTACTTTTGAAAATACTTTCACTGCATTTTCAGGTAGAGCACTCCAGAGTGTCTGTGCTGGGATTTACAAGGCATCAGGGGTAAGAAATTCATCTGGTGGTGCCACTCTGGAGATCTAGTGCCATTTTGCTGGCGCGTGCTATGCTACTAGCTGCTTCCAGTCTGGCCTGCGTGGTACGTTGTCTTGAGAATGGTGCCTATGTTGGCGCTTCCAGAATGCGCTGGAAGACTGTGAAGAACACTATTCTGATGACACACAGCCCAGCTGCTGATGTGATGCCAGGATACGTAAATTGGACCACACAGTTCTTGGCAATGAATTCGTATATTATTCAGAATCCAACAAGCATTCAGCTGCAAGCTGGGTCCTGCACTAGTGTTCCTTTAAAGGACCAGGCATTCAAATTGTGGATAAGGTCATTTTTAAGAACTTTTGCTCGTATAACATGTTTGGAGGTACTCTGGAGTGTTTTTTGAGGTGTTGTGGTGAGTTCCTAGATCTTTCAGGAAGTGATGCTGTATCCTCACGGGGTGGCAGAGGAGTGAGTGATCTGTCCACCCAAAGGTGGCAACAGGTATGGAGGCAGTGCCTCTTGGTCTGCAGCATTGCAGAGAAATGCATTAGAGGCTGTGAAGAGGGCAAGCTCTGGCCGATGCCCTCTGCCAACTTGAAACTGGACTTCCCTGTGCTCTTTGACAGTGACAGGAGGCTGTCTGGCAGGCTAGTCAATGCACCAAGCATCTTGGTATGCATGCCCATATGTACTCTCTGATGCCAGGTCCTCAGGTCCAGTCTTCAGGAGTTGACCTCCCTGGCCAACTGTTTCCACTACCTTCTGAAGGTAGTCCTTGAGGGCCTCCTAGTACCCTGAGGAACCATGGCATCTCTCCTCTTGTCCACATATACTTCCAATGTCTCCTGTGCTACATCTGTCACTCTAGAATTCCTCCCTCTGTACTGGTTCTGTTTTCTACCTTTTAATTCTGGCAACTTCTCTTTAAGAGGGACAGCTGGCTCTCAACACAATGCTATTCAGCCTGAGTGTGGAGGCAGATGACAGCATGAAAAAGACCTAGCAACGAGGAATCCACTCAGCTCCAGACTACAATCACGGTAATGAGGTTGGATTACCTAGTCTGTCTGCTGCTCACCTCCAACTAAATTAGTCTGGGATGTTACTAATCATGACCCCTTCACACAAAAAAGACAGCAGATGAATTTTTATCCCTAGAACTGAGTGGAACAGGCTAGATGAACCAGTGGGGTTTTTCATGGCTGACTATTTTCATCTGTTCATATGTATTGCATTTGGCTAGCATGCCAATTTTAAAATGTTTTCGCAAAAGTCGGCCATGAAAAGAAAAAAAATAAGAACTTAGTTATATTGAGCCTTTCACAAAGTCTGGATATTCCAAAGTGTTTTACAGCCAATGAAGTACTTTTTGAAGTATAGCACTGTTGTAATGTAGAAAACCTGGCATCCAAATTGCAAACATCAAGCTCCCACAAACAGTTAGGAGGTTTAGGGGGATGTGAGGAAAATCTTTTTTACCCAGAGAGTGGTGACGGTCTGGAATGCACAGCCTGGGAGGGTGGTGGAGGCGGATTGCCTCACATCTTTTAAGAAGTACCTGGGTGAGCACTTGGCACGTCATAACATTCAAGGCTATGGGCCAAGTGCTGGTAAATGTGGTTAGGTAGGTAGATCAGGTGTTTCTCATGTGTCGGTGCAGACTCGATGGGCCAAAGGGCTCTTCTGCACTCTGTGATTCTGTTATGAGATAATGACCAGATAATTTGTTTTTGTTTTAACTATCCTGCTCTTCTTCAAAGCAATCCTCTGACTGAACCATGGCTGACACCTCTCCACTAATGTGGTTCCCTAAGTATGTAGAAGTGATATTGGTCTCTCCTCAGAGATGGTACTGTCAAAATTCCACTATCAACTCATGCAATGATATTTCGGTTAGCTGACTCAGAAAAATCCACCTGGGCAAGTGCCAGGAGCTGCTTAACCTGAATGCTTTTTGGGCATTCAGAGCCTACATGACAATGGAATGCAAGAAAAACTGTCAGAATATTTTCCCTCTCATCCTTTAGAACACCTCAGGTTACGTATTGTTGCATGACCAGTGTCGACAGATGACCTGCTGGCAATATGCAAGCTGTATGACACTATGGCCAATTGTAGTTGCTCCACTGACTGTCCAACCCAGAAAAGAGCAGGGATTGAAGCTGGAATCAAGCTTTCTTCACAGCGTTAGAATTTTCCAAGCAGGGAGCCTGTAACTCCTTAAAATTTCAATTGCTAAGCATTTTAAATGGAGCTTGTGAATAGTCAGGAGTACTATTTGACAATGTTTCCTTGAGCGAGGTGCCCCTAGGAAACTTGCATTTCTATAGCCCTTTTCTGATGTCCCAAAGTGCTTATGTCTAATGATATACAGACACTGTAGAAAAGGTGGCATCTAATTTTCATACAACAAGTGCCATAAACAACCTGATTTTGACCAGATAATCTGTTGTAGTGATGTTACTTGGGGGTAAACATTGGCCAGGAGATGGGTTGGTTGGCTACATGGCTAGCGTATGGTTCAGAGCAATGCCAACAGCTTGGATTCAATTCCTGTTTTGGCTGAAGCAGTCTTGCGGCCTACTTCCTTGCCCTACCGCATAGAAAGTAGAAGGAAATGGCAAGTCATCACTGAAAAAGACAATCAGCCAAGAAAATGGCTCAGGATGAAACATCAGCAGATAATAAGCCAAGGACCTGCCTTTGGGTTTGGGTAGAGCACACATCACTCACTCATTGGCCAGGACACCAAGGGGAACTCCTGGCTCTTTTTCAAATTGTATCATGTGACCATTTGTTATGGCAGATGAGGCATCAATTTAATGGCCAGAATCTTCTGTTTGGCATGCGGGGGCGGGCCCCACACACTGACGTGTAAAATAGCGTGCGTCCCGATGCTACCGTGTGTCATTCTGATCCTCAGTTCGGCGGGCTGCGTGCCTACCGAACTGTCAAAGGCCCGTTCAGGCCATTAATAATCTAATTAAGTTGATTGTCTGGGCTGCCCATCTAACCTTAAGGTTGGCGGGCAGGTGAAGAGCCCAGGTGGCCTTCGCATTTCTCAAGAAACCTCATCCACGGGGGGGCGGAGGCGGGGGGGGAGGAATGAGGTTTCATGAAGGGTTTATAAATTAAATAAAATTTTTTATTAAAATACAAAACCACGTCCCAGTTCATCTGACAATGTCACATGAGGGGACATGTCTGAGTAATTTTATTTTTCTTTCTTTCAATTTTTGAGAATGAAATTAATCTCCCTGAGGCAGCTCAGTGCCTCAGGGAGATACTTGCGCTCTTTTGTGCACATGCACGAAAAAGCGCAGGCCTCGACTCTCCCTCCACCCGCACCCCACCCCCCCACCTGCACAGGTAGCGCTTCTGGGTACGCGTCACGCTGGGCAGGCCTTAATTAGCCCGCCCACGTAAAATGGCGTCGTGCACCCGATCACGGGCGGCGACTGGCCGCGCACCTGCTCCCACCCAGCCTGCCCGACAGGGAGAAAATTCTCCCCAATGTATTAACCAAGATGGCACCTTTGACATAAAGGCAAAATACTGTGGATGCTGGAAAGAGACACAGATTTAATGTTTCAAGTCCAATACAACTCTTCCAACAGTGCAGCACTTCCTTAGAAGGATCAGCCTAGATTTTGTGCTCTAGTCTCTCAGGGAAGACTTGAACTCCCAATATTCTAATTCAAAGGCAAGATAGCTACCACAGAGCTATGGCTCGACTAGCATTTAGTGCAGTCATGAGTAGTTTATAAGGTCAGCCTCAGAAATGGCGCTAACTGTGAAATCTTCATTTAAACCACATTAAAAATGAAATTGGCATATTTTATTCCTACCCCCAATTCTTATTTAGTTATTTGTCTATATGTTTAAATTTGAATAATCCTGTTTTCTTGTGGAGGAAAGGAAGAGGAAGAGTACAATTTTCTCCCCATATAAACACAGTTAAATGTTTTTCTGTTTCAAACCGACCTGAAAGTGCCTCATACCGATAAAATGTTTCCATTTGTGGGGAAAGCAAACTTGGGATCATGAATATAAGATAGTGATGAATAAATCCAGTAAGGAGTTCAAGAGAAACTTATTTACCTAGGGTCTAGTTGGAATGAGGAATTTGCCACCACAGGGAGTAGTTGAGGAAACCAGCATAGATGCATTTAAGGGGAAGCTAGACAAATACATGAAGGAGAAAGGAACCGAAGGATATTAACCAACAAGGAACAATGAGTAGCTGGTAGGTCTTATCTTTTATTCTTATGTAAGGTTTATTCCCATGAGCAAGGTATACTAAGTATTGGTAGGGTTTATCAATATTTCTAAGGTTTATTAATAGTAGTAAGTTTTAGTAGTATTGGTAAAACTTTATTAATATTGGTAAGGTTTATTACCAATAGTAAGGTTTAATTGCAGTCACAAGGTTATCAGTTGATAACTAGGGAAATGGTATGGCTGCTCCAACCTCGAGAGTGTCCATCCTGTGATATGTGGGGACTGCAGGATACTTCCTATGTCCTGGATAGCCATTTGTGCAGGAAGTGTCGTCAGTTGCAGCAGCTTGAGTTCCGGTTTGTGGAGCTCGAGCAGCTGCTGGCGTTACTGTGAAGCATCCGAGAGGTTGATAGTTACGTGATAGCATGTTTATAGATGTGGTCACCCCACAGCTTAAGAATATGCAGGGAGAGAGGGAAGGGGTGACCACCAGACAGTCAAAAAAGAATAGGCAAGTAGAGCAGAAGTCCCCTGAGTGCATCCCACTCTCCAAACAGCATTCAGTTCTGAACACTGATGAGAGTGATGGTTCACCTGGAGAGTGCAGACAGAGCCAAATCTGTGGCACCACGGGTGGCTCAGCTATATACGGGGCTACAAGGAAGTCTGGAAGAACAAAACTGATAGGTGATTCAATAATTAAGGAAATAGATAGGCATTTCTATGGCCACAGACATGAATCCAGTACCACACGCAAGTGAGTACAGAAATAGGATGATAAGACAGATGAAAGTGTGGCTGGAAAGATGGTGCTGGAGAAAGGGCTTTAGATTCTTGGGACATTGGAACTGGCTCTGGGGAAGATGGGACCTGCATAGGCTGTACGGAATGCACCAGAACAGAGCCAGGACAGAGTTCCTTGCGGGGCGTTTTTCTAGTGCTGTTGGGGACGATTTAAACTAACTCAGCAGGGGTTTGGGAACCAGGAGACAATAGTAAAGAGGAATACCGAGGGACACAGAATACTTGGAGAGATAGATAGCACTAGAGTAGGGAATAGTAAGTTAACAGGTGAGGTCAGAGAAAATGAGACAGTCATAGAGTCTAAATCAGGGCATGTATGTGAATGCATGGAGTGTGGTAAAGAAGATTGTTGAGTTACAGGCACAGATTGCCAAGTGGAAATATGATGTTGTGGCTATAACAGAGACCTGGCTCAAAGAAGGATAGGACTGGTGTTAAATACCTTGGATATAAGGTGTTCAAGAAAAATAGGAAAGGAAGAAAAGAGGGAGGGATGGTGGTATTGATAAAGGAGAGTGCTGCAGTGCTGGGGATAGAAGATATCCCAGAGGGATCAAGGACAGAATCGATTTGGTTAGAGCTCAGGAACAAAAAAAGTGTAATTACATTGTTCGGTGTGGTCTACAGGCCATCAACTAGTGGGAACGATGTAGAGGAACAAATTTACAAAGAAATTACAGAGAGGTGCAAAAATTATAGAGTACTTATACTGGTGGACTTTAGTTGTCCAAATAAAGGCTGTATAGTAGTGTAAAGGGCAGAGAGGGGCAAGATTTCCTAGAGTGTGTTCAGGAAAATTTTCTTCAGCAGTATGTTTCCAGTCCAATGAGGAAGGGGGCACTGCCAGACTTGGTTCTTGGAAATGAGGTAGGCCAAGTATATGAAGTGTCATTGTGAGAACAATTAGGGGACAGTGATCATTGTATCATATGTTTTAGGCTGACTATGGAACAGGATAGTCCATCCTGGTAAGAACAGAGGGCGCTGGTGAGAAGTGACTGAAGCATTCTGGGAGAAGTCAGCGCAGTCACCACGACTCAGGAAGGAATCGAGGAGACGGACTCTTGCACTCAACAGGAGGAAGGGCATCCAACAGAGGGCGCTGGTGAATAGTGACTGAAGCATTCTGGGAGAAGTCAGCGCAGTCACCACGACTCAGGAGGGAATCGAGGAGAAGGACTCTTGCACTCAACATTTGAAAAAGAGTGTGGATCTTGAAGGCAGGTCAGTTGAAAAAGAGCGCGGAGATTGAAAATAAAAGGAGGGGAAGCTGAAGGGGAGCGGCCAGCCTGTGAGGGGCCAGTGTGTGAGTGGCCCAGTGAAGGAGTGGAGCTTTGAGGCTTTGGCTCGAGAGGCTTAGGCGAGCAGAGGCTGAGTACGAGCTTGCTCCCAGTGGGGTAGGGCCGGGTAAAGTCCTTTTAAGTAAATTAGGAGTAGGTAATGGAGGCAGCAGTTGGGGCAGTCGAGTGCTCCGAATGCAGCATGTGGGAAGTCTGGGACAGCACAATTGTCCCTGATGACTACACCTGCAAAAGGTGCATCCAGCTGCAGCTCCTGAGAAGCCGAGTTAGGGAACTGGAGCTGGAGCTGGATGAACTTTGGATCATACGGGAGGCAGAGGCAGTAATAGACAGGAGTTTCAGGGAGACAGTCACCCCTAAAAGTCAGGAGGCAGGCAGCTGGGTGAATGTCAGGAGAGGGAAGGGGAATAGACAGAAAGAGCAGAGCAACCCTGTGGCCGTTCCCATCAACAATAGGTATACCGTTTTGGATACTGTTGGTGGGGACGACCTACCAGGGACAAGTTGTAGTGGTTGCGTCTCTGGCACCGAGGCTGGACCCTCAGCTCAGAAAGGAGGGAGGGAAAAGAGGAGAGCATTAGTGATAGGGGATTCGATAGTTAGGGGGACAGATAGGAGGTTCTGTGGGAGAGATCGAGAATCCCGGATGGTCTGTTGCCTCCCTGGTGTCAGGGTCCGCGATATCTCGGATTGAGTTCTCAGTATTCTCAGGAGGGAGGGTGAGCAGCCAGATGTCGTGGTCCATGTAGGGACCAATGACGTGGATAGGAAGGAGGAGAAGGTCCTGCAAAGAGAGTTTAGGGAGTTAGGTGCAAAGTTGAAGAACAGGACCTCCAGGGTTACGATCTCAGGAGTGCTAGCTGTGCCACGTGCTAGTGAGGCTAGAAATAGGAGGATAATGCAGCTAAATACGTGGCTAAGGAGATGGTGCAGGAGGGAGGGCTTCATGTTTCTTGACAATTGGGCTCTGTTCCAGGGAAGGTGGGACCTGTTCCAACGGGACGGTTTGCACCTGAACTGGAGGGGGACTAACATCCTTGCAGGTAGGTTTGCTAGTGCTGCTCCGGGGCGTTTAAACTAGATTTGCAGGGGGAGGGGAACCAGAGTGTTAGAGCAGATAGCGAAGTGGAGGAGGATAAAGGTCAAGCGAGGAATGCATGTATAGACAGAAATCAAGGGTCCGTACGTGATAGAAATGTTCTCAGCTGCATCTGTTTCAATGCAAGGAGTATTGTCGGAAAGGCAGATGAGCTTAGGGCGTGGATTGGCACGTGGGATTACGACATTATTGCTATTAGTGAGACTTGGTTGCAGGAGGGGCAGGACTGGCAGGTCAATGTTCCGGGGTTCATAGGATCTAGGTTCATTGTACACTTTACGGGATGCTTCTACAGGTAACTAAGTCCCTTGAGTAGGATGTACGATTCGAACCTTTTGTCCTACATGCACAGAACTCCTAGGCAGTTCTGTGCTTGCCAGTTGGTTGTACACAATCTTCATTTGCCCTTGTTTTTCGAGAAGTTTCTCCTGTGCTTCTGAGAAATGGGACAGGTGATGGCTTGGCAAGGTTATCCTAACCTGCCTCCCAAACATGATTTCTATTGGTGACAATAAGTGTTGCTCTTGACACAGAGATCTTGTTTTGTTTCCCTGAACTTTATGATGAATGACCATTGGATCTGGGGTTGTGTAATTAGGCTGTCACATTGTTTATGCCCCATCTAGCACACATGTACCTAAAAGGTCTGCCAGTGTACTACAGACCATTGTCTGATTTGATCTCTTCAAGCAGACTGAACAGACTGAAAACTTTAAGTCATTGTGTCTGCCGCAGATGCACTTGAGGTATCCTTTAATTGTCTAATGATTGGAAACTTGCAAAAGTAGTTAGTAACTAGGAGAAAGTTGTCACCTTGGATAGTGAATAAATCTGTGGCAATTTTAGACTAAGGGTACAATGGAGCTTCGTAAGAATGTAAAGTTTCTTTGCGTTGATGTGGCTGGTATTTCAGGCATGCCTCGCACATCCTCACTAACTTCTCAATTTTGTTGTTGATCCCTGGCCAATACACAGTATACCTTGCCAGGTGCCTTGTTCACTCTGTGCCCTTGGGGTGACAGTAGTGTAATGTTACTGGACTAGTAATCCAGAGGCCTAGGTTAATGCTTTGGGGACATGAGTTCAAATTCCATAAACTCTACTGTGTCAGGAAGAATTTGTGTAATACACTGAGGAGCTTGAGAAGTTTTCCATCCTGGATATTCACAGTTTATATTGGGCTGGCTGAAGACCCCATCTGTACTGTCTTTCAATACTCATTATCCTAATATTATCATAAAGTGATGAGATAGTATAGCCTGGTGCTTCGTCACAAACTACAAATGTTGTCCTATTCTTTTTTATATTGTATAGCACAGAAAGAGGCTATTAATCCCATTAATCCCAAAAGCAACAGCAATTTTGATGAGCAGTCCAGTTATAGTTCCACTGCGCTCACACCCACACCCCACCCACTCTTTCCCAGTATTTTAGCAATCTTTTCTCCTTCAAGTATTCCTGTGGGAGATGGCGGTATAATCGCAATGTCACTGGACTAATAATCCCAAGGCCCAGGCTAATTCTCTTGGGGTTGTAGGCTCAAATCCACAACATCTGGTGGATTTTAATTAAATTAATAAATCTGGAATAAAAAAGCTAATCCCTGTGATGCTGACTTTGACAGCTATCATCGATTGTTGTTAAAAACCCACTTGGTTAAATAATGCCCTTTAGGGAAGGAAATCCTGGTCTGGCCTACATGTGACTCCAGACCCACAGCAATTTGATTGACTTTTAACTGCCCTCTGAAATAGCCTAGCAAGTCACTCAGTTCAGGGGCAATTAAGGATGGGCAACAAATACTGGCCTTGTCAGCGATGCTCACGTTCCAAGAAAGAATAAAAAAAAGTGCAACTGTGACAATATGTCCTGGCGGAGAGCTTCAGGTACAGGCACTTATTTTCCCTTGAAAATTACGCCTCTTGAAACACCTAGTTCACCTCTGTATGGCCAAAAACATCTGAGGGTGTCTGGCACTTTTTGTATCATGTCAGGCCATCCTTCTACAATGTCTCTCCATAATGCCTTCAGTTGTGGATTATTTGCTGTTTCCTCCTGAAGTAGGTTGCATTTGTGTTGACCAAAATTCATCAGTTCGACCTTGAATACATGTTCTGTGTCGATGTCTATGCTGTCTACTTGTAGGTCTAGCGAGACATCTGCAATTTTTCATTTGGATTGGGTAACCTGCTCATTGTGTCTGAAGTAGCCATTTTGCTACCAGGTTTGTAACAGACTTAGAATTCATTGCCCTGTATTTTTATTAGAAGTCGTTGTATTCTGGGTGACACACTTGTCAGTGGCTTGCACCAAATCATTTCCAATGGTTAGTGGTCAATTTCCACAATGATTTGTTTACCAAAATGGTACATGTGGAACCATGTGATACTGATTACTAGAGTGAGTGTCTCACAATCGGGACGGAATTTTTCGTGCCCACTGGCGTCAGGTGTGCTCTGTGGTGTGTGTGGACATTATGGTGAGAAGGCCAAAAATTGGTTTCACAACGTCGTGAAACCAGTTTATGAGCGTTCGCTCTACCCGTCGATGGCGGGCCATGTTACCCACCATTGGATGTCGGGAACCTCATTGCAATGCATCTGCATATCATTATACGGCCAACCCGCCAGACTCATCCCCCCATGCTGGATCATCCACCCAAGCACGCTGATGTGTTTCGCAACTGCACATAAGCAGCATGCACCTGTTGAGCTGTACTTCGCTCGGGACTTTGAGGTTTGTTTGCCTACCTTGCTTCGGGCAGCACTCATGGTCACCAGCGCCAGGCTTCACATACAGCACCACAGCACTTTTAGGGGGGGTTCACAGGCAGGTCTCTACCTACCAGACTAGCCATAAGGTGGGGGTGCTTTGTATAGCTGCAGGGCTAGGGCTTGTTTGGGGAAGGAGAAGTGACCTCAGGCAAGGGAAGAGGCTGCAAGGTGAGGACTGTACTGGGGAAGAGGGGTATCCCAGGGTTTTTGTTTTTTTTGATTCATTCTCAGGATATGCGCTTCACTGGCTGGGTCAGCATTTAATACCATCCCCTAATTGCCCTTGAGAAGGTGGTGGTGAGCTTCCTTCTTGAACTGCTGCAGTCCATGTGGTGTAGGTACACCCACAGTGCTGTTAGGAAGGGAGTTCCAGGATTTTGACCCAGCGAAAGTGAAGGAACAGTGATATATTTCCAAGTCAGGATGGTGAGTGACTTGGAGGGCAACTTCCAGGTGGTGGAGCTCCCATCTATCTGCTGCCCTTGTCCTTCTCGATGGTAGTGGTCATGGGTTTGGAAGGTGCTGTAAAGGAACCTTGGCAATTTCCTGCAGTGCATCTTGTAGATAGTACACACTGCTGCTACTGCGCGTCGATGGTGGAGGGAGTGAATGTTTGTGGATGTAGTGTCAATCAAACAGGCTGCTTTGTCCTGAATGGTGTCAAGCTTCTTGAGTGTTGTGGGAGCTGCACTCAACCAGGCAAGTGGGGAGTATTCCATCACACTCCTGACTTGTGCCTTGTAGATGGTGGACAGGCTTTGGGGAATCAGGAGGTGAGTTACTTGTCGCACAATTCCTAGCCTCTAACCTGCTTTTGTAGCCATAGTATTTTTTGACTAATCCAGTTCAGTTTCTGGTCAATGGTAACCCCTAGGATGTTGATAGTGGGGAATTCAGTGATGGTAGTGCCATTGAACATCAAGGGGTGATGGTTGGATTCACTCTTGTTGGAGATGGTCATTGTCTGACACTTGTGAGGCACAAATGTTACTTACCACTTGTCAGCCCAAGCCTGGATATTGTCCAGGTCTTGCTGCATTTCAGTATCTGAGGAGCCGTGTATGGTGCTGAACATTGTGCAATCATAAGCGAACATCCCACTTCAGACCTTATGATGGAAGGAAGGTCATTGATGAAGCAGTTGAATATCGTTTAGCTGAGGACACTACCCTGAGAAACTCCTGCAGTGATGTCCTGGAGCTGAGATGACCGACCTCCAACAATCACAACCATTTTCCTTTGTGCTAGGTGTGACTCCAACCAGAGGAGAGTTTTCACCCTGATTCCCATTGACTCCAGTTTTGCTAGGGCTTCTTGATGGCACACTCAGTCAAATGCTGCCTTGATGTCAAGGGCAGTCACTCTCACCTCACCTCGGGAGTTCAGCTCTTTTATCCATGTTTGAACCAGGGCTGTAATGAGGTCAGGAGCTGAGTGGCCCTGGTGGAACCCAAATTGGGCGTAAGTGAGCAGGCTATTGCTGAGCAAGTGCCGCTTGATAGCACTGTTGATGACCCCTTCCATTACTTTACTGATGATTGAGAGTAGACTGATGGGGCGGTAATTGGCTGGGTTGGATTTGTCCTGCTTATTTTGTACAGGACATACCTGCGCAATTTTCCACATAGCCGGGTAGATGCCAGTGTTGTAGCTGTACTGGAACAGCTTGGCTAGGGGCATGGCAAGTTCTGGAGTACACGTCTTCAGTACTATTGCCAGAATGTTGTCAAGGCCCTTAGCCTTTGCAGTGTTCAGTGCTTTCAGCTGTTTCTTGATATCATGTGGAGTGTATCGAATTGGCTCAAGACTGGCATCTGTGATACTGAGGACCTCCAGAGGAGGCCGAGGTAGGTCATCCACACAGCACTTCTGGCTGAAGATTGTTGCTAATGCTTCAGCCTTATCTTTTGCACTGAAGTGCTAGGCTCCTCCATTATTGAGGATGGGGATATTTGAGGAGCCTCCTCCTCCAGCGAGTTGTTTAATTGTCCACCACCATTTCATGGCTGGATGTGGCAGGACTGCAGAGCTTAGATCTGATCCATTGGTTGTGGGACCGCTTAGCTCTGTCTATGACTTGCTGCTTATGCTATTTGGCACGCAAGCCGTCCTGTGTTATAGCTTCAGCAGGTTGACATCTCATTCTTAAGTATACCTGGTGCTGCTACTGGCATGCCCTCCTGCACTCTTCATTGAACCAGGGTTGATCCCCTGGCTTGATGGTAATGGTAGAGTGGGGGATATGCTGGGCTATAGATTGTGTTCTGCTGCTGCTAATGGCCCACAGCGCCTCATGGATGCCCAGTTGCTAGATCTGTTCGAAACCTATATCATTTAGCACGGTGGTAGTGCCACAAAACACGATGGAGGGTATCCTCAGTGTGAAGGCAGGACCTCGTCTCCACAATGACTGTGTGTTGGTCACTCCTACCGATACTGTGATGGACAGATGCATCTGCAACAGGTAGGTTGGTGAGGATGAGGTCAAGTATGTTTTTCCCTCACCACCTGCTGCAGACCCAGTCTAGCAGCTATGTCCTTTAGGACTCGGCCAGCTCAGTCAATAGTGGTGTTACTGAGCCACTCTTGGTGATGGACATTGAAGTCCATCACCCAGAGTACATTCTGCGTCCTTGCCAGTGCTTCCTCCAAGTGATGTTCAACATGGAGGAGCATTGATTCATCAGCTGAGGGAGGATGGTATGTCATAATGAGCAGGAGGTTTCCTTGCCCATGTTTGGCCTGATGCCATGAGACTTCATGGGGACCAGAGTTGATGTTGAGGACACCTAGGATAGCTCCCTTCCAATTATATCGCCACCTCTGTCCTGCCAGCGGGACAGGACATACCCAGGGATGGTGATGGTGGTGTCTGGGACATTACCTGTCAGGTATGATTCCGTGAGGATGACTATGTCAGCCTGTTGCTTGACTAGTCTGTGAGATGTTAGTAAGGAGGATCTTGCAGAGTCGACAGGGCTGCAATTGCCGTTGTCGTTTCCAGTGCCTAGGTCGATGCCGGGTGGTGACTTTGTAGCGGTTTGTTACAACTGAGTGCTGGCTTGCTAGGCCATTTAAGAGTCAACCACATTGTTGTGGGGCCTGGAGTCACATGTAGGCCAGACCAGGTAAGGTGACAAATTTCCTTCTCTAAAGGACATTAGTGAACCAGATGGGTTTTTACAATAATTGACGATGGTCCATAGCCTCGTTAGGCTTTTAATTCCAGATTTTTATTGAATTCAAATTCCACCATCTGCCATGGACAGGATTCAAACCCGAGTGCCCAGAAAATTACCCTGGGTCTCTGGGTTACCAGTGCAGCGACAATATCACTACACCAGCCTCCCCTTGTGGGTGCACAAGTTGATCTGTGCAAGTGGCCTCAAGATGGTGAGGGTTAAGGAGACAGTTTCCAGAGCAGATGATGCCAGATGGAGATGTGAGGTTGTGTGTGCAAGAGTGAGTGGTGATGTCCCGTGAATGTGTGATGGGTTTGAGTGTGTGAGTTTAGAGTGATGATATGGTTGCCATACCCTGGCTGCATGGATGAGATCATTCATCCTCTTTCTGCATTGGATGGCCAACTTCTTCTGTGCAGCATTGGCACTGATCACCACTGCCATCGCCTACCAAGCCTGAGTGGTAATGTTGCTGCTCCTCCAGCCGCCAGAGCGGGGGTAAAGGACATCACGGCAGGCCTCTACAGTGTCCAAAAGGTGCTTGATGGACACGTCACTAAACCTCGGGGTTGCAGTTCTTGCCTTTTGGGGCCATGTCATATTTGCAGTAGTCCTGGGCTGGAAGCACTGAGAGGTATGCGCGCGGCTATACTTTAAATGTGGCACCCAGCGTGATAACTGGCGAAGTGATGGTGTGGAGGGCAAATGAGAACCTGCCCACCATTGAAACTGTGTTTCCTGGGAATACATAATTAAAGCGGTGGGTCTGGGATGCCATTGCAGCCAGAGGATAAAACGTTTTACCCACCCTCTACCGCATTTGGTGCAAATCTGGGACGGTTCTGCCCTCTATGTTTGAATAGTTGGATTGTGCTTGCAATAGATTTTTGGAACCAAATGCAACTGGTTTGCCATCTTGCATAATGCACGTTCCTAACCCATTTTGAGATGTGTCGACCTCTAGGATTGTCTCCTTTCTTGGTCATAGTATTGTAGAATACATGTCTCTCCAGACAATGCTTGTTTAAGTGACTCAAGCATGTGATGAAGGTCCTCCTGGCATACATATACAGCAGCCTTCTGTAGCAGCTGTCCAAGTAATGATGCTCTGTGGGCAAAGTTGGGTATGTATGGCGCTAAGAAGTTGAAAAATCCAAGGCATCTCTCAAGTCCTCTTTGTCCTGGGGAGTAGGCATATGTGTACATCTTTGGGTTTGCCTTTGTCAGGACAGATCCTGAAAGTTAACCTGACCAACATTTGCCTGATATTTCTTGCTGTTGAAGACGATGCCTTTAACACGAGCTGCTGCCATCTGCGAGTGTAGATTTTGGTCATGCTTTTTGGTTTTGCCCATGACCGCAACATCATTGGCGATTCATATGCATCCAGGGATATTTTCTGTAATTCTGTCCATATGCTGCTGGAACAGATCCTGACTGATGGATAAACCAAAGGGTAATCTTTGGAAGCAGTTTCTTCTGACTGGGGTCCTGATAGTAGTGATTTTTTGAGACCCTTCTGCCAAATGAGTGGACTAATATATGTGTTTGGCGTCCAACTTGGAGAAAACCTTGCTCCTGTAAATTTGGGATTCAATTCCTCTAATGTTGGAATCTTGTGCAGGCATCTCTTTGGAGCGAGATTTAGACGTATTGGGTCTAAGCATTCCTGGACCGTGCCATCTTTTCTAAGTGTGCACACAGTGCCAGTGATGGAACTGCACCAGTTGGTGTGTTGATGCACACGACGGATAACGCCATTATGCTCCATGTCATCCAACTCACTCTTTAGCTTCTCCTGTACGTGGACACTGCACTTTCTAGGAGGGTTGATTGGTGGAATTGCATCTTCTCTGAGGTGTAGTATAGCATCACCTCTGAAGTTCCCTATGCCATCGAATCTGTTGGCATCTTTTTCTCCAAAGATCTTTTTGGAAAGCTTCAGTTTGACGTTGAAAGTACAACCAGCTTCATTATTCATTTGGATAGTTCAGCTTCCGAAAAATCACAGCTTTTGCCCTTATCATAACATCTGCTGACAAACTGGTTGATTGATTCTTGTGGCTGTTGTTTGTAAGCCATCAGTTCCAATCAGTGTATTCTAAAGTTCACCTTTACACAAAGCTGATGCTCCAGCATGTTCCACAGCTTGGTAGGATCCTTCTGATCCTTATCTGACAGGCCCGAAGTACTGACTCTGTGTAACTCCTCATTTCCAACAGCTATCTTTATTTTCCCCGCTTGTTTTTCCGGCTCTGTGATGGATAAATCTAAAAAACATAGCTCCATCCTTCTTTTAAAAAGCCTAAATTTGGATAGGACATCTATGGCTTTCCAATTCACGCTGGGGAATTTGGTGGTTATCTTCCTGATGTTTCCTGTCTTTTATGAATGTTGTCAATGTTTTGGGGATTAGTAGATTCTTTATTCTGTGGAGAGATTTAGAAATGCAGCAGCTGTGTTTTTTCTCTCCATCTTTTTTAGTTGTCTGGAGCTCGGGTTTTTCTGTTTCAGGCGCTTTCTGTCTTTTGTGCGGGAATGGCGCCTGATGCCTTGCAGCTTGTACAGTTCGACTCAAAATGGACGTCTGATTCATCACCAGTTTGGCTCCCCCACAAACCAGATACTCACTGCTCTGTGAAACAGTCTGTAGAGGGACTCTGCCTCCTGGGATCTTCAATCCCTATACAGTCTTTGTACAGCACAAAATCTTATCTGTGGCTTTTCCTATGATCTTCAAATCTTCATCATTTGGTTAAGAGGAACCACTGTTGGTTACTGTGTTGTATTTCTATGTTTGCTTGATACAAACATATCAATCCCACACAGAAGTGGCAAAATAAATGTGGGTTCAGTTTATTTCAAGATGTACTGCAGGATTGTTTAGCAGGCATTTTACTGTAAAGATTCAACAGCTATTGTTAACAGGAAAGTACAACTTAAATTCCTTTTCACCACATGCTGCTAGCTAAACTAAAAGCTTCTCTGAACAACGTCTGCTGGTCAAATGGTTTACATCCTGTCTACTTACTCATTAGCATATTCTCTCTTAAAGCGATTTCACACCAGGTCACCTGTCACCCTATCCCTTCACCTACTTGCCTGCCACCGTACCCCCTCACCCATTTGCCTGTCACCCTACCCCCTCACGCATTTACCTTACACACTTACCTTTTCCCCATAACTACTCAAAGTGACTTTCAGGAACGTGGAACTCTGGTGCCAGGTAATAAAATAAGACCGGAGTATAATCCGACAGTGATTGCCATTTCTGGGAAGATTTGGCCCATTCTCAATCAGCTGACAATCCAGATCTAGTTAATAAGGTCACAATTAGCTTCCAAACAAATTGGATTTGCAATCACTTTGATGCTGTGCTGAAATACTGTGAATGAACTAAGCTAAAGCCACTTCAGTCAGTTAAACTGATTTCACATGCCACCCAGTGTCTGTTTGAAACAGGTGCATGTTTATAACACTGCCTCAATGTCATTCCTTAACAGCTTTCCTATCTTTGGTCTATTGTCTCTACAATTGAGAAGAACAAGAGCATCAATGTTGTGGGGAATACGATCACCTCCATGGGCTGGATTTTCAGCTCAGCATGCGGGCGCATGCCTGACACGCATGAGCGTGAAATAGCGTGCTATATTTCAGTCGGCGGGCGCGTGCGGGAGTCGGCAGCACACCTGCCGACAATTAATAGGGCTGTTAATCCCATTAATAAATTAATTAAGCTGAATTGTTCCCTGGCCATCCAACCTTATGGGCGGAAAGGCGAAGCGGCCTTTGGATTTTTGAGGAAACCTCATCCACGGGCAGGATGAGGTTTCCGATGTCAATTAAAAATAAAATAAAAATGTTTAATTCTCATTTTTACCATGTCCTTGCTCATGTGACAGAGTCACATGAGGAGCCATGTTTACCTTAATTTTAAAATCTTTGTTTTGAATGTTAGAAATCTTCAGCTCCCTGAGGCAGCTCTCTGCCTTCAGGGACATCTCACTGCACGCTCCCCGGCGCCAGCACTGACTTCCGCGCTCGACTCTCCTCCCCTCCTACCCAGGCAGCACTGAGTGTTTCAGCGGGCGATTCAAGCTGGCTGGATGTTAATTGGCCAGCCAGCGTGAAATCGCAGCCGGGGCCCGATTGCGGGCAGTGGACCCATGGCTGCTCCTGCGCCCGCCTGCCGCGCCCGGCCATTGATGGGAAAATACTCCCCCATGTGACCCTCCAAGGCAAACACCATTCTGACTTAGAATTACATTCTTAGTCATTGATCGTCACTGGCTCAAGAATCCTGAAATTATCTACTTAACATCATTACGGGAGTACCATCGCTGCCATTATTCAAGAAGAAAGCCCACCACCACTTTCTCAGGACAACTAGGGCTGGGAAATAAATGCCAGCCTTGTCAGCAATGCCCACATCCCAAGAGTAATGTTTAAAAAAGTGTGAAGTTTTGAACTGTTCGAGGTAATGACATTGCCTAAGTCTAAATGAAATTGCTCAGCTTGAAAAGTTAGTGCTTGCCCTGGAGTGCCGGGTCAAATGACCTACTGTGCTGTCTAGCATTCTATGGAATGCCACCACTTGCTTCACAAATTAGACCCGAGTGAAAACTAACAGGAGGCATCAGGTTTTTTAGTTCTTGCAAGAAAGGAAACAATTGATGGCACTGTTTGAACTTATATTTATATATTTCTTGGAGGAATCAAAGTCTTCAGGGAGTGGAACATTCTTCCACTTTTTGGTACCCAGCTTCAGCTTCAAGTACTCCAGGGAAAGGTGCATCCTCCCTTTGCCCTACTTTCACAATATACCCTGGGCTGAATTTTAAGGTTCTCTGCTGTCTGGTTTGCAGGCGTGGGAAGGGCATGTTAAAACCAATGGGTGCTGTGCCTACCGCCTACAGACCTGACCCTGGCATCTCTGCAATTATATGCAGGCCACCCTTAGGACAATTGAGGACCTTAAGAGGCCAATTAATGACCACTTAAGGGCCTCATCCCACTCCCACCCACGTCATGTGGGCTCAGCAGCTTTAGCTGCACGGGCTGTTGTCAAGCAAGGTGGGGGCCTCCTTTGCGGGAACCCTGGCCCATCGGAGCCCACCTCCCAAGGTCATCTGCCCCATTACCCTTTCCTCTGGCCTCTCAAACCCAGCCCCCCAACACCCTCACCCCAATTGCTGGGGTCTGCCAGCCTGGCCCAACGAGACCCCGGACTTACCTCTGTGTCCGGGCTCTGCTTTGTTGGGACTGGCTGTAGTCCCAGCAGTGAAACTAGAGAGCTGACGGCCAATCGATTGTTACTTTATTAAAGACCCTCAACCAAGTTATTCAAATGTGATTTTCCTTTAACAAATCCATTTTGATTCCCATTTATTAGTTAACGGTTTTCTAAATGCCATTTAGGTTTGTCCCAGATCATTATGTCTGAAGGATTGGAAGATTTTACCAGAACCTCTGTAATTTCCATCCTTTGATTCCTCAGTAACCTAGGATACATCCTATCTGGAACAAATGAATTTTCTACTTTGATGACTGCCATTCCTTAAGCACCTCTTCTTTATGTATTTTCTTATTCTATCCAATATTGCTACTACCTCTTCCTTTACTGCAACATTGGCAGCATAGTCTTAGAAATTGAAGATAGATGCAAGATAATCATTCAGTACCTCAGGCATGTCATCTTCATCGCAAGAATATCTCCTTTTTGGTTATGGTCTGCCCACACTTCCTTCTACTACTCTTATTATTATTACATGTTTACAAATTACTTTTCATTTCCCTTTTAAGTTAACTGCTATTTATTCTAACACTTAGACAGAAATGTAAATTGGGCTGCCGATTCAGTATCACCTGGGTTTTACACTTATCACCCAAAATCCAGGAATGCCCCAATGTTTTCATTCTCTGTTCTTTATAAAACTTTGTCAGTCACTCACAAAGGCAACAAGAATTTTTTTTTACATGAATAAGCTGAGGCAAAAGAGACAAACACAAGCAAGGATGTTCAGAAGAAAGTTTCAGAAAATGTTCAATGATTGAAGTTTTGCATTTGATGCCTTTGTTACTTTATTAAATTTGGATCAAAAATGTTACGCAATTTTTTTTTTGTCACGTTGAACAACCACCACGTACCTCAGTTTTACTTCCTTAAACCTATTTCCATTATATATTGAGTTTGTGAAGTAATTTCCTTCCCTTTCACTGTGAAGAGTAAGTTTGGAAGATAGTCACTATCTGTCAGTGCGTCTGTGCTTTTTACATTCCCTGTGATTGTGGACAGCTTCAGTTGGCAAGATGTTTCGGAAGAAATTAAGGATTATGCATGATTTATGAAAACAAAAATAAAGACAAATATTTGAATACAAATAAAATAATTCAGGAGCCTGTTTTCTGTTCATGTTACATTGGATATGTCAGTATGTGTTTCATGAGCTTTAGAATTTTTCTGGAATGTTGCATCCTCCACAGAGGAACCATTGCAAATTAAAACTCTTCTAGTCACTGTTGCATCAAAGTTAACACTTGGTGAGAATAATCAAGCGTTTGCCATGAATTGACCAGCAACTTTCATTTATAAAGTGCCTTTAACATATTAAAATGTCCCAAGATACTCCACTGAAGCATAATCAACAAAAATTAACACCCAGCCACATAAGGAGATAGCAAGACAGGCAACCAAAAGCTTGATCAAAGAGTTAAGTTTTATGGACTGCCTTAAAGTAGGAGAGAGGTAGAGCAGTAGAGAGGTTTAGGGAGAGAATTCCAGAGCCTAGGGTCGAAATAGCTGAACCCACAGCTGTCAATAGTGGGAAGAAGAAAAGTGGGGATATACAATTTGCCAGAATTGAAGGAATGCAGAAATCTCAGATGGTTGTAGGGCTGGACAGTGTTACAGAAATACTCAAGATGCAGTCTCCTCTACACTGCAGGGACCAATTGCAGATTGAGTGATCACTTTGTGGAATTCTTTCGTTCAGCCACAAGTGTGACTCTGAGTTTGTGGTCAGCTGTCACTTTAATTCTCCACTCCACTGCCACTCTGACCTCTTTATCCTCGGCCTCCTACGCTATTCCAATGAAGCTCAATGATAGCTAATTTTCGGAATCAATATTGAGTTCAACTATTTCAGGTCATAATTCGTCCTCTCATTTTTGGATGGTAGCTGTTCATGGTGATTCTGCCTTCCATCTAGGCACACCTTTTGTTTTTTCACTTGTCCTATTACCATGTTTTTTTGCCTTGCGTTATCACCCCTTCTGCCATTTAATCTCTCCTGTTTTACACCCTATCACAGAACTTCCCTTTTGTTCTTTCTTTCTGTCCTTCCCCTACCTTGCTTAAAAACTGTTACCTCTCCAGGCACTCCCAGCTCCGACAAAGAGCCATCAACCTGAAAAGATAACTCTGTTTCTCTCACCAGATTCTGCCAGATCTGCTGATTATTTCCAGCGTTCTCTGTTTATTTCAGGTTTCCAGTATCTGCAGTACTATGCTCTTCTAAACACTAAATCTGTTCTCCTGAACTTTAGCTTCCACCACCAGACTTCAGGACTCTACCTCAGAGTCTTTTGTTCAAAACACACTCAGATTGATTTTAAACTTGCTTCCCCTAGTGCTAACAGGGCAGTAATGATCTCAAACTGGGATCAATAATTTGATGTGGCTGGCACCATTTTGATAGGGGCTGAGGTGGGGTAATTAGAATAATTCAATATTAAAACTGATATTAAGATGTGCATTAACAGCTTTTAAAGTAGTCAAATGTAGTTGTGAGCATTAATAGTTTTAAGTGTAGATGTGAGAGCTCTTTCTAAGCATGATGGGAAATATAGCCAACACATAGGCATGATATGCCTATGGTACTGTGGGAACCCAATTAACAATCACAAGTCATAAAACTTAATGACCTTCACAGGATGGGTAAACAAATTTCCCAGCCTCCCAATGAGATAATGAGATGCCTGCAGCCTGAAGGTATGTAACTGGAGATTGTATTAGGCAGTATAGTGAAATGTGATAACTAAAATATATAAATATGCTATGCAGCCTTGGTATTGGAAAGACATATTGTAGAACCAGGCTGTGCCCTCCCAGCATATGCTTGAATAAAACCTTTGCTTAATAGAAAACTCACAGGCTCGAGTGGTCTCATCTTTACACCACAACAGGGCTGACCATTGAGGGCCCAAAGTACCTGTGTGTTTCTGATGATGGGCCCGTTTCAATATATGAATTAAAGTTATAGGCCGGAATTTCCTGGCCTCGTTGGCGTCGGGCACCATATCGGGCGGGGTGGTGGGGGGGGTGACAATATAGCAAGAAGGCCAAAAATCAGTTTCATACTGGCACGAAAGCTCAGTGGGATCATTCAATGGTGTCCGCCATGGTGGAATGCGAATCCCGCTGGAGACCGGCGTGAACCTAATTATCATTCCACTAATGGGATGCGAAGTAAGGCCCGACTGGAATTGTCCCTCCATGCCAGATTTACTGTTACGCTGGCGGGAAAACACACCAGCCCAGGACACGTCAGGACAAGTGTTGAGGGTGTTGAGGTTGGGAGGAGGGATCGAATGTGTCAGGGAGGGTGAGGTTGGGACGTGGGGAACAAAAATTTGGCGGGGGGGGGCTGTTTGAGGTTGGGAGGGGAATGAAGGTGCCTGGGACATGAGGTTGGGAATGGGGGGACGACTGTGTCGGGATGGTGAGGCTGGAACGGGGGAGGAGGGAGTATGTGGGGAGGAGGGTGTAATTGGGGAGAATGCAGAAAGTGGGGAGGTAGGTGTAATGGGGAGGAAGGTGTAAGAGAGCGAGTTCAGAGGGGGGAAAGAGTTCGAAGAGGGAAAGGTGTTCAGGGGGAGGAAGATGTCCAGAAGAGAAGGGAGTAAGGGTGAAGAAGGGAGTAAGGGAGAGGATTTCCAGGTGAATGTGCAAGGGAGGGGTCTGTGAGTCAATGACTGCCTCCTGGGCAGAGGACTGATGGTGGGTGAGGTAGGAGGGAATAGTGAGTATGAGTGGGGGCAGAGGGAGCCAGGAAGATGGGAGGGTGAGGGTGCGTCAGTAGAAGTAGAAGGGATGGTGAGGGTGGTTGGTGGGGCCTTGGAGGCAGACATGGACATTGAGGGTGGGAAGGAGGAGGCCGGGAAGGTCAATGTGGATGTCGGCGGGATCCTCAGGAAGATAGGGAACATACATGTTCACCTGGACATCCTGGAAAGAGAAGGGTTCAGGTTGGTGGGTGACGGTGGGGAGATGGAAGGTGATGCCGGGGGGGGGGTCGACAGTGATGGGGGAAAGGACATGGGTGACTGGGGAAGGGGAAAGAACGGGGGAGCTGACGATAAACTTGAGAACTACCATTTCACAGAAATTGAAAGTGAGTGGAGCCTCATGTTGAACAAGCACAGGTGCTGCATGGGAGTGCTATCAGTGGGTGGGTGGAGATGCAGGTCAGCTCAGATGGACAACTGAAAGAGAACCCCAGCAGTCAAAATACACAGGACTGTGAGATGAGTGTGATGGGTGAAGGCCCTGTGTGCGTGGGAGAATGTTTCCAAGGGGCTCCAAAAGGCCCGGCCACACACACACACACCTCTCCCTCCAGAATCACTCGTGGTCCAGCTGAGTGCAGTTGATCTGCTAGTTGGGTGGGGGTGGGGGTTGGTGGAATGCAGTGGGAGGACTCTCGCAGCCTGTCAATGAAGCTGAAAGACACCATTACACATCATTCAGTGAAAGTAAGTACATTTTCAGATCATAAAGTGATGAAATATGTTCACCCGTGCAACCACTTGTGACCCAAATAACATTTCTAGGCCTACCTCTTCTTCTAGGCGCTGCCCTGACATCGGCAGCAGGGGTGGAGACAGCCTGTGCAATGGTTGGCCCTGTTGCCGCTGATGGCTTAGGCATGTATCCTCTGGAGATCAGAGGCCTTGAGGGCCCCGGCTTGCTTTGGCTGTCCTCCTGTAAGCCAGCTGCTCCCTTTGTGGTGACAGAGGACAAGGTTGAGGGGGGGTCACAGGCAAAGGGGGCTCAGAGGGAGCTGACAGCCTCTGAGATTCCTGAGTGGATGACCCGGGGTGTCTAGCTGCCACTCCTCCACCAACCGGATGCCCAGGGGCCTTGGTCTGACTGCTTGAGGGGAAGGAACAACTGGAGGGACACCGAGGTGCCCAGTTTCCCTCTCATGTTGTCACTGCAGGAACTCATCCATGGCTACCGTGATGGAGAGCAGGTCTGCATGCATCTCTGAGTTAAGCTGGACCAGGGTCTCCATGGTATCCGCCATCCTTCCCATGGAGACTTCTAAATGTGCACATATGGGCACCACTTCATCAGAGAGCAGGTGGACGCACTCCTCCAACCCACATGCCACTCTGTTGAGGGTTTCCAACAGCTCTGCATAATGTTCCCCCGCCTCCTGAAGACTCTCCACGTTGAGTTGGAAGGCCAAATCCAGAGGCTTGTCATCTGACTCAGCCCTCACAGATGCCTCTTCCCCAGAATCAGGGAGCTTGGCTGAACCTGCCTCCTCCTGCTGCAGACACGCGTCTGTGTGGTGACCACCAGTTTGTGAACCTAAGCTGTTCTAGGTCCAGGTCCCACTGAGGCGGTATGTCTCTGCACTGGTGGAGGGTGTGGGTGAGCGCTATGATGGGTCTTCCAGGCTGCTTATTTCCAGCTCTTTAACGGAGGAGGTATCCTTTTTGCTGGAGATGAGGACCTGGATGGAGCTGAGGGACTGGCTGGCTGAAGGTGTCGGTCGCTTGGCAGAGCTCCCTGTGAACCAAAGTAGAGATAATGAGTGCTTGGCAGCAGAGTCAAAAGCAGGAGAGAGAGAGAGAGAGCTCGCACAGTTGCTTTGAGAGAGGGATGATGTGGTGCAGGATCCTCATGTGGGTGTTCGCCACTGACCTCACCTTCGCTGCAGGCACGGTCCATGTCCTCACCAGTCAGCGCGATGGCACACTCCTCAAAGGGAGTGAGGGGCCTAATGTGGGCCAATCCACCCCTGGTCTGGGACCTCTCCCTGTTGTTGTGAGCCAGCTTCTCCTGCATGAAAACAGATGGAGAGAGTGTGAGCAGGAGGCTTGGAACTACGTGGAATGTTTCTATGGTGAGTGGGTGGGATGAAGATGCGACCTCCAGAAGGTATGAGTCTGATGGAGATGTGAGGATGTGTGTGAGAATTAGCGGTGTTGACCCTTGAGGTGTGAGATCCCTGTGGATGTGAGATGGATTTGGAAGTGTGTGAGTTGAGAGTGATGAGGTTGTTGACTTACCCTGGCAGAATGGATGAGGGCATTCATCCTCTTCCTCCACATGATGGCTGTGTGCTCCAATGGCGCTGGCTGCTGCTGCCACCTGCCTCCCAGGCCAGATTGGTGACTCTGGTGGACCTCCTGTGGCCAGAGCAGGGGTAGAAGACATCATGGTGGCCTTCCACTGCATTCAGCAGGTGCCCCCAGAAAGGCGCCACTAAACTTGGGGGCTGCCATCTTCTTTGCTTTTGGGACCATCTGTCGCCTGGAACAGCCCTGGTCTGAAGACATGGGCCAGGATTTTACGGCCCCGCCACAACGTGCTTTCCCCTGGAGGATGTGACGAGCCATTTAAATCTCCATTCAGTTCAGCTGGACTGTAATATCCCATTGGGCGGGAGGGGCTGTAAAATCCTGGCCAGGAAGTAGGCATGCACTCTGATGCACTTTAGATATGGTGTCCGGAGTGAGGAAACGCTGAGGTCATGGTGTGACGGGAAAATCCGAGCCCTCCCGCCAGAGATCCGGAGTGTTTCCGTGAATGCATTATTAATGAGACCGGATGCACCAGGAATGGGACGATATGGTGCGAAAGCCCACCACTGCCACCGGCGGGTAAAATGACTTTTTCACTATCGCACTTAGCACAAATCTGGGACGATTCCGCCTGTAGGATCACGACCCCTGTTTTAAGTTGGAAATGGTGTCAGTGCGTGCCACGTTGGATTAGTTCCACTGATGATAAAGCCCAATAACCCCAGCATTGGTAACTTTCACATTTTTTGGGGGACCAGAAGCCGCTTCTGCCTGGGACAGCCCCTTTGTAATTTTAATCTCTCCTGCTGTACACCATGAAGGCAGGTTGACAAAGGTTATCCTTAACTCAGTAAGCTGCATCAGGACCCCCTTTTGATGCTCCGGTCTGATATGAATGGCTGCAATGCCTCAAAATGGAAACTGCACTCTTTCGGCAAGTGGATGGTTTATTTGGTTAGATGGTCAGCCAGAAGTGAAAACTGACCCCTGGCTCCCAAACATGCTTTTTCTTAATTAAATGTAGAAATTTGCCAGCAGGCCTGCTAGCAAACTAGCTACTTTTTTTTACCAAGAGAAAACACTTCATGCCATGTCCAGCATGAATGGAGTTGTCCTTACCACAAAGGACAGGAATACTTGTCACCATATGAGACAAGACGATAAATACTTCATGTCCATGGTCTCATTGTGTAGTTCTCTTCAATGCCTGGATTATTAACTACATCAAGGTCAGCATCCTGTACCTGCGGCTTTTTAAGCCCGTGCAAATTTATTTTGCTTTTGTTTTAAGCATAACTCATTCCCAAATCCAGTCTGCAAGAAAAATGGTTAAAAAATCGTGATTTATGACAACCACACAGAGAAATATGAGTGTTGGAATGTGTGACAGAAATTTAGACATTTGGCACTGTGCAAATTCAGGAATGAATTCATGTTTCAAGGGAGAATGGAAAAACCTAGAGGAAGATGCTAAGTGAGAACAATAAGTTGAATCTTCAAGATGGCTGTGCTATGTCTATTTACCATAACCTATGGGATGAAAATGTGAACACCAACAACATGGAAAACCGTGATTGGAGAGCTGCAGAACAAGAATACTGAATGGCATTTGGGAGATCTATACATCAAAAAGAGGTGTGCCAATTGATTAAGTTCAGATAACCAGTAATCCTCCAGGATGGTGTGGTCTGCTCATAGAATTGGTGCCCAATTCTGGGCACCACAATTTAGAGGAAGGCTGCCAATGCCTTGGAGATGGTGCAAAGGAGAGTTAACAGAATGGTATTGGAAATGAGGGGCCTCAGTTACATGGAGAAGACAGAGAAGTTGGGATTGTTGATCCTTACAGCAGAGGGGAGATATAATAGAGGGGCTTTGATCGAGTAGGTAAGGGGAAAATGTTTTCACTGGCAGGAGGGTGGTGACCTACAAAGGGCATGGATTTACATTGGCAAAAAATCTAGGGACAAAATTATGAGAATTTTTTAATGCAGTGAGATATTGTGATCTAGAATGCAGTCCCTGAAAGGGTGCTGGAAGCTGATTCATTGGGTGGAACCATCCGTGTCCACTGGCATTGGGCGTGTTCGACAGCGTGAGTGGACAATATGGCGAGAAGGCCAAAAATCAGTTTCACCACGTTTAGAAGCCAGTTTGCGATTGTCCGCTCAGCCTGTCGATGGCAGGCAACATTTCCTGCCATCAATCATCGGGAACCTCATTATAATACATCGGCATATCCTTATACGGCCAGCCTGCCGGAATCATCCCCTACCACCACTGGATTGTCTGCCCATGTTGGCATGTGTTTCACAACTGCAAATAAATGCCATGCACCTGGCGAGCTGCACTTCGCTAGGGACTTCGAGGATGGTTTGCCTATCTTGCTTTGGGCAGCACCACAGTCATCAGCGCCAAGTTTCACAGACAGCACCACAGCACTTTTAGGGGTCTCATGGGCAGGTCTCTACCTACCAGATCAGCCATAAGGCTTTGTATGGATACAGGGCTAGGGCTTGCTTGGGGTAGGGGGAGAAGTGGCCTCAGGTGAGAGAAGAGGCTGCAGGGTGAGGGCTGTACTGAGGAAGGGGTTTGTGTGGGGGCACAGGTTGATCTGTGCAAGTGGCCTCAAGATGGTGAGGGCTGAGGAAGCAGTCTCCAGAACAGATGACGCCAGATGGTGATGTGAGGGTGTGTGTAAAAGAGTCAGTGGTCAAGTGGTCAGAGTCAAGTGTCCCTTGAGCTGGCAGTGAATGAGATGCCAGTGAATGTGTGATGGGCTTGAGTGTGTGAGTTTGGAGTGATGAGATGGTTGCCTTACCTTGGTGGCATGGAGGAGATCATTCATCTTCTATCTGCATTGGATGGCCAACCTCTTCTGTGCATCATTGGCACTGATCACCATTGCCATCGCCTACCAAGCTGAGTGGTAATGTTGCTGCTCCTCCTGCAGCCAGAGTGGGGGGTAGAGGACATCACGGCGGGTCTCCACAGTGTCCAAAAGGCACAAGAAGGATGGGTCACTAAACCTGGGGGCTGCAGTCTTCTTACCTTTCAGGGCCATGTCTTATTTGAGCAGTCCTGGGCTGGAAACACTGAGGGGTGTGTGTGCATATCTACTTTAAATGTGGTGCCCAGCATGACAAAGCAGCAGGTGATGGCGTGGTGGGTTATTTGGGGCCCACCCACTGTCAAAACAGTGTGATTCCTGGGAATGCATAATTAATGTGGCTGGTTTGGGACGAAACAATGTGAGAAGCCGCCATCGATTTATCCATCTGCTACCGCACTTAGTGTATATCTGGGACGATTCCACCCTTTAGTAACTTTCAAAGGAGAATTGGATTATACTTGAAAAGGAGAAAATTGTAGGGCAATGAGGAAAGAGCAGTGGGGTGGGACTAATTGGTTAATTCTTTCAAAGAGCCAGCATGATTGTCTGAATGGCCTCCTTATATGTTGTATCATTCCATAAGAGTTAATAATGACCACCATGAAATACTTCAAGGGTAAAATCTGAGCTTAGAGTTCAGATGATGCATATAAACCATTCAAGAAATGCTCATGCAGCTTTACAACATCATTTGATCTCCCTGATTGTATTTATAGTTTTGTAACCTACGCTGTGCCATTTGTTATTTTTCTACACATATGTCAGGACTGAAATAAATGCATAAAATTCTTTAGAAACAGGAAAAATCTATTTGTCCCTTTTTGATAGATGAACCTGCACATTCTCATCATATCCATCAATTCCCACTGTAAACCATGGCTTGAGAAAATATGGAACCCTATTTCACAAATATAGCCATCATACTTAAAGATAGCATATGCACAAGACAGAAGCATAGTTATTTTCTTTCAGAGCAAAATTCTAACTAACAGTTTGCAATTGCAGCACCAAAAATCATTTGAAGGTGCTGCCTTTCTGAGAATTCACTCTCTTACCTGCTGGTTCACAGCTGTTTCTCTAATGTGGAGGCCATTACACTCCTCCTCATGGTACTCTTCCTTGCACTCACGGCAGAAAACAAACTGAAAGAGTATGAATTTAAAGAGTATGAATGATATGAAAGTAGTTGGAAAGCTGCAAGGTGGATAAACAGTTAACTCTATACCCTAAGTGTTTCATTGTTCCATGAATACTGTTCTGTGGCTCAGCTGTTGTATACTCCTAGGCTAGTACAATTCAAAAAGTGAATTAACTGTCTTTTGTTCGAGCTGTACACAAACTTGAGTTCATTTGGAACTCTGCTACCCAAATTCTAATTTGCACCAAGTCATGTCCACCCATCACACATGTAGTCGCTGACCCATACTGGCATCTGGTCTGGCTACACCACAATTTTAAAATTCTCATCCTTGTTTTCAAATATTTCCATGTAGTCAACCTTCACTATCATTGTAAGCTCCTCTGACCCCACCAGCCTCCAGGATCTCTAAGATGCGCCAATTCTGGGAATTTGATATTGACTATTGAGTGGGGAGTGTTGATATTGAGAGTGGGATTGGGATGGCTGATAATTGGGTGTTGGGTGAGGACGGTTGATGTTGGGAATGGGTTTGGGAGTGTTGATATTAGGAGTGGGATTGAAAGTGGGAATGGGAGGATTGGTATTGGGAGTGGGGTTAGGGGGATTGATATTGGGAGAGGGATTGGGAATGAGTTTGGGATTAACTTCATGAGTGGGTTTGGGAGTAGGGTCACAACTAGGTTAGGGAGTGGGATTAGGGGTGGGCTTGGAAATGGGATTGCAAGTTAGTTTGAGAATGAGTTAGGGTTAAGGCTTGGGAGTGGGCTTGGGAATGGGATTGCGTGTTGGTTTGGGAGTGGGATTGGGAGTGGGTTTGGGGGTTTTGATATTTGGAATGGGTTTGGGAGGGTTGGTATTGGGATTGGGATTATGAGAGTTGATATTGGGTGTGGAAGTTGGGGGAGTGATATAAGAAATGGGTTTGTTAGGGTTAAAATGGGAGTGGGTTTTGGAATCAGGAATCAGGTTGGGTCAGACCAGATCAGGTGGTAGGTTTGTAAAATAAACTTTTGCATTTTCTACAATGTTTTGTTATAGTAAAGGCATTTTTGAGTACTGCTGCGGTCAAATGTTAACTTCAGTGATTGAAAAGAATGCAAACAGCATCATTTCAGGCAACATGTGACTGACCAATTTTTTTGTACTTACTGTTAATGAATTCAAGTTTCGTGAACCTGATGGTCACTAATTTGAGTGGTGAATGTTAAAGTGTATAAAAATAATTACATAAAGTGTAAAATATATAACAACTTTCTTTGGATAAATACGTTCAATATTGGGTTAAAGTCATCACTGCAATATTCCAAGGGTCAGCTATCTGCAGAAGGAGCCCATTTCATCCTTTTGACACACAAGGTTCCTTCAGAATGTTTGTAAAGTAAGTTAGGTTCCAAAATTAACTGTCAGACTCTTTGGCCAACATGCAGACACAACTACATTTTCCTAAAAGCCTGTTCTCAAAAGAAGGGGAGAGAGATTAATGGGTGAGACTGATGTCACTGAGTTGTTCATTGAGATGAAGTTTGGCATTCAGTGAAGCATTTTTAAGTTGCTGAGCTGACAAATTAATATTCATGGACAGGTGGATGGACATGTGGCAATGTAAATGTGCCCCCAAGCATGAAGATAATTTAAAAATCTGTGCGCTGCATGGAAATTGCCCTTCTATCAAGTCAGAGCACAAACACGGAGATTCCAATAGGTGCCCTTTTCAGACATTAGGTGGCAGTAAGAGCAGCAGATATCTTGACTGTCTAGGAAATGTACTCAGGATTGTTTAAGGTCTTTCTGCATCATTTCATTCCCATTTGAACACTTTACTCAGGCAGTTCAGAGCACTAAAATACTTATTATTTACTGAAGGATGTATTTATGATATGAACAGTCCTATTTCAAAATTGTAAGCCTGTCTTATAAATTTTTTTAAAAATGGGTTTATTTTTGGGGAATTAGAGCCACTTCTTTGAATGCACACTCTCCTTCCCCTCTTGGTGTGGGAGTTGTGCCCTTCTAGAGGTTAGAATTCCTTATTTCACCAGGTATAGCAGCCTTCAGCCATATGGTGGGTCCCACCAAAGCCAGAGAAGTGGGATTTTCAAGCATGGAGAATGTCTGCCACGGTCCTGGGCCTTTGGGTCATTGTCCTTGTAAGCACAGATTATGCCCCTTACAATTACATCATTTGCACAATTAGGGGTTGATTTTAACTTGCAAAAATCAGCGCTGATGTGGAAGTAAGTTTACCTTATTCAATTTGAGGCCATTACTGCCAATTTTGGAAAGTTAAAGTCGGCTCCTTGTAGTGAAAACACTATAATTGCACCCTATTAGTAACGGGGTCCTGGCCATGCTGCTGGTAATGCCATGTGGCAAAGTTGCATAGTATTTTTTTTTGTTACGAGTTAATTTATAATTGTTATGAAACTATCATATTTTTCATAACAGTATTGTGGGATATTGTAAGGTGGGTTTACGGTTGTGAGTGTGAATGGTTCTGTCTGTGTGACAGATCTAATTGAATTAGAGTCAGATAGACTGTAAGGTTGAAATTATCAGAAGAGACAGGTGTAAAAAGGGTATGTGAAATGCTAATGAGTGAGCTAGAGTAGAAGGGTCAGTAGGTAAGGTGTGAAGGAAATTTGCATTTTTAAATAAGTGAAGGGGTCATTTGATTTTCAAAGGGAGGGTAGGATGTTTACCACCAACAAGGTAAGCAAGGCCAAGCAGTGTGTTTATTTTTCCCAGAGGTACTGACCATACTGACAACATGAAAGATTTTTATATTATGGGAAAAGTAAGTTTCCAAAGACATGTGGAATAATGGGATTTTACACATCAAATAAAGAGAAACATATATAAAGAAGGATGGAAGCTTATGTGGATGTGGCCAAGTACACTGTGTAAAATAGACTTGGAAGAAGCCTCTAGCCACTTTTGCAGGAGTCTGCTGTGTCCAGTAATTAAAGTTGTGTTAAAAAGCCTTTGGAATTCCACTGTCGAGTGGGTGTGTGTGGTAACCTTGCTGGATTTCCTATTTAAATTTAAAATCTATTATGGACTGTTGCCTTAAAGGGGGTGTGTAGTTGGGAGTCAGGTTAATTGGGAATTTTAGGATTTGCTATAATATCAAGTAACTGTGGTCTTATGCCTATGTTTGAATTCTTTTCTTTCATTAATAAATGGTTTGAGTTAATTTTTAAAATCTCTAAAGTTGTTAGTGGGCTCACTACTTCTGAATTCAGTGCACAAATTTTCTTGTAATAAATACAAATTGCAAATCCATTTTGATAGTGTGGCCAAGTTTCCCTGGTGGATTTGGTTCACTTGGCTCACCTCTTTTTTTAATTCATTCATGGGATGTAGGCTTTGCTGGCTGGGCCAGCATTTATTGCCCATCCCTAGTTGCCCTTGAGAAGGTGGTGGTGAGCTGCCTTCTTGAACCGCTGCAGTCCATGTGGTGTAGGCACACCCACAGTGCTATTAGGAAGGGAGTTCCAGAGTTTTGATCTAGTGACAGTGAAGGAACGGTCTTCCAAGTTTTCCAAATCTGCCACGCCATAACATAGGACTTAGAAATGGACATTGAATTAAGTTACATGCCTTGGCTGAAATGTCCCTGGGCCTCTAACTGCAGTTCACTCAAAGATTATACCTAGTCTAATCACTTTGGCACATCCTGAGGTCATGAATAGGGCTATATACATGCAAGTTCTTTCTTTCTTGGGCTCTCCATGGACAATGTCACAGGAAATTGATTAGTAACCACAATTCTTTGTAATATTTGATTGAAGAAAGGGTTGCTGAATGTCTTTTGTCCAAGAGATCCCATGAACTGGACTTAATTCTTAAGTCCATAAAGTCCAGAAAGACCACTCCACTACTTTTTTCTGTGGGATCTCAAGAATTTCAAATACTGATTATCAGAATTCCTTCAAATTACAGTGGAAATCACACCTATGATGTATCTTTTTATATGATTGACCATTGTCTGACTATAAGTTGGAAGATTTCATTAAATTACTGGAAGGGCAGTGGAGGTGGAGAAATATTGTACTAATAAACAAAAGTAGATAAGCATTTTTATAGTGCCTTTCATGAACTCAGGATGTCACAAACCACTTTACAGCTAATTAAGTACTTTTGAAGTGTCGTCATTGTTGTAGGAAACAAGGTGGTCAATTTTTGCACAGGAAGCTCCCACAAACAGCAATGTGATAATGATGAGATAATCTGATTTTTTAGTGATGTGGATTGAGGGATAAGTATTGGCCAAGATACTGTGGCTAATTCCCTTGTTCTTTTTTGAAATTGTGCCATGGAATCTTTTATATCCATTCGTGAGAGCAGAGCGGATCTCAGCTGACTCATTGTAAATAGAAGATAGGCGCATGTATATAATCTGGAAATACTGGGCATGACAGGAAGAATATACTTCAGACATCAACCTTCATCACTTGTACAGACCAGCAAGGTGGGCAGGGTAAACTGCATATTGGATATGCTAACTACAGGAGAAAACATGGGGGTGAAATTCGTCTATGCCAGTGTATAACAGGCTCATAGTGAATCAGCAGCATGGTTTCACACTCCATTCACTCCCCGATATTCTCTTCCATTTTTCTCAGCCACCCTCAACAATAGAGCAGTGCCCTGAGTTGATCATGTGCTTGATATAGTCTAGTCCTCATGCATTCTGAGACCTGCAAATGACACTTGAAACCAATTTCTGTAGCTCAGCAATATATCAGTGAGCACAGTCTCAACTTTCAGGCAGTAATCTATGTGATGCTGTCTGTAAAGCTTGCCAAGAACTTGATGTGCTTTCTCATGCAGTGTTCCACTTTATAAGTGATCAATAGCACCGTGAGACATTTCTCTCTTAATCTCCTAAGTGCCACTTTTATCAAGAAGCTTGCTACAATTGAATCTGAACCAAAACTAAAATCATTTTGTTGCCATTTTGAAAAATCGTAATGCGTCTTCATACACTATTCATGCATATTGTACTGTCCAAAGCTGAACATCTATGCTACAGGCCATCTTTTTCAAGCAAGTATTTAGGCACTTCAGTGCTTCATTTATGTGTGCACCAATGCTTTAGCAAGAGAATTCTTTGGCTTTGGCCTCTTGTGCATCACTGATTTCTTTTGCAACATCATTGATGGTCATGCCTGCAGCTGCGTGGGCCCTAAGCTCTAGCATTTCCTTCCTAAAATTCTATGCCTCTCTACCTCTATCCTCTTGCACAACACTGCTTAAAACCTACCTCATTAATCAAGCTTTTGGTCATAGTCCTTATGGCCGGGATTCGACCAGAAATTCCCGCCGAAAGTGAATGGGCTTTTGGCTGCCTCTCCAAATTTTCTGTCCTGTCCGTGATGTTTCCTGCCACAGGTGGGATCGAAAAATCCTGGCCTATATCTCTTTATGTGACTCAATGGCAAATATTCTCTGATGATGCTTCTGTGAGTTGCCTTGAGCCATTTTACTACATTGAAGTGCTGTCTAAATGCAGGTTGCTGTTTTAGAACATCACCATTTAAGAGATATTCTGAAACAACGTGGCAAATTCGAAGACTTTGATAACTCCCAGGGGGAAATGGAGCGAATGGAAAATGTACTTATAGGCCTAGATTTCAGGACCAGCATGCATATCTGTCTACCATAAATGGACAGAAAATAGTAGATTGTTAGAGGCAGAAGAAGATGGTTGGGCAGCTAGGAGACCAAAGGAAGGACTGGTCACCAGGTGGTTAAGTTATAGGGAGGTGGGGGGTGGGGGGGGGCGCGAAGTGCGAGGGAAGTCTAGGGTAGGAGTAGGCCAGAATTTTCTTTGTGGGACCTGAAGGAGTACTATAAAGTACAGAAATAAAAACAGAAAATGCTGGTAAAACTCAGCAGGTTTGGCAGCATCTGTGGAGAGAGAAGTTAATGTTTTGAGTCCACATGATTTGTCAGACTCTTTTCAGCTCTGAAGAAGAGTCATATGGGCTCAAAGTGTTAACTCATTTGCTGCCCATCCCTAAATGCTCTTGAACTGAATGGCTTGCTCAGCCATTTCAGAGGGCAGTTAAGAGTCAGGCACATTGCTGTGGAGTCACATGTAGGCCAGACCAGGTAAGGATAGCAGATTTCCTTCCCTAAAGGGCATTAGTGAACTAGGTGGGTTTTTACAACAGTCAAAGATAGTTTTGTGGTTATTATAATCACTGAGATTAGCATTTAATTCCAGGTTTTATTTTGCTGAATTTAAATTCCACCAGCTGCCATGGTGGGATTTGAACCCATGTCCCCAAAAAACTCACCTGGGCCTGTGGATTAGTCATCTAGTGACATTACCACTACACCACCATCTCCTCTTGGATGCTGCCAGACCTGCAGAGTTTTACCAGCATTTTCTGTTCTTATTTCAGATTTCCAGCATCCACAGTATTTTGCTTTCATCTATAAAGTACAGAGTTCAGCATACCTTAGCAGGTATCTTCATCTCTGTTACAGTTATTGACCGGCTTTCACACTGGTTGGAAAGCCATCTGAACCTCTCCGCTCAGGGTCCTGGTGACATAGCTGGAACTCAACTTGCATGAATTTATGTGATTTCCATCTGCTTCTGGCAGGCATCTTAGTCATTGGCAGTAATCATTAATATGGTGGCCAGTGAGAAGGGAGTGGACAAGGCTGAATGCTCCATTTTAAATGCACACCCCCAACCCGGTCTCATTGATTGGGATGGGTTAAAAATCCCTCCGTGTTTTTGTAATGTACAGATTTAGACAATATTGATGTGAACTGATGCTTCTTCTTCTCTAATTTTATAAAGAAATTCAAATGCTTTAATGCACAATTTAGTTTAGAGTAAATGCCATAGCACATCGTTCACAATACTTGAGGTAAATGCAGTGAGAGGTATAGATAGCTTTGCAGTTCCATATGATTGAGACAATTTTCAAATCAATTTAGCTTTTGAAGCTGTGAATTATGAACTGCTCGGATTCTAGCCTGGGGGATTATTAGTGTGGCACTCATTCCAAAATGGAGGAACAGAAGGACCTGTTCACTCTGATGTGGATAGAAATGGTGCTATGCAATATGTTAACACTTTCATTACTAATATCATGCAGTGTCCTTTCAATACTCCATAGTCTCTCATAAGCTCCAAAGAAAGCTCATCATTTAAGACAAACAAAAGGGAAAATAATCTTATTTTCTGATGCTAGACAAACAGTAATGTACAGGGGAGTATTCTCCCCTTTTATTGATTGTTCATACTTGAGTTTTGAAAATGGTTTTGAAAACCTATATGTTTAATATCACAATGACTTACATCAGGAGTAAAATATTAGTCCTCATTGAGAGATTTGACTACTTCAATGCAGGTCTCCCACATTCTACCCGCCCTAAACTTGAAGTCATCCAAAACTCTGTCGTCCATGTCATAATTTGTGCCGAGTGCCTTTACGCTATCTCCCCTGTGCTCACTGTTTCAAGCAACATCTTGATTTTATAATTCTCATCCTTGTTTTCAAATTCTTCCATGGCTTGGCCCCTCCTTATCTCTGTGATCTCCTCCAGCCCCCACAATCTTCTGAGATATCTGAGCTCCTCTAATTCTGCCCTCTTGAGCATCACCGATTTTATTTGCTTCACTATTGGCAGCTGCACCCTCAGTTGCTTAGGCCCCAAGTTTTGGAACACCCTCCCTGCACCTTTCCATCTCTCTACCTTGCTTTCCTCCTTTAGTACACGGCCTAAAACCTATCTGATTTCTTTTCCTTAGCTATCTTCTTGAATTCTTTTATATTGTCAAGGAGATTGTTCTTCAATCAGAATCCAATGAGTTTTATTGTTAAATTTTGAAGACAGGCCTTTACTTGAAATATCTGGTCTGATTCTGTCCCCACTGATGCTGCCTGGCCTGCTGAATATTTTGAGCATTTTCTGTTTAGTTTCACAATCTCCAGCACCCGCAGTATTTACCTTTTATCATGTTTTGTTACATTCCTTAATAGCTACATATGTTGACCGTGTTTTTTAAATTTATATTTAATTGTGAGGCTGAGACAGTCTAGGCCTAAGGCCCAGATTTTCACCACAACAGAGAGGCTCTCTGTCATGGCGAAAATCCTGGAAATGACCAAAATTTCTAAGTCCTGCTTCTGAACCCAGCATTCTGCATCTTTGCGGGGGCAGGACAGGAGTCGGGCTGGAGTTCGCACATGCACAAATCATGGAGGCAGCTGGCCATTTAAATCACCAGCTGCCTCCACTGACTTTCAATTTTTGAACTCCTGTCAAAATTCTCCAGAAAGTGTCCAAGGAGACAAAGTGAGTTGGCATTGTGGGTATGAGGGGCCATGGGGGGTGGGTAGAGGGGCATGGGTTGGCATGGATGGGGCACAGGGTGTGTTGGGGGGAGGGTTTTGAGGGGGATGAAGGGTGAGGGCTGTTTTTTTTATTATTTAGTAATAATCCGGAGCGGAGCAGCAGGCCTTGCTCCAGCCCACCTCCGCACTTGGCAGCCTCTGCACCCATTCCGGTTGCACCTGCCCGGCACTCCTATTTCAGCCCGCAACCCACCACCAACTGAAAATTTGAGGGGCAAGCAGACGTTTTTAAAGGTCGTGTTTGCCGAGCTGGGAAATTTCACGATTCTACGCGCCTGACCCGGGGACAAAAACCTGGGCCCAAGATTTCTCCTTGCTCACTATAAATGCCGCTTGGCAGTCATCTGATTTAAAACAGCAGCACTAGTACCAGTAGCTCTAAAACATAAAAAGAATGATGTGGGCCATATTAACTATTGGGCTGACATCTAATGCAAAATTAATTTCCAGGGGAAATTCTGTGCCTGTGTATTTCCCTTCAGACTTTCATCTCCTTGTATTGTTTTTCCTTTTAATACAAGTGAAGGAATGTAGGTTTCTTAAATTACAAAGTCCCCAGTTAACCACCTGTTTTCACATCAGGGCTGCTTCTGAGCTATCAGCTGTTTTGGAGGCTGTGTAAGCTTTTTTTTAAAGAAACATTTTAAAAAGCTTTTTCTAAAATTCTATATCAGTCTGTACAATGTAAATACACATCATAGGCCTATATTCAGAGCTTCTTTAGGTTTGTCAGGTTTTCCTACTATCTTGTGTAGGCATTTTTAAAATGCCAATTGTCTTGCACTGTTTTTCAAGGTTGGCATGTGTATCATGCCAACCTTGAAAAACAGTGCAAGACAATTGAATCTGCAAAAGAAATTCCAATTATTAGAAGTTTCTTTTCTTTGGAATCAGATTATATTGGTACCATTGAACGTATAAAAAGATTGTGATGTTAAATGAGAATTCATTTTAAAATAATTGAATTTTGAAAATGGTTCTGAAACTGAGGTGATCAATATCACAATAACTTACAAGAAAAAATATCTGTCTTCATTAACATACGAGTTTGCATTTATAACGCACCTTTCACAACGCCAGGATACCCGAAAGCACTTCACAGTCAGTGAAGTTCTCTGGAGTGTAGTCACTGCTGTAATGTAGGAAATGCAGCAGTCAATTTGAGCACAGCAAGCTCCCACAAATAGCACTGAAATAAATGAGCAGATCATCTGGTTTGAGGTGTTGTTGATGGATAACTGTTGGCCAGGGTTTTGGGAAGAACTCCCATGCTCTTCTTCAAAATAGTGGTGTGTGTGTGTCATCTCACTGTCTTTAAGATGCAGTCATGTCAATAGTAATACGCAGTGTAGTCAACACTGGGAACATGTTAGTGATATTGATTATCATCTGAAAACTGGAAATGTATGCAAATATACAGAGCCATGTTTGGTTATCGGAGTTGCAAACATCAAAATATGTTATGTTTTCAAAGCAAAATGAATGACAATAGTAGTAAATAATTGATTCGGCAGGTCAGGCTTTTGGGACTTTAGACTGATCTTTGGCACACTTCCAGTTCCTATCCATAAAATGCGTAGCACAGGAAAACAGGGACAAGATTGTACTGTGACTTCCAGTTGCCGTGACGATGATCAGCTATTACTTTATGCTAAGCTCTCAACAAAGAAAGTGTACGGAGCCATCTTCAATCTTATTCCATTGACAGTAATTTAATCACTATATATCATAATACTACACTTTGTAGTATCTGCTGTCTGTGAAAAGGTCCATCACAATGGGATATTTAACTCAGAATGTTATTAAACATCATTACAATTCACCAAAAGACACAATCAAGACTGCAAATTATTTTCCCTGATATGCATTAGCCCGTTGCAGCCAAGGTAAGGATTTTACCAATTACTTTTTGTTCCCCTCCAACTTTTGCATGCTTTCTTCCAAGGTACCGCACTACCAACTTCAGTGAAATGAAGAGCCCCTCAGCAAAAACATGGCTTACAGTGATTTCAGCCTGATATGTGTCAGTCAGCACCATCCAGGACAAAGTAGTCCACTTGATCCACAGCCCAACCAACACCTTAAATTTCCACTCCCTCCACCGTGGCTGCAATGGGTGCTATCTACAGGATGCACAATCGTGGGCACAGCCACTCATTAACAGCAAGGAATGCATTTAGTGGTGCCCACCTTGGAGGGCACTGTGAGCAAAAATAAACCCCATGTAGTCCCAAAACACAGCATTAGTAAGAACTGATAGCTCAAACTTGGAAAAAGAAATCTAAAATATTAAAGCAGAGAACCATGGTACACCTGTTGCATTGAGTACAAAGGTACTCAACAAAAAAGGTGGATAGGTGACATTTGATTCCAAATGCTAATTTGCTCACTTAAACATGTATGCTTTACATTGAAAGATGATCCCATACACCGTAAAAGTTACTGCCCGCAGTGGTCTGTTGAATGTTATAAACTCCAGCAGTACTTGTAGGGAATTCATGGGGTCTGCGTGCGGGGGCGGGCCTGACATGCTGACGCGTAAAATGACGCGCGATGATGTCAGGTGTGTCCCCCGAAGTCATCGTGATATTTCGTTCGGCAGGCACGCGCCGGAGTCGGCTGCACGACCGCTGAAATGATTAAGGGCCTATTAAGGTCATTGAGAAATGAATTAAACTAGTTAAGAAATCTATCCGTCCAATCTTAAGGTTGGCAGGCTGGCAAAAAGCCCAAGCGGCATTCGTATTTTTCAGGAAACCTCATCCATGGGTGGGATGAGGTTTCCTGAAGCTTTTATAAAATAAATAAATAAATTTACCCACCTTTACAAACATGTCCCAATTCATGTGACTGTACGTGTTTGAATAAATTTTTAAACCGATTCTTTAATTACTGTCATATTCATTCAATCTCCCTGAGGCAGCTCTGTGCCTCAGAGATATTGAAGCGCTCCTTTGCGTGCATGTGTGAAAGAGCGCTGGCCCCGACTCTTCCTCCTCGCCCAGCCTGCACAGGTAGCACTGAGCGCTATGGAATGCGTATTATGCTGGGCGGGCCTTAATTGGCCCACCCGCTTAATGGTGGTGTGCAGTCGATCGGGGACGGTGATTGGCTCCGCGCCCGCCCCCGCCCGCCATAGGAAAAATCCAGGCCATGAAATACATGATTAAATGACCTCTGACCTGCATACATGCCAACCATTCACAATAAAGACAACAGCTAAGTTTCAGGCCATTGCTGACCATTGCTATCACTGTGCATGCCAGCTCTAATAACTGCAAGTGTCCTTGCACTAGATTCCACCTTCCTGAAGATTCACTGCCCCAAGTCTTCTGGGTTCCCTGAGGACCAACAAACTTGAGCACACCTCACAACTTATGCAGTTGAATAAATCTTCGCCCTCACCAGAGGACCACCGGTGGGCATTAGAGCGGCGGCTAGTATATCGGTGCACATTGGTGAGGGCACTTCACAATCATTTGAGGTGCAAGCGGAGGCAGAGAGTGCCCAGGGCGACGGCAGTCGGAGGACTGCTGTAGACCAGGACGATGCTCAGTCAAAGGCTGATATGAGCCTCTGGGGTCATCCATTAGGAGGCAGATGCTGGATGTCCAGTGAGATGTATGGGAGCATCTGGCGGAGATCCATGAGGGTCTGCATGCCATGATCTCCGTGATGGAGGAGTCCAGGCGAAGCATGAGCACTGTGTTGACTGTCACGGCCGAGCACACTGCCTCCTCCATTGAGAGAATGGCGACTCTCATGGAGACAGAGCTCCAGGGACAGAATCAATGGTTCCTGAGGTTGCCCTTGGACCTGCAAGCCCATACACAAGCACTGACCTCAGGTGGTCAGTGTCAGTGTGGGAGATGGATGAGCCACTGGTCAGTGCCAATTTGGGAGCACTTAGATGTAGCACTTACAAACATAAGTTAAAGGCACCATGAGCACAAGAGGTATAGCTCATGGGTGATTTTATGTTCATTTTTGTCAACTTTATGTATACTGGTCCCGTGTTGAATACCAGAAACCTTTCTGTTAACATTATTGAATTGTGAAAATGACATAAATTGTGTTTTTGTCTTCATGGCCTGTGTATGCTTCACTTTTTTATTTCATTGTTGCGGGGAACGCCAGTATGTAATGCTGGGTGAAGATGGCTCTGAACTTTATTGCACAAGCACTGAGTGTTCTTTGTGTTCAAATGAAAGTGCCCTTTCAGACATCCGAGATGGAGGCGGCAGCTGAAGGAGGCGTTTGAAGCTGATCTTTGATAATCTAGCTGAAGGAGCGTTGGATCAAGGCATCTCTGGTGTTCCTACCTCCTTGCAGGTTACCGAGGTCTGCCTCCATGCCCTCAGCGTTCTCCTCACTGTGCTCCTCTTCTGACCCACTACTGGACTCATCATCTGTGTCCTGTGCAGCTGCCTCAAGATCCTCTTCCTCCAGTGGGTCCCCCTTTCCAGTGCCAGACTGTGGAGAGTGCAGCCTGCAACCACTATCAGTGACACCCACTCTGGGGGGTTCTGCAGTGCACCCCTTGAACGGTCCAGGCATCGGAAGCGCATCTTGAGAAGACCTATGGTCCTCTCTACCACCACTCTTTTGGAGGCATGACTCGTATTGTAACGCTTCCAGCCTCTGTTCTTGGGTGGTGGAGAGGCGTCATGAGCCACCTCTTCAAAGGACAGCCTTTATCACTCAGCAGCCATCCATCCAGTCGGGCCGGAACACTGAAGAGCCTCAGCACCTGGGAGTGCCTGAGAATGTAAGTGTCATGGGAGCTGCCAGGGTACCTTGCACAGACTTGTAGAATCTGCATCTTGTGATGACACACTATCTGCACGTTCATGGAGTGTAAGCCCTTCCTGTTGACGAAGGCACCCGGCTCATCTGCTGGCACCTTGATGGCCACATGTGTGCAGTCTATTGCACCCTGGACGCGGGGGAAGGCAGCGACCGCTGCAAAACCTCTGGCTCACTCAGCCTAGCTGGCCTCGTCCGTACGGTAAAGAATAAAGGTCAGTACCCGTCTGAACAGAGCTTCTGTCACCAGCTTGAAGCAACTGTGGACAGCTAACTGGGAGACTCCACACAGCTCCCCCACTGACACCTGGAAAGAACCAGTGACCATCAGAGCCACTGGCATAGGGTGTCCACCCACACAGTCGGAGCTGATCTCAGGCCCAATCATTTGGCAAATGGAGGTCACGTTCTCCCTTGAAAGGCGGACCCTCCTTCGACATTGCACCTCGGGCATACTGAGGTAGCTGCATCGCCGCCTGTAAACCCTGGCCCCTTCCGCCTTTCATTTCTTGCTGGCCCTGCGTCCTTTGTGCCTGCGCCTCTCCTCTCACAGGTCCCTCCCCTGGAAGCTGCATTGAGACATCTGGCCTCCTCTCCCTTCTGCCCCTCTCTTCCTCCTCAGAGGAGATGCCTCCAGCAGAGTCCACAATCCCCATTACCAGGGTAAGGGAAGGCTGTCTGATACCTGGAAGGGTCCACATGGTCTGAATACTCTGGGGGCCTGGCAGACAGCAATGAGTCCTGAAATGAAGCCTGGAAATGCTAAGAATGAGGCCCCAAACAGAGATGAAGCTGTCAAGTACCAATAAGCAACCAACAGCAAACTATCTCCAAAACTCCTCACTACTCACACTGGCAATGATGCTGACCCTTTTTATCCCACCCTTGGATGAGGTTTGTGAAAATGTCAGCTGGCCGCTTGCCCATTTGCCCGTGCAATGAGCAGAAAATCGCACGGGCAAGGAAAAAGCACAGTCAATTCGACTGTTAAGGGTCTTAAGTAGTCACTTAATTTATGGCGGGTGCCACTCCAACCGAGCAAAATATCGCGTGAATGTTGAAGCTGAGAAGATTGGCCACCAACAATCATCTTCCTTTGTACTAGGTATGGCTCTAGCTAATGGAGAGTTTCCCCCCGATTCTCACTGACTTCAATTTTCCTCCACGATGCCAAACTCAGTCAAATGCTGCCCTCCTCCTCCAGGGTGGAGTACTCATTCATCAAATGTGTGAGGGTGGTACATGGCAATCTGCAGGAAGACTTCTTGCCTCTGCCTGCCACCATGAGACTTCATGAGGTCCACAGTCAATGATGAGAACTCCTAGGGCCACTTGCTCTTTAATATATACCACAGTGCTACCACCTCTGGTGGGTCTATCTTACCTGTGGGACAAGGGATGGCAATGAGACAAGGGAGTCTGGGATATTGGTGGAAAGGTATGATTTTGTTGATATGACTATGTCGGACTATTGCTTGGTTACTCTGTGGGACAGCTCTCCTAATAATGGCACAAGTCCCCACATGATAGTAAGGAGGACTTTGCTGGGTGTGCCTTTGTCATATCCGGTGGCTAATTTAGTGACAGGTAGTCTAACTGGATTTATTCTTATTGTTTTTCTAATCAGTTTGTTGTAATTGAGTGGCTTGCTGGTCATTTCAGAGGGCAAATAAGAGTCACATGTAGGCCAGACCAGGAAAGGATGGCAGATTTCCTTCCCTGCAGGACATAATTGAGCAAGATGGATTTTTATGACAATCCAATAGTTCTGTGGTAACTATTACTAATCTGAGATTCTTTTATTGCAGATTTATTTAATTAATTAAATTTTCCTGTTGTCATGGGGATTGAACTCAATGGTCTGGAAGTTTGCTCCCGAGCAGGATAGTGGGAGTGTGCAAATTTCTTGACTTGGCACGCACACCTCAGGAAAATATGCTCCGGGTTTGGGAGGCCGTGGGGCAGGGTGGGGGCGGTGGGGGGGTGCGGGGAGTGGGGGGGGGGGTGGCATGGGATGGAATCAGGCCCACTTCCTCCTCAATGCAGATCAGAGGTGGCCAAAGGGGCTGCCAAGTGCTGGGGCGGGCTGTTTAAAAGGCCCGCCTCAGTTCTCTGGAACTTGGTCCCAGCTGTTTCCTTAAAGATTAGGCTCTCCAGTCCTCACCCCTTTACACCTCATTCCCCACCCACATCCCATGCCCATCCATGCCAACTCATACTCACACATGCCCCACCCACCCTCAATGGCTTCTCATACACTCCATGCCAACCTATGCCCCCACTCATTCCCATTGCCCCTTACAGCCCCTATGCCAACAGTGCCAATCCATGCCAAGTCATGACCCTCACCTATCACGCTTTACCCTTACATCTCCTTAGCAGCTCACCCAGTATCCACCATAGGCCGACCTCATGAACCATGCTGAAATGAAATAAAATACTAAATATCTATTACAGACTTCACTATATAAAAAATCTTGCATCATGAAAACCCATTTAATATATTTAAATCTCCTCAAGTTCTTAATCCGATATAAAACCAAATATTTGTATTTGTAACCCCACATTAAAAACATCTAATCATTTAAAAACCTCTTTGAGCTATCAATCAAACTTTGAACTTATAACCACCACAACCCCCCCCCCCCCCAACTATGATTATGATATGTGGAAATAATGTTATAATTATAGCATTTAGGGTTATATCAACAAATAGCTATTGAATAGATTTTTTTCAACTTTCACAGAAACAGGGAAGTATTTTTTTTAATTTTTAAAGGTCTGGTCATTTTGGAAGGTCCTGGGGGTCTTCATGAAAATCCAGGCCAATGTCTCCTGATCATTAATTTAAACTTGTTGGATTACCAGTCCAGTAACGTAGCTGCTATGCTCCTGTACCTGTAAAGCACCTTGTAACATTTTGCAAATTAAACATAATTACTATATCAACTGTGGTCTTGGATTTGGAAAGTTGTTGGTCCAAATCCCACTTCAAGGGCTTGAGCACAAGATTTAGGCTGACATTTCAGTGCAGTGCTGAGGGAGCATTGCACTGTCAGAGTGCTGCCTTTCAGATGAGATGTTAAACAAATGCCCCATCTGACCTCTCAGATGGACACAAAAGCTCCAATGGCAGTGTTTCTAAGAAGAGCAGGGGAGTTATCCTTGTTGTCCTGCGATTATTTATCCCCCAACTAATATCACTAAAAAGACAGATCATCTGATCATTATCACATTGGGCAGGATTTTTCAGTTGGTGTGCGGGGAGTGGCCCGACATGCCGGCACATAAAATGACGTGTGGTGAAGTTGGGCATGCGTTCCGGCATCATCGCGCTGTCTCGCGATGTTTTGCTCAGTGGGTGCATGCCAGTGTCAGCTGCTCACCCACTGATATTTAAGAGGCCTATTAAGGCCATTAAGGAAGTAGTTAAGGTCAACTTTACATTGCCCGTCCAACCTTACGGTTGACAGGCAGGCGAAAAGGCCAAGCAGCCTTTACATTTTTTAGGAAACCTCATCCACGAGCAGAATGAGGCTTCCTCAAGCTTTTATTAATTAAATTTTTAAAAATTCTGAAATATCAAAATATGTCCCATCTCATGTGACACAGTCACATGAGGGGACATGTTTAATTAAATTTTTATTCCATTTATTTATTTCAAAAGCACTTCAATCTCCCTGAGGCAGCTCCGGGAGATTGAAGCGCTCTTTCGCACGCATGCGTGAAACAGCGCTGGTCCCGATTCTCCCTCCTGCCCCCCGTCCATACAGGTAGTGCTGAGCGCTACCGCTCACATTTTACGCTGGGCGGGCCTTAATTGGCTCGCCTGAATAAAATGGCAGCATGGAGCCGATTGTGGGTGGCGGTCAGCTCTGCGACTGCTCCTGCTGAGCCCGCCCGATGCAGGAAAAACTCAGGCCATTATCTCTTTAGGGACCTTGCTGTGCACAGATTGGCTTCCACATTTTCTACATTGCAACGTATGTCACTGGCTGTAAAGTGCTTTGGAATGTTCTGAGATCATGAAAGGTGCTATATATATGCAAATCTTCCTTTTCTTTACTGGTATTTGTGGAACAGCCTAACATTACAAATGGGGCAATTAAACTAGAGGAAAGAAAAGCAAGGCCAGGATGATGAATAAAAAGGGTCAAAGCATCCATTGATAAAATGTTGACAAATTGGATCTTGTTAACACAGTAAGGTTCTCCTGAGGCAACTTTAACAGGCAAGGGCATTCATATCCAACCTGCTAGAAACACAAAACGCAATCACTTAGGAATCACATTCTTAACTGTCCTTTGTAGTTCAGAGAGATTAGTTTATATGCACAGATGTTTGAATATTCTAGAGTAGTTACTTAGAATTGCTAGGAGGTTTTGGATGTTATGCACATAATACAGAAACACACCTGACTAATTAATGGGTCTGTACGGTAATCACTGTAATTGTTGATTTAAAATCAGACATGTTTGTTAAGACTCGATTAACAACTGTTTCATTTCTCTGTGACTGACTTGCAATTAAGACTGTTTGAGGTTCCCAAATTGCTCTGATAGCAGAAGGTTTGGAGTACTGAATGCACCAAATAAGGTTTTGGTCTTTTGCATCTCTCAGTATGTCATGCACTGATGTCAAGACTTAAGTGCAAGCACAATATTTGAATGCGTTGATATGGATTTAATCGGGTTATCCAATTTGTAATAATGCAGAAAATGCAAAGTAATCAATCAGCAATTGAAAAAGCAGAAAAGATTATTATTTCAGGTGCAATTTGCCCTGAGGTGCATTTCTAGCTTTTTATGTTTTTATTTAAAATTGTCAGCATTTTATTTTATTTTTAAAAAATATATCTATCCCGCCTCTCATGACTTCAGGACTTCCCAAATTGCTTACAGCCAGTGAAGTGCTTTTGAAGTGTAGCCACTGTTGTGATGTTGGAGACATGGCAGCCAATCTGCACATAGCAAAGTACCGCATACAGTAATAAAATAACAATGAGATAGATCGCTTCTCGGCCTTTTGGCTAAGATCAAGTGTTGCAGGGGCGACACCATGGTCCTGCCATGGCAAGGTCGGGATGGAAGGGCGATAACCAATCGCAATCCAAATCTATACCGTGGGTTACCTATCACCGTCCGAGTCACGGTGAACCACAGCGAAGGAGGATCACCTATGGATCGGGGCTTCTTCACCAGGAGGATCCTGTTGAAGGCGTGCGGCTTCCAAGCTACGGAGATCTTCACCCTGCACGACTCCCGCAAAGGTGGTTATTTTGACGTGACTTTCAAGCGAGTGGCAGACTGCGTCCGGCTCCTGAGGGTGTTCGAGGAGAAGAGAGACCTGCCGGAGATGAAGATCCTGACGGCGGAGCCGCACTTTTCTCTGCCGTTGCAACGGGAACGTGAGGTGATGGTGCATGTGTACAACCCCTTCGTCCCTGTCGCCGACGTGGTCACCTTCCTCACCAGGTACTTCGATAAGGTGGGGAGCGGCACCGAGATTCGAGACGACTTGGGGATCTGGACAGGCAAACGCCTGTTTAAGGTCACGCTAAAGACCGATGGTAAGGGAGCCATTTTCCACCCTCCTTCCAGTTTCGCAATCGGGGGAAACCGGGGCTACCTGGTCTACGCTGGGCAACCCAAGCATTGTCGCTCATGCGGCAAGGCTGGCCATGTGGCGGCCAACTGCAGCGCCTCCCTCTGCAAGATCTGCAAACAGGAAGGGCACCAGACAAAAGACTGCAAACAGGCCAAGTGCTGCAACCTGTGTGGCGAGGCAAGTCACCTCTACAGGACCTGCCCCAAACGCTGCCGTACTTACGCACAGGCAGCCAAAGCCGACCAGGGGGAAGCAGAAGAAAGGTTCCGTGTCACTCCAACCACCAAGGCCCCCAGGGAGCTCAACGGGACAAAGGAGGACACAGAGAGAGACAAGGTGGAGAAAGAGATTGAGGCAACAGAGAGCCAATCAACAGCACTACCCCCTGAACCTTCCAGCCCTCAGGACAGCGAATCAATGGAGGAGGAGGCAGCAGTGGAAAAGCAGCAGGGGGAGTGGCGGACGGTGAAGAACAAGAAAAGTAAGAGGGAGCGAAGAAGAAGCAAAGGCGTTTCCCAGAGAAGCGGCAAGAGGCGTCTCCCATCCGACACGGATGACAAGGGCAGCAGCTCTTCGGATGATGAAGTGCCAGAGCGGCACCGACAGAAGAGGCGGCAAAGCTCCAGGGCGTTGGAGGACGAGACACCCGAGCTCCAGAAAATTGGAGACAACAAGGAGACCAGCGCACCCCAACTTTGCCTGCAACCTGAGGAGGCCAGTGCACCACAGCCCCTGGAATCTGGGAGCAGTGAGGCAATCATCGCACCCCAGCTCCAGGAAGCCGGGAACAGCAACCCCCCAGAGGGGGTGAGTTTTGGAGAAGCTTCTCCAGCAAAGGTCATCTCAAAACCCGCTCACTACGTGAACCTCCAGATGCCACTGGAGCAGAACACGGCCAAGGAGATCTACCTCAGCCCATCCAAAGTGAAGGAATTTGAGCTCACTACGGGTATGAAGGAGCAGACTAAAGGTCTGGGACTCTCAGAGACAGTGGGTTTGGTAGGAGAATAAATGCTTTAAAATGGGTTTAAAGATTGTATCCATAAATGTGCGTAGCATTAAATCTACTACGCGATGTGTTGCGACCTTGGACTACCTAGCCAAGGTCAAAGCTGACCTGTTGTTTCTGCAGGAGTGTGCGATACCGCACCTCAGCTCCTACAGGCAATGGTCACGATGGTGGTCCCACGGGCCATCGATCTGGTCGGGCGGAAACGACTCTCGTTCCTCCGGCCTGGGTATTCTGCTGCGGGGAGGCAACTTCACCGTCTCCGAGGTCAAGGAGGTGGTGGGCGGGCGACTCCTGGTAGCAGACGTAATGTACAAGAACGCTCCACTCCGGTTAATTAACGTGTACGGCCCGGCACAAGGGGCTGAGCGGCTGGAGGTTTTTCAGCAGCTCCCACTGCTGCTGGCGACCTCCAGGCCGGTCATTCTGGGCGGGGACTTCAACTGCATCATCGATGCGGCTGGACGATCCGGCAGGGCCGGAAGCAGATTGGACGCTACGTCCAGATCCCTGATGGAAACAGTTAAGGATGCCAAGCTGCACGACGTCTTCAGCAACCCTGCAGACGGAGCGCAGCGTAGATACACCTGGTCGCGGCCAGACGGGTCCATTCGTTCCAGGATAGACTTCCTGTTTGTGTCCCGTGCATTCACAGTCAGATCCACCGAGGTCAAGCCGGTGTTCTTCTCTGACCACTGCCTCCTACTGGCGGACTGCCACTTGGAGGAAGACCTGAGGGTGGGCAGGGGGGCATGGAAGCTAAATGTGCAACTGCTGACCCCAGAGAACATTGAGGAGCTCAAGAGGGATTACAAAGGTTGGAGAACCGTGAAACCCCTCTTTGAGTCCCTGACACACTGGTGGGAAGTGATCAAGGGAAGCATCAAGAGGTTTTTCATCCGCAAAGGCACCCAGAAAGCTAGAAAGGAACAGAGGGAAATGTCCCGACTCCAGGAAAAGATGCAGAATCTGCTCCGGCTGCAGTCGATGGGGGTCGATGTCAAGGAGGAGCTCCAAGAGGTGAAGGGCCAGCAAGCCTCGCACTTTGCCTCGGAGGCCTCCAAGATCATCTTCCGTTCCAGAGTCCGCTCCGTGGAGCAGGATGAGACGTGCTCACGTTTCTTCTTCCAAAAGGTACACAGAGAGCGCTCTGTGATCAGCAGCCTGAAGGAAGAAGACGGCTCAGTAAAGTCATCACGGTCCGACATTCTGAGGATCAGCAAATCCTTTTATGCCGGTCTGTATGACGTGAAGCCCACGGACAGCACGGCCTCCCAGTCCTTCCTGTCCTCTATCACGGAGGTCTTAGACCACAGTACGCGGGAGAGCCTAGACAAACCGCTAACTCCTGACGAACTGACTAAGGCCCTCGAGTCCTTCGAGAAGAGTAAAACCCCCGGAAGCGACGGCCTGCCGGCGGAGTTGTATTCGGCTCTGTGGGACTTGATCGGCCCAGACCTGCTAGAAGTGTACGAGAGTATGCTCCTGGCCGGCAGCATGTCAGAATCCATGAGGAAAGGCATCATCACCCTCATCTACAAGCACAAGGGGGAAAGGGAGGAAATTAGAAATTGGCGACCCATTTCACTGTTGAATGTGGACTATAAGATTCTGTCCAAGGTCATCGCCAACCGGGTCAAATCCGCTCTGGAATTGGTGATTCACCCTGACCAGACCTGCTCTGTGCCAGGCAGGAAGATCTCTGACAGCCTGGCGCTGCTCAGGGATACGATTGCCTATGTACAGGACAGGGGTGTGGATACCTGCCTCATCAGCTTGGATCAGGAGAAGGCCTTTGACAGAATATCGCACACCTACATGGGGGATGTGCTCTCCAAAATGGGGTTTGGGGAGGGAATTCGAAATTGGATCCAACTGCTCTACACTAACATCAGTAGCGCAGTCTCAATCAATGGGTGGGAAACAGATAGCTTTCCGATTAAATCTGGAGTCAGGCAGGGCTGTCCTCTCTCGCCTGTCCTTTTCGTGTGCTGCATAGAACCCTTTGCCGAGTCCATCAGGAAGGATCCGGGCATAAGAGGAGTGACGATCCCAGGCAGTGGAGGCACTCAGGTAAAAGCCTCCCTGTACATGGACGACGTCGCCGTCTTCTGCTCGGATCCGCTGTCGGTGCGCAGACTGATGCACGTCTGCGACCAGTTCGAACTGGCCTCGGGAGCCAAGGTAAATCGTGGGAAGAGCGAGGCCATGTTCTTTGGGAACTGGGCTGACCGATCCTTTGTCCCCTTCACTGTCAGGGCTGACGGCCTGAAGGTGCTGGGGATATGGTTCGGAGGGACCGGGGCATGCGTTAGAAACTGGAAGGAGCGAGTGGCTATGGTGAAAAGGAAACTGGGCATGTGGGAGCGACGCTCCCTCTCCATTGCGGGTAAGAACCTGGTCATCAGGTGTGAGGTACTCTCGCTGTTGCTGTACGTGGCGCAGGTCTGGCCCATTCCACACTCCTGCGCGACGGCGATCACTCGAGCCATCTTCCGCTTTATCTGGAGGTCGAAAATGGATCGTGTCTGCAGGGACGCGATGTACAAGCCTCTAGATAAAGGGGGAAAAAACGTGCCCAACATCGCCCTCATACTGATGGCCACCTTTGTGTGTGGCTGCATCAAGCGGTGCGTAGACCCTCAGTACGCAAACACCAAGTGTCACTACGTGCTGAGGTTCTACCTGTCCCCGGTGTTGCGAAGGATGGGTCTGGCCACGCTGCCGCGGAACGCTCCAAGTAGTTGGACCGCGCCGTACCACCTGTCCCTGGTGGAAAAATTTATGCAGAAAAACACCTTTGACCACAAGTCCATCAGGCAGTGGTCAGCACGTAACGTCCTAGAGGCCCTGAGGGAAAAGGAGAGGGTGGACCCTGTGGGATGGTTCCCCGAGCAGACTGTCAAAGTCATTTGGCAGAATGCCTCATCGCCAGAACTTTCCAACAAGCACCAAGACGTAGCTTGGCTGGTGGTGAGAAAGGCCCTCCCCGTCAGATCCTTCCTACACGCCAGGAGTCTCACCCCCTCTGCACGTTGCCCTCGAGGTGGCTGTGGTGGGGAAGAGACCGTTGTTCACCTCCTTGTGGATTGTGCCTTTGCAAAGAAAGTCTGGAGAGAGATGCAGTGGTTGCTGTCGAGGTTCATCCCGAGCAGTTCTGTGACACAGGACTCTGTGCTCTACGGGCTGTTCCCAGGGACACACACCGAGACAAACATCGACTGCAGCTGGAGGATCATCAACTCGGTGAAAGACGCGCTTTGGTCTGCCCGAAACTTGTTGGTCTTCCAGCACAAAGAGTTGTCCCCGACCGATTGTTGCGGACTGGCACAATCCAAAGTCCAGGACTACGTGCTGAGGGACGCACTAAAGCTTGGGGCAGCTGCCGCAAAGGCGCAATGGGGAAGGGTCGCTGTCTAAGACCTTTCTACCACAGCGCACCGAGAGACTGGGAACTGTTTAGAGCCCCTCGGGCTGTACAGATCAAAATGAAAGGCTGTAAATGATTGTAATATTGTTTGTACTGATGCACCTGGTGATACATTTTGTAAAAGTTTAACCTGGATTGTACCCTTGTAATGTTGTTTTTGAAATGGTTTGGAATGTGATTGAAGATTTTTTATGAATAAAGTATATTTTTACAAAAAAAAAGAGATAGCCTATTTCCATACCAATATGAATCTGTAATTGATTAAGGGGCTTGTTTATTATGCGTGTTTCCTGAAAGGAAACTTTACTTCCTATTTTTGGTAATGCTTAAATGCCAACAATTCCAAATTAAACTGCCTACGTAAAAATTTCTGCCCTGCATGCAAACAGTCGCGATGTATTTTCAGCTCCTGCCATTCACAGTACATTTTGCATTTCTCTCACTGGATTCCCATTTTGCTTCCCCTGATATGTGCCTGTCCCTTCCCCACCCCCAGCCCCTTCCTCATTGATAGGGTATGGAAGACAGGCATTTTGGTTTCCTCAGTTGATAGGGCAAGTAGAAGTCAACAAATAGTATATGCGCCAAATGGGTGGATCTGAACAAATCATTTCAGGGGATAAGGAATCTTGCTCTGCTCCCTCACTGTGCCACTGGATTGCCAGCACCAGTTAATGTCTCCTCCCACCTTTCTCAGCCATGTTTTATTTTGTTAACTGATTTTCTTTAGTATATTGTCATTAAGCCCAAAAAGCATTCATGTTGATGTGATATTGTATTGGCTGCTGCCATTTCACTTTCTAGAACTTTGTCTATCAGAGCAGGAATGAGTTAATGTTAGTTTTATGTGTGTCTGTGTGTACTTGGGCCTGATGTCAGAATCTCTCTGCTATTTATTCTTAACAGCCTTCAGTGATCAATGATCTTTTAGTTCACTCTTTCTGGCACTCTTTCAAGCCTTCCAGATTTAGCCCAATTATGTAGTGTCAATGGCAACTGCTGTTGGCTGTAATCATAAGTCCCTTAAACATTTTCTATGCAGTCGATTTATGGTTATTTTTATTTAAGGTATTCCATTTTTATAAGGCTTCCTCCCTCATTCACACACACTTGAACACTTTCATGTCATTAGGAATCAGTTCTCTATAGAGACACCTGTTCCCTTTTTGACGATACAGAAACATGAAGCGAAACATGCAATTCTGGCTGTTCTGAAACCAGAGGGGATGTTGGTTTCCATGATAATCACTCAGTTGTTATTATTTTTCTTTTACTGAATTCCTGTTGAGCAGTGTTTAGCTTGTATTTGTCATTTGCATTGTGTCACTTAAGTTGACATTTTACTGTTTCCCTGCCCTCAGTATTCTTTCCTTGCTCTGTCAAATATTTCTGGGAGTGGGTATGATCCCACAAGAGGGCAGCCCTTCAATACTTGGTCCAAATGGACCCAAGCAATGACTGCCGGCAAACAATTCCACCATGGAGAAATTATACCTGGACCCAAAACTGGTTGGATGTATTCTTGGATGTTTCATCGCCTTAACCTCCAGCTCCCACAACCCAGCCATTGGTCACCCCACAAAACTACCCTCACAGGGCACAACATTCCCATGCCAGCTGGAAAGTGAACAGCTCTCAGAAACTGATTGTATGATTCTTGATTGCAAATCAAATAGTCTTTTTTTAAACCCACCCACAATATTTTTACAATCAATTAATAAAAAGGTTCGAAGAAAATGAAAAAAAACCCACAACTTTTAAAGCCCCTTTGATTTTTCTCCAGAGCTGCTCAGTGACGTGGAGATTAATCTTTAATTATTCAAGGGCTCGAAGATAATCTTGAAATGTTTACCATCCAGACACACTTACCAGCAGGGAATTTTCGGGTATAAGAACTCTGAATAGCTTCCACCCTCACAAACCCTGTTTAGCCTAGGGTTGCTTTAGCCAGTTGTAACATCATTCCTTCTCCCCTGCTTGGGATTAGCTAAAGCAGCAAAAGATTGGAATTGAAGCTGGAATCTTCTGGCCTGGTTCAGATCCACACCAAGTAACTCATTTGTTAACTAAACCACCTGGGGGAGCTCACATATTACCGTTCAAACAAAACTAGAGGATGGTGAAAACAGTAACACAAGCTCTCAATCCCCCAAGGATATTTAAATGCAGACTTGGGCATTTGGGGGCAGTTTTCAAATGTTGGCAACCTGCTTTGTGCCTGAAGAATGAATGGTTGGAAGGGTGGGGGGATTTCGGCCACCTGATTGATACCCAAAGCCAGCCTGATGAAATTTTCAGGCGGGCCTGTAAGTGGAAAGAAACCCACCTGCTTGCAACAGGTGTGAGACTGCTTAAACATGACAAAAAGCCATGCTGAATGACAGCATTCCCACCTCTTAGTCAAGGTCCACTGCAGAGATTTGAGTACAAAATTGAATCTGATTCTCCAGTACAGCGTTGGAGGAGTGCTGCACTGTTGGAGGTGCAGTATTTTGGGTGCACTTTTGCACTCTTGTGGGTGTAAAAGATCTCAAGGCATTATTTTGAAGAAGAGCAGGTCCACTGAAGAATTTCAACCCATTGCTGTCCCTTCGTAGCCCCCTTCTCATAACTAAGACAGCCTTATTCCCTACCGCACCCCCACCGACCCCCCGAGACTCTCCAGCATTGCCTGGGAGTGGCCTGAAAATGAAGTGCTGAGATCACTGCTGCAAACAACTCTGGAGAAAAATCAGAGGCATTAACTATTGTGTTCTGTTTTAAATTCCCTTTGAACACTTTTGCTTATTTGTTATAAAAGGCTGTTTGACTGACAGTGAGGCTGTCTGACTGACTGGCAACTATCTGATAACAGGCTGTCAATGTACCTCCTCAGGCCAGCCAGCCAAACAATATAAAGAAGGATGTTTTTGAGAAATTTATCCAGAAACATATCCCACATGGAAAGAAGAATGTCAAAAAGGATAGATCACAGAATCAGTGTGGAATATGGTACAAACTGGTATATGAGGAATAGCAACTTGCATTTATATATTGTTGCTAAGATAGTAAAGTATTCCTAGACACTTATACAAGCATTACATAGGTGCTATTAGGACAGATGGCCATAAGGAGTGTCTTAAAGGAATGGAGGTAGAGAGCTGGAGAAGTTTAGGGAGGGGATTCTAGAGCTTAGGGCTTATGCAGCTGAAGGTACACCTAGCAATGGTGGAGCAATGGAAATTGGGAATGCACAAGAGGCCAGGATAAGAGGAGCGCAGGGATCTTGGAGGGTTGTAGGGCTGGTGTAGGTTACAGAGTTAGGGAAGGGAGAGGTTATAGAACAGAAGAGATCAAAGAACATGCCACATGTGTAGTCGAAGAGTACGGGGGCCAAATTCCATTGCCCCTGAAATTTGACACAAGGACTGTGCTGTGCGATTAAGCCATGCTGTTCAATGTGATGTAGGCAGCATGCCCAACTTTGTGTTGCCTGTTGATTAACGTGATTGCAATGTGCAGCTAGTGCTAACCATGCCTCAGCGGGGCCCCACAATCTTTACTGGCTACAACCATTTAAAGCTAAGCATTCAATGCATAAAGACAGTCTGTGTCTCTTTAAGGGGAGGTGCAAGGTGGCAGGAGCAGATGCTGGAAGTTGTTCTCTAACTGATTTTTCCCTGGGGAAGACATAAGAATGGCACAATGTGGAAGAGTTGGTTCCAAGGTTTTCAGATGCTGCGATGGAGGCCTTGGAGGAGGAGTCATGCAGCAGGAGAGATGTCAGTATCTGCAGGGGTTCAGGTGACCCTCCAAACACATGCTCAGAAGGCAGAGGGAGCAGGTAGCTGTGGAGGTCAATGCCAAGCTTTGAGTACCTAGATGAATTGCAGCAAGAAGATCAGTGACCTTACATGAGTGGTCAAGGTCAGTGAATGCATCTTCAAATGCCACATCCAAACAACTACACCATGGGCCTCAGATACTGCTTAGTTCATTACACCACCATCACTTTTCTACTAATAATCTCTACCAATCAGGACTCATACCTAACATTCAGTTACTATACCGTGCCCACGACAAGCACTGGCTAAAGCATCACACCCACATCCCACAATGTGCACACACTGCCAACTTTTCAACAATGACACCCACATCAGCCAAACAAATTGCACAACACTCGCTGACACACTTCCCTCTCTTCTGCACGTCAAGGTAGCACATGACCAGAGGCAGCAGGAGCTAATTGGAATGGGACAGGTAAACTGGCATGTCCTGATCCTATGCAGGAGATGGTACTGGCCATCATTAGGATGATCTTTGCTGAGACCATGGCCAGGGAAGGTGCTGAAGCCATCAAAGGTGATGGTATTCTCACACCTAATCCTCTTCTTACATCCCACCTCCTCCTCATCCCACACTGTTTTCTGATTTACAAGCTGCAGATGGTACAAGCATGCACCTCTTACTTTTGCCACCATACCACAACATTACCCTTGTGTCTTTCTCCTTTTAGAGACCCAACAGGTGCAACTAGACACTGGAAGAGGAGCAAAAAGGCAGTGATGAAGAAGGCACAGCAACTGTCACTTCCAGCCACCAACTCAGTTACTGGCACTGTGCCACACTTTAGAGAATAGCATACAGGCAGGGACTGCAGTCGGTGAGACATTGGGCACGAGTGGTCTGCAGCCAGGGTAGAGGGGAAGGACAGTGCAAGCAACCAGAAGTTGCACAAGGGTTCTGCTGCAGGGGACTCAGTTGAACATTTTGATGGGGCAACATACAGAAAAATGCTGATGGATATACATTACAAAATGCTTGGTGCATTGGGAAGCTTGCCAGAAAGCCTGTGCTCAATGTCAAAGGGCACAGAGGAGTCTAGCACTAACTTGGCATGCGGTTTTTTTTCAGAGCTTGGAGTTCATTCTTTCAAGCATGGAAAAAGTATCCAATTCCTTCAGCACACTTGTGGATCCTGCCTTATGGTCAGTTTCTCAGCACAAGCAACTTCCTCTAGAAAGGTGGTTGTGAATTAATGTGGAAAGGGGCTTGCAGGGTGTCACAGCAGTCCAGCAAACTGTTCTCCAACTGATTACTAGCATTAGTGAGGTGCTAACCCTTGGGGGGAGTGGGGGTGGGGGATGGGCTGGCAATGGCTTGGTGGAGCATGAACCTGCTGTTTTCTCTCAGGAGGACAGCATTCGACATTCCACTCCTGCCACTCTGCCAGACCCTTTGTTATTGCCTGTCAGCCAGCCAGCCCACGCTGATGTTCATGCCAAGATGGTGCAGTCCACAACTGGGCCTTTGAGGTCTAAAATTGCTTGAGGTCATCCTCCAAGGCCATCTGCATCTCCAAGGTCTCCTACATTGGAATTCAGCAATCTTCCACAAGTCATGCTGCAGGCAATGGAGTAGGACCACTATAAAGAAGGGCTTTCATTTCTATAGCGCGTTTCATTACTCCAAAGCATAGCCAAAGAAATACTTTTGAAGTGTAGTCACTGTTGTAATGTAGGAATCATGGCAGCCAACTTGTACACAAGCTCCTGAAAGCAACAATATAATAATAACCATATAACCTGTTTTAGTGATGTTGATTGGGAGATTAATATTAATAAATATTCTGTGGTATAGTACCATGGGATCTTATGTGATCACCTGCAAGAGCAGATAGGGACTTGGTTTAACAAACTCATCTGAAGAAAGGCACATCTGACATTGCAGCACTCCCTTAGTACAATAGTGTCAGCCTAGATTTTTTGCTCTAGTCTCTGGAGTAAGACTTTAATTCATGACCTGCTGAGTCAGGCAAGAATGCTGGCCACTGAGCCACAGCTGACACTGTTACTGTTACAGCCAACAGTAGGACAGGAAAAGGCACACACAAGACAGAGAGTAAGGGAATGCACAAGGTTGATTTTTGGATGCAACATCGAATGACATTACTTATAAATTTGGTATGGAATATTTATTTTGTGGTGGCTTTTAATTTCACATTGTGGCCATTCAGATGCTTTGAAGGTCAGTGACACAGGGAAGGTAAGGTGTAGGATTGTTGGTGAATGGGGAATTTGGTCAGGATTACAGGTATTGCACTTGGATGAGTTCTTCATGAACAACCCAGGCAGAAAGAGGTGTCTAGGTTGCCTTCATCCTTTTGCTTCTCCTCCTCCTCCTCATGCTTCTGGTCCTGAGCAGCTTACTGTATAGCTGCTGGTAAGGGCTGTGCCCTCATGGTGGAGAGGTTGTGCGGCATGCAGCAGATCATGACAAACCTTGACATGCGCTGTGCTGAGTACGGCAGGATTCCTCCACAGTAGCCCAGGCAGTGGAAGTGTTATTTCAGCACACCAATGGTCTGCTTTATCATATTTTTCAGTGGCACCATGGCTTTCATTGTATGTATGCTGTTCACCTGTGTGTGATTGTGCACCAGAGTGATCAACCATGTGGTCAGCAAATAGCTCCTGTGGCCCAGTAGATGTCCTTTGGTTTGCTATGGTAGCTCAAGTGCAGCTGATATAGTGGACTATCACAGAACAAAGGCATCATAATTGCTGTCAGGATACCAGGCATTGACCTGCATGATTCTCTGCCTATAGTCACACACCAGCTGGATACCAGCTTGGTGCAGTATAGCACAGAGTTGACAGGCAGTGCCCACAAAGTGATGTGCAAGCAGTCAATAGTACCCTGCAGCATGGGGAAGTCTGCAATCTTAGAAAAACCATGTTCTTGCTCAGCATGTTTCTCTCTGGTAAGTGAGAATGAAATAAAAAATTAGTTCTCAATGAATGGAAAGGATCAGTGATCTTCATTATGCAACAGTGGATGGCAAATTGTGAGATGTTGCAAAGACCTCCAATTCCAGCCTAGAAGAAGCCAAATACATAAAAAATCATGGTCACAATCACCTTCACAATCACTGGCAATGTAGTCCTTGCCCTGCTTTAAGGTTGCAGTTGTGATCACTGCAGGTGGCAGATTTCAGTGAAGATCTCTCTGTGGAAGTGCAGATATTTGACACATTGTTCCTTACTGAGGTTCAAGTAGGAGAAATGCTCCATGAATGATCTGGACAGATGTGTTCTCCTGCTGAGTCTTTCCCTCCCTCCTTCCTCTTACAGCTGCCTGTCCTGCTCTTTAGACCCTCTGCTCATTCTCCAAGTCATGCTGTATTCAACTGAGCTAGCTCCTGTCCTCACTCACACTTGAACACACGCACTCCAACAGGGATGCTGGATGGTAAGAGAGCGATTGGTTCCGTTCTGACCCAAAGTGTGGCCTCTGCCATTGAAGCTGAAACTCAAGAGGCTACCCGGCCATTTGTCATTTACATAGGTCAGCCACTCATTGGATAAATCTGATAGGCCTTCAGCAGTGCTCATCTGGGTAACAGGTACTTAGGAATGTTTTTCTGTTCCACTGGGCACTGCTAAAAATATGATCATAATTAGTTACAATTTATTTAGAATTGTTAACTTACTTTTCATAATTTACTATATACTTGATCATCTTCACTCTCCAAATTTCATAAAGGCAGCACTTAAGAGATTTAGGGGGATTTTAACAGTATTGTAATTATCATGACCTATTAAAATGCTGCCTAATTAACATATTAATTCTCCTCTCCTAGTTTTGTAAAGATGGAATTTATGGTTAGGAGTCAAAGGGGAAAAGCCTATTTTCGAATTAACTCAATATGCATATGCAAATCATCATTTGCTATTCATATAATATCCTAATACCGATACATGTACTTATATAGGCGTAGATCGTGCACATTTTGGATGATTGAAACGTGAAAAATAAATTTGAAAGGGATGAGGCTTTGCATATATTCTCTTCTGCTAATATGTTCCCCTCATCCTGAGGATGTTGACGCCAGCTGGGATACTGTTCCATGGGGTCCAGTAGACTTGGGCTTTTTTTCCACTGATTTCCTCGGCTCAATGTGTCGGGTAGATTAAAGGGTTATCATCAGGAGCACCTGACCGATGTAATAACTGATGTAAATATGATGCTGTGTCACATGATTAAAAAATTGAGATCTAGTGGAAAGCTGAAGTGCAACCTCATGTAGAGATGTATATAACTGTAAATAAACAAGAAAGGATTTTACGAATTACAGACTAAAGTAGCATTCTTGGGGTAACAGGTAAACCCTAAAGAAACCCCATCTAGACTCTGAATTCAAGATGAAACAGGTAGTATTTTTCCCTCTGAATTAGTGGGTAAAATGACGCGCGATGATGTCAGGCGAGCGTCCCGACGTCACTGCGCGCCATCACGATATTTCGTTGGGCGGGTGCGCGATGATATCCGCTGCGCGCCCGCCATTAATTAACAGGTCACTTAAGGCCCTTGACTCACCAATCGACGCCGACTTTTCGACACCGGTGGAATCTTCGGGTCAGCGCACGGGTGCAACGGGCAGGTGGGTAGGAGAGATTTGTATAAATCTCATCCACGGGCGGGATAAGAGGGTTCACTGGGGTCGCGAGTGTGCCCTGTCAAGTATATATTTTTCAAAGTTATTGAAACTTGCCTGTGTGATCTGCAGTGCTTCAAAACGCATTCCCACTGCTTTGTCTGGATTCTTAACCTTCAGGCCAGCACTCTGCAGTGAGGAATCTTTTCTGGGTCCGCAGGTTTCAGGAAGCCTTCCCTTATCCTGGGAATGGGAACTGAACTGTCCAACAGAGGTAGCTTCGCTGAGGAGAAAGGGAGGGCTAGAAGGGGGAGGAGGGCATGAGTGCACATTCAGCCTCCAGGGCAGCCACCTTTGGGAGGTCAGGCGCAGGCACAAGGGGCGCAGGGCCAAGAGATAGACCAAGGCGGAAGGGGCGCAAAAGATGCCAATATCCTGCTGCCAGTGTATACAGGCGGCGAAGCAGCTACCTCAATATGTCTGAGAAGCAGTGCCAAAGGAGGCTCCGTCACTCAAAGGAGGCAGTCAATTATATCTGTCAGATGATTGGGCCTGAGATCTCCGCTAACTGTGTGGGTGGACACCCCATGCCAGTGGCTCTGAAGGTCACAGCTGCCCTCAACGTCTATGCCTCTGTTTCCTTCCAGGGCTCGGTGGGTGAACTTTGCGGTGTCTCCCAGTCAGCAGTCCACACTTGTGTCAAGCAGGTTACAGATGCTCTGTTCAGCTGTGCACTGACATTCATCCACTTCCGCTGCGACCAGGCAAGCCAGACACAGTGACCCTGAGGCTTCACAGCGATTGCTGATTTCCCCCGCGTCTAGGGTGCTATAGACTGCGCACATGTGGCCATCAAGGCGCCAGCAGGTGAGCCCGGTGCCTTTGTCAACAGGAAGGGATTCCACTCCAGGAACGTGCAGATATTTTGTGATCACAGGATGCTGACTTTACAAGTCTGTGCAAGGTATCCAGGCAGCTCCCACGACGCTTACATCCTCAGACACTCTCAGGTGCCGGGGCTTTTCAGTGCTCCAGCCTGGCTTGAGGGGTGGCTGCTGGGTGACAAGGGCTATCACCTCAGAAGGTGGCTCACGTGTTACAAATCAGAAGAAATCATAAGGGCCTCATCTCGGGCTAACAAAAAAGCACCAGTGAAAAACCCGTGGTGTGCCTAAGGTGCCTTATGTTTTCATTTCCGGATGATGCGTCTTGGTGCTGCCCCATCGCTCGGAGTGGCATCTGAGACAGCCTGCTCACTTTGCTGTCCTGTTGGCCTCGATGACCTTGGCGGTCGTCCTCTGGAGCGTGGAGCCTATGGGAGGGAGCTGCCAATTCCACAGCTGGCACCTCCCCAGTCGTCGCAGCCTCACCGGATGCCATGGTTACTGGGAAAGGGGCGGAGGAGGTGCCACCCTCATCTGGAGCGCCCTGAGAGGTGCCCGCAGAGACAACAGGCAGCTGCTGTGCCAACATGATGTCGCTTCAGAATTCCCTGCTCACCTTGGATGGGTGGGCACCGAGCTGGGAAACTTGATGCCCAGACCATCTCCCACACTGGCACTGACAATCTGAGGTCAATGCCGATATGAGGGTTTGCTGGTCAGAGCGCATCCCCACAAAGCCCTGACGGGTTCCCTGGAGGAGCTTCCCCATGAGAGTTGCCGCTCTCTCCATGGAGGATGCATGGCGCTCGGACATGTGGCTCATTGCTTCGGCGATTGTCCGCGTAGACTTCTCCACCATGGAGACTAATCCAAGCATAGCCTCATGTATCGCCCCCAGATGCTCCCGCACACCCGGCCGCATTTCCTGCACCTGCTGCGTCTTGGACGACTCCAGAGGCACATCATCAGGCACCGACTGAACATGTGCCTGGTCCCCTGAAATCCTCCAACTGCTGGCGCCATGGGCACTCTCTGTCTCTGCCAGCTATTCCAGCGACTGTGAAGTGCTGTCACCACTGTGCCCCGGGACACTAGCCGATGTTCTAATTCCCACCGAGGTGCTAGTATCTGCACTGGTGCCTGCCTCACAGAAATAGTGTGACGCTGGTGAGACTTCAGGCCCCTCAGGCGTGAGAGGGGGCCCTCTGCTGCCCCTCCTCCTGGCCCTGCTCTGCTGATGCTGAAAGGAAGAACAAGGACAGTGGATCAGTTAACGTGGAGACGATGACAAAGTGCACCACTGTCCCCCGGATCATTATGCGCTCATCCTTCCATAAGCAATAGTCAAGCCATGTTGCAAAATTAAATCATTTAACATTCAGCACTGCTATGGTTGTTGGGAGAACAATGTTGACCTCACTATTGGGCATAAATACCTTGCCGTGGCACCCCAGCCTCACTGACACCAGTGGACCTGGGCGCATGGCGCCTCTCCAAATCCAGGGCCTCCTTCTTGAACCAGCTAAGAATGGCAATCTGCGCCTGGGCGCCGCCAGTCCTCGCACGCTCTCCCGCGTTATGAGCATTCTTCTCCTGAAAATGAGAGATGAGCATTGATTAGTGCAAATTGCACATGGACTCTCTTCACGCAAGGCCCACCCCAACCAGAGTGGGACATATCAAGGCTCCGGAGCCTCCTCACCCCGCTGCTGCTGAACAAACACAAAGATGCTAGGCCTGCTCCCCACTCCCCCACACCTCCCTTGAACACATGCTGCCTACATCACATTAGGCACCACACGGTCTATTCTTCCATAGCAAGGAGGCGCAAGCATGTGGAGCGCAGAAGGCAGCAGATGGTTCATTGCCACACCACCTTGAAGCTCCCCTCCCACCATCTCATCACCCTGGCTAGGACATGTCCTGGAGTTCTAACACTGCGCCTAAGTGCAGCTCCTCCAGGTTCCCCCCAAACCAGTCATGTGGGACTCAGTGTAACAGATGCTGCGGGGGCAAATCCTATCTCTTCACCATCTTCTCAGGCTGCCCTCGGCATGGGCAATATCTGCTGGCCCACCCAGCAAAGGACACATGCCGTCAATGATTCAATGCAGTCACGATACTCGGACTTGGGGGGTGGCGGGCGGGGGCAGCAGGGGGTAAGCCAACCTGCTGGGCTAAATGACCAATGCCAACATGTCGTGAAGTGTGCTTGGCGGGCCTTAATTGGCCCACCCGCGTAAAATGGCGGTGTGGACCTGATTGCGAGTGATGATCGGGTCCGTGCCCACCCCCGCACAGCCACCCCAACAGGGGGAAAATTTTCCCCTATGGTTTATTTCCATGGTGGGAAGTGCACTTACCAACTGAGGCCTCAGGGGAGCTTTTGAAAGCATTGTTATTGCAGATTACCTGTTCTGTTGCAAAGTAAAAATCTGACATAATTTAATCTAATGTACCAAAACTACCAACGGAAGTGCTGACACATGTATGTGTCTCGGAATGTGTGATGCACTGTGCTTGCTTCTGAATGACTTAAAGAGGCAGTAAGTATGCCCCGATTTGTCATGTTGCTTGTCCGGCAGCCAATGTCGGATGAGCAGAGATTTTCCCCAATTAAATATTGGGAAGATTGAAGCCATTGCCTTTGGTCCCCACCACAAACCTCCGTTCCCCTTCCTGAGCCTGAACTGGACAGTTTGCAATTCAGTATCCTATATGATTTTAACCTGAGCTTGCAACTCATATCCTCTCAATTACCAGGACTACCTACTTTCTCTTCTATGTCATTGCCTGCCTCCACCTCTGCCTCAGTTTAACTGCTGGTAAAACCTTCATCCATGCCTTCATTACCTCTGGACAGGGTTATTCCAATGACTTCCTGGCTGACCTCCCAACCTGCATCCTCCTTAAACTTACACCCTCTAAAACTTTGTTGTCCATATCCTAACTTTCTAATTTATTATCTTTGTGTTCAAATGCCTCCATAGCCCCGCCTTCCTATATCAGTAACCTTCATCAGCCCGACAATCCTCCGAGGTCTCCGTGCTCCTCCAATCTGACCTCTTGCGGATCCCCAATTTCCATCCTTCTGTCATTGGTGGGTGTGCCTTCAACTGCTTGGGCCCTAAACTCTGAAATTCCTTCCCTAAACCTTCTTTGTCCTTTTCCATGCTCCTTAAAATTTACCTCTTTAACCAAACTTTTGACTACTTGTCCTAATATTTATGTGGCTTGTTGGCAATTATTTGTCTGGTAACTCTCCCGTGAAGCCTCTTGGGATGGTTTACTATATTAAAAGTGCTATATAAATGCAAATTTTGTTGTTGTTGTAAAGACGATCAAGTCGATGATAAAGTGGAATTGTCTGCTTTGGAGCTGTAATGGCTTAACATGGTAAAATAAATAGTTTCTTCAAAGTCACACCATCAACGTGGCATTTTATAAAGACATTACAAGTCACTACGGGGAGTTAATGACCTTGGAGGTGTTTATGCACAGTTCTCTTACTACACACAGTTTATCTTTGTTACCAAGGGATGATATAACCTATAATGCTATCTTCACAAAACTCATTTTTAAAGTCCTCTACCGATACTGCCATTGTCTTTAATTAAATATTTATGGCCAGAAAAAGTGCAAGAAGATTAAGTGTAGATGTGATTTATGACAGCTGCCAAATATCCTGTAACGTATGCAGGGCTAAAAGGGAAAGAAACTGTCTTTAATTGTGGTGCAGTAAATTTAAACAAGACAGCACACATTTAGAAATCCTTTCCTAATATCAGTCTAAGTCCTTTTTGATGTTAGTTTGACCTTCAAAGCAAGTGGACTTTTAAGTAAAATTGGAGATATCAAAGTAAAACATTTTTTTGTGGGGGTGGGGTGGGGCTATCAGACAAGGCGTAAGTATGAAGGGAGATCAGGGTCCTTAGGTTACACTGTGATACCAGCATACAGACACTTAAAACACCTCACAAATTCTTCTCCCAATGTTTTTGCAGCAAATTCTTCTCCTGATACTTTGGCAGTTATTAACTCATTTAAAAAATTGGGTTCACAGATCCATTAAAGTAGCAGAGAGAAGAATTTTCAATGAATGTGTTTGGTGTTTGTACATGAGTATCACAGGACATTAGTGTTAGGAGCCTCAGTCTTAAAAATCTACAACTTCATAAAATAGTGCAGCAGACAATTCGTCAAGAGACTCACACAGATGACTTCTTCACATTGAGAAAGGATTTTGAGCATCAGTGAAACACAAAGATTTTTTAATTGTAGACTATGGTATAGATTTTAATTTGTGCGATAGTGTAAAACAGGTGAATCAGCAGCTTGTTTTACATCTTGCCCAGTTTCTTTCTGTTGAAGTCTATGATCTACGGAGATTATTGGGCTTATGATTTGGGAATGGACACTACTTTTTTCCAAATTGAAGGAATGTCTGTGGTTCTTAGGGACCCTGTGACTTCAATTAATACATCTCAAACTACTGAATAGGTTCTTTATGATTTCCTTCTGCCCGAAGTAGACTTATGAAAACATGGTTGAATGAAGAGTCTGAACGCTGGAGAAACCTCTTTTACATTTACTATTGGTCTTTCACTGATATGTCATTCTGGGGATAAGGAAGCTCTTTCTTATGATTGACTACAAATCACCTTACATCACTCAATTTATTTTGGAACTTTCTTCATTGTTGATGAGTCCAGACTATAAAAACATAAAGCACAGAATGAGAAAAGACCATTCAGTTCAATGAGCCAGTTATTTCTATAAAACACATCCTTATTGACTCTACTCCTTCTCTTGAGTTTTATCAAAACTTTCTCCCAAAGAAATTATCCCTCTCACATTGAAATACATATTAAACAAACTCCATAATAACCTAATAGTCTTATATTTTACATCCAGGTCTTCCTTGGCATGATATAACAAAGTTGAACCTTTTGATCTTGTGTAACATGTTCCTGAGAAAATTTCTGATTTCATCAAAATCAATACCTTGGTTTGTAAATTCTCTGGTTTGCAAACATGGTAAAGAGATCCACAAGGTACCTTAGCAAAAAGGGAGATTTGCATTCACATTGCATCTTTCACAACACATCCCAAAGTGCTTTACTACACTTCAAAAGTACTTGATTGGCTGTAATGTTGCAACACAGGGAAATATGGCAGCCAGTCTGCACCCAGCAATGTCCCATAAACAATGGTCCGATAATCTGTTTAAGTGATGCTGACTGAGGGATAAGTATTGGCCAGAACACCGAGGAAAACTCCTCTGCTCTTCTTTGAATCGCACCACAAGATCTCTTGCATTATCTGAGAAGGTAGACAGGACCTTGGTTTAGTATCATATTCAAAAGACAATACCTATTACGTGCTCAAGTTACTAGAATGGGGCTTGAACAAACAACCTTCTCAATCAGGGAAGGGTGTTACCACAACTGCTGACGTTTGGAAATTCTTCAACTTACAATCCGAGTAAAGTGTATTGTATGGCACATTAAAAAACACAAAAGTCCCTTTAACCTTGGATGCCTGGGACAGTGTACGGAAACACATAACTGAATGAAATAGGAATCTCCCAGTCAATTACAAAAATCATCACATCTGCAGGTATAAAGGGAATCACTTTAATGTTAGTCCGTCACTTTAGAAAGTTAGCAGCTTTTATATTCTGGTGTGATTTTTACTTGTTTCACCAGATCATTTTCTATCCACATCTACCCCTCTTCCCACTTATACTAAACATTTGTAGAAAGGTCCATTTTGAGTTTGCCTACAGTTTGGGAGAAACACTGGAATTCTTCCTCAAAAATATTTTTAAAAATATGCTAGACATGAAATGTACCTGAATGAATCAATTTTCTAAATATTATATATTGTGCAACACAAAAGAATACAGTAGAAAATGCAATATTTGCAAAAAGAAAAGCACTAAATATGTTAGAGATCCTCTGAAATATTTTGAGACTAGAACTGGCAATTTTTAAAGGTAAAGGTGGCTGACCTTTAATCACAAAGCCCATCTCTTGAGGAAAGGTTGAGTTCTCCTTTAAAATGAATCTACAAACCATTTGTAGATGTCACAAAGGCAATAGATATGCGTGAACTGCTAATGCACTGCCAGCCCAGTCATTCATCAAAGGCACTTTCAGCTTTTCAGGGCTAGATACAGTGCTTAGACTTTGACAAATCGCCTCACTGAATGGGAACCTAACAAATCCATACAATGGTGCCACCACTAACTTTCCAGACAGCAGGCAGCATTCGCCACAAGCATTAGATTCAGTGTTAAAAATAAATAACTACCTAATAAAACTATATGCAAGGGTTCATTGAAATTAGATTGCTCCTCTTAGTAAGCAATCTGCAAAGGAAAATTAATGCCTTGTAGCAGTTAAATGTACAGTGGCCTGGAGGTTTCTATTTACTGATAAATTATATCCGGTGCCTGCTATAAAGGTTGATGTACTCCATTTAAATCACTGTGGCTGAACCCACTCCTGTTTCAGTATGGATTTCTTAATATAGACAGCTCATCGTCTAATATCCTCCTGTGGAAAGGGGAGGCCTGTCTGGCATTGTGATGATACTAAAATCCATCAATACAATTGTCTTTGAGAGGAGGAAGACCAAAGGGAATTAGTCTAACTGTTATAGCTACATAAACAAAGGGAAAAACAATCTCCCACACCAGGCTAAGCTCTGGTGATACATAGCCCTATCAAATATATCATTTCAAAAGATTACTGCTACACTCAAACTAAGTGCAATAGTAATTATTAGGGATAGGAACTTGATTGACCTGAATTTTGAGCCTCAAAGTTAACCTTGCCTTCCTGGCAGGAATAGTGTGTGTTTTGGGAGGGTGGGGGTGGTGGCGAAGGGAGTGGAAGAGGGAGGATTAAAATCGGATGCGGAAATCTATTCCACCATTCTCACTTGGGGTGCAATTTGCATTAGCAATATTTTTGCTTCAGAGCAGATGTCGGCCACAGGCAAGTGGGGACCTAATTACAATATCAGGGACATGTTCCAACGTTATCATCTGGACACGCACACTGTTTTAACTGAAGACTGGCAAAGGCCCACCCAGTCCTGAGCCTCCCAAGAAAACCTTGCAGTGGGCGAGTTCGAGGTCAGAAGAAGCCAGGCCACTTTTATTTCTTAAATTATATTTGGAACAGGAGTGCTCCTCCTGGCCTTGCAAGAGAAGCTTGGGCCTCCCTTGTCCTGGGCTTACCTCCCTCTCCCCAGTCGATGTACTTGAATGCCAGGCAGTAAATGCTGAACGGATTTCCTCCTGCATCAGCCCCTGCACACTATTCTCCACCCCAGGTTAAAAGTTGGAGTATTCTGCCCCTAATGAATGATTAGTTTTAAAATGGGACCAGTATCACCAACATCAAGGTCATACATACGATCAAATGTTGTCCTTCCTTGCTGATGAGGGGACACACTATCCTTACAGGCATATTATGTTACTTCCAACCAATTATTCCCATCCTGGAACTTGTTCTACTTATTCAAACATCACAAATTTTTTTTTTTACGGATGTCTCTGGTTGTTTCAGCTTCCTCCTCCTGTGCAGTACAACTTCCCCAAGTCATTTCAACCCCTTCCACTTGATATTGATATAATTTCTTATGAACATAGAAAGTGGAGTAGGCCATTCAACCTTTCATGCATGCTCCACCATTCAATTAGATCATGATTGATCTGTACCTCAACTCCAATCAGCTGCCTTAGCTCCATATAAAGTAACCAAGTGAACGTTTCTTAAAACAAAAATGCGCAGCCAAGGAAATGACAATTTTAAATATATCCATGAAAGGACGAAGAAAAGCTTGTATTTATATAAAGCCTATCACAACCTCAGGATGTTCCAAAGCAAATTACAGTTAATGAAGTACATTTTTGAAGTATTGGCACTGTAATGTAAGAAAATTGGCACCCAATTTGTGCACAACAAGGTTCCATGTTATAGCAACGTGATTGTGACCAGACGATCAGATTTAGTGATATTAATTGAAGGGTAAATATTGGGGGATCTCCAATGCTTTTCTTCAAAGGGGAAGTGGTGGTGTAGTGGTATTGCCAATGGACTGGTAATCCAGAGACCCAGGGTAATGCTCTGGGGACCTGGGTTTGAATCCCGCCACAGCAAATAGTGGAATTTGAATTCAATAAATATCTGGAATTAAAAGTCTATTGTCATAAAAACCCATCTGGTTCACTAATGCCCTTTAGGGAAGGAAATCTGCTGCCCTCAACTGGTCTGGCCTACATGTGACTCCAGACCCACAAAAATGTGGTTGACTCTTAAAAATGCCCTCTGAACAAGGGCAATTAATGCTGGCCTAGCCACCGCTGCCCACATCTCATGAACAAATAAAAAGAAATCTTCTACATCCCATGAAGGGGCAGACAGGGCCACAGTTTAATATCTCAGCCAAGTCCTCTGACAGTGCAGCAGTTTAGTGGGGAGATGGTGGCATAATGGTAATGACATTGGACTAGTAATTCAGTGACTCAGGCTAATGACATGATGGAATTCAAATCCAACTAAAAATAATCTTGCATTGAAAAGTAGCCTCAGTAATGGTGACCACGGAACTATCGTCAATTGTCATAAAAGCCCATCTGTCTCACTGATGTCCTTTAGGGAAGGAAATCTGCCATCCTTACCTGTTCTGACCCACATGTGACTCCAGACCCACAGCAATGTGGTTGACTCTTAATTGCTCTCAAGGACAATTAGGGATAGGAAAAAATATTGGCCTTGCCAGTAATGCCCACATACCATGAACGAATCAAAAAAACTCCTTCAGTACTACACTAGATTTTGTTCTGAAATCTCCAGAATGAGACTTTAACCCACAGTTTACTAGAGTCAGAGGCAAGAGGATTAACAACTAAGCCATGGATGAAATTGGGAGTGGAAACCTCACTTGGTTGCATAATAGTTTCCTATAACTCACTACGAAGAAAAATCCTTGTCCTGTACAAGAGTAAGCAACTGTGATAAACAAACTGAGCAACAGTGAATTCAAATAATAAATTCTTTCCATGGAACTAGCTGAAGGAAAGCTTCAGTTTGAACAATGGTCTGCATCCAAATTAAGTCACCTGCTTAATACATAGCAAATGGAGTGGTTAAATTGCTGCACTCAAAAACAGGTCCTCCAGAAGAATTATATATAAATGGTGCTTGTTTCTTTACAAAAGAATTCAGAAAGCAAGAGAAAGCCAAGTTGATTGTAAATCACTCGATTGTAAATTCGCAAACCTGTTGATTCATTCACTCACCAAGAACTAAAGAAAGGCTGCTGAAGAGAGGTCTTAGAAATCTTGGGAACTTAACAAGCGGAACAGCATAATGAGACTGCGAATTACATTCCTTTTTCAGATCCTATCATGCCACTCAGATGATTTTAATTTTTAAAACGGACTTTTTTGGGTGATTTTTTTAAGGTGAAGGTCAGGTCAGGCAGCCATTCTTTCTCAGCATGGGACAATTTCGAAGTAAAGCTCTCTCAACTCTGTTTCAGCAATAAGCATCAGCCCCAACTTCCTGTCGGATGGTTGATAGAGTTGCATTTCTGTAGTGCCTTCATGGCCTCAAGATATCCCAAAGCGCATTACAGATCAATAAATCAATTACTTTTTAAGAGTAGTCACTGTTGTAATGTGGAAAACATGGGCCAGGATTTTCCCATCACCGGGTGGGCTCAGCGGAGACAAGCAGGAGCAATCGGGAAGGGGCTCCACCGCAATTTCCTGCTGGCGAGCCAATTAATGCCCACCCAGCGTGAAACGGTGCTGCAGCGCTCAGCGCTGCCTGTGTGGGAGTGTGGGGTGGGGGGGGGGGCGAGGGGAGGAGGGCGAGCGTGCAAGTTCGTGGAAGCATGCAGGCGCGCACAGGAAAAGCTCCCTGAGTCAGAGAGCTGCCGCAGGGAGGTGAAGATTTTGAAAAATAAAGAAGAATTTAAAAATGTTAAAAGCATGTCCCCTCATGTGACCCTGTCACATGAGCAGGGACATGTTAGAAACTAGTTTGAAACTTTTTAATATCTTTTTTAATGATGGATCGAAATCCCATCCCGCCAGTGGATGAGGATTCGCAAAAAATCCAAAGGCTGCTTGGCCTTTTTACCTGCTCGCCAACCGTAAGGTTGGACGGGCAGTGAAAAATTTAATTCAGTTAGAACTTTAATGGACTTAATAGACCTGTTAATTGTCGGCGGGCGCACTGCTGACTCCTGCCTGCGCCCGCCGACTGAAATATCGCATGAGTGCACAATGACATCATCACACGTCATTTTACGCTTGTTCAGGTCGGGCGCATGCCCGCCCAACGAGCAGAAAATTCTGCCATGGCTCTGACGCCCCACTGGGCTGCTGGCAGCCCTGCTTAAGGGGCCCTAATAGGGGTCTTAATTATGTAAATTGGTTGTCTGTCTTTGTGGAGCAGGTAGCTGGTCCATACCCTGACCCACCTCCTGCCTGTCACCGGGAAAGTTGCCCGATGCCGGGGAGCCATCCAGACATAGCTCCCTGCTATTTTACTGCACTGCCCAGCTTCTCTTCCCACCACCTGGCAGGCGGTAAAATTTGGGCCCTTATTTGCACAACAAGGCTTATGGGTAAAATTTTCTCCCAACTTGGTGGGGGAGGAGGTTGTGCGGGGGCAGGTGCAGAGCCGATTGGCGCCCCCGATCGGCTGGGCACCGCCATTCTACGTGGGTGGTCCAATTAAGGCCCGCCCAGCGGAACGCATGCCCGGAAGTGCTGAGCGCTCCCTGTGCGGGCAGCGGTGGGGTGGGTGGGTGTGGGTGGGGTGGTTACCTGAGTCAGGAGTGCGCTTAGGAGCACAGAAACCTCCCTGAGGCACAGAGGTGCCTCAGGGAGATTAGTTTTAAGTTTAAACAGTGTGATAAAGTGTTGTAAAAAATTTTTATGACATGTCCCCTCATGTGAAACTGTCACATGAGCTGGGACATGTGCATTAATTTTAATAAAATTTTTTCTCAAAATTTGAAGTCATTCGTGAGACCTCATCCCGCCCGTGGATGAGGTTCGTGCCCACCGAACTGAAAATCTAAATAACGCGTGGTGACGTCAGGACGCACACCCGATGTCACCTCGCGTCATTTTATGCCTCGGCGAGCAGGCCCTGTCCCCGCTCGCCGAGCCAAAGATTCTGCCCTAAGAAGTGCTTGGGATCTGACTAACTGGTATGTAAGAAAAAATTTCGGTGGAGTTTCTTTCTTTTGTCCTGGCCAAAGGGAGGCAATGCTGAATTAATACTATCTGTGATTTTCTGGCTTATACGGTGTACAGTAGAATATCTGCCATGTCTAAGTGGAAAGAATAATGACACACAGTAATAAGGGCCACATGAATTGCTACAATTGATGCTTTAGAATAAAGTAAGTCAGGATGAGCTTGCATGGAGTCTCCTTGAATAGGAGCTGGACTTGGTTCAGGCAAAAAGAGGATCTATATGGAAATAAATCAAAGAAGGTGGCCGCATCTTAAGATGAGAATAGGGGCATTGCTTGAAGTCTGCAATACAACATCATTAATGTTCTATGAACACAGACTTGCCACCCACAGGGATAGCTATGTGCTTATTACCATACTATTGAGGATGCTGGGTTCAACAACATCTCAACACTGCTTCTCTAATGTTGCACACAAGTTGATGCCTATGTCTCATTGATTACTATCTATAATAATTACTGTCAAAGATACATTACTCTGCATGCACTCATTATAAACCACCAATTACTCTCTATTTACCTACTCCCAAGTATTTATTAATCTCTATAGTACAGAAACATAAGGAGTGTTTGAATCTTGTTGGAGAGTGACATCATTAAAGACACATGAGCACATACAATTTGTTATTTTGGAGAGCTAGTAGCTGTATTTCTCAGAAGACATTATCTCCTCCTATCAGACTGGAGTGCCTTGTTTAATTTTGCATAATCTGTCCAACAGACAGTGCCAGATTAGCAATCAGACTGTGTTCAGACAGAACTAAGTGCCCCAGTAACGTTAATGTTCTTAGGTTGCATTAGCGTTAGTGCCTCCATTTGAAGATCTTAAACTACTTCTGCCTGGAATATTAAATGGCGAAGTAACCGCATGGGGCTTTTCTTAGGCTCAGATGGATGGATGCGTGCCCAAACTATTTCCCTAAATAAAATACCTCATGTGCTGAAAGATAATGCCCAGCCAGCAAAGCATAAACAAAATGGGAAAGAAAAGTCAGTCAGACTAGAATAATGTACATCAAAATTAAAGCAAAACAAGTTACATTATCAATGTATCCAGGGTGACCAACTACCCCGGATTTTCTGGGGCTGTCCAGTAAATTGGTCTTTTGTCCTGGGTCAGGCCTTCCTGGGACATGTTATGTTCCGGATTCCTTCTGTCTCTGCTGGCTTTGAGTCTGCGCATGCATTGACTTTTGTTCAGGGCTTTCCAGCGGGTGTCTGCAGGGTTTTTTACGGAGCTGGCATTAGCAGATTTGGGCAGATTGTGTGACTGCAGAGGAAATCCCCCCCAGCCCCCTCCCCCACCGCCACCCTGCCACCCCCCGCTTTCAGGGCCTTGCCAGCACTAGCTTCCCCGTCACGCTCAAGGTCTTGCCAGCGCTCCCATAGCAAAGTGTCCCTTGTTTTTGTTCGGCCAGAGTTTGTCACACTGAATATATCTTCTACTGATTGATCTAGATGAATTATAAAATTCCAAACTAAAATCAAACACTAATTTACAAAATGAATACTCCCAACATGGGAAGGAAAAGAACCCTCAACTTTATGAGTGAGATACTGGTGCATTTTTATTCTTCACTAAGGAAGATTTAATTATTGTGTAATATAATGCTGGTGTCATCCCTTCTGTCTCTTGGAGGAGACGCTATTTACAAAAGGCAATATTTAAATTTCAACTCTGCCTCCTGACTCCAACACAGCATCATTGGACAACTATACCCAAAACACAGAATTTCACAAGGAGTGAAATGGAGCGGGGACACAGTCACCCCTCAAGTTACACACTCACTGGCTCAAGTAATGATAGCTTTTCACCCCTAAAAACCAAGGAATTTTGGAGCTTCTATAAATATTGCGCTGGCCTAGCTCCAATTTTAATTCAACAGCGACTAGAGAAAAACTTTGAAGACAACTTAATAATTCCAAATGGTATTAAAATTTAATGGCATACACAAATGCCATAAAACAAAATAATCACCCAGGTGTTAGCTCATAGACACTCCTTAAATAAATTCTTTCCCAATCTAGTGCTCCTATGAAGCCCACTTTAGCTTCAACATGTGAAGTGGAAGGCTAACGCAGATAAGGACTATTGAGACGTTTTTGGTCAACAACCTATAAGAGATCAGGCTCCATATTGTAGACCAGTGGCTACTTCTGGGAAACCTCCAGCTGGCATTATCCAGGTATTGGCTGAGGGGGCAACAATGGAGCAGAATATCAGCCTGAGGCAGTGAAACATATGCTGTTCACATTGCCATGAATCTGGAGCTCATCACTCCCATTCATCTATGGGGGAACAGACTGCAGATCATCTTTGATGTAACTGAGGCCATCATCTGTACTCTCCTCTAACTTGTCTCGCAGAGAAGAGGGTGAAGCGTACAAACTGCATTCCTGAAGTATAAGTATTCCTGAGGAATTCTGCAACTGGTGCCATAGGCTCCTTATGTGAGGTTCAAACTATGGTGGCAATGGAGGTGGGGCACCCCGCCCCGACCTCTCCACAATTTTATGCTTCGATGGGAGAGGCCTAGGCTGGCCTGCCTGCACTTGCCTCAATTGAGGCTCTTAAGCGGCCAATTATTGACCACTTAAGGGCTGTTTCCCACTCAGCCTCAATTTTCAGGCTGGTGGGAAGGGTTCAGGGTCAGGAGGAAGCCCGATAATGAACCGTGTTCAGACCTTGGATGGGAAAGGGAGGGGGCTGCCTCCATTAGCAGCTCCCTTTTAACATCGGGCATCCCCCCAAGAAGGTCCGGCCCCTGCACGTCCTTTCCCCTCCCGCAGCCTCTCTACCTTCCCTCCCCACCCCTGCCCATTCCCCTGGGCCTCACCTCCCCACCATGCCCTGAGACACCCACACTTACCTGGTCCTGGATGTCCGGGACTTAGGTTCCGGGGACTCCATGAAGTTCCAGACCTACCCACTGCAGCATCTGGCCGTACAGAGACTAGAGAGCTGCCAGCCAGTCAGATTGGCCAACAGCTCTCTGAAGTGGGACTTCCTCCCGAGTGAGGGGCGGAAGTCCCATCTCTAGCCAATTATTGCTTGTTGGAGCTTCACATTGCTGCGGGGCAGGCTGTATTGGCGGGGATGTGTTCTCTGCTGACTCTTTGGATGGCTGGAAGGGAAACCCTGCCATCCTAAAAATTCTGGCTGTGGTCTCAAATTCTGCAGGAGATGGCAGATTGTTGATATGTTGCGGCAGAAACCCACACAACCTGGAAATGCAATCCTTCATACTTTCCAACATGGCGGAACAGCTCTTAGAGAAGGAGATGGTGTCGTAGTGATGATATCACTGGACCACTGATTCAGGGGCCTAGCCTAATGCCCTGGGGACATGGGTTAAAATTTCATCAGGGCAGCTGGTGGAATTTATATTCAATTAATAAATATGGGATATAAAGTTAGTCTCAGTAAAGATAATTATGCTAACTATCAACGATTGTTGTAAAAACCCCACCTGGTTCACTTATGTCCTTTAGGAAGGAAATCTGCCTTCCTTACCTCGTCTAGTCTACATGTGAATCCAGACCCACAGTAACGTGGTTGACTCTTAACTGCCCTCAGTTCAAGGGCAATCAGGGATGGGCAACAAATACAGGCTTTGCTGGTGACAGCCACATCCCATAAAAGAACAAAGACGAAAAAGACCAATGCCTCATGCAATTGCAGATGAATCTAGCAGATCTTTCCTTTAAAAGATTGGCTCTAACGTCTCTGTTCTCTTCACCAGAACTCAGGGCCTAAGCTTGCCCTTCAGCAAGCCATCTATTGAGCTATTTCTGCCATTAGAACTTGTTTAACTTGTGCTCTGTAATCACTCTATCCAGAGCCCTCATTATCAATCCCAACATATCAATATTCCTGAGACCCCATTGTTACGACCGGTTGAGGAGTGAATTGGTTCCCCTTTATTTCAGTCCCCTCGGTTGGTCGCAACAAAGGGTTTTTAAAAATTTATTTTCCCATGAACGCCTTCCCCAATCCAAATGTATTTATTTGTTAATAAGGAGCCAGTCAAACCAGGTTTTCTTGAGTCAAAAAATGAGTAAGGTTATTAGTTACTAAACCCAAGAAAAATGTAACAAAGACTTGATGACACACACACGCAGATATCAGAAGTAAGTAAGTTAAATTCCAAACAAAAGTTAAAAGAATATATGATTAAGTCCTTTTGCTTGTCCATGAGGTGTGGATTGTTGAATGTTGCAGCCATTTAAGGTGAGGTTTCCTTTAAAATCCTGGAGTCGAATTGAAGTTCACGTACTGCACTTTGCCGGAGACATTCTTAGCTTCAGAGAGAGAGAGAGAGATTCCTTACTGCTTTTTTCAGCAGTTCCTTTCCAGGTGACTTCAATGATTTCTAGCTTTGCAAAACCATTTCTTAAACATCCTGTTTGTATATCTCCAGGGAGGCATTCAATTAACATATCTCGCAGTCATTGCTGTAGACCAAGTACTCACAGTTTTTGGATCTTTCATCTAACAAACCTCTTGACACATTTTGAGACGGTGGAAACTACCAGGATATGGGCTTATTTCATCCTCCACAAGGGGATTTGAGTGTCTTGTGGGATGTAACTGGCTGGGTAGCAGTTTCTATTGTCTTGACCAAATTACAGTGGATTAAAAGTCTAGCACTTTGCATTTTTAATGTCTTCCTTTCAAGAGCCCCTGTTTGACGTGGACCTTGATACCCCTGAGGTGTGAAATTCCATGCAACATCTCAGAACAAGTCTGCAGTGCAATCCACATTGGAACTTTCCAGACAAGTGGTCACTTATAATACTAGACATCAGGTGACTGTTGGTATCCATCTTTGGTCAGTGCCTTCTTGTATTTGTTTAAAAAAAAAGGTCCTCTTTAAGCAATTCATCCAATCTCCACCCCTCCATCATTTTCACATGGTCCATCTCTGACACTTCCCTTCCCTTCCTTGACCTCCCTGTCTCAATTTCTGGTGATAGGCTGTCCACCAATATCCATTACAAGCCTACCGACTCCCACAGCTACCTCGACTACAGCTCCTCACACCCTGCTTCCTGTAAGGACTCCATCCCATTCTCTCAGTTCCTTCGCCTCCGTCGCATCTATTCTGATGATGCTACCTTCAAAAACAGTTCCTCTGACATGTCCTCCTTCTTCCTTAACCGAGGTTTTCCACCCACGGTCGTTGACAGGGCCCTCAACCGTGTCCGGCCCATCTCCCGCGCATCCGCCCTCACGCCTTCTCCTCCCTCCCAGAGACATGATAGGGTCCCCCTTGTCCTCACTTATCACCCCACCAGCCTCCGCATTCAAAGGATCATCCTCCGCCATTTCCACCAACTCCAGCATGATGCCACCACCAAACACATCTTCCCTTCACCCCCCATGGCGGTATTCCGTAGGGATCATTCCGTCCATGACACCCTGGTCCACTCCTCCATCACTCCCTACTCCTCAACCCCCACCTACGGCACCTCCCCATGCATACACAAAATATGTAACACCTGCCCCTTCACTTCCTCTCTCCTCACCATCCAAGGGCCCAAACACTCCTTTCAAGTGAAGCAGCATTTCACTTGCATTTCCCCCAACTTAGTCTACTGCATTCGTTGGTCCCAATGCGGTCTCCTCTACATTGGAGAGACCAAACGCAGACTGGGCGACCGCTTTGCAGAACACCTTCGGTCTGTCCGCAAGAATGACCCAGACCTCCCTGTCACTTGCCATTCTAACACTCCACCCTGCTCTCTTGCCCACATGTCTGTCCTTGGCTTGCTGCATTGTTCCAGTGAAGCTCAACACAAACTGGAGGAACAGCAACTCATCTTCCGACTAGGCACTTTACAGCCTTCCGGACTGAATATTGAGTTCAACAACTTTAGATCTTGAACTCCCTCCTCCATCCCCACCCCCTTTCCGTTTCTTCCCCCTCCCTTTTGTTTTTTCCAATAATTTATATAGATTTTTCTTTTCCCACCTATTTCCATTATTTTTAAATCTATACCTTTTATGACCTTTTAGTCTTATTTCACCCCACCCCCACTAGAGCTATCTGTACCTTGCGTGTCCTGCCATCCATTCTTAATTAGCACATTCTTTTAGATAATATCACCACCTTCAACACCTCTTAGTCTTCTGTCTGTGACATCTTTTGACTATCTGCTCCTATCACTGCTTGCTTGTCCCTACAACCACCGCCCCCTCACCCACTTCTCTCTCCTCACCTTAAACCAGCTTATATTTCACCCCTCTCCTATTTTTACTTAGTTCTGTTGAAGGGTCGTGAGGACTCGAAACGTCAACTTTGTTCTTCTCCGCCGATGCTGCCAGACCTGCTGAGTTTTTCCAGGTATTTCTGTTTTTATTTTGTTTTTATCAATATGTCTTTGGTTGGCTGGTGAAGTTATAGGTAGATCTCACTCAGTCATCATTTCCCATCGTCGTGACACCATGAAGAACCATGGTGTCTCTTCTGACCAACCGCACCACTCATACCTCCAGCTCTACATCTATCACTGTGAATCTCTCCCTCTGGCCTGGTATTGCAAGCATTTACATTGCAGCAATCTTTTTGTGTAGCTTCCCTTGAAGGCCAGAATTACAGGAGAGCAGATATCTTGGAGGGTTGTGAGGCTGGATGAGATTAAAGAGATAGGGAAGGGTGGAGCTTTGGGGCTGTGGATGAATTAGAAAATGGGGTTTTTAAATCAAGGCACTGGGAGCCAGTATAAGTCGGCAAGCGCCGACCTGTCTTTGAGAAGCACAAGCTGCCTGTACCACCTTGTCTGTAAACAATACTGCTGGGGCCTCCTGATGTGTGTTTAGCTCACTGGCTGCATTCAGGAGCAGAAAACATAGCTAAAAGCATACAAACGAGTGCCACAGTCGTTCAGATGAGGTGCGTACAAGAATTTTGCATGTTTCCCACTTTGATTTGAACACACATGGGCAGGATATGAATCACAATCAAACCATGACCAAAAAATTGGGGCTATCCCGACTCCTGCCCATTGTCTTGGTCCCTGTCACATACTCCACAACCAACCCCCTCATCCCCCTCCCGGTGGCAACTGTCTGAAGCTGAACCGGACAGTTTGCAACTTTGGTGTCATATTTAACTTTGGTATGAGCTTCCAACCACATATCTGCATCAAGAAACCATGAACATCTATTTCCAACTCTGTCATATTGCCTGACTCCACCCCTGCCCCCGTTTGTCTGCTGCTGAAACTCTTACTTAAGCCATTGTTACCTCTGGACTTGACTATTTTAATGCTCTCCTGGTCAGCCTCCCACGTTCTATCCTCTGTAAACTTGAAGTCATCCAAAACTAAGGGTTCCCTGTGTCCAAATTTGCATCAAATCCTGTTCACCCATCAACCCAGCGCTTGCCGACCTACACTGGCTCCCAGTGCCTTGATTTAAAAACCCCGTTTTCAAATTCATCCACAGCCCCAAAGCTCCACCCTTCCCTATCTCTTTAATCTCATCCAGTCTCACAACCCTCCAAGATATCTGCTCTCCTCTAATTCTGGTCTCCAGAGTATCCCCAATTTTAATTGTTCCATCTTTGCTGGCTGTGCCTTCAGCTGTCTGCCCTACGTTTTGGTATTCCCTCCCCAAACTTCTCCATCTATCTCACTTTCCTTCTTTCAGATACTCCTAAACGTTTTTTTACTTTAAAGGCGCTATATAAATATAAGTTGTTGCTGCTGTTGTCATTACCCCAACAAATTTTGGTGCTAGACAGCCATTAAATATTTAGGCTGTGCTCCCATATGTTGTTAGCAATCCCTACAGGGAGCCTTGTTCTTAGAGACAAGGGACAGGAACACGTAGTGCTGTTGCTGCAGCATTAAAATGGCAGCAGGTTAAAAGGAGTGGACCAACAATAATTTCAATGATCACAATGCCTTAAGCTGGAGGATCCCTTTTTTAGTCCAAAGGAAGCAGGGGAATGAAGGACACATAATTCAGGCTCAGGCTAGTGAAAGAAATGGCCTTTTGATAATGAGCGCGACCTCTAGCAATTTCCAGACAACTATTAAAGCCGGAGGACCTCACACACACACTCGCGCATACTACACGGCCCAAACATTTGGATGCTGAGGATAAAAGGTGTTAGCTCAAACAAAATCACCCATTTTGTGGGATGTGATATTTCATTTAAAAAAAAATTAGAACTGTGATGATTGACAAAAATTTTTACTTGGGTTAAATTTCCAAGGAGCTTTCCCTGTTTCTCTACCATACCTTTGGCAGAAACCTCAATAGATTTCCACTGAATTCCTGCCAGGTTGTGGTGGGGCCGAGCTGGAGAAGTTCCAAGGAAATTTATTCGCCATGTCTCTTAAATTCTACATTTTTATGCAGACTGTTCATTTGTGGTTTTGTTGCTGTGTTGTAAGAAAGTCAGGTTTGCCTTGTGAAGGAGATATAATGGGACTGCATGTGCTGATGATTGGTGACTGCCACCTTGACCTCAGTGTCAAGTGATTGTGCCAGTCGTTTGTGGAGAACACCCTCAGGCATTGAGTGCTGTATTTCCATCTGCTGATGTAGTTCCCAAGAGAACACCAGTGAAACCTTTCTACTGGGGACCAGCATTTCATCAGGTTTTTCAGAAAGCTCCAGGCTCCATCATCCCACTGCCTTTCATTCACCAGGTTTACCACCCTCTGTAGGGAAGTAAGTTTCTCCTGAATTCCTTATTGGATTTATTAGTGAGTATCTTATATTTATGGCCCTTAGTTTTGGACTCCGTCACAAGTGGAAATATCCCTACCTATCATACCCTTCATAATTTTAAAGGCTTCTATCAGGCTTAGAGAAAAGGGAACATACGAAACACAAAAATACCTTTGATAAAGGATTTGTGATTATTTTTCATAACTAGCATTTAGAGAAAGGGTGCAAAGCCTGCTCTCAAACTTCTTGGATTGCCCAAATATGACATTGCCACCTAAAGAGCTTTGAATGAAAGGCAGTGGGATGATGGAGCCTGGAGCTTTCTGAAAAACCTGATGAAATGCTGGTCCCCAGTAGAAAGCTTTCACTGGTGTTCTCTTGGGAACTACATCAGCAGATGGAAATACAGCACTCAATGCCTGAGGGTGTTCTCCACAAACAACTGGCACAATCACTTTACACTGAGGTCAAGGTGGCAGTCACCAATCATCAGCACATGCAATCCCATTATATCTCCTTCACAAGGCAAACCTGACTTTCTTACAACACAGCAGTAAAACCACAAATGAACAATCTGACAGTCTGCATAAAAATGTAGAATTTAAGAGGCATGGCAAGTAAATTTCCTTGGATCTTCTCCAGCTCAGCCCCACCACAACTGGGCAGGAATTCAGTGGAAATCAATTGAGGTTTCTGCCAAAGGTATGGTCAAGAAACAGGGAAATCTCCTTGGAAATTTAACTGAGGTAAAAATTTTTGTGTGTGTGTGTTTGCACATGTATGCCTGTTCACTTGAGTGTGAGAAGGGTACTTTATAGAGACTGATTGATAACAAAGCCAGACAGAAACTGCAACTTGTGGGGTTGGGAACTGGATTTCCCTCCTATTTTCAAACAGTTCCAGGATGGCTGAAGGAGGACAATGGGGCAAGACATTCTACTATCTAATTCTCATTCTTAAAAAATGCTCGCACAACTTTCCTCCACCCCTAATGGGAGCTGACTGCACTGCTCAACTACAGGCAAATGAAAGTAAGTTGGCATGGCTTAGTGCTCCATGAGTTCCTACTCTCACCTGAGGCCTGCCTTCCAGAAAGAAGGCCTATATAAAAGAGACCTGCTTGGCAGCAGCCCACAGACACATGAAGGGTTAAAGGCTACAGGACTTGGTGCTGCCCATCATAAAAATTGCTCAATTTTCACTGATAATAGAAAATTTGGAAATTAGGAGTCTTCTCTACTGGGCGCCTGGTCCACAACCCCAATTTTACAGCAGGGCAGCAAGCTGAAAATAGATTCCAGCATCTTTCATTAATAAGGATCACCTGCGTAGTAGTACAGCCAGCTCTCGTTCACACTTCTGATCTCCATAAGAATGTCCCAATGCCCTACCTTTTCTTTAGAAATTTGTTCAAGTTCACCATATCTCTTCTGAAGATTCTGCATTGCTTTTACATCAACACTTTTTAAAATGATGAAAGTTGCTGTTAGCTCCCAAACTGCAAGTATTGACCCAATTCATGCTTACTGGGTTGGCTCTCAGGATGGCAGTTTCTCTGGCCATCTTGCTGCCTACGTTACACATTTCCAAAACTTTGGTGAATCAATTATCATTGCCTTGGAGAACTCCAAGGCTTTTGACAGTCTGCTGCTTCACAGGCCAAGAAATGGTCCCTCACTTGAACTGTTTATGGATAATGCTTTCCTTACAAATCACACTCTGTGCTGCAGTTGATGGTTCATCCTCTGACTCATTTTCGATTAACTCAGGCTCTCTGTCCTCTCTGCTATTACTAATGACATCCCTCTGTCATCACCTATCCAGCATTTTGTTGATGATTCCACTCTGCATCTGTCTCCTTCAGTGCGCACAGTCTCTGATTCTCTTGCAGCAGTGACTTGAGTTACTGCATCTTCATCTCTTCCATGTGCCTTTCAGTTAGGGTAATGAAAATTGCTTTTTTTTCACTTCTTAAAAGATAGACAGGGTGGAATTGGATAGCCTCAAAAATGGGTGCAGGGATCGCAATGTGTGATTAACCTGCAGCCGTTAATTGAAATGCAAGACATCAAGCCATCTTTGTTTTATTATAATGAATTGCACATGTAACCAATGCTAACCGCATTGTTCACTGGCTTCACACAGTACCAGGGGGCTCAAAATTGTTACTTTTGAGTGTCATGTTAAGCTAACCTTCACTGCTTAAAGCTAGCCTGCATCTCTTAAAGGGAGGTGCATTGTAACTTCAGCAGGTTGTGGGACTCATGCAGGAAGTTAACCTGTCCTGGGAAAAGGTGAGGAATGACAGAACGTAGGAGAGAGTGAGCTTCAAGCTTTTCATTCACTACACTGGAGGCCTTGGTAGAGGAGTTGTTGAAGAGGGGAGATGTCCTGTATCTGTAGGTGGACAGAAGGCCCTCGAGACACATGGTGAAAAGGGCAGTGGGAGCAGATAGCCATGGAGATGAATACCAAGAGTCAAGCCCCAAAGACCTGGATGTAATGCCGCAAGAAGTTCAATGACCTCATGAATGGTCAAGATCAGTGAATGCATCTTCAAATGCCATCTCCTACTAACTGCACTACTAGCCACAGCCATTATTCAACTCATCACACCCCCATCATTTACCTACCAACAATTTCTATCAGTCAGTATTCAACCTAACATACATAGCTTCAGTTTACCCTCACATACTTAGCAATGCTGCAAGCTTCATATCCACATCTCACAGCTTGCAGACACTGCCAATTATTTAGCCATGACAGCCAGATTAGTCAAACAGATTGCATGGTACTCACTGACACACTTCCCCCTCTCTTGCAAGACAAGGTAAAGCAAAATTGGAGGGGCAGGTGCTAACTGGAAGGGAACAGGTGCACCTGCATAGCCTAACCCCATGCAAAAGATGGGGCTAGATTTTAAACTCCCATTGGGGCCAGGAGTGGGGGTGCATGGGCGTGGAATTTTGCGCCACCAGCCTGCGTGCCAGTTCAAGGCTCCATCTCGACCTCAGGCCATTTTCCTGAGGCTGGATGTTGGGGGGGGGGAAGGCGGGGCGTCAGCAAGCAGTGGGTAGCCAATTGGCCCAGTTAAAGGCTTATTAAGGCCTGTAAATGGAGGTTGACTGGGATTTTCCGGTTGGTCTCCAGATTCCTGGAGTTGTTGGGGGACATTTTAGCTGCCTGGAGGCGATCTCTCAGTAGCTGCCCATGGACCAACACTCCAGGCAGGCTTACAGGCCCTTACTACCTGCCTGCCTGGGTGCAGCAGTAGCTGCAGGCTGTCCTGTAGAAGGGGCTCTCCCCCCCACCACAGTATGGGTGCCCCAAATGCAAAGGCCACTTTTTGGTTTAAATTTAAAGCAGTTGGGGAGGAAGCCTCCATTTTGAATTGCCCTGTCCCTCACTTAGCTGCCATGGCAACCTGCTACTGCTTTCAATCTGGAAGGCTTCTGATTGGCTGTCCTGCTTTGACAACTGCCTGTTGTCCTTCAGTGAATGACAAGCTCACCCTCTGGCCATTGATTGTCCACTTTGGGAAAAATCACCTTGAGTGATTGTTTCCCACACAGTGCTGGCTTCTGACGCCCATTGGAGTCTGGTGGCGGGGTCCCTAAGACCACAGCAAACATCCTGTCCATGGTGATGGCTGTAATTGGAATAGCCATTGCTGACCTTGTGGCCAATGGTGGAGCTGAAACCATTGAAGATGCTGGTAACCTCTTACTTAATTGTCCTTCTCACATCCCACTTCCCTCTCATCCCTCAATCTGTTCTGAATTACACGCTGCAGGTGGTTTAAGAATGAATCATTTACTTTTATTCCCTTCCTGACACAACCTTACCCTTGTGCCTTTTTCTTTTCAGAAACCCTACAGCATTGGAGGAACACTGAGAGAATAATGACGAAGACATAAAACCATCATTTGATTTCACACTCTCAACCATCAGCTCAGATACTGACTGTGTGTATTTTAGAGGATTAGATTAGGAGTGGGATCTGCGCTTGGTGAGACATCAGCATGAGTGTGCTGCAGTCAGGGCAGGGGGCAAGGACAGTGCAGGTGCCAGCTTTCCAGAAAGCAATTTAGCAGATGGGTTCTGCTGCTGAGAATTTAGATGATGACTTTGATGGGACAGCCTACAGGTGAATGCCGATGGGTACGTACAACAAGATGCTTGAAGCATTTGGAAGCCTGTTTGAAAGCCTATGGTTAACGTAAAAGGACATCAAGAGTCCAGCACCAAACTGGCACAGGGCTCTTTTGTGCAGAGTTTGGGTCCATCTTTTCCAGTATGAATGTAATGGCCAGCTCCATTCGCACATTGTGGACCCAACAAAGTTACAGGATCTGATGGCCCATGTCAAAACTTCAATTGCAACACAAGCAGCAACTACCCAATTTCTGAATGCTGCAGTGGAAGCTCAAAGTGCTGTCATAAAAGGTCAGCTTTCTAACATTAAATCATATTTCTGCTATCATGGCTGCACATTACATTTTGCGAAGGGGCTTGCTGGTGTCACAGCAGCCCAACAATCTGTTAACAGATTACTAGGGTAGCACCACGCCGGAAAGTGGCAGTGGCTTCATGGAGTACAAATCTGCTGTTCTCCCTCAGGACCCCCTGATTACCCCACTCACTCCTGACAAACCCCAACCCCCTGACTAACCATCACCCCCAGCTGACCACCTAACCCATCCTGACCAACTAACCACCTAACCCACCCCGACCCTCTCACCCCAATCCCTTGACTGACCACCCGAACGCCCCCGACCCAAACCAGCCTCCCAACTAACCGCCCGACGCTCCCTGGCTGACCATCCAACCCCCCTATCCTAAAGCCCCAAATGACCACCCGACCCACCCTGACATACCGCCTGACCCCTCCCACACCCCTCCCCAAGGAACCACCCAACACTCCCCACCCCACCCCTACCCACTTACCTTACACATTAATTTCTCCCTGGCTTCTCAATGTGGCTGGACCTTAAAACTTACCTGCTTTACAACAGTTAGTGCTGTAAAAAGGGGGCATGGCTACCTTTCCTCTGACATTGCTACCCTGCACTGAAGGCCTTGGGGAATCCGCTGCATTCCACTTACTTTACCTGCCCTGAGTCGGAAGGTCGTGTGCGAAATGTGCAGCCCCCGACAAGGTAACTGCAAAGGAGCAGAGTGTCAATCTGACTGTGCCTCCACTCCTCGGAGTTCTGGTCCATGATTTTTCATTTTGAGCTGGGCTGTTTTCTGCACATTTGTGTATGAACAACAAGTGCTTGGAAAAAGCCATGAAAAGTTTGCTAAGCCTAACAATTCATGGGAATTGGATTATGTTCCCCTCCTATTTAATAATTAATGCAGGAAAATTGCACTCATGGTCATTAGTGTAAGGAGCTTCAGTGATTCAGATCATTACATATTAATTCATCCACTTAATGCTGTCAGTCTCACTGACTCCTCTGAGCCAATTATTCAGCTGCTGTCATCCATACTTATTATTTAAATAAAAACTATAAAAAATAAATTGCTGTGAGGCAAGCCAGCCAAGCGGGAACCCCTGATATTTACTCCAGGGGGATGGAACCCTGCCCCCATGCAAAATTCAGCCACTATTCATCGTAGCGATCTTTTTACCAGTTGCAGATGAGGCTTTTGCTTTGAAGACTCTCCTCCCCTAACCCTCTCCATCTCTCCTTCCTCCTTTAAGCTCTAACTCTTTGACCAATTTAATGACCAATCCTAATGTCTCATGATTTGGCTTAGTGTTAGTTTTTATTATGTTTCAGTGAAGTGCCTTGACATGTTTTACTATGTTAAAGTGCAAGTTGTTGTTGTAAAATAATTTATCTTGTTAGGACAGCCAAAGTAATACTACCTCAGTAAACTGAAGAGAAATGTTCTCTTCTCCAAGCTCTGCACCCGAGTATGAATGAAATGAACATCAGGGACAGCAACCCTCTAAAGATTTCCATATAAAGAACACAAAGAACATTTTTGACATATGAAGGTTTGCTGATAACGTTATGGTCTAACAAGCTCAAAGGCTTTGCCCTTCCCCTGAGACAGGCTCTTCCTTGAATTCAGGTCTGACAACATGCAGACGAACATGGAGCAGGCAGCAGCTGCGGTGGAGTGGAGCTTTCTGACATCTGAACCCCTTGATTAGATTGCTGTTTGTAATCAATCCAAGGTCTCCATGATATATTCTCTTTCCTGCAAATGATTTGCATTCCATAATTAATTTCAAGGAGGTTATAGTTCTCAATTTTTTGGGGGTGGGATTGAAGAGGTACTGCTGTGACAGTTTTTACATCACTAGGTCCCTAGCAGGTGGCATCAATTTTTTTAAGTTACAATTTTGTTAACAGTTAATACCTTTCTGTTCCATTCAATTTTTCTGATTCATATTTTCATTACTATATTAAAACAATTTGCTGATAACACTGGAGGGATAACTAGCTTGGAAAGGTTACAGTGCAAAGCAGCTGCATCAGCATATACTCATTCCTGGTTTATGTGCATATCTCCATTAATAATAATTCTCATGCTTCACAATAACACTTTCAAATCAGTATACCTAATTAGTTCATTAATATTTACGACTTAAAACCATTCAAAAAAATTGAAGTGGATAAAATTAGGCTTACCAAGCCTGCAGGAATGTCCTGGAGTCTTCAGGAATTAATCTCCTGGACATCAATGTGAGCGACCCAGGGGAAAATCATAGGGGCATTAAAAATTACATGTTTTAAAAAAAACTTTCTTTGAACACTTTAGATTATTAGATATAAAAATATTGGAAAAGGGAAAATGGTGTTTGACCGGGCAAGGCAGGTGGAGGTGGAAGGTCATGTGTTGAAACCTCCAGGAATACATCCACCAGAATGCATGGAATAAAACAAAAAATGCTTGTTGAACAATAATTCTCTATGACTGAATTTTATACAATTACAGAATTATTGAATGGTTACAACATTCCAGAAGAGGCCATTTGACACATTGGGCAGTATTTTCCGGTCCTGCCCACTACAGGAATCGTTGTGGGTGGGACGGAAAATTTGACGGACCAACAAAAGGTCCATTGGCTTCAGGCAGAAATATCCGGAACGGCGGTGGGTGCGACTGGAAAATCCCACCCGTTGTGTCAGTGCCATCTCTCTGCAAGAGCATTTAGCTAGTTCGACGCCTGGTCCTCGCCCTATAGCCCTGCAAATTTTTTCTGTTCAGGATGCTTATCCAATTTCCCTTTGGAAGCCATGTTTGAATCTGCACCCTTTTAGGTAATACCGCCTGCGGCACAAAAACATGTTTCTCCAACTTGCCTTTGGTTCTTTTGCCAATCACTTTAAATTTGTGTCCTTTGGTTGTCGACTCTTCTACAAATGGGAACAATTTCTCCCTATCTGCTCTGATTTTAAATTCTTCTATCAAATTTCCTCTCAACCTTTTTTCTTAGGAAAACTACCTTAGCTTCTCCAATCCATCCATGAAATAGATTTTTGTAAATCTTTTCTTGACCGTCTCTGAAATCTTCACATTGTTCCTAAAGTGCAGGGCCCAGAATTGGAAACAATACTCCAGTTGAGGCTGAATCAGAGTTTTGTAAAGCTTCACTATAGCTTCCTTGATTTTTTTACTCCCTTGACCCGATTTTTAATTTTTGAGGCGGGAATTGGGAGTCTGGAGATTTTCCGTGTTACGATCCTGTCTCCTACCTGATAGTGCTTGCCGATGTTATTTTCACCTGGCAGAGGAATAGATGGCCTAATGTTGGGCCTGTACCTCCAGCAGCAGGTCCTAGGCAAAGACTGAGATAATGCCAAGGTGGCCAGGTTAAAAGAATTGCCTCCGTTTGGTGAGACATCAAGCTAGTTCTGGAGGAAGTGTGAGGCCCTCTGATCATCACTCCCCCACTCCCTTTCCTCCCTCACTCCTACTCACTCCATACCCCTCACAACCCCGCAAACCACTCACCCAGTATCTGCTATAAACAGAACCCACGAGCCCGATAATAACATTTAGAAAGCTCCTAAATCTGAAACAGCCAAACAGATGGCTAAGCTGAACTTAAAGAAAAAAAAGCAATGCGGTCATTTCACACTGTCATCTCTGGGTCTGAATAGTGCACAACACAGAATAGCACTTTATTCAGTAGGTAGTGTAATAGAATACACCTGAAGACTTTTCCACTTTCACAATGTTGTTCTTTCCCCTGACAGCTTACCAGTTGTCAGAAGCAACAACCTGGCAATCACATCATGTTAGTGATCATTTACTTTTTCAAAACAAATTACTGTATTAGAAACAGATATAGCTTATGCTACAGAATTTCATTATGCCATGTGAAGTAAGCAACACCTTTTGCACTGACGTTTCATATAGTTCCCACCTCCAAACCATGGTTCACCCATGTATCACAACATCTCTCTGCTGGTGTGATTAATATCACCTCCCAAAACTGGCCTGACTCCATCTTAATTAGGGAAAGTCTAAAATACCCACTTCTACAATGGTGCTGCCAACGTTGAGACAGCAGTGCACAGGCTCCTGATCTGCCCTCTTATCCCACTCTGATGAAATCTGCTGGCACCAGGCATGCATCTTGGATTTGGGTCCCAGCCTTCATTTTTAAATGTGCATCCGATGCACTTTGGCCCCGAGTCAGGATGGGAACGTCTGGCCCCATGTTGCTCTTTATAAAGTCCAAGGTTCAGTATTCCTTTTTAATCACTTTCACAACCTGCCATGTCAGCTTCAAAGATTTGTGCACATAGTCCTCCAGGTCTTTCTGTTCCTGCACCCACTTTGGAATTGTACTCTTTGGTATATATTGCCTCTCCTTGTTCTTCTTACCAAAATGTATCATTTCACACTTCTCCACGTTAAATTGCTTCTGCCATATGTCCATCAGCTTTTTATGTTCTCCAAGTTTATCATTGTCCTCCTCACATTTCACAATACCTCAAAGTTTTGTACCATCTGTAAATTTTGAGTTGTGCCCTATACACCCAAGTCTACTTCATTAAAATAGGTCAAGAAAAACAGTGGTCCTAGTATCATTGCCTGCAGAACACTACTGTATACCTTCCACCAGACTCAAAAACAACCATTCACCACTACACTCTGCTTCCTGTCACTTAGCTAACTTCCTCATCCCATGGCCTGCTTTAAATATATTTCTGCATGAATTTCCTTACTTTGAATGTGATTGTGAAATTTTTTTGAGGGTGGCTTTATTTATTTATTATTCATTCTTTGTTTGCGGGATGAGGGCATCACTGGCAAGGCCAACAATTATAACCCATTTGTAATTGCCCTTGAGAATGTGGTGGTGAACTGTCTCCTTGAACTGTGTGGTGAAGGTATTTCTACAGTGGTACTAGGCACAGAGTTCCAGGGTTTCAGGCGAGGCATCTGTCTACCAGCACAGACATGGAAAGTTAATCTCAGTATTTCTTCTAAACAGCAAAACAGTGGAAGTCAAAAAATTCCTTTGAAGTAATGATTCAGAATTGAAGTGAAATTTAATTTGCATACTTTGTCACGTATAACAACAGCTTGCCTTTATTGCAGTCTTTCAGGCTACAATAAAGCACTATTATAAAATGTGCAGAATCTTAGAATTTAAAATGTTTAAAACAACTCAACCCCATTCCTGGCTGTCATAGTATTTATAGTGGTGATTTACGCTGTAGATGAAGCTCCCACTAAAAACACATGTGGATCAATTTAACATGCAAAGGTCATGACCTGATGATTTCATCACTGCTACAACTTAATTTTCACTTCCACACAGTGGAGTCCTGTGTTGTCTGTTATCTGGCAACAGCAAAACTGCAGGAGGATCCACCTAGCTAGAAGAAGCCCAGTCTTAGAACTCTTACCTGGTTTTAAGCTCTTTGTGGACCAGGGGGAGCAGGATTGTTCCTCCCAGCCTCAAAGGACATCTTTGAGCCCCCCAGCCCTGACCTTTTTCTTGACACTAATGGTCAGGGAGAACAAGTTACAGGCATGGGAGAGACAGTCCATGAGTCTTTGCAGCTGAGTCTCCGTGTGGGTGACTAGCACAGCATTGTGCATGTAGAGGAGTTCTCTGAACAAGACAGGATTTGTTTTTGTCTTTCCTTTCGGTCTTAGATTCTAGAGCTTGCTGTCTGACTGAGTGTGCAAGAAGACTTCTTCCATATCTCCAGGAAAAGCAAAGGTCAGGTGCATGGAGAAGAAGAGTGGGAGCTAGGGCACAGCCCTGTTTCACTCCATTCTTTACTCTAAAACTGTTGGAAGTTGTACCTTCAAACTGTACAGTTCAATGCATGTTGTCATGGAAGGAATGATGCAACTGAGAAGCTTTGATGGACAGCCAATTTTCCTAGAATCTTGTAGAGTCCTGCTCTGCTGACAGTGTTGAATGCCTTAGTGAGACCTACAAAAGGTAAAGGCATATATCCTGTTCTCTATATTTCTCTTGCAGCTAACGTATGGTGAAGATCATGTCCACAGTAGATCTACTAGCACAAAAACTACACTGTGCTTCCGGGTACAAGCAGTCTGCAAGTAGATGGATAAAAGCAAAATACTGTGGATGCTGGAAATCTGAAACAAAAACAGAAAATGCTGGAAAAACTCAGCAGGTCTAACAGCATCTGTGGAGAGATAAAAAACAGAGTTAATGTTTTGAGTCCACATACGGACTCGAAACATTAATCTCTGTCTTTCTCTCCACAGATGCTGTTAGGCCTGCTGAGTTCTTCTGGCATTTTCTGTTTTTGTTGCAAGTAGATGGAGTTTAAGTATGACCCTAGCAAAGGCCTTCCCCATAACGCTAAGGAGTGATGCCTCTGTAGTTGTTGCAGTCTCCTCTGTTGCCTTTGTTTTTGCATTGTGTGACGATTTTGGTATCACGGTCCTGTGGATCAGAGCCTTTTTCCAACAGAGGAGAAGATCATAAAGATGTGACAATAGATGGAACTTTCCGTGCTTGAGGAGTTCAGCTGGGATTCCATTCTTGCCAGGTGCCCTTCCGTTCACTAGGTGGTTTATGGCTTTTTTGAGCTCAAGTGAACACAGTAGTGTTCGGCCCAAGAGGACATCTGTTTATTTCTGTCAGTGAATACTTCACCATCTATTGACTTCAGGGGAGCAACTTTGGCCTCGGCAGAGCCAAGTGTTCCCTTGAGCCCCTGTAGCAATTGTTCTAGGGATGGTGTGAAGTGCCGGGATTTGGCATCATTGAAAAATCCTGCTTCAAACACCATGGCTTGAATTTTCGGCTTGGCTAGCGGGAGCAGGGCCCGCTCGCCGAGACGTAAAATGACGCAGGGTGACGTTGGGCGTGCATCCCGACGTCACCGCGCGTCATTTAGATTTTCAGTTTGGCGGGTGCGCAACCGATTCGGCTGCGTGCCCACCGAACTTTCAAAGGCCTATTAAGGCCAATTAAAAATCAATTAAAGTAATAAATTGAGCTGCTTCCAAAATTTGTTTCATTTCTTTATTTAAATTTTTGGAACTTAAACTAATTTCCCTGAGTCACCTCTGTCACTCAGGGAGATTTCTGCACCCTTTAGCACGCAAAAGAGTGCAGGCTCCGACCCAGGGAATCCCCCCCCTGCCCGCACAGGGAGCGCTCAGTGCTTCTGGGCGTGCGTCACGCTGGGCGCTGGGTGGGCCTTAATTGGCCTGTCCATGTAAAATGGCGGCATGGACCCAACCGGGGCTGCCAATCGGGTTTGCGCCTGTCCCCACCCACCCTCGTGCAACCCCCCTGATGGGGGGAAATTCTCCCCCATGAAGTAGACTTTGTAGTTTTGAATATATTAACAAGAAGTCTTTATTAACAACTCATAACTATATATGTATATCCAGCAGGGGATACAGGTATGGAGCTGACTTCATCCTAGGTCTTTACACGTCTCTGTCTATCTCTACACTGATGACGGCTCTGGGTCATGTGACCTCTTACATCACTGTGTGGGTGATACTGTATTCAGTCCCACATCAGCCCTGTTGTGTACTAGACCCTACTGCTACACCTCGCCCCAAATCTTTGTCCTATGGATATTGAGTTACTTTAGTTTACTTCAAGTCTTATATTGTTATAAGCCTCGTGCATTTACCTTATAGTTACAGCCTTCATGCCATTCCAACATTATTGCTATTACAGTGTTAATATTAACAACATCCTCGCTACCCCATCTCCCCCCTTCAAATCTTTGAAGTAGAGGTTAAGATGGTCTGGAAGCCTTAAAACAGCATCTCTTTTGCCATTCTGTCAGGAGAATGGTAGGCGCTGGTGGTTCTGATTTGTGACGTTGGCTTAGAGGTAGGTCTGGCATGGTTTTATCCATTTCTTCCATTGCTTTATGTTAAACCGCCTGGTTGGTTTGGCTGGTTTGGAGTACATGGTTGTTATCACTCCTGATCGTTTCTTGCAGGGTGAGTGAAAATGGTATTTATTTGCTTGGCGATGCCTTTTCTCCTTTTTCCATTTGGGCTGTCGGGAAGCTCTCTGAAGTTGAAGAAGGGAGTTCCTGTGGCAAGAAGACTGAGTAGCATGCTCACCTCTGTTTATTGTTGCTGATGGTGCGAGACTGCTGCGAGGTATCAGCATCCCTTGTAGTTCTGGCATGTTAGTTGGAACATGCTGTGTGCACAGTTGTTGGTGTGTCCATCAACTGTACCATCATTGTATTGGAGGTAGAGGCTACTCAGACTGTTGATCCTTCTCTGGCACCGCTTCCTATGGTCATCTTGTGTGCAGCGGGTTTGTTAAACTACTGGGGACTTTCAAGAACCTGGAATGATGATGGACAAACCAGCTCTGCAAAAAGGGAAGAGAGATCGCAGGTAAAATCAGAGGCCGGGATTTTTTGGTCATGTTGTGGTGGTACCAAAGGGGGAGATTCGACAGTCCAGCCCATTGACTTTTGGCAGGACCAGATGATCCTGGCGGCGGGCTGGGACTGGAAAATCCCGCCCAGAGTCTGAATACTGTTTAGTATTTGAGGACACAGGAACATGCCATTCTGGCTGGCTAATGACAGCTTGACACCTTCTGCAGTCTGGAGGAGATCTTAGGCTACGCAGGCATCCCTGCTTAGAAGAGAGAAAGGCTGATTCTGGACAATGCACGTCAGCTCAAAGGTCTGTGTGCCACAATAACTCACTGGTTCAAGGATCATGCCAATGACCGTGAGTTGGACTCCCCCTCTTCCCTAAAGTGGAGTGTCCGTCGTTTGAATCCAGAGACCTATGGTTCCTGGTTTGGCAGGATGGTCACGCTGGCACCTGAATCTAATTTAATATTTGTTAGATGACCATTTGCCAGGATGTCAACATTCCAAAACGAAGAACCGCATTCTCTGATCTCCCCCAAGAAGAATGGCTGTGTGTCTTCGGAGTCTTCGGTCTTGACCTCGTGGATTACCTTTGGTGCTGGGGTTTTGACTTGCATAGTTTACCAAAGTTTCCCTGTTGGTTGCAGTGGAAGCATTGGGCAGTGCTCTCAGGACGTTGATCTTTCCTGTGAGGGTGCTTTACACTGCAGCGCTGGCAAGGCCGCTCTGTCGGGCAGTTCAAAAATTGGATGGTCCCTGTGTTTCTGTGAACTGTTGTGGTGGACTGAGGGTTGGTTTCTGCCCCAAGTGGTGTCCTCTCTCCTTAGGATGGTCTTGTGTTGTTCACATAGCTCAGATAGTCTAACTAGCTGCATTGTCTTGTCTAGAGTAAGACCATCTTTAGCTTCTATGAGGTCAGAGAGTAAACTGTCTGCAATAGCCATCATGATTCTGTCTCAGATGAGCTCAGACTTTAAATCACCATATTCACATCCCCCTGCCAGGTTGCAGAGATTGTTTATAAAGGAATTGACAGGTTCCCCTGACATAGTAGTTGGACTCTCTTATTAAATTTGGCTCTCTCCAATATTTTAATGGATCTCAGGTTGAAATAAACGTCGAAGGATTTTAAAACATCATCAAATTTGGCAGATTACTCATCGCTGGCTTGTCGTGCAATGATGTCGTCTGCGATTGTCCCAATCGAGTAAAGAAGTGTATTGACTTGTTCTGCTTATGATTTTTTATTTAGGCCTGTAGCAATGCTGTACCTTAAAAATCTTTTCCTCCGAAGACTCAAATTCTGTGGCTGGCCTGGGCCATGGGTGAATTCCATTGGGTCTGAAAGTGTGGGGTTGTGACCCATTTTGAAGATTTTTAAAAATGTGGGTACAGCTTTAAGAGATTACAGACTTCCAAAACGGCGCCACCATTCACTTCCAAACAATGGATCTTCTTGTGCTTGCTGGTTTTTAGTGGGCTTTCCAAAATGGCGATGGCGGCTCCTGTCTGAAGAAGGGTCTGCAATGGCTGCGAAAGTTGGCCGGATGCCAACTTAATTTAATCAGTGATATAGCGTTGTAAGTTGGGGCGCATGGAAAAGAACCTCAGGCTTGCTGTTTAGGAAATTGGATGGTCGCAAGGCACCCAAAGTAGGCGAAATTAATTATTAATCAATTTATTTTTCCCTTTGCTGAACTCAGAGACTTGGGGGAGGGCGGGCCGAGTGGGAGCAGGCGTGGGCCTGATCGCCGCCCGCGATCGGGTCCACACCACATTTTATGCAGGAGGGCCAATTAAGGCCCGTCCAGCGTATTTCTCAACTCCCGAGGATAGCGGGAGTGGGCAGGCGGTGGCGGGCGTGCACAAACTGCTGGGTCCAATGGCAACCTGACGGCCTGTTTAAATGAAGGCCTGGTGTACTTTGCAAGGCTGCTCTCAATGGCCTGCAGAAGGGCTCAGCAGGGAGCTTTTGTTCAGCACGCAAGTCCGGAGGGTAGGCCAGCAGGGTAGGCCAGGCCAGAGGGTAGGGCAGCGGAGCAGGCCAGGCCGGAGGCTAGGGCAGCAGGGCAGGCCAGGCCGGAGGCTTGGGCAGCGGAGCAGGCCAGGCCGGAGGCTAGGGCAGCAGGGCAGGCCAGGCCGGAGGCTAGGGCAACGGGGCAGGCCAGGCCGGAGGGTAGGGCAGCGGGGCAGTGTGCCCCTCGTTTCTCCGATGAGTACCTAGCTGCCCTCCTGGAGGAGGTGGCAGCACGGCAGGAGGTCCTGTTTCCAAGGGACAGGAGGAGGAGGCCTCCCTACCTGACCAAACGTGCGTGGGAGGTGGTGGCCGAGAGTGTTAACTCCCATGATGTGATGCAACCACATGGGTCCAGAGCCGAAAAAGATTCAATGACCTCTTGTGCTCGGGAAGGGTGAATATCATATTGGCTGAGGTCACTTAATGCAGCCGTCACCCTTTCCCCCCCACCCAGAAACTCTGAGTACAGTAACGGTATTGATCCTTCACGGCATGTATCCCTTGCTGGGTGTGCCAGCAGCTATTGCCCATGCCTAGTTCACCCTGAGAGGATTGAGCTAGGATAGGTTCTGCACCCCCAGCATGTGTGACACTGACACCCAGAGTATAGAATGTGGGTGAAACTCAAGGATCTGCACCTAGGCATAGTGCTGGGACTGGGAAGCATGTTAAAGTCAGGGTGCTAACATGCTGGGAGGGGAGCTTCCAGGTGGTGGGACACCAATCCATCTGATGGTCTCTGCGCTCCACGTGCTTTTGCCTCCTTGCTTAGCAAAGTTACACCTTGTGGTGCCACATGTGAAGGAGGCAGCATTTGGGCAAAGGGGAGGGGTCAGCCCTGGCTTCTTTAGGTGAGTGTGCGGCAGCTGCGGGATAGCGAAGAACTGGAGTCCTGCAATGTCCCACCCTGGTTGGGGTGGCGGGGATGCGATGGGAATCCAAGTACAGGCTGGACTAACCAATGTTCTTCTCTCCTTTTCAGGAGAAGACTGCGCACAATTCCACAGAGCGGATGCAGACTGGTGGAGGCCAGGCCCAGTTGACCATCTTGACACCTTTTGAACAGCAGGCCATGGAGAGGATCTGGAGAGGCACCATGTGCCCAGGTCTACTGGTGGCGGTGAGGCTGGGGTGCCACGGGGAGGTATGTTTGCCGAGCACTCAGGTCACCATGTGTGTCCCAGCAGCCATGGCAGTGCTGAATGCTCAGTGATTGAAGTTTGCAACATGGGTCGACCATTGATTATGGAAGGATGAGCGCATAATGATCCGGGGGACCGGCATGCAAATTGACATTGTCTGCATTGTAACTAATCAAATGTCCTTTTTCTTCCTTTCAGCATCACCAGAGCAGGGCAGGGAGGAGGAGGCAGAGGGGCCACCTGTCACCCCGAGGCCCCAGAGGAAATCCACTCACTAGTGTTACACCATCTTTGCCAGACAGGCACCAGCGCAGATACTAACACCTCAGTGGGAATTAGATGTTCGGCTAGTGCCCCAGGGCACGGAGGCGAGGGCACTTCACACTCGTCTGAGGTGCGGGCAGAGACAGAGAGTGCTCAGGGTGCCGGCAGTTGGAGGACTGCTGGGGACCGGGCACATGCTCGGTTGGCGGCTGATAATATGCCTCTGGAGGCATCCGTGATGCAGCAAATGCTGGAAGTGCAGCAGGGTATGCGGGAGGATCTGGCAGAGATACATGAGGCAATGCGTGGCATGGTGCCCGAGCTGGAGGAGTCCACGCGGAGCATCACCGATGCAATGAGCCTCATGGCCGAGTGCCATGCTATCTCCAAGGAGAGAGTGGTGAATCTCGTGGAGAGGCTCCTCCAGGAGAACAATCAGGGCCTCCTGGGGTTGTTCTCTGACTTACAAGCACTCACAGCAGCATTGACTTCAGCTGGTCATTGCTCGTGTGGGAGATGGTCTGGGCATCAAGTATCCCAGCTCAGTGCCCATCCATCTACAATGAGCAGGGAGGTCTGAAGTGACCTCACATCGGCACAGCAGCTGCCTGTCTTCTGAGTTAGCAGGTTGTAAATTCAAATCCTTCTCCAGAGTCTTGAACGCACGTTTAGAATGACAATTCAGTGCAGTATTGAAAACTGCACTGTTGGAGGTGGTGACTTTTGAATATGACATTAAACTAAGGCTTCTTCTGCCCTCTAGACTGGATGTAAAAGATCCCATTACACTATTTTGAAGAACAGGGAGTTCTCCCTAACGTCCTGACCAATCTCTATCCCTCAAGCAACATCACTAAAAAACATTATCGGGTCATTGCCATTTGAGGCAGCTTGCTGTGTGCAAATTGGTTGCTGCATTTCTTATAACATTATAATGCCTGCGCTTCAAAAAGCATTTCATTAGAATTAGAATGCTTTGGGACATCCTGAAATCTTCAAAGTCACTGTACATATAGCATACAAATATACATTCATAACAAGCTTCAATTCTTACCTTGGTTATTTGATTCAGAACTATTTGATCTCATTGCCACTTCAGGGAGGTTACAAAGCATAATTATATTAAGACAATCTGATATAATAAATGCTCAGCAGCTGAGTATTAGTATTTTGATGGATTTCTTCAAAGGCTTTATATCAAGCTGGATTAAAACATTACTCACACTGCACAGAATGACAGCCCTGTTACGAGTTTTATTATGGCTTATTCAATTTAATAGGACTGTATAGGGCAATTTTCAAACCTCTAGGACTTGTTGGGTGAGGGAAGCAAGACCAAAATAATATATTGTCTAGGTAGATGAAAACAGATACTGGCTTTCAGCGGCATTACTGCCAGAACAAAGGTCAAAAAAAAATCTTCAAAGTCAAAATCACAGAACATAACTTCAAAAGAATTTCACTTTATATTTTTTTAAGATCTAAAGGGAGCAAAAAATTCAAGGTGGCTGATTCGAACACCGAAGAGGTTCAATTATTGTTCATGCTGAAGTACAGATGATGTCAGGTAATAAAAGGAAATGGAAGGAGGGCTCTATCTCTGGGTCTTATCCTCAGAACAAACTTTTTGGCGACAGAGTTTAAAAATGCAGCCAAGGCCTCAGAGACTTAAAAACTATTAAAGTTACGTTTGTGAGATGTCAAGATTTCTATAATGAAGAGCAGCAAGAGTGAAAGGCTGTCACCCCGTGTGGGACACCTGACAGGTCTAGCTGGAAATCAAGATGGATATGCACTGCCTCGTTGATATACATTTCAGACAAAGGCATAGGGAAAGCAATGGTTCAGTAGGATTTTCCATTAAATCTCAGAAACATAACTTTCCTCAGCATCACCTTTTGATGTCTTCTTAGGCCAACTGCTTATCTGACACCCTACTGTGGAACAAATTGCTTTCTCAGTGAGATATTTAGACAGTTCTAAATTGGGTGATATGAATCACTGTGTGCCAGACCTAGAGTAAGGCAAACAATCCACAATGAGCAATTATGTGCCACCTAAACTGGGACAAATGGCAATATGGCCTACAGGGCATTTAATCAACAACTCAAAGTTGACACATGATGCTGCTGCTCAATTAAAGAACCATGTTCCCTTTGTTCATCCAATGCACGGTGAATTTATTCATCCACATAAATAAACATCTTTCTTGATGCCACCAGCTTTCGTACAACATCAACTTACATTTATATAGAATCTTGAATGTAGTAAAACATCCCAAAGTAGTTAAAAGCAAAATACTGCGGATGTTGGAAATCTAGAACAAAAACAAAAATACCTGGAAAAACTCAGCAGGTCTGACAGCATCTGTGGAGAGGGATACAGTTAACATTTCGAGTCCGAATGACTCTTCATCATTCATTTTTTATCCCAAAGTAGTTCACAGGAGCGGAATCAAACAATTATTCAACATCAAGCCACATAAGTAGATATTAGGGCAGTTGCTTGACCACAGCAATAGTTTTTGAGGAGAGTCTTAAAGGAAGACAGAGAAGTGGAGAGGTGGAGAAGTTTAGAAAAGGAATCCAGAATTTAAGGCCTAAGTAACTCAAAGCAAGGCTTCCAATGGTGGAGTGCTGGAAATTGGGGATGTCCAAGAGACAAGAATTGGAGGACGGCAGAGACCTCGTGGAGTTGTAGAGCTGGAGAAGGATGGAGAGATAGGGGCCTGATTCTTCTGTCCTAGAGTCTAAGTTTGGTGGCAGGCATGGAAGCGGGAGTGATTACTGCTGTTCAGCTCATTACATATACATCCATGAGAAGCTTTTAATTATTGCTTTTAATTAAGGAGTTAATTATTGCTTTTAATTAAGGAGTTAGGCATCCACTAAATCTTTCCTTGCTCCATTCCAGTAACCAGAAAGAAAAGGCCTACATGAAGACCAGCCACAGCTCCATCTCCAACCTCATCTCTGAGGATGATACCTCAGAAGCGAGGCCTGAGATCTGGGAGCAGGAGCACAAGTCAGGGTCAGGAAGCTGCCGGCTGCCGATCAGGTGGTGAATTGTGAGCAACCCGGGGTGGGGGAGAAAGGGGGCAGGATACCCGGGAAAGAGTGGGAAAGGAGAGGGAGAGAGAGACACAGACAAAGCGGGAAAGGAGAGAGAGAGAGAGGGACAGGCAGACAGAGTGGGAAAGGAGAGAGACAGAGACAGAGTAGGGAGAGAGACACAGACAAAGCAGGAAAGGAGAGAGAGAAAGACACAGACAAAGTGGGAAAGGAGAGAGAGAAAGTCAGAGAGGGAATGGGAGTGGAAAGCAAGCAAAAAGTTGAGCTGAATTTCTGCTGTGATTGAGACTCAGAAGCTGTGCTACTCATCAAGGGAAAGCAACCTCAGCCAATGCATTAAAGCAGTGGGGTGAGTTGAATGTTTCTGTATTCTCTCTCAGAAAAAAGTAAATTAAGTGGGTTCTTATGTGTGTGTGGCCTGCAACTGAGTGTGAGGGCCCTTGATAAGAAGAAAGTTCCCCACCCTTGCTCCAAACTGTCTTATTAACAGTAGAAAATGAGAGGCTTCCCTACATATCTGGAGAAAGCTGTGGCGGGCACATCCAATCGTTAATGGCCTTTCTTGGTGATTTGTCATTTTGAGCTAACATGCAGGTGAAGGCTGCAAGTAAGGAGTCAACGGGCAAGTTATACTTGACTGAGTGTAGGATTAAAGAGGTGCGTGTGCGGTTGACCGAAGCCTTTGTCAGACCTCACATGGAGATTTGTTTGGTCTCCTCGTCTCCTTATCAAGCATTGAAGTCCCTACCAGAAAACATTGACAGAATTCTGTGCGCAGTAGTGTTAACTTGCACTCATTTGCGAAATTCTGGGCAGCATTTTGCCCATGGCATGTGAGCTCGGCGGGGGCAGTCGGGAAGCTACTTGACGCCTACGATTGGGCCTGGAAGGTAATTTCACGCTGGCGGGCCAATTAAGGCCCACCCAGCGTGGAAAGTGAGCAGTAGCGCTCAGCGTTTCCTGCGCAGGCGGGGGTAGGAGTGCAAGCCGAGAACTGCCTCAGGGAGATGAACTGATTTTTAAAAAAATATTAAAGATTTTACAAATGTGATGAAACATGTCTCCTCATGGGGCACTGTCACATGAGCAGGGACATGTTATTAATGAAAAAATAAAGTTTTTATTTGATTTTTATTTGCTTTTGGAAACCCCAACCCACCTGTGGATGAGGTTGCCAAAAAAATGCAAAGGCCACTTGGCCTTTTCGCCTGCCCGTCAACCGTAAGGTTGGATGGACAGGGAAAAAAATATTTTAATTAGAGAGAGAAGGGGTAGGGAGAGAGGCAGGGGATTGAGAGAGAGAGGGGGTTGTGGAAGAAGGGAGGGAGAGGTAGGGGAGAGAGGGGGAGGGAGGGG